>NC_090387.1:89689664-90338651 GCF_036365525.1 Heterodontus francisci | reverse complement strand
TGGTGAGACTGCACCTGGAGTATTGCCTCCTTACCTAAGGAAGGATATACTTGCCATAGAGGGAGTGCAACAAAGGTTCACCGGACTAATTCCTGGGATGGTGGGATTGTTCTGTGAGCGACTGAAGAGGCTGGGCCTGTATTCTCTAGAGTTTAGAAGAATAAGAGGTGATCTCATTGACACATACAAAATTCTTACAGGGCTCGACAGGGTAGATGGGGCATTTAGAACCAGGTGACATAGTTTCAGAATAAAGGGTAAACCATTTAGGGCTGAGATGAGGAGGAATTTTGTCACTCAGAGGGTGGTGGATCTTTGGAATTCAGAGAGCAATGGAGGCTCAGTCATTGAGTATGTTCAAGATTGAAAACAATAGTTTTCTAGATATTTAAGGCATCAAGGGATATGGGGATAGTGTGGGAAAATGACATTGAGGTAGACGATCAGCCATGATCTAGTTGAATGGCAAAGCAGGCTCCAGGGGCTGGATGGCCTACTCATGCTCCTATTTCCTATGTACCATCACCTGCAAATTCACTTACCAAGTCACATACCATCCTGTCTTTGAACTATATCACTGTTCTTGCACTTTCTCTGGGTCAAAATCCTGGAACTCCCTCCGTACACCACCTGGATTGCACTGGTTCAAGAAGGCAGCTCACCACCAGCTTCTCAAGGGCTATTAGAGATGGGTAATAAATGCTGGCCTTGCCAGCAACCCTCACATCCCATGAACAAATAAAACAAATGTGGTAGGAAGAAGTAGCCTGAATGATTAAGGATGCAATCAATTCCATTGTAACAGAGGATATAAGGAGAGGTCAGTAGGCAGTGGAGATTTATGGGTAGCATTAAGAAAGAGGGATTTAGGACTGTAGCGGGAGTTACTTATCAGCTGCATGGTAGTAGCTGTTAAGTAGTAGCTTGTATAGATGCTGAGGTTAGACAAGCATGTAGCAAAGGCAAAGTGGTTTTAATGGGGGATTTTAACTTTTATATAGATTGGGATAAACAGACTAGCAAAAGTCAAAAGGTTAGTGAATTTCTAGAGTGCATCTGGATAGTTTTCTGAAACAATTCGTCCCAGGACTAACAAGGGGGCAGGCCATATTAGATTTAGTAATGATCCAGATTCAGTTCACAGTCTAACGGTATATGAACATTTATCTAATAGCAATCAGAATATGATAGAGTTCATCATAGTTTTTGAAAGGAAGAAATGTGAAAGAGCTATGAACATTCTGGATTGAGGTAAGGATGACTTCAATGGGATGCGACAGAGACTGTCCAAAGTAAACTGGGCAAATCTGTTAATGGGTGAAACAACAGAAGATCAGTGGAAGGTGTTAAGCAAAAGAATTTAATGTGATACAGAACCTGTTTGTATTCCTAAAGGGCAAGAGTTCTATTTGTCAAAATAGACAGCTATGGACAATAAAAGAGGTAAGAGGCAACATAAAACAAAAAGCCGACAAAAATGCAAATATAACACAAATCCTGCAAAGAGCAGCAAGGGGTGGCAAAGCAGATAGTAAGAGCTACAAAAAGGGAGTATGAAAAGAAACTGGCAAAGGATCAACACAAAAATCAACACAAAAAACTTTGACAGTTACGCTAGGAAAATGAAGGTAGTCAGAAGCAATGTGGCCCCTTGAAAACTGATAGCAGTGATGAAGTCAATGATAATAAGGAAATGGCGGGCATGCTGAATAATTCATTTGCATCATCATTTATAGTAGAAGCAGAGGTCAGCATGATGGACATCCCAAGTGAACTATTATTGAATTAGGGAGCAGTGTCAGCAAAATTAACATAAGCAAGATAACAGTAATGGAGAAATTAATGAAACTAAAGAGCAACAAACCCCCAGGTTTCCATCCCAGGGTTTTAAAAGGAGGTGAGAACACTGTAGATGCCCTAACTATAATCTTCTAAAAATTCTCTCGATTCGGGAACTGTTCCTTTCGATTGGAAAATTGCATGTGTCACTCCGCTATTTAAGAAAAGTGACAGAGGGAAACCAGGAATTATAGACTGGTTAGCCTAACATCTGTTGCCAGAAATCGCTACAGTCTATAATTAAGGATAGAGTGACTGGACACCATGAAACATTTCAGCTGGTCAGAGAGTGCCGGCATGGATGTTTAAAGGGTAGGTCATGCCTGATGAATCAGATTGAATTTTTTGAAGAGGTGACTGAAGTATTAGAAAGAGAAATGTCTATAGACATTATTTATATGTACTTTCAGCAGGCATTTGATAAAGTCCCGCATAAGAGACTGTTACTTGAAGTTGAAGCTCATGCAATTGAAGTCAAATTCTTGGCCTGGTTCGAAAACTGGCTCAGTGGCAAGACACAGACTGTCGGGATAATGGGGAGGTGCTCTAATTGACAGGATGTGACTAGTGGTGTCCTGCAAGGATCTGTCTTGGGCCTTAACTATTCACTATAGTCATTAGCGACTGAGATAATGGGATCGAATGCCACATATTCAAATTGTCAGAAAGCCATGGAGTCATTTATGCAGAGAAGGGGACCATTTAACCCATCGAGTCCACGGAGATATTCAGTCAATCCCGCTCCCCTGCTGAATCACTGTAGCCCTGCAACTCTATTTCTTTCAAGTGGCCATCCAATTTCCTTTTGAAGTCATTGATCGTCTCTGTTTCCACCACCTTTGTGGGCACAGAGTTCCAGGTCATTACCACCCACTGCGTAAAAAGGTTCTGCCTCATATTCCCCCTGCATCTCTTGCACAAAACCTTCAATCTGTGTCCCCTAGTCCTTGTACCATTTGTTAATGGGAACAATTTTCCTCGTCTAATTTATCTAAGCCTGTCATAATCTTGTACATTTCTATTAAATCTCACCTCAATCTCTTTTGTTCTAAGGATAACAACCCCAGTTTTACGACCTAACCTTGTAACTAAAATCCTCCATCTCTGGAACCATTCTATTAAATTTTCACTGCACCCTCTCAAGGGCCCGCACAGCCTTCCTAAAGTGTGGTGACCAGCACTGGACGCAATACTCCAGTTGGGACCTAACAGGATCTTTATAAAAGTTCAGCATAACTTCCCTGCCTTTGTACACAATGCCTCTGTTTATGAAACCCAAGATCCCATACGCTTACTAACCACACTCTCAAAATGGCCTGCCAGCTTCAAAGATCGATGCCTATGCACCCCCAGGTCCCTCTGTTCCTGCACACTCTTTAGAACTGTGCCATTGCGTCCATATTGCCTCTCTCTCCTTCTGCCAAAATGCATCACTCCACACTTGTCAGTATTAAATTCCATCTGCCAACTGTCTGCCCATTCTGCTAGCCTATCTATGTCCTTTTGCAGGTGGTTCGTATCATCCTCACATTTTGCCATACCTCCAAGTTTTGAGATTCTACTGTGTATTCCAAGATCCAAGTCATTTATAAAAAAGCAGTGGGCCCAGCACTGACCCTTGGGGAAAACCACCGTCTACCGTCCTCCAGTCTGAAAGACAATTATTTACTATGACTCACTGTTTTCTGTCCTTAAGCCAAATTTTTAATCCAATTGGACACTGATCCTCCTATTCCATAAACCTTAATTTTGTTAACTAGCCCTTTATGTGTATCATAGAGCCTGTTTCTGTGTTGTATAACTCTATGACTCTATGACTTTCTTAAAATTCGTATAAACAACATCCAACGCATTCCCTTCATCAACCTTCTTTGTTACTTCATCAAAAAATTCAATCAGATTAGTCAAGCATGATCTGCCTTTTACAAATCTGTGCTGGCCATCCTTAATTAGCTTGAACTTCTCCAAGTGTGTGTTGATTTTTTTCCCTGATTATTGTTTCTAAAACGTTACCCACCACTGATGTTAAACTAACTGGCCTTAGTTGCTAAGACTGTCCTTACACCCTTTCTTGAATAAGGGTGTTACATGTGCCATTCTCCAATCCTCTGGCACCTCCTGTCAGCAATGTAGATGGATGCATAAATTTACAAAGAGTTATTGATAAAGTGAATGGGCAAAACTATGTGAAATGGATGTCAAATAGGCAAATGCGATGTCATCCACTTTAGACCTAAAAAGGATTTCTAAATGGTTAAAAGCTAGAAACTGTGGAGGTCCAAAAGGTGCATAGATCATTAAAATGTCATGAACAGGTACAGAAAATAATCAAAAAAGCCAACGGAATGCTGGCTTTTATATCTTGAGGACTATAATTCAAGGGGGTAGAAGTCATGCTTCAGCTATAAAAAGTCTTCATTACGCCACAGTGAAGTTCTGCAAACAGTTCTCAGCACCATACCTTTGGAAATATATAGCCTTGGAGGAAATGTAGCTTAGATTTACCGGAATGATCCCTGGATTCCAAGGGTTAAGCTATGAGTAGAGATTAAACAAATTGGAGTTGTATTCTCTGGAATTCAGAAGGTTAAGGGGTTATTGATCGAAGCTTTCAAGATATTGTAGGGGAGCATAGAAACATAGAAAATAGGAGCAGGGGTAGGCCATTCGGCCCTTCGAGCCTGTTCCACCATTCATTATGATCATGGCTGATCATCCAACACAGTAACCTGTTCCCTCTTTCGCCCCATACCCTTTGATCCCTTTAGACCCAAGAGCTATATCTAACTCCTTCCTGAAAACATACAATGTTTTGGCCTCAACTGCTTTCTGTGGTAGTGAATGCCACAGGCTCACCACTCTCTGGATGAAGAAATTTCTCCTCATCTCAGTCCTGAAAGGTTTACCCATATCCTTAGGCTATAACCCCTGGTTCTGGACTCCCCCATCATCGGGAACATCCTTCCTGCATCTCCCCTGTTACGTCCTGTAGAATTTTATAGGTTTCTATGAGATCCCCCTCACTCTTCTGAACTCCAGCAAATATAATCCTAACTGATTCAATCGCTCCTCATATGTCAGTCCCGCCATCCCAGGAATCAGTCTGGTAAATCTTCGCTGCACTCCCTCTATAGCAAGAACATCCTTCCTCAGATAAGGAGACCAAAACTGCACACAATATTCCAGGTGTGGCCTCACCAAGGCCCTGTATAATTGCAGCAAGACATCCCTGCTCTATTACTCGAATCCTCTCGCTATGAAGGCCAACATACCATTTGCCTTTTTTTATCGCCTGCTGGACCTGCATGTTTACCTTCAGCGACTGGTGTATGAGAACACCCAGGTCTCATTGCATATTCTCCTCTCTCAGTTTATAGCCTGAGCAGATTGGGTAGATGGGGAGAAACTATTTCTATTGGTTTGGGAGTTGAAGACTAGGGGGAACAGTCTAAAAATTTGATCTAGAGCTTTCAGGAGTGAAATTAAGAAACACTTGTATACACAAAGGGTGGTAGCAGTTTGGAACTCTCTTCTGCAAATGGCAATTGACGCTAGTTCAATTGCTAATTTAAAAACTGAGATAGATTTTTATCAGCCAAAGGTATTAAGGGATATGGAGCAAAGGCATGTATTTGGAGTTAGGTTGCAGATCAGCCATGATTTCATTGAATTTTGGAACAGGCTTGAGGGGCTAAAAGGCCTAGTTCTGTGCCTATGTTCCTAAAGGCGCTATATAAATGTAAGTTATTGTTTTATCTAAATTTTCTGGTACCTTTCACAGGACGGTTTAATGGGACACTATAGATGGGGTTCTACTTTGTATATAACCTCTGCTGTGCCTGCCCTGGGAGTGTCTGATGGGACTGTAGAGGGACGTTTGCTCAGTATTTCACCTGTGCATGAGCTGTACTTGTAGTGTTGGATGGGACGCCATAAGTGGGACTTTACTCTGCTGTACCTTCCCTGGGGCAGTATGGATGGAGATTTATTCTGTATCTAAACTTTCCACAAGCTTCACTGAGTATTTGATGGGAGACCAGAGATGGGCTTTACTCTGCATCTAAGCTGTACTGTACTTGAGCTGGGAGTGTTTGATGGGACCATGTAATAAAACTTTACTTTGTATCTCACCTGTGCTGTACCTCCCCTGGGAGATTTGATAGGACAATGTACAGGGAGCTTAGTCTGTAAGGACATTGTGGTGTATCTGTCCTTGATGTGTTTGATGAGACACGAGATGGAGCTTTATTCTTTATCAAGCCCGTGCTATACCTGCCCTGGCAGTGTTTGATGGTACAGTGTAGTGGGAGTTTACTGTATCTAACCTGTGCTATCTTTGCTTTGATTTTTTGATAGGACAGCATGGATGCAGTTTTACACTGTATATAACCTGTGCTCTTCCTGCCATAGGAGTGCTTGATGGGACAGTGAAGATGCAGCATTGTTCAAGATCTAATCTGCACACTACCAACTGTAGGAATGTTTGATTGAACAGCAAGGATAGTTCTTTACTTTGTACCTGTCTTGAGTGGTTGATGAGACAGTGTAGATGGAGTTTTACTTCATATGTAACCCACGCTGTACCTTCCCTGTCAGTGTTTGATATGACACCATATATGGAGCTTTACTGTGTATCTACCAGTGCAGGTACAGCATAGGGAAGTATTTAAAGCAATAGTGTAGAGGGAGTTTATTCAGTATCTAATCCATGCTGTACCAGCTCTGGGAGATTTTGATTCACAGAGCGAAAAATAGCGTGAGAGGAGCAGGGCATAAACAGCTCAGGGGACAGAGAGAGCAAAAGTTCACGGAGAATGGTGGGAAACAGCAAGAGAGGGGCGGGGCGTAAAGAGACCAGGAGGAAGAGAGCAGGAAACAGCAAGAGAGAGAGAGAGAAAGAGAGAGAGATCACTGAGAGAGCAGGAAATGGCAAGAGAGGAGTGGGGCATAAAGAGCCCGGGTGAGAGAGCGAGAGACAGTGAGAGTTTACCGAGAGAGCTGGAAACAGTGAGACAGGAACGGGACATAAAGAGCCCAGGGGAGAGAATGAGAGAGTGGGAAACTTGAGTATAAAAGAAGTGTTGCTGCAACTGTACAAGGCATTGGTGAGACTGCACCTGGAGCATTGCGTACAGTATTAGTCCCCTTACTTGAGAAAGGATGTAGTTGCATTGGAGGCAGTTCAGAGGAAGTTCACTAGATTGATTCCAGAGATGGGGGGGCTTGTCTTATGAAGAGAGATTGAGCAGTTTAGGCCTTTACTCTCTGGAGTTTAGAAGAATGAGAGGAGATCTAATTGAGGTATATAAGATGATTAAGGGGATTGACAAAGTAGACATAGAGAGGATGTTTCCTCTTGTGGGGCAATCTAGAACAAGAGGTCATAGTTTTAGGGTAAGGGGTAGCAGATTTAAAACAGAGATAAGGAGAAATTACTTCTCTCAAAGGGTCATGAATCTGTGGAATTCACTACCCCAGAGTGCGGTGGATGCCGGGACATTGAGTAAATTTAAGGACGAGATAGACAGATTTTTAATTAGAAATGGGTTGAAGGGTTATGGAGAATGTGGAGTTGAGGCCAAGATGAGATCAGCCATGATCGTATTGAATGGTGGAGCAGGCTCGAGGGGCTGAATTGCCTACTCCTGCTCCTAGTTCTTATGTTCTTATGAAACAGCGAGAGAGAGGAGCGGGGCTAACCGCCACCAGCCTGGAGGTTCAGAACCTGCATTCGGAAAGAAAAATTGAGGTGTGACATCGCAGGGAAGAAAGTAGGTGATTGGCTGGTGTCTTTTTTTAAAGTAAGGTTTATTACTACTAATAAGGTGTATTAAGTATTAGTAGGCTTTAGCAGTATTAATAAGGTTTATTAACATTATTAAGGTTTATTAATAGTGGCAAGGTTTATTAGTATTGGTAAAGGTTTATTAGCAGTAGCAAGGTTGTTAACTAATGGATAAAGGAAAGGCAGGGCTGCTCCAACCTCTACAGTACACATCCTGTGCTATGGCACAACTCCAGGATGCTTCTTGTATCCTGGATAACCATGTGGGCAGGAAGTGTCATCCGTTGCAGCAGCTTGAGCTCCGGGTTTCGGAACTTGAGCAGCTGCTGGTGACAGTGTTGTGTATTCATGAGGATGAGAGCTTCATGGATAGCACATTTATAGATGTGGTCACCCTGCAGTTTAAGAGTATGCAGGGAGAGAGGGAATGGGTGACCGCCAGGTAGTCAAGAAGAAAAAGGTAGGTAGTGCAGGAGATCCCTGAATACGTCTCACTCTCCAACAGGTATTCAATTCTGAATACTGAGGAAAGTAATGGTTTATATGGGGACTGTAGCCACAGCCAAAGCCATGGCACCATGGCTGGCTCAGCTGCACAGGGGGCGCAATGAATACTGGAACAGTGATAGTGATAGGAGATTCGACAGTCATGGGTACAGACAGGTATTTCTGTGGCCGCAGACATGAATCCAGGATTGTGTGTTGCTTCCCTGGTGCCAGGGTCAAGGATGTCACTGAATGGTTGCAGAACACCCTGGCGGGGGAGGGTGAACAACCAGCAGTCATGGTCCACAACATAGGTAGGAAGAGGGATGTGGTCCTGCAGAAAGAGTTTACTGAGCTTGGTAAGAAATTAGCAAGCAGAACATCAAAAGTAATAATCTCCAGATTACTCCCAGTACAATGCACAAGTGACTATAGAAATAGAAAAATGGTGCAGATGAATACGTGGCTGGGAAGATGATGCAGGAGGGAGGCCTTTAGATTCCTGGGACATTGGGACCAGTCCTGGAGAAGGTGGGACCTGTACAGGCTGGACGGGTTGCACCTGAACAGAGCTGGAACAAATTTCCTTGTGGGGCAATTTACTAGTGCTACTGGGGAGGGTGTAAACTAGCTTGACAGGGGTGTGGGAACCAGGAGAAAATATTGCAAAGGAATACCAAACTGCACAGAATACTGGCAGAGATAGATAGCATGAGAGTAGAGAATGGTAAGTTATTAGTTGGGGTCAGAGTAATGGAGAAAGTAATACAGTTTAAATCAGGGTGAATGTGCATGTATGTGAATGCACAGAATGTTGTTAATAAGATTGGTGAATTACAGGCACAGATTGACATTGAAATATGATGTTGTGGTTATAACAGAGATCTGGCTCAAAGAGGGGCAAAACTGGGTATTAAATATTCCTGGATACAAGGTGTTCAGGAAAGATAGGAAAGGGAAAAAAAGGGGGGGGGGGGGGGGGTTGTAGTGGTGATATTGATTAAGGACAGCATTGTAGTGCTGGAGAAAAAGGATGTCCCAGAGATGTTGAGGACAGAATCTATTTGGCTGAAGCTAATGGACAAAAAATGTACTGTTAATTGCTCGGTGATGTCTATAAGTCACCAACTAGTGGGAAAGATGTAACGGAAAACATTTGCAAGGAAATTACAGAGAGGTGCAAAATTCTAGGGTAGTTACAATGGGGGTCTTTAATTATCCAAACATAACAGGGAACCCCAAAGTTTTCTACAGACATATGAATAGTAAATGGGTGGTAAAAGGAGGAGTGCAACTGATAGGGACCAGCGATAGGATTTGCATATGGAGGCAGAGGGCATAGCTGAGGTATTAAATGTATACTTTGCATCGGTCTTTGCCAAGGATGAAGATGCAACCCAGGCAATGATGAAAAAGGAGGTAATTCAGACACCAGAAGAATTTAAAATTGTTGAGGAGGAGGTGTCGGATAGGCTGTCTGCACTTAGAGTGGATAAGGCACCAGGACCGAATGAGGTGCTTCCAAGGATCTAAGGAAGTGAGAGTGGAAAGTGCAGAGGCACTGGCCATAATTTTTCAGTCTTCCTTAGACTCGGAGGTGGTGCCAGAGAACCGGAGAATTGCAAACATTATACCCTGGTTCAAAAAAGTGTGTAAAGGTAAGCCCAGCAAGTATTGGCCAGTCAGTTTAACTTCGGTGGTTGGGAAACTTCCAGAAAGATTAATTTGGGACAAAATTTATTGTCATATGGACAAATGCGGGTTAATTAAAGAAAGCCAGCATGGATTTCTTGAGGGAAAATCCTGTCTAATGAACTTTCTGGAGTTCTTTGAAGAGGTAACAGAGAAGGTTGATGAGGGCAATGCTGTTGATGTGGTGTGCATGGACTTCCAAAAGGCATTTGATAAAGTACACACAACAGATTTGTGAGCAAAGTTATAGCTCATGGAATAAAAGGGATGGTAGCAACATGGATACGGAATTGGCTGAGTGACAGGAAACAAAGAGTAGTGGTTAATGAATGTTTTTCGAGCCGGAGGAAGGTTTGTAGTGGAGTTGCCCAGGGGTCAGTGTTGGGACCCTTGCTTTTCCTGATATATATTAGTGACCTGGATCTTGGTGTACAGAGCACAATTTCAAAGTTTGCAGATAATACAAAAGTTAGAAACATTGTGAACTGTGAGAAAAATAGTGTAAAACTTCAAAAGGACATAGACAAGTTGGTGGAATGGGCGGACAGGTGGCAGATGAAGTTCAATGCAGAGAAATGTGAACTGATACATTTTGGTAGGAAGAACATGGAGAGACAATATAAAATAAAGTGTACAATTCTAAAGGGGCTTTAGAAGCAGAGGGACCTGGGTGTAAGTGTGCATAAATCATTGAAGGTGGCAGGACATATTGAGAGAGTGGCTAATAAAGCATACAGTATCCTGGGCTTTATTAATAGGGGCATAGAATACAAGAGCAGGGAGGTGATGTTGAACTTGTATAAGACACCAGTTCAGCTTCAGCTGGAATATTATGTCCACTTTAGGAAGGATGTAAAGATGTGTTGGAGAGAGTACAGAAAAGATTCACAAGAATGGTTCCAGGGATAATGAACTTCAGTTATGAAGATAAATTGGAGAAGTTGGGACTGTTTTTCTTGGAGAAGAGCAGGCTGAGAAGAGATTTGATCGAGCTATTCAAAATCATGAGGGTTTGGATAGAGTAGTTCCCACTGATGAAAGGACTGAGAACGAAAGGGCACAGATTTAAAGTAACTGGTAAAAGAAGCAAAAGCGACATGAGGAACTACTTGTTCACGCAACGAATGGTTAAGGTCTGGAATGTTCTTCCTGAGAGTGTGGTGGAGGCAGGTTTAATTGAAGCATTCAGAAAGGAATTAGACTGTTATATGAAAAGGAAGAAAGTGCAAGGTTATGGGGAGAAGGCGGGGGAGTGGCATTAGGTGAATGGCTCATTCGGAGAGCTGGTGCAGACACGATGGGCTGAATGGCCTCCTTCTGCACTGTAACAATTCTGTGATCTAGAGGAACATTACTCTGTGTCCAACCTGTGCTGTATTTGATGAGACATAGGGAGCTTTACTCTATCTAACCCATGCTATACCTGCCCAGATCTGTTTGATTGGGCAGGGCAAATGGATCTTTATTCTATAGCTAATATGCTGTACCTGACTGGGAGTGTTAGATCAGACAGCATAGAGGCAGTTACTCCTTATCTAACCAGTGTAAATTCCATGGTAATGCTTGATGGGACAATGTAGAGGATGTTTCCTCTGTATCTACACTCGACCTGAAAGTGTTTGATTGGACAGTGTACATTGTATTATCTGAAAACACATCAGGCTCCACATGTGCACTGACGACACCCATCTCTAACTCACTCTTAACCCCTCCACTGTCTCTGATTTGTCACACGGTGTCTGAAATCCAATACTGGATCAGCAGAAGTTTCCAACTAAATATTGGGAAGATTGAAGTCATTATGTTCAGTACATGCCACAAATTCTGATCCCTAGTCAGCTGGTTCACAACTTTGGCATCCGATCTGACCCCGAGAGGAACTTCCAACCAGGTATCCACCAAGACTGCCTATTACCATTTCCATAGCATCGCCCGACTCTGCTCCTGCCTCAGCTCATCTGCAGATGAAACCTTCATCCATGCCTTTATTATCTCCAATGCTCTCCTGGCTGGCCTCCGACCTTCTGCCCTCCATAACACTGAACTCATCTAAAACACTGTATCCCAATTCACATCCCATCGCCCCTCTGCTCACTGACTTGCATTGGCTCCCGGTGTCATGATGCCTCAATTTTCAAATACTCATCCTTGTTTTCAAGTCACTCCATGGTCTTACCCCTCCCTATTTCTGAAAGCTGCTCCAGTTCTACAATCCTTCCAGATCTCAGCACTCATCCAATTGTGGTCTCTTGACATCCCCAGTTTGAATCACTCCACAATTAGTGGCTGTGCCTTCAGATGCCTGTGTCTTAGGGAATTACTTCCCTAAGAATCTCCATCCCTTTACCACTCGCTCCTTCTTTAAGAAACTCCTTAAAACCTTCCTTTTGACCAAGTCTTTGGTCTTGGGTCCTAATTTCTACTTTGGCAACTTGGTTTTGATAATGCTCCTGTGATGCATCTTCAGATGCTTTACTGAGTTAGAGGTGCTATATAAATACAAGTTGGTGTATCTAAACCACACTGCATCTGCTCTGAGAGTGTTTGCTGCAACAGTGTAGAGTTAGATTTTCTCTGTATCTAAGCCATGCTTTACCTATCCTGGAAGTGTTTGATTGGACAGTACAGATGGAGCTTTACTTTGAATTTAACCACTGCTATATCTGACCTGGAAGTATTTAATCAGACTGCGTAGACAGAGAATGCTGCATCTAACCAATGCTGTACCTGCTTGATGGGACAGAGTAGAGGAAGATTTGCTCTGTATCTAACCTGTGCTGTCCCGACACAGCTTATACACCTACTTAACTTTGTCCTTACCAATCTACCTGTTGCAGAGGCCTCTATCCATGAGAGTATTGGTAGGAGGGACCACTGCACGGTTATTGTGGAGGGAAGTCACACCTTGACACTGAGGACACACTCCATACAGTCGTGCGGCATGACCACTGTGCTAAATGGGATAGATTCAGAACAGATCTGGCCACTTAAAACTGGGCTCTCATGAGGTGCTGTGGGCCATCAGCAGCAGAATTATATTCCACCACAATCTGTAACCTTATGGCCCAGCCTTCCCTCATTCTACCATTACCAGCAAGCCTGGGACCAATCCTGGTTTAATGAGGAGTGTAGGGGAGCATGCCAAGAACAGCAGCAGGCATACCTAAAAATAAGGGGCTGACCTTGAAGTTACAACACAGGATTAGATGCACACTAAACAGTGGAAGCAGCATGCTACAGACAGAGCTCAGCAATCCCACAAACAATAGATCAGATCGAAGCTCTCCAGTCCTGCCACACCCAGTCGTGAATGGTGATGGACAATTGAACAACTAAGCGGAGGAGGAGGCTCCACAAACATGCCCATCCTCAAGAATAGTGAAGCCCAGCACATGACTGCAACAGACAAGGCTGAAGCATTTGCAATCATCTTCATCCAGAAGTGTGGAATGGATGATCCATCTGAGCCTCCTTCTGAGGTCTCCAGCATCACAGACACCAACCTTCAGCTAATTCAATTAATTGTACATGATGTCAAGAAACAGCTGAGCATATAGGATACAGAAAATGCTATGGGCCCTGACAACATCCCACTGTAGTGCCCAAGGCTTGTGCTCCAAATCTAGCTGTGCCCCGAGGGAAGCTGTTCCAGTACAGCTACAACACTAGCATTTACCAGACAAAGTGGATCATTTCCCAGGTGTGTCCTATGCACAAAAAGCAGGACAAGTTCAATCCAGCCAATTACAGCCCAATCAGTCTACTCTCACTTGCCAACAAAGTGATGGAAGGAGTCAGCGACAGTGCTATCAAGTGGAACTTACTCAGCAATAACCTGCTCACTGAGGCTCAGTTTGAGTTCTGCCATGAGCACTCAACTCCTGACATCATTACAGCCTTGGTCCAAATATGGTCAAAAGAATTAATTCCAGAGATGAGGTGAGAGTGACTGTCTTTGACAACAAGGCAGCATTTGACTGTGTGTGACATCAAGGAGCCCTAGCAAAATTGAATTCAAGGAAATAAGAGAGAAAACTCTCCACTCTCACATACCTAGCACAAAGGAAGATGGTTGTGATTTTTGGAGGCTACTTATCTCAGCCCAGGACATTGCTGCAGGAGTTCCTCAGGGTAGAGTCCTAGGCCTATCCATCTTCAGCTACTTCATCAAAGATCTTCCCTTCATCATAAAATCAGACTGAGGATGTTCTGTAATGATTGTAAAGTATTCATTTCCATTTACACATCCTCAGATGATGAAACTGTCTGTGCCCATATGCAGCAAGACCGAGACAACAACCAAGCTTGGGCTGATAAGTGGCAAGTAGCATTCATGCCACACAAGTGCCAGGCAATAACCATCTCCAACAAGGGAGAATCGTAACATCTTCCCTTGACATTTAACGACATTACGATTGCTGATTCCCCACCATCAACATCCTGTCGGTTATCATTGTGCAGAAGCTTAAGTGGACCAGCCACATAAATACTGTTGATCCAAGCGCAGTTCAGAGAATGGGCATCTGTGGCGAGTAACTCACCTCCCGACTCCCCGAAGCCTGTTCACCATCTACAAGGCCCAAGTCAGGAGTGTGATGGAATACTCCCCATTTACTTGGATGAGTGTATCTCCACAACAGTCAAGTTCGACACCATCCAGGAAAAAGCAGCCCACTTGATTGCCACTCCATCCCCTACCTTAAACATTCACTTCCTTGACCACCAGCACACCCTGGCAGCAGTGTGTTCCATCCATAAGATGCACTGCAGCAACTTATCAAGGCTCCTTCGATAGCACCTTCCAAACCTGAGCCCTCTACTACCAAGAAGAACAAGGGCAGCAGATGCATCACCATTTGCAAGTTGCCACCGAAGTCATACACCATCCTGACTTGGAACTATATCACTGTCGGTTCAGTGTTGCTGGGTCAAAATCCCAGAACTCCCTCCTTAACAACACTGTGGGTGTAGCTACTTGCTCAGCATGACAGAGCCTCCCTCAAATGGCTCGGAACGCACACTGTCCATCCGACTGTTCACCACCTCTAGTCCAGTACACCTGCTCAGCATCTATGCTCCAACACTCTGCTCCCCACCTGAAGCTAAAGACCAGTTCTACGAGGAACTCCATAATATCATTAGCAGCATCCCCAACACCGAACACCTATTCCTGCTTGGGGACTTTAATGCCAGGGTTGGGGCCGACCATGACTCATGGCCCTCCTGCCTTGGGCACTATGGAGTTGGAAGGATGAATGAGAACGGACAGAGACTGCTTGAGTTGTGTACCTATCATAACCTCTGCATCACCAACTCGTTCTTTCACACTGAACCCTGTCACCAGGTTTCATGGAGGCACCCAAGATCGCGTCATTGGCACCAGCTAGACCTCATTGTCACAAGGCGAGCTGCCTTAAACAGTGCTCAAATCACACGCAGCTTCCACAGTGCGGACTGCGACACCGACCACTCCCTGGTGTGCAGCAAGATTAGACTCAGACCAAAGAAGTTGCATCATTCCAAGCAAAAGGGCCACCCGCGCATCAACACGAGCAGAATTTCTCACCCACAGCTGTTACAAAAATTTCTAAATTCACTTGTAACAGCCCTTCAAAACACTCCCACAGGGGATGCTAAGACCGTGGGCCCACATCAGAGACGACATCTATGAGTCAGCTTTGACCACCGACGGCAAAAGTGCAAAGAGAAATGCAGACTGGTTTCAATCTCATAATGAAGAGCTGGAACCTGTCATAGCCGCTAAGCGCATTGCACTGTTGAACTACAAGAAAGCCCCCAGCGATTTAACATCCGCAGCACTTAAAGCAGCCAGAAGCAATGCACAAAGAACAGCCAGGTGCTGCACAAACGACTACTGGCAACACCTATGCAGTCATATTCAGCTGGCCTAAGACACCGGAAACATCAAAGGAATGTATGATGGCGTTAAGAGAGCTCTTGGGCCAACCATCAAGAAGATCGCCCCTCTCAAATCTAAATCAGGGGACATAATCACTGACCAACGCAAGCAAATGGACTGCTGGGTTGAGCACTACCTAGAACTGTACTCCAGGGAGAATGTTGTCACTGAGACTGCCCTCAATGCAGCCCAGCCTCTACCAGTCATGGATGAGCTGGACATACAGCCAACAAAATCGGAACTCAGTGATGCCATTGATTCTCTAGCCAGCGGAAAAGCCCCTGGGAAGGACAGCATTACCCCTGAAATAATCAAGAGTGCCAAGCCTGCTATACTCTCAGCACTACATGAGCTGCTATGCCTGTGCTGGGACGAGGGAGCAGTGCCTCAGGACATGCGCGATGCCAATATCATCACCCTCTATAAAAACAAATGTGACCGCGGTGACTGCAAAAACTACGGTTGAATCTCCCTGCTCAGCATAGTGGGGAAAGTCTTTGCTCGAGTCGCTCTGAACAGGCTCCAGAAGCTGGCCGAGCACGTCTACCCTGAGGCACTGTGTGGCTTTCGTGCAGAGAGATCGACCGTTGACATGCTGTTCTCCCTTCGTCAGATACAGGAGAAATGCCGTGAACAACAGATGCCCCTCTACATTGCTTTCATTGATCTCACCAAAGCCTTTGACCTCGTCAGCAGACGTGGTCTCTTCAGGCTACAAGAAAAGATTGGATGCCCACCAAAGCTACTAAGTATCATCACCTCATTCCATGACAATATGAAAGGCACAATTCAACATGGTGGCTCCTCATCAGACCCCTTTCCTATCCTGAGTGGCGTGAAACAGGGCTGTGTTCTCGCACCCACACCTTTTGGGATGTTCTTCTCTCTGCTGCTTTCACATGCGTTAAAGTCCTCTGAAGAAGGAATCTTCCTCCACACAAGATCAGGGGGCAGGTTGTTCAACCTTGCCCGTTGAAGAGCGAAATCCAAAGTAATGAAAGTCCTCATCAGGGAACTCCTCTTTGCTGACGATGCTGCTTTAACATCTCACACTGAAGAGTGCCTGCAGAGTCTCATCGACAGGTTTGCGGCTGCCTGCAATGAATTTGGCCTAACCATCAGCCTCAAGAAAACGAACATCATGGGGCAGGACGTCAGAAATGCTCCATCCATCAATATTGGCGATCACGCTCTGGAAGTGGTTCAAGAGTTCACCTACCTAGGCTCAACTATCACCAGTAACCTGTCTCTAGATGCAGAAATCAACAAGCGCATGGGAAAGGCTTCCACTGCTATGTCCAGACTGGCCAAGAGAGTGTGGGAAAATGGCGCACTGACATGGAACACAAAAGACTGAGTGTATCAAGCCTGTGTCCTCAGTACCTTGCTCTATGGCAGCGAGGCCTGGACAACGTATGTCAGCCAAGAGCAACGTCTCAATTCATTCCATCTTCGCTGCCTCCGGAGAATACTTGGCATCAGGTGGCAGGACCCTATCTCCAACACAGAAGTCCTCGAGGTGGCCAACATCCCCAGCTTATACACACTACTGAGTCAGCGGTGCTTGAGATGGCTTGTCCATATGAGCCGCATGGAAGATGGCAGGATCCCCAAAGACACATTGTACAGCGAGCTCGCCACTGGTATCAGACCCATCGGCCGTCCATGTCTCCGCTTTAAAGACATCTGCAAACGCGACATGAAATCCTGTGACGTTGATCACAAGTCGTGGGAGTCAGTTGCCAGCGTTCGCCAGAGCTGGCGGGCAGCCATAAAGGTGGGGCTCAAGTGTGGCGAGTCGAAGAGACTTAGCAGTTGGCAGGAAAAAAGACAGAAGCGCAAGGGGAGAGCCAACTGTGTAACTGCCCCGACAAACAAATTTTTCTGCAGCACCTGTGGAAGAGCCTGTCACTCTAGAATTGGCCTTTATAGCCACTCCAGGCGCTGCTCCACACACCACTGACCACCTCCAGGCGCTTACCCATTGTCTCTCGAGATAAGGAGGCCAAGGAACATGGTGTAACTACATTGCATGGATTACAGCCGTTCAAGAAGGCAGCTCACAAACACCTTCTCAATGGCAATTAGGGATGGGCAATAAATGCTGGCTTTGCCGACAATGCCCACATCCTATGAACAAATAATAAAAACGCAGTGCCCCAGTACCCAGTGCCTTGATGCACGCAGCCATCCAAGTGCGAATGAAGCCCAATTCTGCTTTAGTTTCTGAGATCCAACGGGACCAGAAGCTTTCAGTGCAGAGTGGAAGTTGCCAATAGCTCGCTTTCAATTTTTTAACCTAAAGGTTTCCTGTGCTGTCTATTTTTGCCAGGTAATTTTGTTTTCTATTTTCTAACTCTTAATCTCTTTGTTTTTAGGTACCAGAAGGAGAATGTCTAGTGAAAATATGAGCAAAGAAAAGGGAGTGAAGGAGAGTGAGTACAGGAGTGTGCAGCAAAGCATATATTAAAGGCAGCGTGTAAGTGCAGAGCTGTGAATCCTGCACCTGGTGTTCCCAGGCAGTCTCCCACCTTCATGCTGATTGAACCCTGCACTGTTTAGCTTCCCAAATCAAACCAGAAGAGGCACTATTGGAACAGTGTGGAAGTTGGTGATAACTTACTTTCATTCCATTTGCTTAAAAGCTTCATATTCTGTCTCAATTTTTTCCACCTTATTTTGTTTTATCTTTACCCTCCCTCTTGACCCCCTTGTCTTAGTTTATCAGCAGGAGAAGGTGCAGTGAAAAAACAAGTAAAAGAAATCAAGAGCAGGCAGGAAACACAGACTGAACAGGTTGAACATTGTGAATTACAAAATAGAGTGTGTGTTTTAAAATGGGATTTGGTGAGAATGGGAATCATGTGCAGAGGGGCAAAGACTTGCTAAGTAATTTAAACCAAGAGTCAACAGTAAATATAATAAAATACAATAAATAATGAATAAATAAATAAGCAGTAATTAATTAAATCCAAGGAGGCAAAATTAATGAAGTAGCAGATAGCAACATTAAAGGGATCCAACCGCATTGAATAAAGTGAACAAAGAACAAAGAAAATTACAGCACAGGAACAGGCCCTTCGGCCCTCCAAGCCTGCGCCGATCCAGATCCTCTATCTAAACATGTCGCCTATTTTCTAAGGGTCTGTATCTCTTTGCTTCCTGCCCATTCATGTATCGGTCTAGATACATCTTAAAAGATGCTATCATGCCCGCGTCTACCACCTCCGCTGGCAACGCGTTCCAGGCACCCACCACCCTCTGCGGAAAGAACTTTCCACGCATATCCCCCCTAAACTTTTCCCCTCTCACTTTGAACTCGTGACCCCTAGTAATTGAATCCCCCACTCTGGGAAAAAGCTTCTTGCTATCCACCCTGTCTATACCTCTCATGATTTTGTACACCTCAATCAGGTCCCCCCTCAACCTCCGTCTTTCTAATGAAAATAATCCTAATCTACTCAACCTCTCTTCATAGCTAGCGCCCTCCATACCAGGCAACATCCTAGTGAACCTCCTCTGCACCCTCTCCAAAGCATCTACATCCTTTTGGTAATGTGGCGACCAGAACTGCACGCAGTATTCCAAATGTGGCTGAACCAAAGTCTTATACAACTGTAACATGACCTGCCAACCCTTGTACTCAATACCCCGTCCAATGAAGGAAAGCATGCCGTATGCCTTCTTGACCACTCTATTGACCTGCGTTGCCACCTTCAGGGAACAATGGACCTGAACACCCAAATCTCTCTGTACATCAAGTTTCCCCAGGACATTTCCATTTACTGTACAGTTCACTCTTGAATTGGATCTTCCAAAATGCATCACCTCGCATTTGCCCTGATTGAACTCCATCTGCCATTTCTCTGCCCAACTCTCCAATCTATCTATATTCTGCTGTATTCTCTGACAGTCCCCTTCACTATCTGCTACTCCACCAATCTTAGTGACGTCTGCAAACTTGCTAATCAGACCACATATACTTTCCTCCAAATCGTTTATGTATATCACAAACAATAGTGGTCCCAGCACGGATCCCTGTGGAACACCACTGGTCACACGTCTCCATTTTGAGAAACTCCCTTACACTGCTACTCTCTGTCTCCTGTTGCCCAGCCAGTTCTTTATCCATCTAGCTAGTACACCTTGGACCCCATGCGCCTTCACTTTTTCCATCAGCCTGCCATGGGGAACCTTATCAAACGCCTTACTGAAGTCCATGTATATGACATCTACAGCCCTTCCCTCATCAATCAACTTTGTCACTTCCTCAAAGAATTCTATTAAGTTGGTAAGACATGACCTTCCCTGCACAAAACCATGTTGCCTATCACTGATAAGCCCATTTTCTTCCAAATGGGAATAGATCCTATCCCTGAGTATCTTCTCCAGCAGCTTCCCTACCACTGACGTCAGGCTCACCGGTCTATAATTACCTGGATTATCCCTGCTACCCTTCTTAAACAAGGGGACAACATTAGCAATTCTCCAGTCCTCTGGGACCTCACCCGTGTTTAAGGATGCTCGTTTAGAATCTCACCCATTTTCTCTGACTCCACGCATAACTTTCCTCCTTTGTCCTTGAGTGGGCCAATCCTTTCTCTAGTTACCCCCTTGCTCCTTATATATGAATAAAAGGCTTTGGGATTTTCCTTAACCCTGTTTGCTAAAGATATTTCATGACCCCTTTTAGCCCTCTTAATTCCTCGTTTCAGATTGGTCCTACATTCCCGATATTCTTTCAAAGCTTCGTCTTTCTTCAGTCTGCTAGACCTTATGTATGCTTCCTTTTTCCTCTCAGCTAGTCTCACAATTTCACCTGTCATCCATGGTTCCCTAATCTTGCCATTTCGATCCCTCATTTTCACAGGAACATGTCTCTCCTGCATGCTAATCAACCTCTCTTTAAAAGCCTCTCACATATCAAATGTGGATTTGCCTTCAAACAGCTGCTCCCAATCTACATTCCCCATCTCCTGCCGAATTTTGGTATAGTTGGCCTTCCCCCAATTTAGCACTCTTCCTTTCGGACCACTTTCGTCTTTGTCCATGAGTATTCTAAAACGTACGGAACTGTGATCACTATTCCCAAAGTAGTCCCCTACTGAAACTTCAACCACCTGGCCGGGCTCATTCCCCAACACCAGGTCCAGTATGGCCCCTTCCCGAGTTGGACTATTTACATACTGCTCCAGAAAACCCTCCTGGATGCTCCTTACAAATTCTGCTCCATCTAGACCTCTAGCACTAAGTGAATCCCAGTCAATGTTGGGAAAATTAAAATCTCCTATCACCACCACCCTGTTGCTCCTACATCTTTCCATAATCTGTTTACATATTTGTATCTCTATCTCACGCTCGCTGTTGGGAGGCCTGTAGTACAGTCCCAACATTGTTACTGCACCCTTCCTATTTCTGAGTTCTGCCCATACTGCTCGAGTCCTTCATAGTGCCCTCCTTCAGCACAGCTGTGATATCCTCTTTGACCAGTAATGCAACTCCTCCACCCCTTTTACCTCCCTCTCTATCCCGCCTGAAGCAGCGATATCCTGGGATATTTAGTTGCCAATCATGCCCTTCCCTCAACCAAGTCTCAGTAATCGCAATAACATCATACTCCCAGGTACTAATCCAAGCCCTAAGTTCATCTGCCTTACCTACTACGCTTCTTGCATTAAAACAAATGCACCTCAGACCACCAGTCTAAAAGCAAAATACTGCAGATGCTGGAAATCTGAAATAAAAACAGAAAGTGCAGTAAATACTCAGCAGGTCAGGCAGCATCTGTGGAGAGAGAAGCAGAGTTAACATTTCAGGTCTGTGACCTTTCATCATGCATTGAATAAAAACCTGGTTACATAAATAATAAATAAATGATAAACAATAGTTAAGAGGGTGCCAAACTCAAGCACATCTATATATACACACACACACACATATGTATGTATATCAATGGAAAGAGGATAACCAGGGAAAGCGTCGGACCCATTAGGGACCAAGGGGGAAATCTGTGGGTGGAGCCAGAGGACATTGGTAGGGTGTTGAACGAATACTTCACATCTGTCTTCACCCAGGAGAATGAGGATGTAGATATGAAACGCAGAGAGACTGTGTGGTTCTTCAGCAAATTGTCATAGGGAGTGACAAGGTATTGGAGGTTGTGGTAGGTTTAAAAGTGGACGAATCTCCAGGTCCGGATGATTTGTGTCCCAGGATGCTGTGGGAGGCGAGGGTGGGGATTGCAGGGGCTCTGACCCTAATTTTTAATTCCTCTCTGGCCACGGGGGAGATGCCAGAGGACTGGAGAACAGTTAATATGGTCCCACTATTTAAGAAAGGTTGTAGAGATAAGCCAGGGAACTACAGACCAGTGAGTCGCATGTCAGTGGTAGGGAAACTGCTGGAGAAAATTCTGAAGGAGAGAATCTATCACCACTTGGAGAGGCAAAATTTGATTAGGAATAGTCAGCATGGCTTTGTCAGAGGGAGGTCATGCCTAACAAATTTGATTGAATTTTTTGAGCATGTGACCAGGTGTGTAGATGAGGGTAGTGCAGTTGATGTAGTTTACATGGATTTCAGCATAGCCTTTGACAATGTCCCACATGGGAGACTTATCAAGAAAGCAAAAGCACATGGGACACATGGTACGACTTTCCATCTGTGATGATAGTGAAACACACAACACCAGCTTTGTGCTGAGTTGTAACCACTAAAACTCTGCAACACCTCAACAAGTTCAAGACTACAAACACCCAAACCTGCACCTTTAAAAAAGACTTTCCTCCCAAGAAGATTCAACAGGTTTACTGTAAACCATGAAGACGTACCTCACTTAGGACTTTAAACTACATCCTACCTTTTTCTCTCTAGTTTTACGTATGTGTGTGTGGGTGAAGATATGTGTGGGTGAGGTTGTGACCATTTCTGGAATTGCGTAAAAATAGTTACTTTTTTTCAACCTACAAGAAGACCTGTCATTTGTCTGTTTATTTGACCTAAAAGACACTCAGGGGCTAACACATCATTTTAACAAAACGCGATTGCAGTCAGTTGGGCAGTGAACAGTGGGAACCACCCACACCACTTTCCATCCGTCCATAACAAGACTTTCTGGGATGCTTTGTCAAGACTTATTGCAATACCCTCGCATTATTTATTCCAGAAATTCTCCAAGAACTTCGCCCAAGGAGAGTCAATGCAGTGCTACTCCAGTTTATGGGAGTCAACAGGTGAAAGGGAATGCTTGGTCATGGGGATCTTGCTATGGGCCCCGTTTGGTCTGGAGGAGAAATGAGTAAAGGAGATGAGGCCAGGCACCACAGCATCAGTTGCTGGAAGAGAGGGGAGGAGTGACTGGAGGGTTCCATATTCGTGTTGCATGCTCCACAATTTGATGATCATGAAACCAGCCGACACCACCAACAATTATGCCAGAGGGTCAAACTCAAGAGCCTGAAAATGAAGATGAGGATGAGGAGGAGGATGACGAGGAGGGGGGACCAGAGGGAGCAGTGGAGGGCTTCAGGTAGATGACCCACACCAAGGAGGGATGCTCACCGCCCTTTAATTGAAGACTGCTTTTGAGAGATATGCTCCACCAGACTCCGGAGCACCGTGCCACATGCCTTACCTTCCAGGAATGGAGGATCCATCAGGATATCGAACATTTACACTCAATCCTTTCAGTCCCTTCCTTGTGAAGAACCTAATAAAAAAGACAAATTCCACTACCACTCAATGACCATCATCGCACATTATCTACAGCAAAAACACGCAATAACACAGCCAACAATACTTAGAAATGTCTTCTTACTTTTTTTTTATTCATTCAGGGATTTGTGCGTCCCACATTTATTGCCCATCCCTAATGGCCCTTGAGAAGGTGGTGGTGAGCTGCCTTCTTGAACCGCTGCAGTCCATTTGGGGTAGGTATACCCACAGTGCTGTTCGGAAGGGAGTTCCAGGATTTTGACCCAGCAACAGTGAAGGAACAGCGATATAGTTCCAAGTCAGGATGGTGTGTGACTTGGAGGGGAACTTGCAGGTGGTGGTGTTCCCATGCATTTGCTGCCCTTGTCCTTCTAGTTGATAGAAGTCGTGGGTTTGGAAGGTGTTGTCTAAGGAGCCTTAGTGCATTGCTGCCACTGTGCGTAGGTGGTGGAAGGAGTGAATGTTTGTGGATGGGGTCCCAATCAAGCGGGCTGCTTTGTCCTGTATGGTGTCGAACATCTTGAGTGTTGTTGGAGCTGCACCCATCCAGGCAAGTGGAGAGAATTCCATCACAATCCTGACTTGTGCCTTGTAGATGGCGGACAGGCTTTGGGGATTCAGGAGGTGAGTTACTCGCCTCAGGATTCCGAGCCTCTGACCTGCTCTTGTAGCCACTGTATTTATATGGCTACACCGGTTCAGTTTCTGGTCAAAGGTAGCCCCTAGGATGTTGATAGTGGGGGATTCAGCGATGGTAATGCCGTTGAATGTCGAGGGGGGATGGTTAGATTCTCTCTTGTTGGAGATGGTCATTGCCTGGCACTTGTGTGCCTTAGAACACAGCAGCAGGTTCTCCTGAGACCTACTGTACAATTTTGCATCCATCACTTCTGTGAGGGAATATTCTTGAATCTTGTACTCACACTGGTACAAGCATGCATTTAAACAGAGGGAAAACTGTTAGTTTAACTATTTATTGTTCTTAATAAGATTACATTGGTCATGTGGTGTACATTACATTAGAATTTTAAAAGACCATGCTATAAAATTCTCTCATCACACAAGAAACCAAAATAAACTGTGTTTTGAATTGCACAAATCAGGAGAGTGACTGCAGAATAATAGTGAGACCAGAATCTTACTGCAGTAGAAAGACAACTGCTGAACTGGTCTTCAATAGGAACATGAGGTGGTTTTGGTGCATGAAGGGTGGTCTAAACCCAGTTGTAGAACTGGCCTTGATAGCACAGGAAGGAGATGTGTTTTCTCAACAAGGCAGAGCTTAAGAGAACAGTAGGTAAGACCATAAATAAAAAAAAAGAAATGCTGGAAATACCCAGCAGGTCTGGCAGCATCTATGAAGAGAGAAGCAGAGTTGACATTTCAGGTCAGTGACCCTTCTTCAGAACTGGCAAATATTAGAAATGTAAAATGTTATAAGCAAGTAAAGCAGGGGTGGGGTCAGAGATAACAAAGGAGAAGGTGCAGATAGGACAAGGTCACAGAATAGCTGACCAGAAGGTCATGGAGCAAAGGCAAACAATGGTGTGTTGAAAGACAAAGCATTAGTACCGATAGGGTGTTAACGAACTGAAAACTGAACATCCGCAAGTACAAACATGAAAAGAAAAATGGTGGGTCAGCAAACTGAACAAACTAAGATGAAATAAAATAAAATAAACACAAAAAATATATTAAAAAAGAGAAAAGAAAAAAATAACTAAAAATAAAAGTAAAATGGGGGGCCCGTCATGCTCTGAAATTATTGAACTCAATGTTCAGTCCGGCAGGCTGTAGTGTGCCTAATCGGTAAATGAGATCCTGTTCCTCGAGCTTGCGTTGATGTTCGCTGGAACACTGCAGCAATCCCAGGACAGAGATGTGAGCATGAGAGCGGGTGGGGATGGGGTGGGGGGGAGGAATGTTGAAATGGCAAGCAATGGGAAGCTCGGGGTTCTGCTTGCGGACTGAGCGGAGGTGTTCCACAAAGCGATCACCCAGTCTGCAGTTGGTCTCCCCAATGTAGAGGAGACCACATTGTGAGCAGCGAATACAGTATACTACATTGAAAGAAGTACAAGTAAATCACTGCTTCACCTGAAAGGAGCGTTGATGTATTGTTAAGTAACTGGCTTTATTAAATCGCTTTTTACATAGCGTGCATTCGAATGGTTTCTCTCCTGTGTGAACTCACATTTTCAAAAGATGGGGTCACCTGAAGCTTTTCCCACAGACAAAACACTGAAAGCCCCCTCCCCCTTCCAGAGGGAGAGACCCCTGCTGACTGGGTCCAAGATCTCAGCTGATCTAGGCCCAGGAGTCTCTGCTGATCCAGGCTGATCATTTACTAACTTTTCCACTGCTTTCAGTATTTCCATGCTGGCTGTTAGTCCTAGAGTATCCAAGCAATCTCCATCTGGCAAACCTGAACACACGGAATGCGCAGATCAGTAATCACTTTTCAGGTTCTCAAGTACGACAAAACCCCAGCACTTTTGACAAACAAGCATCGGCTGCCTTTACTGACAACGGTCACTCTTAAGTACTATCCAAGGGCTTTAATTCCTTTACAACTGCAGGCCCTGTGTGAAGCAGCAGTATAGTACAAGCAGTAATAAGGCGGTAAACGCAAAGGATGAACATTTCCCTAGTCCTTTGGAGAGTAGATGATTAGGTCACATTGAGTTACTTCAGGTCTACAGCACTGTAAACTAGCAATTAATTAATACTAAGGGTTGAAATGCACCCACTATTAGAGGCAGGGGAACTTAAACAGTGGAAGAGAGGAGATTGGGAGGGAAAGGGCAATGGATGGGAACGGATGACCAAGGATAGAGTTATATTGCAAAGAGCTCCCTTGCCTGTCCAGGAGCCATCTTTTGCCACACAAAGATTATAAAAGATTATATATACATATATATAAATATATATATACATATACTTAAAAAAGTAATGAGGAGAGCAAAGAGGGGACATGAAAAAACACTGGCGGGCAAGATAAAGGAAAATCTTAAGGCGTTTTATTAGTATATTAAGGGCAAGAGGGTAATCAGGGAGAGTAGGGCCATTAGGGACTAAAGTGGCAATCTGTGTGTGGAGACGGAGGACATAGGTGAGGTTTTCAATGATTACTTTTCATCTGTGTTCACTATGGAGAAGGACGATGAAGGTGTAGGGATCAGGGAGGGGGATTGCGATATACTTGAACATATTAGTATTAAGAGGGAGGAAGTATTAGCTGTTTTAGCAGGCTTAAAGGTGGATAAATCCCCAGGCCCAGATGAGATGTATCCCAGGCTGTTATGTGAGTCAAGGGAGGAGATTGCAGGGGCTCTGATACAAAATTTCAGATCCTCTCTGGTCACAGGAGAGATACCAGAGGATTGGAGGACAGTGAATGTGGTACCTTTATTCAAGAAGGGTAGCAGGGATAAACCAGGTAATTACAGGCTGGTGAGTCTAACATCAGTGGTTGGGAAACTATTGGAAAAAATTCTGAGGGACAGAATTAATCGCCACTTGGAGGGTTTAATCATGGATAGCATGGCTTTGTCAGGGGGAGATCGTGTCTAACTAGCTTGATTGACTTTTTCGAGGCAGTTAAGAGATGTGTAGATGAGTGTAAAGCAGTTGATGTAGTCTACATGGACTTCAGTAAGGCTTTTGATAAGGTCCTGCATGGGAGATTGGTTAAGAAGGTAAGAGCCCATGGGATCCAGGGCAATTTGGCAAATTGGATCCAAAATTGGCATTTGGCAGGAGGCAGAGGGTGATGGTCAAAGTTGTTTTTGCGAATGGAAGCCTGTGACCAGTGGTGTACCACAGGGATCGTTGCTGGGACCCTTGCTGTTTGTAGTGTGCATTAATGATTTCGACGTGAATATAGGAGGTATGATCAGTAAATTCGCAGTTGACACAGAAATGTGTGGTGTCGTAAATAGTGAGGAGGAAAGCCTTAGATTACAAGACAATATAGATGGACTGGTAAGATGGGCAGGGCAGTGGCAAACGGAATTTAATCCCAAGAAGTGTGAGGTGATGCCTTTTGGGAGGACTAACAAGGCAAGGGAATATACAATGGATGTTAGTACCCTAGGAAGTACAGAGGGTCAGAGGGACCTTGGTGTACTTGTCCATAGATCACTGAAGGCAGCAGCACAGAGAGATAAGGTGGTTAGGAAGGCATATGGATACTTGCTTTTATTAGCCGAGGCATAAAATCTAAGAGCAGGGAGGTTATGATGGAGCTGTATAAAATGCTAGTTAGACCACAGCTGGAGTACTGTGTACAGTTCTGGTCACCACATTATAGGAAGGATGTGATTGCCCTGGAGAGGGTGCAGAGGAGATTCACCAGGATGTTGCCTGTGCTGGAGCATTTCAGCTATGAAGAGAGACTGAAAAGGCTAGGGTTGTTTTCCTCAGAGCAGAGAAGGCTGAGGGGGGACATGATTGAGGTATACAAAATTATGAGGGGCATTGATAGATTAGATAGGAAGAAATGTTTTCCTTTAGCAGAGGTGTCAATAACCAGGGGGCATAGATTTAAGGTACGGGTAGGAGGTTTAGAAGGGATCTGAGGAAGGAATTTTTCACTCGGAAGGTGGTTGGAATTTGGAAGGCACTGCCTGAAGAGGTGGTAGAGGCAGGGACCCTCAACATTTAAGAAGTATTAGATGAGTACTTGAAATAGCATAGCATACAAGGCTACGGGCCAAGTGTTGGAAAATGGGATTAGAACAGTGAGGTGCTTGATGGCCGGTACAGACACAATGGGCCGAAGGGGCTGTTTCTGTGCTGTATAACTCTATGACTCTATATGTGTGTATGCACAGTGTTGTATGGAACCAGTAGATGCTCCTGGTTACTCAGACACCTCCAGATTGATTGGTTGGATTGCAAGTCAGTAGAGGAATCCAGAGAGCTTGAGTCAATATTAGACAAAGTAACTAATCAGGGATTTTACGGCTTGTTCCATGTGTTCGTGTACTTTATGTTGCCTCTCTCTTCTCATTCTTCCTTCAAAAATGCATCACTTAAAACACTTCTCTGCATGAAATTCTATTGAATGCTAGCTGGGGGCTGAACTGAACTGAACGTAGTTCGACACAAGCAGTGACAAAGGGAAAAACATTAGAAACCGGAGGAGACCATTATACTTTGGGCGGCACAGGGGTGCAGTGGTTGGCACCGCAGCCTCACAGCTCCAGCGACCCGGGTTCAATTCTGGGTACTGCCTGTGCGGAGTTTGCAAGTTCTTCCTGTGACCACGTGGGTTTTCTCCGGGTGCTCCGATTTCCTCCCACAGCCAAAGACTTGCAGGTTGATAGGTAAATTGGCCATTATAAATTGCCCCGAGTATAGGTTGGTGGTCGGGGAATATAGGGACAGGTAGGGATGTGATATGAATGTAGGATTAGTATAAATGGGTGGTTGATGGTCGGCACAGACTCAGTGGGCCGAAGGGCCTGATTCAGTGCTGTATCTCTAAATAAATAAATATAAGGCGATATTGGGGCAAATGACCAAAAGCTTGATCAAAAGAGGTAAGTTTTAAGGAATGGCTGAACGGAAGAAAGTGAGGAACGATGTGGAAAGGTTTAGGGATGGAATTTCAGAGTTAGGGCCCAGGCAGTTGAAGGCACGGTAACCAATGGTGGAGTGAGTAAAAACAGGAATGTTTAAGAGGTCAGAATTAGAGAAGCACAGATATCTCGGAGGCTTTTGGGAGGAGATTACAGAGATAGGGAAGGTGAAATCATGGAGGGATTAGAAAGCAAGGATGCGAATTTTCAAACTGAGGTATTGCTTAACCAGGATTCAGTGTAGGTCACTAAACACAGCGGTGGCAGGTGAACAGGACTTGGTGTGAGTTAGGACACAGGTACCAGAATTTTGGAAAATCTCAAGTTTATAGAGGGTAGCACGTGGGAGGCTTCTCAGAAGTGCTTTGAAATAATGAAATCTAAAAGTAACAAAGGCATAGATGAGGGTTTCAGCAGTGGATGAGATGACACAGAGGCAGAGTCAGGCGATGTCACAGAGGTGGGAATCGACGGTCACAGTGACAGTGCGGAGTGGGTTGTGGTTGGAAGCTCATCTTGGGGTCAGATATGACACGTGGTTGCGAAGTCTGGTTCAGCCTCATACAGTCACTAGGAAGAGGGATGGAGCCAGTAGCTAGGGTTTGTTGTGTGTATTTAAGACAATAGCTTCAGTCTTCCCAGTATTAAATTGGAAGGAACATTTGCTCATCCAGTACTGGATGTCGGATAACAGTCTGATAATTCAGTAACAGTGGATGAGTCAAGAGTAGTGGTGGTGAGGTAGGGCTGGGTGTTGTCAGTGTCGATGTGGAAACTAATGCTGTACTTTCAGACTGTGTCACTGAGAGGCAGGCTGTAGATGAAAAATAGGAAAGGCTAAAGATAGGTACTTGGCAGACATAAGAGGTGAAGTTGTGGGAGTGAGAAGAGAAACCATTGCAAGTGATACTCTGGCTGTGATTAAGAGAACAAAGAACAAAGAAAATTACAGCACAGGAACAGGCCCTTCGGCCCTCCAAGCCTGCGCCGATCCAGATCCTCTATCTAAACATGTCACCTATTTTCTAAGGGTCTGTATCTCTTTGCTTCCTGCCCATTCATGTATCTGTCCAGATACATCTTAAAAGACGCTATCGTGCCCGCGTCTACCACCTCCGCTGGCAACGCGTTCCAGGCACCCACCACCCTCTGCGTAAAGAACTTTCCACGCATATCCCCCCTAAACCTTTCCCCTCTCACTTTGAACTCGTGACCCCTAGTAATTGAATCCCCCACTCTGGGAAAAAGCTTCTTGCTATCCACCCTGTCTATACCTCTCATGATTTTGTACACCTCAGTCAGGTCCCCCCTCAACCTTCGTCTTTCTAATGAAAATAATCCTAATCTACTCAACCTCTCTTCATAGCTAGCGCCCTCCATACCAGGCAACATCCTGGTGAACCTCCTCTGCACCCTCTCCAAAGCATCTACATCCTTTTGGTAATGTGGCGACCAGAACTGCACGCAATATTCCAAATGTGGCCGAACCAAAGTCTTATACAACTGTAACATGACCTGCCGACCCTTGTACTCAATACCCCGTCCGATGAAGGAAAGCATGCCGTATGCCTTCTTGACCACTCTATTGACCTGCGTTTCCACCTTCAGGGAACAATGGACCTGACCACCCAAATCTCTCTGTACATCAAGTTTCCCCAGGACTTTTCCATTTATTGTATAGTTCATTCTTGAATTGGATCTTCCAAAATGCATCACCTCGCATTTGCCCGGATTGAACTCCATCTGCCATTTCTCTGCCCAACTCTCCAATCTATCTATATTCTGCTGTATTCTCTGACAGTCCCCTTCACTATCTGCTACTCCACCAATCTTAGTGTCGTCTGCAAACTTGCTAATCAGACCACCTATACTTTCCTCCAAATCATTTATCACAAACAACAGTGGTCCCAGCACGGATCCCTGTGGAACACCACTGGTCACACGTCTCCATTTTGAGAAACTCCCTTCCACTGCTACTCTCTGTCTCCTGTTGCCCAGCCAGTTCTTTATCCATCTAGCTAGTACACCCTGGACCCCATGCGACTTCACTTTCTCCATCAACCTACCATGGGGAACCTTATCAAACGCCTTACTGAAGTCCATGTATATGACATCTACAGCCCTTCCCTCATCAATCAACTTTGTCACTTCCTCAAAGAATTCTATTAAGTTGGTAAGACATGACCTTCTCTGCACAAAACCATGTTGCCTATCACTGATAAGCCCATTTTCTTCCAAATGGGAATAGATCCTATCCCTCAATATCTTCTCCAGCAGCTTCCCTACCACTGACGTCAGGCTCACCGGTCTATAATTACCTGGATTAACCCTGCTACCCTTCTTAAACAAGGGGACAACATTAGCAATTCTCCAGTCCTCCGGGACCTCACCCGTGTTTAAGGATGCTGCAAAGATATCTGTTAAGGCCCCAGCTATTTCCTCTCTCGCTTCCGTCAGTAACCTGGGATAGATCCCATCCGGACCTGGGGACTTGTCCACCTTAATGCCTTTTAGAATACCCAACACTTCCTCCCTCCTTATGCCGACTTGACCTAGAGTAATCAAACATCTATCCCTAACCTCAACATCCGTCATGTCCTTCTCCTCGGTGAATACCGATGCAAAGTACTCGTTTAGAATCTCACCCATTTTCTCTGACTCCACGCATAATTTTCCTCCTTTGTCCTTGAGTGGCCCAATCCTTTCTCTAGTTACCCTCTTGCTCCTTATATATGAATAAAAGGCTTTGGGATTTTCCTTAACCCTGTTTGCTAAAGATATTTCATGACCCCTTTTATCCCTCTTAATTCCTCGTTTCAGATTGGTCCTACATTCCCGATATTCTTCCAAAGCTTCGTCTTTCTTCAGCCGCCTAGACCTTATGGATGCTTCCTTTTCCCTCTTAGCTAGTTTCACAATTTCACCTGTCATCCATGGTTCCCTAATCTTGCCATTTCTATCCCTCATTTTCACAGGAACATGTCTCTCCTGCATGCTAATCAACCTCTCTTTAAAAGCCTCCCACATATCAAATGTGGATTTATCTTCAAACAGCTGCTCCCAATCTACATTCCCCAGCTCCTGCCGAATTTTGGTATAGTTGGCCTTCCCCCAATTTAGCACTCTTCCTTTAGGACCACTCTCGTCTTTGTCCATGAGTATTCTAAAACTTACGGAACTGTGATCACTATTCCCAAAATAGTCCCCTACTGAAACTTCAACCACCTGGCCGGGCTCAATCCCCAACACCAGGTCCAGTATGGCCCCTTCCCGAGTTGGACTATTTACATACTGCTCTAGAAAACCCTCCTGGATGCTCCTTACAAATTCTACTCCATCTAGACCTCTAACACTAAGTGAATCCCAGTCAATGTTGGGAAAATTAAAATCTCCTATCACCACCACCCTGTTGCTCCTACATCTTTCCATAATATGTTTACATATTTGTACCTCTATCCCACGCTCGCTGTTGGGAGGCCTGTAGTACAGCCCCAACAATGTTACCGCACCCTTCCTATTTCTGAGTTCTGCCCATATTGCCTCACTGCTCGAGTCCTCCATAGTGCCCTCCTTCAGCACAGCTGTGATATCCTCTTTGACCAGTAATGCAACTCCTCCACCCCTTTTACCTCCCTCTCTATCCCGCCTGAAACATTGATATCCTGGGATATTTAGTTGCCAATCGTGCCCTTCCTTCAATCAAGTCTCAGTAATAGCAATAACATCATACTCCCAGGTACTAATCCAAGCCCTAAGTTCATCTGCCTTACCTACTACACTTCTTGCATTAAAACAAATGCACCTCAGACCACCAGTCCCTTTGTGTTCATCATCTGCTCCCTGCCTACTCTTCCCCTTAGTCACACTGACTTCATTATCTAGTTCCTTACAGGCTTTAGTTACTACCTCCTTACTGTCCACTGCCCTCCTCATTTGGTTCCCATCCCCCTGCCACATTAGTTTAAACCCTCCCCAACAGCGTTCGCAAAAGCACTCCCAAGGACATTGGTTCCAGTCCAGCCCAGGTGTAGACCGTCCAATTTGTAATAGTTCCACCTCCCCCAGAACCGGTCCCAATGTCCCAAAAATCTGAACCCCTCCCTCCTGCACCATCTCTCAAGCCATGCATTCATCCTGACTATTTTTTCATTTCTACTCTGACTAGCACGTGGCACTGGTAGCAATCCTGAGATTACTACCTCTGAGGTCCTACTTTTTAACTTGGCTCCTAACTCCCTAAATTCTGCTTGTAGGACCTCATCCCGTTTTTTACCTATATCATTGGTGCCTATGTGCACAACGACAACTGGCTGTTCACCCTCCCCCTTCAGAATGTTCTGCAGCCGATCTGAGTCATCCCTGACCCGTGCACCTGGGAGGCAACATACCATTCGGGAGTCTCGTTTTCGACCACAGAACCGCCTATCTACTCCCCTTACAATCGAATCCCCTATGACTATAGCCCTTCCACTCTTTTTCCCGCCCTTCTGAACAGCAGAGCCAGCCACGGTGCCATGGACCTGGCTACTGCTACCTTCCCCTGGTTAGCCATTTCCCCCAACAGTATCCAAAACGGTATACCTGTTTTGGAGGGAGATGACTGCAGGGGACAACTGTGCTGCCTTCCTGCTCTTTCTCTGCCTTTTGGATACCCATTTCCTTTCTCCCTCAGCAATCCTAATCTGCGGTGTGACCAATTCGCTAAACGTGCTATCCACGACCTCCTCAGCATCGTGGATGCTCCAAAGTGAGTCCATCCGCAGCTCCAGAGCCATCATGCGGTCTAACAAGAGCTGTAGCTGGACACACTTCCTGCACGTGAAGGAGTCAGGGACATCAGCCGTGTCCCTGAGCTCCCACATTGAGCAAGAGGAGCATAACATGGGTCTGAGATCTCCTGCCATTTTTAATCTTAAGCTTAACTTAGTCTTAACTTAGATAAATGAAAAAGGAACGAAAAGTTTTTACCAATCACACGGTAAAAAAAAAGAAATAGAAAAAGCCTTACCTTATCTACACACCACCGAGTCCTTTTTTTTTGGTTAGAGGAGGAGGGCGCGTGGGAGACACTACAGGTGTAGTGTCTCGGGTTCAGCCGCTGCCCAAATATATAGGACTTACTTACCCAGCTGCCACCTCGCTCTCCCTGTCGCCGCTGCAAAAGGAAGTTGCCATGATGATCCATCTATTGAAATATAACTGTCTCTGACCCCTTCTGGGAGTAGAATTATGTCGATGTGTGGCTTGAAATCAGGAAAGGATTAACAGGCTGAGTCTCTTTTCTTTTCAAAAGAGAAGGCTGAGTGGTGACCTAATAGAAGTCTTTAAATTATAAATGTTTTTGATTGTGTAGACAGTGAAAGAAAGTGTTTCCATTTGTGGAGAAGAGCAAAACTAAAGGCCTTCAATATAAATTAGACACCAACAAAATCTGATAATGAATTCAAAATTGACTTCTTTACCCAGAGAGTGGTGAGAATATGGACCATGCTACCACAGAGCGTGGTTAAGGTGAATGATAGAGTTGCATTGGGCTCTATCCCTTTGCCGAGTGGTGCCTTTCACTGGTACTAGTCCTTGAATCCCAGGAAGGCAGACTTATTACGGCTCCGCTCACAGGTCGCCTTTCCACCAAGACCAATCCAGCTAAAACCTGCGTGAGGTGAGCCTGATATGCCAATATAGGTGGACTTAGAGAGGTAAAACTCAATAAAAACATGAGTTTCAAGTTTTGTCTTTAACTTAACTGCTCAGAATACCAAATACAGCAGATGTATTGTTCTGTGACCAGTCTTTCCTGCAAACGCCTTCCCATGATCGACGAGCACAATCCCTGGATCAGCCCTTATTGCTTCAATATTACGATCAAATCAGCCATGATCTTATTGAATGGCGGAGCAGGCTCGAGGGACCGAGCAGCCTACTCCTGCTCCTAGTTCATATGTTCATAATATTGCACACTTTTTAAAGTGCAGCTCATCAAACAATAGCTTGTGCCATACAATGTACTTTACATCTGTTTAATGGGACTACCTAATTGAATAAAGGGGAACCAGTAGTGTGTTTGGATTTCCAGAAAGCATTCGATAAGGTTATCAAGATAAGAGCTCATGATGTTGGGCCTAATGTTCGCATGGATAGAGGACTGGCTAACTAACAGGAAACAGAGAGTTGGGATAAATGGGTCATTTTTAGGCTGGTAAACTGTAATCAGTAGGGTGCCACAGGGATCAGCTGGGGCTTTCACAATTTACAATCTATATAAATGATGAAGGGACCGAGAGTATTGTAGTCAAATCTGATGAAAATCCGAAGATAGGTAGGAAAGCAACTTGTGGTGAGGACACAAGTTATCTGCAAAGGTATATAGATAGGGTAAGTGGGCAAAAATGGTAGATGGAGTATAACATGGGAAAATGTGAAGTTGTCCACTTGGTAGGAAGAATAGAAAAGCAGAATATTATTTAAATGGAGAGAGACTTCAGAATGCTGAAGTAGAGAGGGATCTGGTTGTTCTCATACTTGAATCATTAAAAGCTAGCGTGCATGGACAGCATTAATTAGGAAAGCAACTGGAATGTTGGTCTTTATTGCAAGGGGATGGAGTATAAAAGTAGGGAAGTCTTGCTGCAACCATATAGGGCATTGGTGAGACCGCGTACAGTTTTGGTCTGCTTATTTAAGAAGGGATATACTTGCATTGGAGGCTGTTCAGAGAAGGTTCACTAGGCTGATTTCTGGGATGAAGGGGTTGTCATATGAGGAAAGGTTGAGCAGGTTGTGCCTATACTCATTGGAGTTTAGAAGAAGGAGTGGGAAACCTATTAAAACACATAAGATTTTGAGGGCGATTGGCAGGGTAGATGCTGAGAGGATGTTTCCCCTCATGGTGGAATTTAGAACTGGTGGACACAGCTTCAAAATAAGGGGTCTCCCATTTAAGACAGAGATGAGAAGGAATTGCTTCTCTCAGACGGTCATTAATCTTTGGAATTCTCTACCCCAGTATGCAGTGGAGGCTGGGTCATTGATTACATTCAAGGCTGAGTTTGAAAGATATTTGATTTACGAGTGAATGCAGGGTTAGGGGGCAGGCAGGGAGTCTGGACCACAATCGGATCAGCTATGATCTTATCGAATGGTAAGGCAGGTTCGAAGGGCCAAATGGCATATTTCTACTCCTATTTCGTACGTTCTTATGTTCACCAAATGTACTTTTTATATGTTTACGTTCATAAAAATCTGGAACTTACAACAGCTGCAACATGAAGAGGTAACAGGAAGGAATTTGATATACATTTAATTTACTAGCACACAATGTTACCATTGGATTTATTATATAATACAAATAAGAAAGACAAGTCTATCACCACATTCAATCATGTTATTGTTGTTTCAAACCTGGACATTAACACTCGAATATCAGTGATACACGGAAATTAGGTTAAAGCTAGATGGATGATTACAACGTAACAAAAGTCAAGTGCTGGGAAAGACCAATTGCCCACTGAGGCTCTTAACCCCAATACCACAATTCTCCCATTCAAGAATCCCCACACATTTACAGTGCACCAAACAGTTTAGATTCTGCAGTGCCTTTTGAAGAATTACTGCAACTTCTGAGTAAAAACAAACACTTTAAAATACCTGTTTTAAGGGAACTATTTTTTCCTTCTATAGTGATGTTTTATCCTCGGGTACTATCTCCTGGATTTACTTTACAGTTCTGCATTCACTTATCTACAAAATTTTTAGTAACGTTGTTCAGCTGAATGGATAATTGAAGAGTAAATCCAGGAAGTAGTACGAGTAGAGAAAACAGAACTAAGCAAGCAAAATAGTTCTGTTCTCCGGTACTACTTTCTGGATTTACTTTAAATTCTGCATTCATCTTATCCGTACTGTGTAATGTTTTATAGATCACAGTAAGTTCATAAATTAACGTCTTTCTACTCGTGTAGTAAGCCTTGACCTCCTCCATCAGTGGCCCTCTTGGCTCAGCAGTACCACTCTCCTCTCTGAGTCGTAAAGTTAGTGCTTTGAAGACTTGAGCTCATAATCTCGGCTGACACGTCGATGTAGCACTGTGGGATGCTGCACTGTCAGAGGTTCCGTCTTTGGGAGGAGGCATTAAATCAAATTCCCGTCTGGCCTCTCATGGTAAAAGAACCCATGGTACTATATGCAGATGAACAGCAAAGTTCTCCTCGTGTCCTGGACAATAGTTATCCCTGAACCAACAACACTGGAACAGTTATCTAATCATACATTTTAATTGTTGTTTGTGGAAATATGCTGTTTGTTGTTGCCTCTCCCAATTGTCCTGCCTGACAATGGTGACGACAGTTGAAAATTCCTTCAGTCACTATGAAGCAATTTGGAAAGAGCTGGATCCGCAGAAATCGTAAAATGTTGTTTCATTATCTGTTTCTCCATAGCTTATTCATTGATCTTTGCTCATTTTGTTTCACCCCAATGCAATCCCTAAGGCCAAATTTCAATATAAAATCAAATCAAACGGAGCGCAAATCCTGTATTGCACTACCGTCCAAGTCGAAAATATACCCCAGAAAATTATATCCCGTTTCTATGAATTTTCAAATAACTCGGTTATTAGTACCTGACAGATGATAGGTTTTATTTGTCAATCGGGAAACAGCTGTAAATCCAACCCTTTGGAAAGATGCTGCAGAATTCAAACACCATTGACAGTAAATTCTAAATACAGCTGCGAGGACGGATCAGTTCACTGGCCTTGGACGTTTGGGACCTGGTGGAGCAGAATTTGGGCATCGTGTTAGTGAATTTCGACAATCTACTTCTATCGAAATTTCTTAAATAAGGCGAAGGGGACAACCATGCAGAAGCGACTTCTTCTAAATAGATGTTAGTTATTAATTGTCGACTGTTATTAAACTGGTAATCTCCACCCTTCCCCTCGAATTGTTGTTATTACTTTGGCATGTTGTTTGGATAATGTTCAAACAACATTATCAAATGTTGGAGCTGCACACATATAAAACGCGTTCCGCATTGGACACAAATATCACGTGGTTTTCGGTTCTGTGTCAGTGACGTCTGCTCTTTGTTTTTCAATCGGTAGTTGAGCATACTTCGTGCTCTTATCCTGATAATTAGGCTTTGCCGTTTTATTTGACCCTGCCATAGATCCAGCAGCGTGTGTCCTTTGCTTGGTCTGTGAAATCAATATTTGAGAATATAATTAGTTCGATATGTTAATTGTTTGCAATGTAAAGTTAAGCGCTGTAAGTCAAATAAGAAAAAAAAACAAAGAAAAAGCTTGCATTTATATCGGGCCTTTGTACTGTAGGAAATACGGCAGCCGATTTGCTCACAGCAAGCTTCCACAAACAGCAATATGTTAATGAACAGATAATCTGTTTTAGTGATGTTGATTGAAGGATAAATATTGACTGGAACACTAGGGATAACTCCCCTCCTCCTCTTCAAATAGTGTCACGGGATTCACCTTAGAAAAAAACGGAGGCCTCAGTGCAACGTCTCATTCGATAGACAGAACCCCCCAACAGTGCAGATTTCTCTCAGTACTGCACTGGAATGTCAAACTACATTTTGTGCTCAACTCTCTAGGATGCGACTATGAACCCACAACCTTGTGAGTTAGATGCCAGAGTTTTTTTTTATTTCCAAAATATACTTTATTCATAAAAATCTGCAAAAATTACATTGCCAAACAGTTTCAAACAGCACCAAAAAATACAAACATTGCAAGGGAGATCAGTTTCCTTCTATACTAACATGAGTTTCTTCACAACCCTTCACCCTTCCATTTCACAATTGTCATGCCAAAAACCATTTTACATTTACAGCAAATGAAAATATTAACGATACAGTTCGAGGAGTTTCCCATGGATCCAGCCCCTCAGTTCAGCTTGGTGGGGGGACCTTACACTGTGGTCTTTCCCCATTGAGCCTTTGCTGCGGCTGCCCCAAGCATTAGTGCGTCCCTCAGCACGTAGTCCTGGACCTTGGAATGTGCCAGTCTGCAACATTCGGTGGTGGACAACTCTTTGCGCTGGAAGACCAGCAGGTTTCGGGCAGACCAAAGGGCGTCTTTCACCGAATTGATAGTCCTCCAGCAGCAGGTGATGTTTGTCTCGGTGTGCGTCCCTGGGAACAGCCCATAGAGCACAGACTCCTGTGTTACAGAGCTGCTTGGGATGAACCCAGAGTTTTACCAACTGAGCTACAGCTGACATAACTAACATTGCCAAAGCCTTGCAGAATTAGTGTTAAGTACAACAGAGTATTAAAGCACTATTAAGGTATTTCTTACACTGCACCGTTTTATCTGTTAATTACAGGCATTCTGTGTCTCTCTGTTCAGCTACTCACTCCTACCTGGGCATGCACTGTCCTTTATTGATGCTTTGGTCTTGGAGCTTTCAAGCAATTCGTTTTCTCGAGTGCAGCATAAGGTACCATCACATCGGCTGTGCCCTGCATGGACTGAAGGACAAACATATATATCTTGTTATGTTATTCACAATGTATTAATTATTTAGATGAGGGAACTAAATGCGATATCTCTAAATTTGCAGATAACACAAAACTGGGTGGGAGGGTGAGTTGTGAGGAGGATGCAGAGAGGCTTCAGGGTGATTTGGACAAGTTGAGTGAGTGGGCTAATGCATGGCAGATGCAGTATAATGTGGATAAATGTCCACTTTGGTAGCAAAAACAGGAAGGCAGATTATTATCTGAACGGCTATAAACTGAGAGAAGGGAATATGCAACGAGACCTGTGTGTTCTCGTACACCAGTCACTGAAGGTAAGCATGCAGGTCCAACAGGTGGTAAAAACGCAAATGGTATGTTGGCCTTCATAGTGAGTGGATTCGAGTACAGGAGCAGGGATGTCTTGCTGCAATTATACAGGACCTTGGTGCGGCCACACCTGGAATATTGTGTGCACTTTTGGTCTCCTTATCTGAGGAAGGATGTTTTTGCTATAGAGGGAGTGCAGCGAAGGTTTACCAAACTGATTCCTGGGATGGTGGGACTGACGTATGAGGAGAGATTGAGTCGGTTAGGATTATATTCGCTGGAGTTCAGAAGAGTGAGGGGGGATCTCATAGAAACCTACAAAGTTCTAACAGGACTTGACAGGGTAGATGCAGGAGGGATGTTCCCGATGGTGGAGGAGTCCAGAACCAGGGGTCATAGTCTAAGGATATGGGCTAAAGCATTCAGGACTGAGATGAGGAGAAATTTCTTCACCCAGAGAGTGGTGAGCCTGTGGGAATTTGCTGCCACAGAAAACAGTTGAGGCCAAAACATTGTATGTTTTCAAGAAGGAGTTAGATGTAGCTCTTGGGTTTAAAGCGATCAAAGGATATAGCGTGAAAGCGGGAACAGGCTACTGAGTTGGATGATCAGCCATGATCATAATGGATGGCGGAGCAGGCTCGAAGGACCAAATGACCTACTCCTGCTCCTATTTTCTATGTTTCTGTGTTAAATTCGGTTGGGCTCTCCGTGTGCAGAAGGACCCGATGCCTTTTCCCTCCATTTAAATGAATATGAAGAAAACTCCTTGGAAAGTGTGATCCTACCAACCAGATTGATGTTTGTGTGCTCCCCACATGCATTTATTGCTTAACGCCAAACATTATTTTGCGAAAATCTGCCTTCAAAACTCCACAGAGCTACAACTCGTCTCCTGATCTCACTTGGCTTCGTGATTACGAAAATCCCCGGAGAAATGGGGGAAATGGCTGAAAACGGTCTTTAGGCCGGTTCTCTGAGAGTTCCGCGAATATTCCATTGACGTTATGGAAATCCCGTGAAATTTCCAGGTCAAGAAAATTAACAAAAATGAGGGATCAAAGCTCATCCCTGCAGTCTATTGACAGGAGTCACTGTTTGAAATAACCTGCAGCTGTTAAGGTTTATATATTGGAAGCTACACATTTGCGTCAGCAGAATTAGTAAAAACCATTTAGATTACATTATGAAATTGAGCATAATTAGAAAATCTGTGTTGCATTTGTAGAATGCATGGAATTGAATTAGCACAGGGTGACTGAGGGGAGTCTGGAGCAACTGTAGTCAGGTCACTTTCAATGTGCAAACAAGTAAATAGAGAATAGAATTCTGCAAACAATTATTAGAACGTGGAACACGAGATTATTTGAAGCTTGGCAGTCACTTTCTGGACTACACTTAGAATCCTACGTTCAGTGTTTAATTCATCCAGAAAGTCACAACATTTATATCTATCTTCTTTGGCCTCCTTATCTCGAGAGACAATGGGTAAGCGCCTGGAGGTGCTCAGTGCTTTGTGAAGCAGCACCTGGAGTGGCTATGAAGGCCAATTCTAGAGTGACAGGCTCTTCCACAGGTGCTGCAGAGAAATTTGTTTGTCGGGGCTGTTGCACAGTTGGCTCTTCCCTTGCGCCTTTGTCTTTTTTCCTGCCAACTACTAAGTCTCTTCGACTCGCCACACTTTAGCCCTGTCTTTATGGCTGCCCACCAGCTCTGGCGAACGCTGGCAACTGACTCCCACAACTTGTGATCAATGTCACAGGATTTCATGTCGCGTTTGCAGACGTCTTTAAAGCGGAGACATGGACGGCCGGTGGGTCTGATACCAGTGGCGAGCTCTCTGTACAATGTGTCTTTGGGGATCCTGCCATCTTCCATGCGGCTCACATGGCCAAGCCATCTCAAGCGCCGCTGACTCAGTAGTGTGTATAAGCTGGGGATGTTGGCCGCCTCGAGGACTTCTGTGTTGGAGATATGGTCCTGCCACCTGATGCCAAGTATTCTCCGGAGACAGCGAAGATGGAATGAATTGAGACGTCACTCTTGGCTGACATACGTTGTCCTGGCCTCGCTGCCATAGAGCAAGGTACTGAGGACACAGGCCTGATACACTTGGACTTTTGAGGCCTCATGTTTCTGAACTTCTTTTTCAAATTTCCTCTTAATCTTCTCTTCTCCAAGGAGAACAGACTTAGCTTCTCTAACCTATCCACATAATTGAAGGTCCTCACCTTGGAACCATTCTCGTGATTTTTTTTCTGTATCCTCTCTAATGCCTTCACATTCTTCAACAAGTATGGACACAATGCTCCAGTTGAGGCCGAAATAGTGTTTTATACAGGTTTATTACAACTTCCTTGTTTTGTACTCTGCGCCCCTATTTATGAAGCCCAGGATCCATATGCTTTATTACTCTATTTCTCAACCTGCCCTGCAACCTTCCATGATTTGTGCACATGCACCCCCAGGTTCCTCTGAGCCTGCATCCCCTTTAGTATCATAACATTTAATTTATATTGCCTCTCCTCATTCTTCCTACCAAAATGAATCACTTCATACTTTTCTGCATTAAATTTTATCTGCCACTTGTCTGCCCAAAACACCAGCTTGCTTTTGAAGTTTATCACTAACCTCCTCACAGTTCACAATGCTTCCAAGTTTTGTGTCATCCGTAAATTATGAAATTGTTCCTTGTACAACCATGTCTAGGCCATTAATGTGTATCAAGAAAAGCAGAGGTCCCAACTGCTGGGGAATCCCACTATATACCTTCTTCCAGTCCAAAAACAACCATTCACAACTATTCTCTGCTTTCTGTCACTCAGTGAATGTTGTATCCATATTGCTACTGTCCCATTTATTCCATGGGCCTAACTTTGTTGACAAGCCTGTCACGTCGCATTTAATCAAAGGCCTTTTGAAAGTCCATGTGCAGCACATCTGTTGCATTACCCTCATCAACCCTCTCTGTTACCTCCTCAAAAAGCTCAGACAACTTAGCTATTTGCCCTTAACTAATCCATGCTGGCTTTACTTGCTTAATCCACATTTGACCAAGGAACTATTAATTCTGTGCTGAATTATCATTTCTAAAAGATTTCCCACAACCGAGGTCAAACTGACTGGCCTGTAGTGGCTGGGCTTGTCCTTAAACACATTTTTGAACAATAGTGTAACACTTGCAATTCTCTGGCACCACAGCTGTATCTAAGGAGCATTGGAAGATTATGGCCAGTGCATCTACAATTTCCACTCTCACGTCTCTAATTATCTTTAGATACATCTCATCAAGTCCTGGTGACCTATCAACTTAAAGTACTGCCAGTCTATCTAATACCTCCTCTTTGTCAATTTTAGCCCCTCCAGTGTCTCAACAACCTCCTCTTTCACCATGACTTTGGGAGCAAAAACAGGTGCAAAGTAATCATTTAGTACCTCAGCAATGCCCTCTGCCTCCATGCATAAAATCCCTTTTAGGACCCTAAGTGGCCCCACTCATTCTTTTACCACCCTTTTACTAGTTATGTGCTGTAGAAAACTGTCTGTTGTATAAGCGCTGAATTCAGCCTGTGCTATTTTGTATGAATCAGTGCAGCAGGGAATTAAACGTGATAAATTGTTGCATTTAATAGATTACAACTCCGTTATGAATATATTTACATTTGAAATACATTAGTACGAATTATGAAAACCTACCAGCTGTTCAGGAGAGTTGGATCTTTCACCATCGTTCTGCACTCCTGGTGACGAATGAAGTTTAAGACTTTAAATTGAATATTTACTCGGCCTTGAAAGACACTTCTGGTAGATTCAATGTAAATTATAACATGACCTAGATATCACATTTGTTGTTCAGAATTGCTTGGTTTATGATCACTTTCGACAATAGAAGTAAGATTGCTCCGATGCCTCAGTCCTTTGGAGAGCATCTCCCCCCGCTCCCCCCACCCCATCTCTATTTAAGACCCTCAAGCAATTAACTGCCTGCGCCGTGGCTCCCGTGCCTTTCAGGATCGGGATCCCACCCCCAAGCAGGACGAGGTCACCAGGACTTGATGAGATGTATCTAAAGATATTTAGAGAATTGTAGATGCACTGGCCATTATCTTCCAATGCTCCTTAGATACAGCTGTGGTGCCAGAGAATTGCAAGTGTTACACTATTGTTCAAAAATGTGTGTAAGGACATGCTCAGCCACTACAGACCAGTCAGTTTGACCTCGTTCGTGGGAAATCTTTTAGAAATGATACTGAGCTGGCAGCTCAGTAGTACTGGCATCACCACTGGGAGCGGTGACCACTGCTGTTACGAAAAGAGGCTGATCGCTGGAGTCCCAGATTCCAGTAAGAGTGGTGAGGTCGCTAGGGCTAGTTCGGCAGGTGGGAGGGGAGATGTAGGAGGGGGGGGGGGGGGTGGTGGAGGGACTATTCATGGATGGGTGGCCTTTGCCACTGGGGACCCTCTGTGGGACACAGATTGCCCACAGAGAGCCCCCCCCCCCCATCCCCAAAGACTGCAGGGAGGTCACCTTGTTTTACTGAGATATCTCCATTTCGAGGCAGAATACCAGTGGCGACGGGAACAGGCCCTTAATTGGCTATTGATTGGCCACTTAATATCCTCAATTGGCCTTTGGTTAGGAAGGCCTTTCCTGCCCCCAAAAAATCGCATGGCGATGGGAAGGTGAGGGGCAGTCCACCCACAGCCTTCCGCCGATATTTTATGGCCCCCCGCCTTCATTCCAGTCATTAGCAGGCCCATACAATTCCACCCCGAATCTCCGTCAGTCACTGGAGACCTTGGAAAATTCCACTCCATTTCAGAAATTTGAATCTACCTCTACAATGGTAACCTGGAGTGCCTGTGTAGGATCTCATATATTTTAAACCCCAGAAAAACTTTTGTATTCAACAATCACCTCTGCTCCTGTGGGACAGGCTAACTGTTTGAAACTTGTATTAGCTTTAGCAAAAAAACACTAAATTATTTCTTACCGTTATTTTTCTTTGAGAAACATCGCTTCACAATCGTGATACCCAGCATCAGTAATACAAAGACGCCCCATGCGGATCGAGAAATCAGCAAGTAATGTGTGATCTTACCACCTACAAGATGTAAATTAAATATATAAATCTGAACCTGTATGCTGTTTAATTCAATAAGAAAATACCCTGAAAGATAGAGAATTCAAAATATTTTCAGTCAGTTATTGCAGTTGACATCAGCCGTGGCTTAGTTGGTAGCACTCTTGCCGCTGAGTTATAAGGTTCTGGGTTTAGATTCGACTTTAGGGCTTGAGCACAAAAATAAGGCTGACAGTCCAATGTATTAGTGAGGGAGTGCTGCACTGCAGCACTGTTGGAGGTGCTGTCTTACAGATGTGATATTAAATCAAGCCCCTATCTGCCTTCTCAAGTGGATGTAAAAGAGCCCATGGTACTATTTCAAAGAAGAGCAGGGGAGTTATCCTTGGTGTGCTAGCCAATATTTATCCCTCAATCAACATCACAGAACAAATTATCTGGTCATTATCACATTGTTGTTTGTGGGAGCTTACTGTGTGCAAATTGTCTATTGCGTTTTCTACACTACAACAGTGACTGTACTTCAGAAGTACTTCATTGGCTGTAAAGCACTTTGAGATGTCCAGTGGTTGTGAAAATCGTTATATAAATGCAAATCTTTAGTTAATAGTTTTGTATTAAGGTACAGTTTTATGAAGCAAAAGAATGTTGAGCTATGACATATTGGATTTAATGCACCGAGGTACCTTGGGTATGCAATTTGCGAAGTGATAGGTGGCAGAGAGTGGATTTTTTGAAAGGAGAGAAATATGCAGTGGGATTCCCTCAGGGATCAGTATCAGGACCACTACTTTACCTGATATGCATAAATGATCTGAACTTGATATCGGGAGTACAATTTGAAAATTGTTAATGATGCAAAATTGGTAACGTAGTAAATGGTGAGAAGGTAGTAGCAGACTATAGGAGAAAATACAGTGAGGAAATGGGCAGACGAATGGTAAGTGCAATTCAATGTGGATAAGTCTGAAGTGTGCACTTTGGGTGAAACAACATGGAGAGGTAGTATAATGGAAATGGTGCTATTTTGAGGGGCATACTAAATCAGGAGAAGATAGGGGTGCATATTTACAAATCTTTGAAGCTGGCAGAGCAAGTTAATAAGTAGGGTTAAGGAAAGCTTGTGCGATAATTAGTTTTGTGAATAGAGGCATCGGATACAAAAACATGGAAGCCATGCTAAAGTTTACACATCTCTGGTTAGTTCTCAGTTAGATTATTGTGCACAATGCTGGGCACCGCATTTTAAAAGACTGTCAAGGTCTTGGACAGAATACAGGCGAGATTTACCGGCTTTAACAGGGAGGAGAGCCTTCAGCTACGTGGATACTCATTAGAACACAGAAAATTAAGGGGATATCGAAGAGAAATATTCAAAATTATGACGGGTTTTAGTGAATCAAGTAGGAAGAAACATTTCTCTGAAGAAATGGGTCGATAGCCGGCAATCATAGGTTTAAACCTACTGGCAAAAAGACTAGAGGGATTTTGAGGGGAATTCTTTTCTCACGGGGGTTGCTGAGATGTCGAATACACGAGCTGAAAGGTTGTTGGAAGCAATTTATACATGGATTTTCAAAAGGCAATTGGACATGTTGCTTAAAGGGGTTTAATCTGCAGAGTTATGGGGACTAAACTGGACTGCTCTTTCAAAGAGGCCGCACAGACACGCCAGGCCAAATGACCTCTTTCGATGCTGTACGATTCTCCGATTTTATCTGAAATCTCACCTGTGCTGTGATAGGTGACAGTGTAAGTGGCCATGGCTGATATTTGGAGGCTACTGTGAGAGACCAGGCAGGAATAAACAGTTCCGGGCGGGACAAACTGCGTCTCTTGCAAGCGGGCTGGAGGCTTCATATAGTCCGTCGGTATTAGGTTCAATAACGTTATTTATCCCTGTTGTAGTTTTGTTGCCATCCTTATACCAAGTGAAGCTGATACTCTCCGGATAAAAGGGAGATGTCACGCACACAACAGTCAGAGAAACAGATGAATCCTTCTCAGGTTGCTGAGATTTAATTTTCAGTGGAGTTGGCGGAGCTAAAAAAAAATGAAGGACAATAATGTTAATGGGACATTAATCAAGGTGAACAACCGAACGTTTTGTTTCAGCCCGTTTCAAAGTTTACACTGGAGGAGGTCTCGGGTGGGTCGGTGGGCGGAGGGGGGTCGGGGCTGGGGGTGGAGGGTGTGGTGAGGGGATGAGTCTTTGTGGCACTGCATGGATGTTCACTTTGCGCTGTCAGTAGTTGCATCTTAAACGGATTTTCACAAGTGTCACTATTATTTCGGCGGTAATTGCAATGTTACCGCCGGGAAAAAAACGGATGATTTTTACAGCTCTCCCAATTTTCTATTCTAATGGAAAGAAAATTGAGCGGGATGTAATTTGCGTTGCTCGCCCTGTTTCGCGGTACCGCTGCGAACTCTGTTGAACACAAGAACTGATGAGAAAATATAATTTACCAAACTAGAGGGACACTGGCGCCAAGGTCCAGGATGATACCTTATTTACAGGTGAAAATCATGAAGAAAAATGGGATGGGAGGCTCAATCTACAGAATGTAAAATTTAACTGTTAGTAATATGCCCTTTCAAAGATCCTGACATATAGATGATTAAATTAGAGCTAGGAAAATCTGAATCCAGATAGAAACAGTCAGTCTCGCGTAACGGAGACAAAATAAATCTCAAATAGGGCAATATCTGTGCTCACAGCGGCAGATCCGCGCTTGTATCTAACACTGTCGGGATATACACCTCCGTAAATGATACTGCAATTTTAACTTCAATAATTTTCTGTATACCGTTTACTGTGTATTTTGGGAATCAAGCAACTAAGAGATAATGCTTGTCTTGATCAATATTGCTGAAATATTCTGAAGCACATCAAAAAATAATTGCAGCCGTCACAGGTGCAATTTGAATGTATGCATGCTAAAACAATGGAATTTAATTTGCGATGTGAATCCTTCGAAGCACAATCAATAAATGTTCCGAATTGTGAAATATTACAGTTACAGGGATCTCATTCGTTGTTTTTATACTTACCCGTTACAACTAAATTGGATCCCGTTCCGTTTCCAACTATTTTGCCTCGATGAGTGACAGTGCAATAGTATACTCCTGCGTCTTGTACACTCACATTGATTATCCAAAGAACGGCTTTGAATCCAGTTTTAACGCTAATTAATTTTCTGTCATCCTGTCCTGTGTTTAGATATTGATTATCACCCTCCTTCCACCAGTAGACATTCACAGGTGGGCTGTCTTGAAACATGGAAAGCGTGCAGCGAAAGGAAACATTTCTTCCCGGGTTTATGCTCGTACTCTCAGGGTACTGATTCACTTTGACTGAAGTTTCGCCGCAAGCTATCGGAAAATATGATAATGAGATAGTATTACAGAAGGAAAAGCGCGAGAATAAGGGAATCAGGGAATATGTACAAAGGAAAATGAAACATGTTATATCAAAGGAAAGCTAAATAAATGCCAGGTTTAACGAGAAATTAAGATATAGAGGGAACTGTTACCTGTGAATATGATCCCCAAAACAGAGAGGCACTGAAGTACAACACTCGCTAACATTCTGAATCACTTGATCACTCGGAACGACAGACCATGAAGTGGCTGATGGTTTGTAAGAATGCCGAAGGGTCGGAGTGCGACAAACACCTCAAAGAAGCGAAACATCCTGTGTATGGGTTCAGAAAATATTTTGGTTGTCCCTTTGCTGAAACAGTTGTAAATCCGCCAGAAGAGGGCGCCGCTCGCAATATTTTTATCCTTTCATGGGATGTGGGCATTGTTGGGAAGGCCAGCATTTGTTACCTACCCCTAATTGCCATTGAGAAGGTGGTGGTGCCATTTTCTTGAACCGCTGCTGTCCATCTGGTACGGGTACACCCATAGTTTTGGATGTGACAGAACTGCAGACCTTTGACTTGATTGGTTGGTTGTGGGATCACTTAGCCCTGTCTATTGCATGCTGCTTCCGCTGTTTGGTATGCAAATAGTCCTGTGTTGTAGCTCCACCAGGTTGACACCTCATTTTTAGGTATACCTGGCTCTGCTGCCGACATGCCCTTCTACACTCATCATTGAACCAGTGTTGATCCCTTGACTTGATGGTAATGGTAGAATGAGGGATGTGCAATTGTGGTTGAATACAATTCTGCTGCTGTTGATGGTCCATAGCTCCTCTTGGATGCCCAGTTTGGAGCTGCGAGATCTGTTCTGAATCTATCCCATTTAGTATGGTTCTAGTGCCACACAACACAATAGAATATATCCTCTGTGTGGAGGCAGGACATCTTCTTCACAAGGACTGTGTGCTGGTCAATCCTACCTATACAGTCATGGATGCATCTACGACTGGTGGATTGATGAGGACATACTTTCGCATATTTTTCTCTCTTATTGGTTCCTACACCACCTGCCACAGCCCCAGTCTGGTAGATATGTCCTTCAGGACTCGGCCAGCTCAGTCAGTAGCGGTGCTACTGATGTACTTTTGGTCATGGACCCTCAGTGCATCTGCCAGGTGATAATCGGCAGGGTTCCATGCCCATGTTTGACCTCGTGCCACGAGAGTTCATGGGGTCTAGATTCAATGTTAACGATTACTCCCAGGGCCACTCCTCCCGAATGTATACCACTGTGCTGCCACCTCTGCAGGGTCTGTCCTGCTGGTGGGACAGGACATAGCCAGGGATGGTGATGGTGGTGTCCAGGGCATTGGCTGTAAGATATTATTCTGAGAGTATGACTCTGTCAGGCTGTTGTTTGACCAGTCTGTGGGACAGCTCTCCCAATTGCGGCATGAGCCCCCAGATGTTAGTAAGGAGGATTCTGCAGGGTTTGGTGTGCCATTGCCATTTCCGGTTCCCAAGTTGATGCCAGGTGGTCTGCCCGGTTTCATTACACACAGCAGCTGGATCGGCCTTGCCTCAGGACCTCCTACATTAAGGAAGGCTGTAATGAAAAGGGCATGGGCTGGTCCGGAAATGATGGATTTTAGGGCAGGGCGTATAGAATTTCCAGATGTAGATTAACCAGATAGACTACGAATAACTATCCAACCAATGCCAAGAGAGTGTGGGAAAATGGCGCACTGACACGGAACACAAAAGTCCGAGTGTATCAGGCCTGTGTCCTCAGTACCTTGCTCTACGGCAGCGAGGCCTGGACAACGTATGCCAGCCAAGAGCGACGTCTCAATTCATTCCATCTTCGCTGCCTTCGGAGAATACTTGGCATCAGGTGGCAGGACTATATCTCCAACACAGAAGTCCTTGAAGCGGCCAACATCCCCAGTTTATACACACTACTGAGTTAGCGGCGCTTGAGATGGCTTGGCCATGTGAGCCGCATGGAAGATGGCAGGATCCCCAAAGACACATTGTACAGCGAGCTCGCCACTGGTATCAGACCCACCGGCCGTCCATGTCTCCGTTATAAAGACGTCTGCAAACGCGACATGAAATCGTGTGACATTGATCACAAGCCGTGGGAGTCAGTTGCCAGCATTCGCCAGAGCTGGCGGGCAGCCATAAAGACAGGGCTAAATTGTGGCGAGTCGAAGAGACTTAGTAGTTGGCAGGAAAAAAGACAGAGGCGCAAGGGGAGAGCCAACTGTGCAACAGCCCCAACAAACAAATTTCTCTGCAGCACCTGTGGAAGAGCCTGTCACTCCAGAATTGGCCTTTATAGCCACTCCAGGCGCTGCTTCACAAACCACTGACCACCTCCAGGCGCGTATCCATTGTCTCTCGAGATAAGGAGGCCCAAAAGAAATGCTCGGTGATTCTTACTATAAATATATTATCAGCAATGCCGATCTTTCTCATATTTCATCCAAACTCGGAAATGGCTCAGTGCACAAAGTCGATAACGGGTTGGGAGAAGGGTGAGCTAGTCTGTCACAGCATTTAATGGCTTACAGATGTTTCAAACGTCGGAGCACAGCCACAAATATCACTGTCTACCTACAAAAACAACAAAGGTTTATCGAAAAATAATCTCGGATCACATGTACAGGGGACAAAGTGACCCACAGATTCCTTGATGCATCTATTGGTCATGGACAGATGCAGGGAGGGAGGAACGTTTGACACAGGTCTGATTGAGAGGGAGAGGGACAATGGAAAGATAGTCACCAGGTTGTCAGTGTGTAATGCATCAATCCATCCCCACAGTGAAGTGTATGAAAACCATGTCCCCCAATTTTGCGGTCACGAACAAAAGAGCGGCTCTCGCTGTTCATTACGTTTACAACTGTCCACAGAGGTTTCATGAAGTTTTGGGCGGCAACTTAGGGTTGCACGTGATCATTTACAGTATGCTGCCCTCAACAGGGGTTCTCTGGTGTGCGTGAACAGGCCAAGCAACAGTGTGCCTCTTCAACCAATGGCTGAGCCATGCTGGGCGAGAAATTGGGCTCAATAACGCTCGCTTTTTGGCCGCTAGGTGCAAAATGGCCTTTGCAACACGCGTGCACACCTGTGATGCAAAGCATGTCAAAAACCATCTTGGTGCAGGTGTTAGATTGTAGGCAGTGGACGTCTGCCGGAAGTATGCAGACCAGGCACATGCATCTGTGACTGGTGGATTGATGAAGACATACTCTAGGAGGTTTTTTTCCCCCTCTTATCGGTTCCCACAGGACCTGCCGCAGGCTGTCACCTATCCCAGCACAGGTAAGATTTCAGACAGAAGCGGAGAGCATTACAGGATCGAAAGTGACCGTTTGGCCCAGCGTGCCTGTGCAGCCTCTTTGAAAGAGCTGTCCAGTTTATTCCCCATAACTCTGCATATTGGAGCTCAACGGTCCAACCAATGCCTGCTTTTAGGCATCACTCAACGAAACAGTCTTTAAACAGCAGGAAAGTCCCATCCACCAGGACTTTTACAGGGATCATCAACTACTTACAAGTTAGTTGCTGCCTGATTTCTTTTTGTTGTTGCTACAACTCGAAAACTTCCCCATTTTGTCCATAATTGTTTCAAGCTTCAAGAGTCTGCAGGGAGTGATGTGGCATGTGCTAAAGTACTTAGTGCTGACTTCAAGACTCCTGCACAAACTATTCTTCTTTCAGGCATGGGTGAACTAGTAGGCCTTCCTGATGCAGTAGAGCATGACAAAGAAAATGAGAAGAGACCACGCAGAGCCGGACAGGCTGCTGGGAAAGAGAGAAGGAAGAGGGTGGGGGCGAAGGGGTCTCAACAGAAGGTCATACCTGCCCAGAGTGTTCAGAGAGCAATTATCCTACCTGAACCTCAATGAGAAACAGTGCAAGAGCAGTCTAAGGAGGTCAACACTGAAATATGCCGAGTGCTGTAGCCACAACTGCAACCTCAAAGCAGGGCAAGGACCACATTGCAATTAGCTTTGAAGCTGACTATGGCAATGAACTGTTGTGCATCTGGCTCTTCCCAGGCTGGTGTTGTGGATCTTAGTAAAATATCACCACTTGCAATCCACTATTGCATAAGCAAGGTCACTGATAATCTCTATTCAAAAGTAATTAATTTCATTTCAGAGGCAAGCTGGCAGAGTGAGCACGAGAGTTCCCATGAATTACAGGCTTCCCCATGGTGCAGGCTGCCAGTAACTGCAGTCACAATGCTTTGGGATTCTAGTCCCTCAATGTTCAGCTGATGTGTGATCATAGTTGCGCATCATATATGTCAATGCCCGGGATCCTAGCAACAGCAATGATGTCTTCATTCAATGGCAATCTATTGTGTCAGGTATATTTCAGTCATCAGGAGAAATCAAAGTACGGCTATTGGATGAGCAGAAGTATCTGCTGACGACATCGCTCCTGACTCCGGTTCACAATACATGCACATTTGTGCAGTGTGTATACAAAGAGAGCCATGCTGCTACAAGAAATCTAATAGAGCAGACCTTTGATGTACTGAAACAACGATTCCACTGCCTGGACAGCTTTAGAGCAGTATTTGGCTAAGCAGGCTTCAAGATTCATGGTGGTGTGCTGCATACTGCATATCATGAGGTGGCAGCTCTTGCCACCAGCTATCACATAAGAAGTTGAGTAGAAGAATCACGAGGAAAAGGAGGGGTAGGCAAAGTATGAGAAGAGGAAGGGAGGCAACAACCTAGACAACGCCTTTCTGTTCAGGCTTAACATGGACAACTCTGATATTCATACCTGTGATATCTGCGTGATACCTGCAATTGCAACCCCAATTCCACATTCACCACAGTCCCACATTCCATACCTTCAATCCCTCACTGACTTTCACACCGTCCTATTGGCCACAAGGCAAAAATAAATGCCATCACAAAATAAACATTTCAGACCCAATTTATAGATGAAGCCATGAAATATTGCACAGAAACTTAAGCTAATCACTCTTGTGCCTTCCCTTAATACTTGTCTTGCAGGTACCTTTACCTGTGCTAGTTCTCCTACGCAGTGCTTTCCCAATGGTTGGTGGAAGGTTGTTCACCTTGTATGCAGAATACTGCAAAGGCCTTGGAGGACGATCTCGAGCAGCTGTGAACCTTGAAGGTGGTACTTCAGGTGGTACCAAATCGACATGGTTGGTGGAAACCTGGGCTGGCTGGCAGACAGGCAGCAACAAGGGCACTGGGTGGCTGAAAGGGCGAGCGATGTCATCCTGAGGAAGAGCAGCAGTTCTTGTTCCCTGGAGCCATTGCTTTTTCCCTAGGGTCGTCTCAGCATTCCTAGTAATCTGTTGGAGGAAAGATTGCTGGACCACTGTGATATCCTGCAAGGCCCTTTGAACGTTGACGGCAGCAGTCTGAGTCTGAGCTGGCATGGTAGCAAGCTGGAATTGCATGGCCTCGGTCTGAGCTTCCACTGCAGCATTCATACTTTTGGTGGAGGCTGCATATTTTGCAATGGATACTGAAACACGGGCTGCATTAGACGCTGCATTATTGTTGAGTCCAGAAGTATGCTGATGAAGTTGGCACTATTTCTATGCTGGAAAGGATTGACTCCAATCTCTGCTCATAGCCCTGTGCCAGGTTGGTGCTGGACTCCTCCTTGGTCATTGACATTGAATTGCTGCTAGGCATCCTCGTGCACCAAACATTCGTTCTGTATACCTACCAAACCCCTTCTGTAGCCTGGCCCATCAAAATCTTCATTTAACTCCTCTGTAGCATATCTCGTATGCAACTTCACTCTCCAGTGAGCTGCCACTTGTGTTTTCCTTTTTGCCTGCCTTTGCTGGAGTCCACTTGTGCCCAGTATCTCCCCATGTTCAGATTTCACTTCTAATCTATCCTCTAGGACTCGTGCAATGTCAATAGCTAAGCTGGTGACTGTGAATGTGAAATCTAGTGACTGTACTGTGTCTTCATAATTGCTCTCTGCTAGGTCTTCCAACACTGTGTTGTACACCCCGGACACCTGAAAGGAAAATGGTGCAAAGGTAAGGCTGTGGTGTAGGGAGGGAGGGAAAACTCAGAGATGCATGATCTTGAATGAGGAGGAAGTGGGATGTGAGGAATATTAAGTATGAGGTATCATCATCTTCAATGGTTTCAGCCCTGCTGCTGCCTGCGGCCTCAGCAAGGGCTGTTCTGATAATACAATATGTTTAAGTGATGTGGCGAAGAACTGAAAATGACAATTCATTCTGTTTCTCCAGGATGTCCACCAAGATTCCACCGAATTTGCTGAAGGAGATTAGAACACCATCGAAATTCAGGAGCTGTGTCATGAATCGCTTGTCACTCCTTGTCCTGAGATTGACATGTCAGCTCTGCTCCTCCACAAGCTACTCGAACATTTTTTTTTCGGTTTCCCACCTGTGTTAAGGCCTATTGAGGATGGACTTGGCCAAAGCAAATTTGCCCCCGCCAACAGATCTGCGATTGCATATATTCTCATCTTTTCAGACACTAAGCAAGAGGTGCTCACCATGGTGGACTTAGAGCAGAATATTCCTGGTCCCAAGGAGACCGGGCAGAATTCGAGAAAGACTCATCGGGTCAGTGGCCTCAGGCGTTTCCACCTCTGGGCGACCTTCCCGGAGGTGGTTCAGCACCTGCAGAGGCTACTCGCGCCGGTAGAGGTGGATAACAAATCTGCGTAATTAAATGCTCATTTGTGGGCTGATTGGTTCCGCCGGCGGGATCTTGCTTTTTGTTCTTTGACTAACCGCTCCCTCCCCCACCCCCCAACATTTCCCCTTCCACTTGCTCAAACCCTATTACATTTCTAACTTTTGCCAGTTCTGCTGAAAGGTCACAGAGACCTGAAACGCTATCGTAGAATCTGAAATCTGCGGTATTGCTTGACCAAGAGGCAGTGCAGGTCAGTGAGCACAGGTGTGATGGTTGAAGTGGAAGTGATGCGAGTCGGACGCAGGCAGCAGAGATTTGGATGAACTTTAGCTTATACAAGATGGAAAATGGAAGGTTGGCCAGCGTGTGTATGAATAGTCAAGTCTAACGGTAACAACAATAATAAAATAAAACTTTGCTTCAACGCTGATAAAGAAGCAACAAGACTGTGCCTTCTACCACCTCATGACGTCCCAAACCACTTTACAATCAATAAAATGCTTTGAAATGTAGAGAAACGCAGCAGCTAATTTGAGCAAAACGAAGTCTCACAAACAACTAAAATAAAAGCAAAATACTGCAGATGCTGGCAATCTGAAATAAAAACAAAAATGCTGGAATTACTCAGCAGAATTGCCAGCATCTGTGGAGAGAGAAGCAACGTTAACGTTTCAGGTCTGTTAACTTTAATCAGAACTGATAGCTCTATCATAATGTATCTCATTGCTGCTTGTGGGTCCTTGCTGTGCAAAAATTAGCTGTTCTGTTTCCCTCTATTTCAAAGCCATTCATTGTGTTTAAGTGGAGCTGTCTCTATATTTTAAGGGGCAATTAGATTTACGTGAGGAAGAAAAGCATAGAAGGATATGCTGATAGTGTGAGGTGAGATACGGTGGGAGGACGTTCCAGTAGAGCATAAAGACATACGTAGACGCATTGGACCGAATGGACTGTTTTTATGCCTTAATTTCTATTATATGTATCTTTTGTACTGTAATGATCAAGTTTTTTTTCCCTCCAGAAATATAGCGGTGTGTCTCCAAGGCAGCAAAAGATGTGCACTTCTTTAAGGCAGCCAGATTCAGAAGTTACCGAGTGAAAGTGCATCTTGGTTGCCTGGATACAGCCATATAGAGAGGGAGAACAGGACATACAATGTTGCCATTTGACTTTGAAACTGGCTGGCAAAAAAATTGTTTTGATTGACAGAGCTGCATGCCAGCAACTGAAGGGAGAAAGGAGCACTCTTAGGCCATTTAAACCGAAGCAAGAGAGTTTAGTTTATTTATTTATCGCTCAAAATTCTAAAAAGATTCCAGCCAGATTAGTTCCTTAAAATAAAATAACCAATTATTGCTGATCTGCTGTGTGTATCACTTGAAAAAGAAGAGTAACACTTCAACTGCTGAACTGGACTGCTGAATTTCCTATGGTTGAAGAATTTGTTTTTTTCCCCCCATCGGACAACAGTGAAGACTTCAAGCAACCTTGAACTGTTTTTACATTGAAGATTCCATTTCGTCAGGAACATAAATCTGCAAAGATTCCATTGTTATTTCTATTTTTTTCAGGCAGCTAATTAAACAACAAATATACTGTTAGTTTAAGTATATGTATGCAAATGCGGGTGCTAGTTTTAAAAAATAAGTTATAAGATCTTTAGATATTGGTTTATCTCAGTAGTTGTTAATATTTTGATTTTTTGAATAAACATTTAATTTGCTGATATCTAAAGATACCTGGCTGGTGTTTACTAGATTGTTCAAATGGCTGCTGCTTTCTTTGATTTGGAAAAGCTTAAAGATATGTATGATGCGACCTGTGGAATGACAGGGCTGAATTGACAGTGCATTGCTGCCTCTGCAATCAGAAGCATTTATTTTCATTGGGGGCTTTGTCTTGAGCGGTCGTGCAATAACATATTAACTGAAGGCTCGTCCAGGATGTACAAACATAGCCACACATCGATAGAATCGTATTTAATTAGGTGGCTCACCTTTGGGATCAGAATCAGCTAATTTGGAGGGCTCATGTTTGGAATGATATTAATTGGTCATTTCTGGGATAACATGCAAATTGGGGTCTTGCTTCTGTCACGATATTAATTTTTCTATCATCTGAGATCATATCAATTGGAAACTCGATTTTTGGGATCTAAATCTAACACCAATTATAAAGAAATAAAGGGAACCTGGTTTCTTGTAAAATAAGGTACAGTCTATACCATAGTAATGGCATTAGCGGATGCAACAGAGTTTTTGGGAAAGCAGAGTGTTTCCCTGAGTGACTTGACCAAGAACAAATTAAAAAATAAATTGGCAGCCAAATTGGGGTTGGAATTGAAATTTAGTTCCAAAAAAGCAGAGATAATGGAATTAGAAGAGGAAAAAGAAGAGGAAGAAGAAGAAGATGATGAAAGTGAATACAAGGAACAAGAAAGTAGTAGGTCAGAGACTGAAGCAGTGGTATTGGCTAGGATTCAGTTATAGATGAAAAAAACTTGAATCGGAGGAAATGGAGAAAGAGAGGGAATTTAAGTTAAAAGAGATGGAATTAAGACAAAAGGGCAGTCTTGAATCCATGGAAAATGCAGGCCAGGAAGAAGCTGAAATCAGCTCAGGACCCAGCAAAAAGTTTAAATTTATACAGGCTCTTACTAAGTTCGAGAAAGGGATGTAGAGGCATTTTTCATATCTTTTGAAAAAAATAGCCGAACAGGTGGAATTGTTGAAAGAAAACTGGACTATGCTTATGCAAAGTAGGTTGGTAGGCAGAGCTCATGAAGTTTATGCCATATTTCCTGCAGAGGCTTCTGCAGATTATGAGATGGCAAAAAAGGATATTCTCACTGAGTGTGAGTTAGTTCCTGAAGCTTACTGTCAGATGTTTCAGAACTTATGGAGATTGGCTGGGCAGACATATTTAGAATTTGATAGAATGAAGCAAATTAATTTTGACGTCGGATATGGACATTCAAGATGGAAACCACAAATGCGAACCTTTGAGAATTGATTCTTTTGGAAGAATTCAAAAACTCAGTTCCTTCGCTAGTGAGAACTCATACAGATAACCTGAAAGTTTTGAAAGCTAGGCAAGCAGCGGAAATTACTGATGATTTTGAGTCTGTGAATAATCCAACCTCTTTTGTCTATCATCCTCATAAACCCAAGCAGGATAGAAAGTGGGAGAGTGAAAGGAAAGCAAGCAGCTGGGGACAAAAAGGAACAGCTGGGAATGCCCCAGGATGACCTCCTCAGGTCAGAAATGAAGGTGCTGAGGGTAGCAGTGAGGTTCGCAAGCCAAAGTGTTATCATTGCCACAAAATGGGTCATCTTAGTTGAGAATGCTGGAAATTGTGAGATAAACCCATAGGACTTGTTGGGATATGCAAAGCTAGTACAGAGGAAAGAACTCTGACTGAGAGTATAGCAGACCAGGCTATAGCTTTACCGACAGTTGTAAAACCAGATTCTAAAACTAAAAGGATTTTAGAGGTTAAGAATAAGATACCTGAAGGTTAGAATTAATTTCTGCCAAAGAGGAAAGTAACTCCATATCCTGTAAGTGAGACAGGAAAACCTATCATTATACTCAGGGACACAGGAGAAACTGAAACGCGCTTGCTGTGGAAGATATAAGGTTTCCACCAGAGAGTGTCTTGATCGCTAACATTTTATTCAATGGGATTGGCCAGGAGTATATGCCATACCTTTATATAAAGTACGTCTAGAGAGTGACTTAATGTCTGGGATAGTAACTGCAGGTGTTGTCCACAGTTTGCAAGTAAAAAGAATTGATCGAATCCTAGGAAATGATTTGGCTGTATCAAAAGTATTAATTTCTCCTATAAACCCATAGCCAGCACCTATCAAAGGAAGGATGAAGCTGATTACGAACCATAGATTACATCTTCTTGTGGAGGCATGGTTGAGGAACTAAATGAGTCCTTTACTGAAGAATGGGGTGCTGCCAATATTACAGTGAAGGAGAAAGGGGTGAAGAGTTTGGATAGGTTAGAATAGATAAAGAACAGGTACTAAAGCTGTTGGCAGTGTTTAAGGTAAAAAAAAATCACGCAGTCCAGATGGGAGATATTCTAGGTTACTGGGGGATGTAAGGTTGGCAATACAGGAGGCTCCAGCCACAATCGTTCAATCCTCCTTTGATATATGCCATGGTCCTGTAGTTATTTTCTTTCTGGGAATATGCAGTTTGCCTGTAAGGTTTTCAGAGGATCAGTATTGATTTAAGAACTGGAAAGCCTCAGGAGTTATAGAAAGTTGCATTTTCGGTTGCCCTTCGAAACAGCCATTTGGAGAATGCAATTCAAAGGGTGCATTCTTGTTACCATAGATACAGCCACTGGGAGTGAGTAGTAAGCAAAACATTTGTTGCAATTCAATTTTGAACTGGCATTTAGTTGAAGACAGTTTGTTCTAGCAGAACACACAGACAGGGCACAGCTGTGGTGTCAGCACCTGGAAAAAGAGCTGTCAACCATTTAAACTGAAGGGATAGGATTTTAGTCTGTTTAATTATTATCTCTCAAAATTCTAAAAGGAAAAAGTCAAGCCAAAACCACAAGATCTCTGGTAATTTGAACACAAGAAAGGGAAGTTAGACTGTGACAATCTTTTATCCCTCAAAAACTCTAAAGTCAGATTGATTATGGTGAAAGTGTTTGCAAGTCGTTAATTGCTGAAACTCGCTGGAGAAGGAAAGCAACATTCTGTGAGGACTTCAAGCAACAGTGGACTGTAAATTTACAAGGACTTTTTTTCTCTTTTTTAAATGTTGTTTATATCTTCATAGTGTTTAAGAATTAGGTTCGTCGAATTAAAGAGTTAAATCGTTGATTTGGACACCTGATTTGGTTAACCTCATTCGGGGGTTAATAGATGGTACAATTTGGCTGGGTTTTTCTTTAGTTTGGAAAGTTTTAAATAATATGTTAGGCGATCTGTGGAGCAACGGGATTGAATTAGTAATGCGTTTCTCCCACCAAAATCAGAATCATATATTTTGATTGGGGGCTTTGACTGGAGTGGTCGTTCATAACATATATCAGAGGTGGTAGAGTAGTGAACTATTGCAAAAGTTACACCCGTGTTCAAGGGGGAAAGTTGCTATTGGCCAGTCAGCTTAACTTCAATCTGAGACAAAATTAAGTGTCACCTGGAAGACCATGCATTAATATATAACAATCAATATGGATATGTTAAAGGTAAATCATGCCTATCTCGGTTGTGTTCTTGCATGAAATAATGGAGAGGGTTGTGTATGTTGACTTTCAAAACATGTTTGGTAACGTGGCCAATAATAGACTTATTCACAAAATTGAAGCAAATGGGATTGAAGAGGCAGTAGCAGTGTGTATAAGAAACTGGCAGACAGACACGCAGTAGAAAGTAATAGCAAATGGTTGCTTTTCAGAATGGAATGGGACACCGGTGCCCCCATTTCCCCAAGCAGGTGTTGGTATTTGGACCTTTTTAATATACCTCCATTCAAGTACAAAGGGTAACATTTGAAACAGCAACGAGTATAGTGGCAGACTTCAGACAGACAGTGACCGACTGGCGAAATGGGAATGACAGACAAAATTTAATGCCGAGAAGTGTGAAGTGATGCGTTTTTTTTAGGAAAGAGGAGGCCTCTCAGACGGCCGTTAGTGTTTGAATTTTCTTCCTCAGCCAGCAGTGGAGTTTGGGTCATTGAATACATTCAAGGTAGAGATAGTCAGATTTACAAGGGAGTCAAGAGTTATGGGGGCAGACAGAGACAGTAGAGTTAAGGTCACAATCAGATCATCCACAATCTTATTGACTGGTGGAGCAAGCTGGAGGGTCTGAATGGTCTACTCCTGCTCCTTACCTTTCTTGTTGTACATAATTTGTAGATTTGGCTCCGTGTGTTTACACGCTGTAAATAATAATAATGCTTACATGGCTCCAATTTGTTCAAACATTTTATCATTTAAACTCTCATAATATCCCCAGTCAGTCTCCTTTCAAAAGAGAAGAGAACTAGGGTTTAAGAACATGAACGTTCTGTTGAAATGAATTTAAGTCAATTATTTCAAGTGTAATAGGAATGATAATTTCTGCAATTATTTGTCATTTTCCAGTCTACCTGTTACTTGGATTTGAGATAGATACAGTGTTCAACGCTCTTAGGTGGTAATTTTAACTTTTACCGATTATGCCCAGTGAACTTCAATGGAAAAGAACAAAAGCCCATCCCATACCATCCATTTTACACTATCGTGAAAAGCTGAAATTGCTCTTGGGAGTAGCACAAACTCAACAACTTCCCAATGCCTGTACACCATCTACAAGGCACAAGTCAGGAGCGTCATGGAATATTCTCCACTTCCCTGGATGGGTGCACCTGCAACAACACTCAAGAAGCTCGACACCATCCAGGTCAAAACAGCTCACTTGATTGGCATCCCATCCACCACCTTCAACATTCATTCCCTTCTTGACTGACGCAATTTGTCAGCAGTGTGCACCATCTACAAGATGCAATGCAGCAACTCACCGAGGCTCCATCAACAGCAGCTTCCAAACCTGGAATGTCTACCACCTAGAAGGAAAATGACCGCAGATGCATGGGAACATCACCACCTGCAAGTTCTCCTCCAAGCCACACACCATCCTGACTTGAAATGATCTCACCATTCCTTCAGTGTCGCTGGGTCAAAATCCTGGAATTTCTTTCCTAACAACACTGTTGTGTACCTACCCCCAAGGACTGCAGCCGTTCAAGAAGGCAGCTCACCAGCACCTTCTCAAGGGCAATTGGAGATCGTCAATAAATGCTGTCCTAGCCAGTGATGCCCACACCCCATGAACAAATTTAAAAAAAAAAACCACAACCCACCTTATATCCTTTGTGATGTTCATTTCCACTGGTTTCAATTAAGTTGATGCTAACTTGTTTCGCATAGCATCAAGCAAACGGTAATTGACTCAAAAATGGAGTTCCTAGCGCTATCAGCCCATTAACCCCGACAACATCATAGAAGCAAAATACTGTGGATGCTGGAAATCTAAAATAAAAACAAGAAACGCTAGAAATACTCAGCAGGTCTGGCGGCATCTGTGGAGAGAGAAGCAAAGTTAACGTTTCAGGTTAGTGACTCTTCTTCAGAACTGCGGACCATACTGCTGGTGTCTTTTCTGCGGGCCCAACGTTTCTGGCTGGTTCAAGTTGTAGGTCAACTTCAATGTACAAATTTGTATCCCAGGACCGTAAGTGCCATACTAGTTTGGACATAGCGGGAGTTCAAGGCAAAGGGAAATCAGGAGGAATGCAAATGAGCTATTGATGACCGATCGCACTTTTTCGCATGAGCAACTTCTCATGCCATCTGTATAACCCACATCGATTTAAGGCAGGCAGCTGATCACAATGCCAAGTGTGATAGTGCATCAATTCCATTTTGTTTTATTTTGTATTGATACGCCAACTTGTGCACTGAGTAGATAATGAATATACCAAATAATTATTTGCTAATTAAACATAAGCAAAGTACTGCAGATGCTGGAAATCTGAAATATAAACAGAAAGTGCAGGAAATACTCAGCAGGTCTGGCAGCATCTGTGGAGAGAATAACAGAGTTAGCGTTTCAGGTCTGTGACCTTTCATCAGATTGCTAATTTCTGTGCTGGAAAGTGTCTTCTAAACTATTAAAGAAATTGCTGAAAACGCGACAGCTGTTAATGTTAACTTCAACCTAAAATGTAAAACAGGAGATATCTGTTGGACTAGCCAGTACACACACTGTCCGATTTTCTTTCTCAGTTACTTAAATGGGATTGAAAATCGAGTGGGTGTATAATGGGCTGCCCATCGAAACCGCCTGTTTACATTATTGCTGAAAGTTAAAAACATTTTTTAAAATGTGCTTTCTGTGGGATTTGCTGGCTTGGTCAGCATTTGTTGCCCATCCCCAACTGCTCTTAAACTGAGCGGATTGTTCGGCCATTTTAAGAGTAAACCACATTTCTGTGAGTCTGGAGTAAGATATAGGCTAGACTAGTTAAAGACAGCAGATTTTCTACCCTAAAGGACATTAGTGAACCAAATGGGGTTTTACAACAATTGACAATGGTTCTATGGTCAGCATTAGACTAGCTTTTATTTTAAGTTCCAGATATATTAATTGAACTCAGATTTCATCACCTGTCATGGTGGGTTTCGAACCCACGTCCCAGAGGATTAGGGTGGATTTGAGATTAGTATTCCAGTGACGTTACCCTTAAAATGCTGTTTGCTTTTTCAAGATAAGGTCCAGTTGTTGAGGAATTGTCTTAATTATTATAATTTGAATGCATTTCATTGAACTCATGTCTGCAGTTGAATCCAAGATACATCACCAGTTTCAATTTATTGCAGATGCTAAATAGCCTTACTAAGCTCATCTAATAATTGCAATAAGAAATTCCTTTGTTTAATGCTATAGACGTGTTGATATTTTTCTGATTAATGCTTGTCCAGATAACCACTCAATGCTATTTATTTCTTCGAAGAGTAGCGATCATATAACTTTTGCACAATATAAACTTGAATTGGCCACCAGTGAACAAGAAACCAGCAGGTAGTGCAAGAGTCCTCTGTGTGCACCTTACTCGCAGAATACTGATGAAAGTGATGGTTCATTTGGAGAGTGCAGCCAAAGCCAAGTCCGTGCCACTACAGTTGGCTCAGCTGCACAGGGGGGCACAAAGAAAAATGAAGAACAATACTGAAAGGTAATTCAATAGTTAGGGGAATATACAGGCATTCCTGTGGCCACAGATGTAATTCCAGGATGGTGCATTACCTCCCTAGTGCTAGGGTCAAGGATGTCACTGAATGGCTGAAGAACATCCTGAGGGGGTAGGGTGAACAGCCAGCCATCCACGGCTGAAACTGGACGGACCACCCAGCATTGACCTAGGCACCGGAAATGACAACAGCAAACCCAGCCCTGTCGACCCTGCAAAGTCCTCCTTACTAACATCCGGGGGCTTGTGCAAAAGTTGGGAGTACTGTCCCACATACTAGTCAAGCAACAGCCTGACATAATCATACTCACGGAATCATACCTTACAGACAATGTCCCAGACACTACCATCACCATCCCCGGGTATGTCCTGTCCCACCGGCAGGACAGACCCAGCAGAGGTGGTGGCACAGCGGTATACAGTAGGGAGGGAGTTGCCCTGGGAGTCCTCAGCATTGACTCCGGACCCCATGAAGTCTCATGGCATCAGGTCAAACATGGGCAAGGTAACCTCCTACTGATTATCACCTACCGCCCTCCCTCAGCTGATGAGTCATTACTCCTCCATGTTGAACACCACTTTGAGGAAGCACTGAGGGTGGCAAGGGCACAAAATGTACTCTGGGTGGGGGACTTCAATGTCCATCACCAAGAATGGCTCGGTAGCACCACTACGGACTGAGCTGGCCGAGTCCTAAAGGACATAACTGCTCGACTGGGTCTGCGGCAGGTGAGGAGACAGGAGGTGAAAGGGCAGATATAACACCTCCTGCGATTGCATGGGAAGGTATCGTGGGAAGGGGACGAGTTGTTGTGGGTATTGGAGAAGTGGACCAGGTTGTCACAGAGGGAATGATGCCTTTGTAATGCTGACAGGGGAGGAGAGGGGAAGATGCACTTGGTAGTGGCATCACGCCTGACGTCACATAAAATAGCGGAGGATGATCTTTTGGATGTGGAGGCTGGTGGGTGGAAAATAATGATTTTATGAAATTATTTGACAAAATAATGGTTTGACACTGCACCACCACCAGCATCACAGCATCAAAGTATTTTGTGCACCATCTAACTACACTGACATTTGTGCAGCCCACAATATTGCATCCTTCACAGGCAATACTCACACTTCAGACACATCTCACATGTCTTCCTCCATGTGAAGCATCATGCACACTTATCAATGCATTCATTTACAATCACAAATCTTTCTCTTCCAGGAAAAGGTAGTGAATAAGAGGCGGAATCAAGGCCGGACCATGGGACAGGAAACACTCTCTATAAGAGACAGTACTGGTGCTAACCAAGATGGGAGAGGCAGAAGCTGTGGCCACAGATAGAGCAAATGATATCTTCCCTCGAGATATGTTGCTAACCCAGCTTCCTTACATATACATTACTATTCCTAATCCCCAAAACCTATTCTCACTCACAAGCTCCATATGAGCTCATGCCACACTTCCTCCTACAGTGATCACACACATTATATCTTAGCATTTAGTATTGCAGGCTTCCAGGAACAAGATCCACCTTGCCCCCAGAAGAACAGGCAGAGATACCACAGGTGCCACGTTGCCAGGCAGAAAGATCAGATTCTACTTTTGGTGCACAGGTCCTCGCAGGGCCACGCTTCAGAAGAAGCCTGATGGATTTAACAAACCAAATTATAGGTGTAATGGATAGTTTGCCTGGAAGCTTGTGGAACATGGCTAGGAGGATAGAGGAGCCTGCCTCCATTTTGGCCTGTGACTTAATGCAGAGCCTAGAACACATGCTCTCCAGCATGGAGAGGTTGTCCAATTCCATCCAGCGATTTGTGTAGTCCAACATCTGAAGAATGAGGTCACAGATTCCATTTCAGTCATAGCAGCTTCCTTTTTCACAAAATTATGCAATGGAAGCGTCTGTTACACTACTAGCATTCTCAATGGAACTGCAGTGGTGTTGAAATCAAGGAGCAGGAACCTACTGGCCTCTCTCCAGAGACCAGCTTTGCTGATCCCTCCCCTGTCAGTCCACCATTGTTCTTGCAGTTGCCTGTTCGCCTGGCAGCTTGGACTTCTCCAGCCCATGCTGAGATGGTGCTGTCTGAAGCAGGGCGATCACAGCCCATTCCCTCTCCAGGGTGGTGCAGCAGGATGTCACAGGGCGCAGCTCCAGCGACCCACGTCCAGTTCTGGGTACTGCCTGTGCAGAGTTTGCAAGTTCTCCCTGTGATCGCACGGACTTCCGCCGGATGCTCCGGTTTCCTCCCACCGACAAAGACTTGCAGGTTGATATGTAAATTGGTCATTGTAAATTGCCCCCAGTGTAGGTAGGTGGTAGGAGAATGGTGGGGATGAGGTAGGGAATATGGGATTAATGTAGGATTAGTATAAATGGGTGGTTGTTGGTCGGCACAGACTCGGTGGGCCAAATAGCCTTTTTCAGTGCCGTATCTCTAAATATTAATAAAAAAAATAAAAAAGGACATATAAACAGCACTCTTCAGATTCCCAACATCCATCTGTCTTGTCTGCTGGTGCCACTCAGTTTGCACTTTGGAGTAACACCAGAGACGGATTGTCACTAAGGGTAAGCACCAGGGTGAATGCTTTCATTTTTATAAGTACTACTGATTGTGTCATGTTCTCATTGATTGGTTTTGTTATAGATAAAGAATGGTTATGATAATTGAGTCGTGATTGAACTCGTATTTTTATTGCTTTCTTCATGGGGAAGGAGTTGAACGGTTTGAGTGTAGATAGTAGACTTCCAGATGGATCCTCAGCAATGGAAGGTAAAGCATGTGGCAACATGGTTCTGGAGTCTAATGGTAGAGAATATCTCTCAAAAGTAATATTCAGTTGTGCAGCATCGAGCATCCCTCCTATGCATGGGCAATCTGCTAGAATCCTCTGGTGCTCCTCCCAACTCGCCCCCATCATTTTTCTCCTCCTCTACCTGTGCCTACCTTAGGCACAACTTCTAGTGGCAGTGGCTGGACTGTTATGATCACCAACGTCTGGTGCATGCAGCAAATTATCACAAATATGGGCACCTCCTTGGCTTAGTACAATAGGGCCTCTTGACTAGTCATTGCATCTGCTTAAGGACCCAAATGATCTGCTTCATGATATTACTGATGACATACAGGCTCAAGTTGTGTAATTGCTCAGCTGATGTCTGGGACTTTCTCAGAAGAGTCATAAGCCCTGACGTCAGAGGCCATTCCTAGTAGCCAGCCATGCACATCATGTTGGGGACTCAAAAGTGTCTGGGATCTGTTATGCCCAGGTGAGAAAAGGGTCTAGGGTTCCTCGCAACTTTCACCTAGTCTTACCGATACAGGGATTTATTTTTTAACACACAGTTTCTTTTGCTCCCCTTTAGTGAATCCATGTTCACTGCTTTCCAATTATAAGGCAAAGAAACCAACCAAACAGGTTTTCTTACATTTAAAGAAGAAATGTTGAAATTTATTAATCTTAGACTCTAATTCAGTTAATGCCTATGGATATACGACGTGCCCACGTGAGCATGCATATCTTTGGCCTCCTTGTCTCGGGAGACAATGGGTAAGTACCTGGAAGTGGTCAGTGGTTTGTGAAGCAGCGCCTGGAGTGGCTAGAAAGGCCAATTCTAGAGTGACAGACTCTTCCACAGGTGCTGCAGATAAAATTGGTTGTTGGGGCTGTTCCACATTTGGCTCTCTCCTTGAGTTTCTGCCTTTTTTCCTGCCAACTGCTAAGTCTCTTCGACTTGCCATGCTTTAGCCCCACCTTTATGGTTGCCCGCCAGCTCTGGCGATCACTGGCAATTGACCCCCACAACTTGTGATCAATGTCACAGGACTTCATGTCACATTTGCAGACGTCTTTAAAGCGGAGACATGGATGGCCGGTGGGTCTGGTACCAGTGACGAGCTCGCTGTACAATGTGTCCTTGGGGATCCTGCCACCTTCCGTGCGGCTCACATGGCCAAGCCATCTCAGGCGCCATTGGCTTAGTAGGGTGTATATGCTGGGGATGTTGGCCGCCTCGAGGACTTCTGTGTTGGAGATACAGTTCTGCCACCTGATGCCAAGGATTCTCCGGAGGCAGTGATGATGGAATGAATTGAGATGTCGCACTTGGCTGATATACGTTGTCCAGGCCTCGCTGCCATAGAACAAGGTACTGAGGACACATGTGTATATGATACACACATGAAGGTAGAGACAGAAAAGAGCAGAAGAAATAAAATGGAAATGTTTGAGGCAATATCTGAAGATGGTTTTGGTTACTGTTCTACGAGATCGCTGTAGAGTCCTTGGTTGTAGATAGGTCTTGCTTTTCATTGGGGCTCAGTATTCTTCTTAAACCTTGTTCGATGTAGAAGACTTTTCTCTCTTCAGGATCATGTGACCTCAGTGGATCCAGAGGCTTGTGAGAAAGAGATGGGAACAGACTGGAAAGGTCTTCTGAGTCCAGGAGCAGTCTTCCTCTCAAACTCTCTGTACAATTCAAATAACCTCAGGATGCCCAGTTGGTTAGTCATGTGACTTGCTGGTTTGTTCACATCTGTTTGTGGATTCGGCCATCTTAGCAGTCATCCTGGAATGTGAGCTTCCTCACCTTCAGTGTCTAGTGATCAATGTCCATCGTGGGTCGAATGTGTTAGGGAATGGTCCTTTGTCTCTCCAAGCACTGTCTGTTGGTATATATATGTTTTTCCAGCCAAAGCTGATCTGTTTAACAAGTCATTTCCTCGCTCCAGCAACAGTTTAAAATCAATGTTCATATGACAAAATAAATATGCCTTATTCTTGGCAGGTGAGGGTCTGCATGACATCTCCACACCCAGTGGAATGAAATGCGATTTGAGAAAAGTGCATTTAATTAAAAAGGGTCAAGACAGAAAATATAAGATACATGAAAAGAAAGCATGTCTCTCTCTCTCTCTCACTCGTTCACATTCATTCATAAATCCTAAAACTTATTACAGCCTGTCTTTTCTACATACCACTGCTGCTTTAACTACCCCTTTTTGGCGTCCCAGTAAACATGTGGTTTTTGGGTAAGTTTCCATGACTGCCTCGGGTCTTTGTTCCTGTTGAGTTCAGCAAAGTGGGGGAGTGGGGTGGGGCGTAGCTTTAATTAGCCCTTAGCTGGATTTTGTTTCCTCAGGGGAGTTTGTGGAGGGTGGGTCTATCCTGAACTCTCTTTCAGTGCTTTGCTGAGTCATGCAAAGGCTTTTGACTTCCAGTGGTTCTCTTTTTTTCCTGACTGTAGGGGTAGATTGTTTGCTATCTCCCCTTTGTTCTCTGGGACACTCCTGCCTGCAGGTATTTGTGCAGGCTCTACTGCACTCCCCTGTGGCACTTCGACTCGGTGAGGTATCACCCTCACGGTTTCCATGCCCCCCTAGAGATGTTTCTTTGTCTCTGCAGCCTCCAGTAAATGCTGTTAGCAGCTCTGGTGGGGTGTTTCCAGAGTCTGCATTTAGACAGGAGGATGTGGGGTCCAACTTTTCAAAGTTGGGGTAGGGGTTTTCATCCAGGATGTCTTCTGGACTTTCTTTAATCTGCCTTATAGGTCGCTTTTCCCCTTCCCTTTCTAACCATTTGCTAGCCCTGTGCCTGCCTGTCCCCTTTTATTCTCGGTGGGTCTCCCTTACAGTTCACCAGCCCTCTGCTGGTGGGACCTCCTAACACCAGCACAGGACTTAGCGATGCACGTTTCACTACAGGTTGGGGTTTTCCCTCAACCTGGCACATGTGGCAACTCCTGCAGTACTCCACCACATCTTTGTGGAGTTTTGGCCAGTTAAACTGCTGTCTTATGCAGGCTTTGGTCTTTCGAATACCAACATTTACAGCCACTGTAGTCTCGTGCGTCCATCTTAATATTTCTCTCCGGTACCTCTGCGGCACCACTGACTGGTGAACTACTGTCCACTTCTTGCTCTCATGTCTGTGACGAGAATTCAATTTCCTCATCCCTACCTCATTCTTTAAATAGCAGCAATCAGGGACGCCCTCTGCTTCACTTTCAGACTGGGCAGCCTGTGCTAACTCTCGCAATACTGGGTCAGCTCGCTGAGCCTCAGAGAGGGAAATCCATTTAATTTATTCCTTGGGTCTTCTAACTTCCCAAAGAAAGTCTCGGACAGGCAACCCTTATGGCCATCTGCCTGCAGTGCCAATGCAGTCCCCTCTGTGGGTGCTAGTTTGATCATGGCCTGATTAATTACACATTCATGAAAACTGCAGTGGATTGTCTCCTGCCACTGCCCTGTTTCTCTGACCTCCTGTGGTTTCTCTTTTACTACGAGGGGGTGGGGGTGGGGGGCGGCTACCACCTTCACCCACGCCAGATCATTACCTAGGAACAGGTCAACCCCGTCCACAGGCAAACTAAGGACAGTCCCTACCATCATTGGTCCTGAAACTAGGTCGGACTCCAGGTGCAGCCAGTGTACAGATACAGATATACACTGCCCTCCAATACCGTTCACCACCATTCTGATGTTCACTGCACTCTCTGAGGGAAAGGTCAGACCTTTTCTCAATAGAAAGGATCTAGTGGCTCCTGTATCCTTGAGAATTACTATGGGCTTGCTGGCCCCAGACGAGGGGTATGGAGCTACTTTCTCTTCAAACATAAAACTATGATAGCATTCAGGAATCCTATTAACTTTCCCTGCACTTGCAGTAGTAAGCTTCCTGGGTTGCACTCTTACTGCAGTTACAGCTACAGCTTGTTCTGCTGTGCTCTCCTCCAGGATTCCTTCTTCATTGTGTGGATGTGCCCTGATTAACCCTACAGACTTTCTCTTTCATTTCCAGCAAGAAGCTTTTCGATGACCTGCCTTATTACAATGAAAGCACACAGGTCTTCGGGTTTGACTCCTGCTCACAGCACCTTCCTTTTTGGCTAGAGGAGGGCACCCTGTGCTTCCTGCTTTTCTTTATCTCCCAGGACTTTTGGGCTCCCTATCACCTTCCCACCCTTTGTCCTTTCCGGATTTGTGGGGGTGACTAGGAAAGGTTTTCTCCTGGGAAACCGACTTTTCGATTGAAGCAAACCAATCAGCCACTTGTCGAGATCTCTGAACCCGCTGCTCCTCTACATGTGTCTCGATGGAGAGTGGGACAGAGTTTTTAAATTCCTCAACCAGAATTATGTCTCTGAGGTTCTCATTGCTGAGCCGTACTTTAGGAACCCTCAGCCACTGATCAAATGCCAGCTGCATACTTCTTTCAATCTCCAGAATAAGTTTGATTAACGTGCTTCTTGAGGGTTCTAAGCTTTTGGCCATAGGCTTCAAGTACTAATTCATATCCCCTGAGGATAGCATTTTTTGTCAGTTCATAATTTGATGAGCTCCCATCTGGCAGCAGGGAATAAACCTTATGGGCTTTTCTGGTTAGCTTGCTTTGTAATAAAAGAGGCCAGGTGTCAGCTGGCCATTTTAGCTACCTTGCCAGTTTCTCATAAGGCACAAAAACGCTTCCACAACTTCCTCACTAAAATTTTGGATTAGTTGAAATAGTTTCAAAAGTTCTGTACCCAGCCTTAATTATGCTCCTCCATATTGGCCGTGCTTTCACTGGGGTTACTCAGTCGGCCCCTAGTTAACTCAAACCACCTTAGCTCTCTTTTTTCACATTCATTATGGAAGGTTCTTTCTCTCTGTCTCTCTCCTCCCTCTCTTTGTCTTCATGCTCCTTCTGGAAGGCTCTTTTTTTCTCCCTTTCCTGCCTTTCTCTCTCTCCCTCTCCTGCCTCTCTCTCTCTCTCTCTCTCTCTCTTTTTCTTTCCTCAAATTCAAGTTTCCTCTGTTCCAATTGTATCTATGCTAACAATACCTTGTCAGAGTCTTCTCTTAACACTGCTTCTGCTTCTTCAGATTCAAGGGAAAAATGGTTGACCATGAGTCTTAGGAGTTCAGACTTCCTAGGCTTGCCATCCCACACTGCTCAGCCATTTTTCTCAGCTCCTCCATAGACAGTGTGTTTAACTTATCCCAAGTTACTTCACCCTGCCTTGGGCAGTTATGAGCTTTAGTGGGAGATATGTTAGTATTCAAACACACACAGCCACAAGAAAACCTGTATTTAAATCTTGCTCTTTTTTGATTGGGAACAGTTTGGTTTCCTACTTCCAGTTTCTCGTTTGTCTGTGGGTAAAACCCAGGTCCTGAAACATTAACTCTGCTTCACTCTCCACAGATGCTGCCAGACCTGCTGAGCATTTCCTGCACATTTTTTTTGGTTTTATTTCAGATGTCCAGCATCTGCAGTATTTTGCTTTTATTTGTTTTTTTAAACATACTGTTTCTTTATCTGCCACTTAGTGAATCCTTGTTCACTGCTTTCCAATTATTAGGCAAAGAAACCAGCCAAACAGGTTTTCTTAGGTTTAAAGAATAAAGGTTGAAATTTATTAAACTTAAACTCTAATTCGGTTCATACCTATGGATACACAATGCACCCACGCTAGCATGCATATGCGATATAACATGCAGATAGAGCCAGAAAGTAGCAGAAGAAATAAAATGGAAGAGTTTGAGGCAATATCTGAAGATAGTTTTGGTTACTGTTTTTCGAGCTCGCAGTAAAGCCCTTGATTGTAGGTAGGTCTTGCTTTTCGTTGGGGCCCAGTTTTCTTGTTAAATCCTGTTTGATGTCAGAGACTTTTCGCTCTTGAGGTTCATGTGTCCTCAGTGGGTGCAGAGGCTTGTGAGAAAGAGATGGGAGCAGACAGGAGAAGTCTTCTCAGTCCAGGAGCAAACAGTCTTTCTCTCTCAAACTCTGAACAATTCAAAAAAACTCAGGTTGTCCAGTAGGGTAGTCATGTGACTAGCTGGTTTGACCACATTTGTTTGTGGATTCGGCCATCTTAGCAGTCATCCTGGAATGTGAGCTTCTCCACCTTCAATGTCTGGTGATCAAAGTCCATAGTGGGTCAGGGAATGGTCCTTTATCTCCACAAGCACTGTCTGTTAGTACGTAAATGTTTTTTTCCAGCCACACCTGATCTGTTTAACAAGTCATTTCCTCGCTCCAGCAACAGTTTAAAATCAATGTTCATATGACAAAATTAATATGCCTCATTCTTGGCAGGTGGGGATGTGCATGACAGATGGATGATTGTCTCACTGTGAGTGCATTTTAGCAGATACGCACTTGCATGATGTGCTGCGAGTGGTCCCATACAAGCTCACTGAGAGAATGGAATCTCTTCATATTCACGAACATTTCCAACTTCAGATGAAAGGCCTGCATGCACATCTGACCTTAAATGTCCCCACGTACTTCACGTGAGCATTATCAAACAAAATTTGACACCAAGTCAATAAGGTGGTATTAGGGCAGATGACCAAAAGCTTGGTCAAAGATATAGGTTTTAAGGTGAATATTAAAGAAAAGATAGGTAGAGCGGCAGCAAGGATCAGGAAGGCCATTTCAGAGCTTAGAACCAATCAGCTGAAGTAATGGTGGAGTGATTAAAATAGGGGTGTGCAAGAGGGTTGTAGAGCTGGAGGAGGTTCATAAGATAGGGAGGGGTATGACTATGAGGTATTTGAAAACAAGAATGAGAAGTTTGAAAATGAGGCATTGCTCAATTAGTAGACAATGTAAGTGAGCAGACACAGAGGTGAATGGAAGTGGTGCAAGTTAAGATATGGGCAGCAGAGTTTTGGATGAATTTAAGTTTCTGGAAGGTGAAAGTTAGAAGGCTGGCCAGGAGTGTGTTGGAACAGTCAGGTCTAGATCTAAAAGCATGGATGAGGGTTTCAGCAGCAACTACAGGCCAGTTATTTTAATATCAGTGGTTTTTAAAGTTTTAGAGACAATAATTAGGGATGAAATCAGCAGGCACTTGGAGAGGTTTGATTTAATTAAGGATACCCAGCATGGATTTGTAAAAGGCAAATCATGTTTGACAAAGCATATTGAATTTTTGATGAAGGATGAAGTCGGGAACGTCGCTGATGTTGCTTATATGGACTTTAAGAAAGTGCTTGATAAGGTGTCACGTAAAAGGCTGGCTAACAAAATTGAGGCTCCTGGAATAATAGAGTCAGTGTCAAATTGGATTAAAAAATGGCTTAAGGGCAGAAAACAGTGAGTTGTAGTAAATGGGTGTTTTTCAGTCTGGAGGATAGTAGACAGTGGTGTTCCCCAAGGGTCAGTGCTGGGACAACTGCTTTTTTTTTGTTATATATAAATGACTTGGATCTTGAAATATAAAGTAGAATCACAAAATTTGCTGATGATGCCAACCTTGGAGGCGTGACAGACAGTGAATATAATATGAAGCTCCCACAACAGGACATAGATAGGCTAGTAGAATGGGCGGAGAGGTGACAGATGGAATTTAATACTAACTAGTGTGAGGTGATGCATTTTGGCAGAAGGAATAGGGAGAACAATATATACAGGGACCTGAGTGTGCATGTGCATAGATCTTTGAAGGTGGCAGGACATATTGAGAGAGTGGTTAGTACAGCATATCGGATTTTGGGATTCATAAATAAGGCTTTGAGTACAAAAGCAGGGAGGTTACGCTTAACGTTTACAAAGCTCGGGGTAGGCCACAACTGGAGTACTGTGCCCATTTCTGGTCACCACACTTTCGGAAGGAAATGAGGGTCCTTGCAAAGGCACAGAGGAGATTTACCAGAATGATTCCAGGGATAGTGGATTTTAGTTATAAGGTCATATTTGAAAAATTGGGGTTTTTCTCATTCAAACAAAGGAGATTGAGGAGAGATTTAAGGGCATTTAAGTGGTCATTGGATAGACATATGGATGAAAATGGAATAGTGTAGGTCAGATGGTTTCACAGGTCAGCACAACATCGAGGGCCGAAGGGCCTGTACTGCGCTGTAATATTCTAATTCTAATTCTAATATAAATGTACAAGATTATGACAGGCTTAGATAAGTTAGAAAAGGACTACGAGGATTGAGCGTGGGATGGGACTGACAGAACAGCACCGTGGAGAGCTGGCATGGACTTGATGGGCCAAATTGCCTCTTTCTGAGCTGTGAATGAATCTACGATTTGGACTTGGGAACATGTAACTCAATACTAAAAAATGCAGATTGTACCAACCTGGGTGCTATAGCAAACACTGAGGAAGAGTGCAACATCACACAATAGGACATAAGAAAACTTGCATGCTGGATGTTAAGTGCCAAATGTACTTGAAACATAGAAAATAGGAGCAGGAGTAGGCCATTCGGACCTTCGAACCTGCTCCGCCATTCATTATGATCATGGATGATCATCCAACTCAGTAACCTGTTCCCGCGTTCGCCCCATGCCCTTTAGACCGAAGAACTATATCTAACTCCTTCTTGAAAACATACAATGTTTTGGACTCAATAGAAACACAGAACATAAATAAATTTGAGGTGATATATTTTGGTAGGAAAAAGACAAACTTCACCATTTATTAGGAAATAAAAAAAGTAAATGGGCAGAAAGGTAAAGGGATCCAGATGTACAGATAAAAATAAATCATTTAAAGCAGGAAAACAATTAAAAATTCCAAAAAAGCACTGTGATTTATTTCTTGGGGAACAGAATTCATAAGAAGTAAAGTTATATTAAATGTGTATATTACCTTGGTCAGGCTGTGCTTAGAGCACTTATCACAGTTCTGGCATCCGTTCAATAAAATGGACCTACAAATGCTGGTAAAAGTGCAAACAAGATTTACAAACATGGTACCAAAACTGATTACAGCTATTGGGAATGATTGAACAGGTTGGGGCTTTATTCTTTACAAAAGATAACACTCAAAGGAGAGCTGATAGAAGTCTTTAAAATCATAAATGGATTGGGCAGGATGATGCCGAGTTCCCACTTGTGGGAGAATCCAAAACGAGGATCCATAAATACAAGTTAGTTAATAATAAACATGAAAATAAGAAGAAATGTCTTTAGTCTCAGTAGTTAGAATGTGGAACTCGCTACCACAGGAAGTGATTGAGGCAAACAGCTTCGATGAATAGGATGGGAATAGAGGGATACGGTCCCTGGAAGTGCAGAAGGTTTTAGTTTAGGCAGGCATCAAGATCGGCGCAGGCTTGGAGGGCTGAACGGCCTGTTCCTGTGCTGTACTGTTCTTTGTTCTTTGTTCTTTGTTCGATGCTTTCAAACAGAAACTTGATGAGTGCCAGTGAGAAAAAGGAATTGGAAACGTATGTTGAAAGGCTGGAATGAGGTAAATGGAATGGGAGGAGTCTCGCGTGGAAAACAAAAACCAGCACAGACTAGTTGGGCCAAATGGCCTGTCAGAGGCATTGAGTTATACAGCACTGAAACAGGCCCTTTGGTCCATCGTGTCCATTCTGGCCACCAAGCACCATTCTAATCCCATTTTCCAGCACTTGGCCCGTAGCATTGTATGCTCTGGCGTTTCAAGTGCTCATCTCAATACTTCTTAAATGTTGTGAGGGTTCCTGCCTCGACCACCTCTTCAGGCAGTGTGTTCCAGATTCCAACCACCCTCCGGATGAAATTTATTTTGCTCAAATCCCCTCTAAACCTCCTGCCCCTTACCTTAAATCTATGCCCCCTGGTTATTGACACCTCCACTAAGGGAAACAGTTTCTTTCTATCGACCCTTTCAATGCCCCTCATAATTTTGTATACCTCAATCAGGTCCCCCTCTCTGCTCTAAGGAAAACAACCATAGACTATTCAGTTTCTCTTCACAGCTGAAATGCTCCAGCCCAGGCAACATCCTGGTGAATCTCCTTTGCATGCTCTTCAGTGCAATCACACCCTTCCTTTAGTGTGGCTACCAGAACTGTACACACAACTCTAGCTGTGACCTAACTAGCGTTTTGTACAGCTCCATCATAACCTCCCTGCTCTTATATTCTATGCTTCAGCTAATAAAGGCAAGTATCCCATAAGCCTTCTTAATCACGTTATCTACCTGTGCTGCTGCCTTCAGTGATCTATACACCAGTGGTCTATACATCAGTACACCAAGGTCCCTCTGACACTCTGCACTTCCTACGGTCCTACCATCCATTGTACATTCCCTTGCCTTGTTAGTCCTCCCAAAATGCATCACCTCACACGCCTCAGGATTAAATTCCATTTGCCACTGCTCTGCCCATCTATATCATCCTGTAATCTAAGGCTTTCTTCCTCACTATTTACGACACCACAAGTTTCTGTGTCATCTGCGAATTTACTGATCATACCTCCTATATTCAAGTCTAAATCATTAATGTGCACTACAAACAGCAAGGGCCCCAGCACCATTCCCTGCAGTGCACCACTGGTCACAGTTTTCCAATAGCAAAAACAACCCTCGACCATCACCCTCTGCCTCCTGTCACTAAGCCAAGTTTGGATCCAATTTGCCTAATTGCCCTGGATCCCATGGGCTCTTACCATCTTGACCAATCTCCCATGCAGAACCTTATCAAAAGCCTTACTGAAGTCCATGTAGACTACTTCAACTGCTTTACCCTCATCGACACACCTAGTTACCTGCTCGAAAACATCAATAAAATTTGTTAGACATTATCTCCCCCTGACAAAGCCATGCTGCCTATCTTTGATTAATCCCTGCCTCTCCAAGTGGAGATTAATCCTGTCCCTCAGATTTTTTTTCCCAATAATTTCCCTACCACTGATGTCAGACTCACTGGCCTGTAATTACCTGGCTTATCCTGACTACACTTCTTAACTAATGGTACCACATTCGCGGTCCTCCAGTCCTCTGGCACTTCTCCAGTGGCCAGAAAGGATTTGAAACTTTATGTCAGAACCCCTGCAATCTCCTCCCTTGCCTCACATAGCAGCCTGGGATACATCTGATCTGGGCCTGGGAATTTATCTATTTTTAAGCTCGCTAAAACCACGAATACTTCCTCACTTTCAATGCTAATTCATTCAAGTGTAACACAATCCCCTCCCTGATGTTTACACCTACATCGTCCTTCTCCATAGTGAACACAGATGAAAAGTAATCATTTAAAGGCTCAGCTACGTCCTCTGGCTCCACACACAGATTGCCACTTTGGTCCCTGATGAGCCGTTCTCTTTGCCTGATTATCCTCTTACCTTTAATATACTTATAAAATGCCTTGGGATTTCCTTTATTTTGCCCACCAGTGTTTTTTTCATGACCCCCTCCTCGCTCTTCTAATTACTTTTTAAAGTACCACCCCTCCAACACTTTGTATACTCATCTCGGGCCTCCGCTGTTTTCAGCCCTCTGAATCTGCCATAAGCCTCCTTTTTCCCTTATCCAATCCTCTATATCCCTTGACATCCAGGGTTCCATGGACTTGGTCCAACCATTCACCTTTACTGGAACATATTGGCCCTGAACTCTCACTATTTCCTTTTTGAATGACTCCCACTGGTTTGACTTAGACTTTCCAACAAGTAGCTGCTCCCAGTCACCTTTGCCCAGATCCTGTTTTATCATATTGAAATCGGCCTTCCCCCAAGTCAGTACCTTTATTTGCGGTTCATCTTTGTCCTTTTCCATAACTACCTTAAGTCTTACAGAGTTATGGTCACTATCCCCGAAATGCACCCCCATTGACATTACTACCACTTGTCTGGCTTCATTCCCTAAGATTAGGTCCAGTACCACTGCTTCTCTTTTCGGACTTTTAAGACTGGTGGCAATAAATCTTACTGCACCTGGTCCTTCCAAGTGGTCTCCCAGCAAGTGCTGACCAAGCCAAACGCTTTTTAGTTTCCAAGATTAAATGGGACCAGAACATTGAAGTCAACGATGGCTCACGTTTGCTTGTTTTACTTCAAAGTTTCCTGTTTTCTTTGTTTTGCTCTCTTGATCTCCTTCTCCTTTGTCTACCAACAGTTCAGTGACGAATTGAGCAAAGGAAATTGAAAGAGGGAGAGGGAGATTGAGTGCAGGAGCATGTAACAAAGATATTGCTAATTGAATGCAACATGAAATTGTTGATCAGAGAGCATCAACTGAAAGCAGGAGGAGCCTACTGCTGCTAGTATTCACATAGGAACACAGGAACAGGAGGAGTTGTTTAGTCACTCAAGACTGTTCCGCCATTCAGTTAGGTCATGGTTGACCTGTGGCCCAATTCCGTTTACTAACAAAGTCTAACTCCAGTTAATTTCCAAGATCGAATTGATTGGGTATTTTCAGTGCAACGTGGAAATCAGTGATAGCTTGTTTTCATTTTGTTTAGTTGAAGACTTCCTGTTATGTCTGTTCTTGCCAACTAATTTATATTTTTGTTCTGACATGACCCCTTGCTTCTGTCAACCAGCAGGAAAATGAAGATATAAGGGAGCCTGGTAAAGTGTGTGAACAGTGAAAATTGAATCTATGAAATTGCATTCCTGGAATACCTGCAAGGTGCCAAGTAAAGGAGGCAGGCAACGAGTGCAAAGGACAATGAACAATTTTATTTGAAAGTGAAGTAATCTACCTGCACGTTTTGCTGAGAAAGAGGATCACAGAAGGAACAGGTCCCTATGAAAATGATTTGCAGAACAGAGAGGCACTGTTTGGCAATTTCTGAATTGGAGCTGGCTTTTTATTTGTTTCTGTATGGACTTCAGGCAAGATGGAATATTTTTTATTAGGTCTCGCACAAGCTTCCAAAGAGGTTTCCAAGAGTGGATTATTCTCTGTAATATCTTAGCTGGAGTAGGAGAACGAACATTACAGAGAAATTAGCTTGATTAGGCATCATAGGAGGAGGATAAGGCTCAAGTCCAGCCCTAGGCCTACTCATTTCTATCGAGAACAAGAGTGAATCGATCCAATCCTACTTCCACAAAGTCACTCGAGATACATCTTGGGAGGCTGCACTTACTGAAGAATCTCTGGATGAGCAGCCAGACCTGAATGCAGCATCCAACATCAGGATATCACTGCCTCAGTGAGGTCAGTATCCATGGGAGCAGGTGTGTTGGCTTTCTCACCCACGTTCATATGATGTTTTTTTTTCCTGAACAGTTTAGTTACCTCGGCAGGAATGGCTTCCACTCGCTCAATGTACAGATCATGTTTGACAACATGGACAGGATCTGACATTTCAACTTGAGGTATACTCGAAGTTGCCCTGATGATCCATCTATTTAAATACGACTGTCTCTGACCCCTTCTGGGAGTAAAATTATGTCAATGTGTGGCTTGAAGCTGAAACAGTGAGCGTCTTCCTATCAGGAAAGGATTAAAAGGCTGAGTCTCTTTTCTTTTGAAAAGAGAAGGCTGAGTGGTGACCTAATAGAAGTCTTTAAATTATAAAAGTTTTTGTTTGAGTAGGCGGAGAAAGAAAATGTTCCACTTGTGGAGAAGAGCAAAACTAAAGGCCTTCAATATAAATTAGACACCAACAAAATCTGATAATGAATTCAAAATTGACTTCTTTACCCAGAGAGTGGTGAGAATATGGACCATGCTACCACAGAGAGTGGTTTAGGTGAATGATAGAGATGCATTGGGCTCTGTCCCTTTGCTGAGTGGTGCCTTTCACTGGTACTAGTCCTTGCATCCCAGGAAGGCAGACTTATTATGGCTCTGCTCACAGCTTGCCTTTCCACCAAGACCAATCCAGCTAAAACCTGCGTGAGGTCAGCTTGCTACGACGATATGGATGGATTTACAGAGGCGAAACTCAATAAAAAATGGGCGTTTCAAGTCTTGTCTTTAACCTAACTGCTCAGAATACCAAGTTCAGCAGATGTATTGTTCCATGATCAGTCTTTCCTGCAAACGCCTTCCCATGATCTACGAGCACAATCCCTGGATCAGCCCTTGTTGATTCAATATTATGATCAGATCAGCCATGATCTTATTGAATGGCGGAGCAGGCTCGAGGGACCGAGCAGCCTACTCCTGCTCCTAGTTCATATGTTCATAATATTGCACACTTTTTAAAGTGCAACTCATCAAACAATAGCTTGTGCCATGCGATGTACTTTACTTCCGTTTAATGGGACGACATAATTGAATAAAGGAGAACCATTAGATGTAGTGTGTTTTTTTCCAGAAAGCATTTGATAAACTACATAAAATGTTATCAAGATAGGAGCTCCATGGCGTTGAGCGTAATATTAACATGGATAGAGGACTGGCGAACTAACAGGAAACTGGGAGTTGGGATAAATGGGTCATTTTTAGGCTGCAAATCTGTAATCAGTAGGGTGCCACAGGGATCATCTGGGGCTTCAACAATTTACAATCTATATAAATGATGAAGGGACCGAGTGTATTGTAGTCAAATCTGATGAAAATCCAGAGATAGCTGGGAAAGCAACTTGTGGTGAGGACACAAGGAATCTGCAAAGGTATATAGAAAGGATAAGTGGGAAAAAATGGTAGATGAAGTATAACATGGGAAAATGTGAAGTTGCCCACTTGGCAGGAAGAATAGAAAAGCAGAACATTATTTAAATGGAGAGAGACTTCAGAATGCTGAAGTACAGAGGGATCTGGTTGTTCTCATACTAGAATCATTAAAATCTAGCGTGCATGTACAGCATTAATTAGGAAAGCAAACGGAATGTTGGTCTTTATTGCAAGGGGATGGAGTATAAAAGTAGGCAAGTCTTGCTACAACCATATAGGGCATTGGTGAGACCGCACCTAGAGTACTGCGTACAGTTTTGGTCTGCTTATTTAAGAAGGGATAGATTTGCATTGGACGCTGTTCCAAGAAGTTTCACTAGACTAATTTCTGGGATGAAGGGGTGGTCATATGAGGAAAGGTTGAGCAGGTTGTGCCTATACTCATTGGAGTTTAGAAGAAGGAGTGGGAAATCTATTAAAACACATAAGATTTTGAGGGCGATTGGCAGGATAAATGCTGAGAGGATGTTTCCCCTCGTGGCGGAATTTAGAACTGGTGGACACAGCTTCAAAATAAGGGGTCTCCCATTTAAGACAGAGATGAGGAGGAATTGCTTCTCTCAGACGGTCATTAATCTTTGGAATTCTCTACCCCAGTATGCAGTGGAGGCTGGGTCATTGATTACATTCAAGGCTGAGTTTGACAGATATTTGATTTACAAGTGAATACAGGGTTAGGGGGCAGGCAGGGAGTCTGGACCACAATCGGATCAGCCATGATCTTATTGAATGGTAAGGCAGGTTCAAAGAGCCAAATGGCATATTTATACTCTTATTTCGTACGTTCTTATGCTCACCAAATGTACTTTGTACATGTTTATGTTCATAAAATCTGGAACTTCAAGCGTACAACAGCTGCAACATGAAGAGGTAACAGGAAGGAATTTGATATACATTTAATTTACTAGCACACAATGTTACCATTGGATTTATTATATAATGCAAATAAGAAAGACAAGTCTATCACCACATTCAATCATGTTATTGTTGTTTCAAACCGGGACATTAACACTCGAATATCAGTGATACACGGAAACTAGGTTACAGCTGGATGGATGATTACGACCTAACCAAAGTCAAGGGCTGGTAAAGACCAATTGCCCACGGAAGCTCTTCACCCCAATACCACTACTCTCCCATTCAAGAATCCCGACACATTTACAATGCACCAAGCAGTTTAGATTCTTTAGACCCTTTTGAAGAATTATTGCAACTTCTGGGTAAAAGCAAACACTTTAAAATACCTGTTTTAAGGGAACTATTTTTTCCTTCTATAGTGATGTTTTATCCTCGGCTACAATTTGCTGGATTTACTGTACAGTTCTGCATTCACTTATCTACAACATTTTAAGTAACATTGTTCAGCTGAATGCACAATTGAAGATTAAATCCAGGAAGTAGTACGACTGGAGAAAACAAGTAAAATAGTTCTGTTCTCCAGTACTACTTTCTGGATTTACTTTAAATTCTGCATTCGTCTTATCCGTACTGTGTAATGTTTTATAGAGCGCGGTAAGTTCATAAATCAACAAGTCTTTCGACTTGTGAAGTAAGCCTTGACCTCCTCCATCAGTGGCCCTCTTGGCTCAGCAGTACCACTCTCCTCTCTGAGTCATAAGGTTAGTGCTTTGAAGACTTGAGCTAATAATCTAGGCACACATGTCGATGCAGCGCTGTCAGAGGTACCGTCTCTGGGAGGAGGCATTAAATCAAATTCCCGTCTGGCCTTTCATGGTAAAAGAACCCATGGTACTATATGCAGATAAACAGCAAAGTTCTCCTCGTGTCCTGGACAATAGTTATCCCTGAACCAACAACACTGAAACAGTTATCCAATCATGCATTTTAATTGTTGTTTGTGGAAATATACTGTGTTGTTGTTGCCTCTCCCAATTGTCCTACCTGACAATGGTGACTACAGTTGAAAATTCCTTCAGTGACAATGAAGCGGTTTGGAAAGCGCTGGATCCGCAGAAATCGTAAAATAAATGTTGTTTCATTATCTGTTTCTCCATAGCTTATTCATTGCTCTTTGCTCATTTTGTTTCACCCCAATTCAATTCCAAAGGTCAAATTTCAATATAAAACAAATGGAGTCCAAATCCTGTATTGCACTACCGTCCAAATCCAATTTATACCCCAGAAAATTATATCCCGGTTTCTATTCATTTTCAAATCACTCGGTTATTGGTACTTGACCGATCACAGTGCTCTGATTTAGGATTTATCTGTCAATCGGGAAACAGTTGTAAATCCAACCCTTGCTGAATTCAAACACCATGGCCAGTAAATACTAAATACAACTACGAAGACGAATCAGTTCACTGGCCTTGGACGTTTGGGACCTGTTGGAGCAGAATTTGGGCGTCGTGTCAGTGAATTTCTACAATCTATTTCATTCCCAACTGCTTAAATAAGGCGAAGGGGACAATCATACAGAAGCGCCTTCTTCTAAATCGATGTTAGTTATTAAATGTCGACAGTTATTAAACTGGTAATCTCCACCTTTCCTTCCGAATAGTTATTATTACTTTGTCATGTTGTTAGGATTATAGACCTGCCGTTAGATATGCACACATATACAACGGGTTCCGCACGGGACACCAATATCACGTGGTTTTCGGTTCCATGTAAATAACGTCCACTCTTTTTTCTCAATCCGTAGCTGAGCATACTCCGTGCTCTTATCCTTATCATTAGGCTTTGATGTTTTCTTTGACCCTGCCATAGATACAGCAGCGTAAGTCAGCTTATTATCAGGTGTCCTTTGCTTGGTCTGTGAAATCAATATTTGGGAATATAATTAGTTCGGTATGTTTATTGTAATATAAATAGCTATAAGTTAAATAGAAAAAAAAAGCTTGCATTTATATAGGGACTTTTGCGACCTCAATACATCCCAAGCATTTCAGCAGCCAAAGAAATACTTTTTGAAGTGTGATAACTGTTGTAGAGCAGGAAACAGGGCAGCCGATTTGCTCCCAGCAAGCTCCCACAAACAGCAATATGTTAATGAGAAGATAATCTGTTTTAGTGATGTTGATAGAAGGATAAATATTGACTAGGACACTGGGGATAACTCTCCTGTTCCTCTTCAAATAGTGTCACGGCATTCATCTTAGAAAGAAAACGAGGCCTCAGTCCAATGTGTCATTTGAAAGATGGCACCCCCAACAGAGCAGATTTCCCTCAGTACTGCACTGGAGTGACAACCTACATTTTGTGCTCAGTGGGGGCGGCACAGTGGCGCAGTGGTTAGCACCGCAGCCTCACAGCTCCAGGGACCCGGGTTCGGTTCCTGATACTGCCTGTGTGGAGTTTGCAAGTTCTCCCTGTGTCTGCGTGGGTTTTCTCCGGGTGCTCTGGTTTCCTCCCACAAGCCAAAAGACTTGCAGGTTGATAGGTAAATTGGCCATTATAAATTGTCACTAGTATAGGTAGGTGGTAGAGAAATACAGGAACAGGTGGGGATGTTTGGTAGGAATATGGGATTAGTGTAGGATTAGTATAAATGGGTGGTTGATGGTCGGCACAGACTCGATGGGCCGAAGGGCCTGTTTCAGTGCTGTATCTCTAAAAAAAACTCTCTAGGATGCGACTATGAACCCACAACCTTGTGAGTCAGATGCCAGAGTTCTACTAACTGAGCTACAGCTGACATAACTAACATTGCTAAAGCCTTGCAGAATTACCGGTAAGTACACTACAATTAAGGTATTTCTTACATTACACCGTTTTACCTGTTAATTACTGTCATTTCGCGTCTCTTTGATCGGCTACTCACCCCTACCTGGGCATGCGCTGTCCTTTCTTGATGCTTTGGTCTTGGAGTTTTCAAGGGATTCATTATCTCGAGTTCAGCATAAGGCGCCATCACATCGGCTGTGCCCTGCATGGACTGAAGGACAAACATATATATCTTGTTATGTTCGGTTGGGCTCTCCGTGTGTAGAAGGACGCGAGCAGGGACGGAAACTGCAACTCCATAGTCCATCCGTTAAATGAATGGATGCGATATCAGTCACTGTTGCCCTGTGTCTGCCTGCGCCATCAGTGCCCACCAGGCGGAATGAGTCTTATTTACAAAAATAAGCAGTTTGTGGGACAGTGAAAAGAGGGTCTGGTCTTTACCGACTCGGCTTTAAGCATCGCCAGCCCTGAGCGCAGAATGGAAACTCCGGGGAAGGCGCTGCTGGCAACAGGACCCGATGCCTTTTCCCTCCATTGAAATGAATGTAAAGAAAATTCCTTGGGGAGTGTGATTCTACCAACCAGATATATGTTTGTGTGCTCCCCACATGCATTTGTTGTTTAACGCCAAGCGGTATTTTGCGAAAATCTGTCTTCAAAACTCGACAGAGCTACAACCCGTCTCCTGATCTCACTTGGCTTCGTGATTACGAGAATCCCCGGAGAAATGGGGGAAATGGCTGAAAACGCTCTTTAGGCCGGTTCTCTGAGAGTTCCGTGAATATTCCATTAAGTTATGGAAACCCCGTGCTATTTCCAGGTCAAGAAAATTAACAAAAATGAGGGATCAAAGTTCATCCCTGCAGTCTATTGACAGGAGTTACTGCTTGAAATAACCGGCAGCTGTCAAGGTTTATATACTGGAAGCTACACATTTGTGTCAGCAGAAATAGTAAAAACCATTTAGATCATGTTATGAAATTGAGCGGAATTGGAAAATCTGTGTTGCAATTATAGAATGGATGGAATTGAATTAGCACAGGGTGACAGAGGGGAGTCTGGGACAACTGTAGTCAGGTCACTTTCAATGTTCAAACAAGTAAATAGAGAATAGAATTCTGCAAACAATTATTAGAATGTGGAACACAAGAGATTATTTGAAGCTCGGCAGTCACCTTCTGGACTACACTTAGAATCCTACGTTCAGTGTTTATTCATTCAGAATGTCATAACATTTACATCTATTTCTATATAATACGTATCTAATTATATAAGTATTCATATTTTTCCATCTATATCTATATCCATCTCTCGTTCTTTCACTGCAGGGACTTTGACGACTTAAATGTGGAGAAGAATTAGGACTCGGGATACAAATGGAAAACAAATGTCGAACATACATCAGGGAAAGCAGTTACTGAAAGAGTCAGCTTTGGTGATGTGTTGGGGTTTTTGTTCGCTTCCCAAGGTCGGTAATTTCATGCAGCAGACGGTATATATCGGAAAACCTCGAGTTAATGCCAATACATTTCTGTCCATTGATTTCAATTTATGGGAAATGGCGGACAATAACGCACAATTTTCCGATAAGCTTCTCAGTGTGTGCTCGGCCTCGCAGCCTGTGCAGCAAAGAAACAAATTCCGCCCAAGGAGTGTAGGCAAAGATTGTTGGGGTTGTTCCAAATTCAGTTGAATAGTATGATAGAAGAACCAGGCACCTGAAAGGAATGCCAATTTCTTGTCACCTGTCTCCTCGTGTTTTTTTTTCACATTGCAATAAATGCATCCAGAGTTCCGCTTCCGTGGTCTGGGCACACGCGTGAACAATAAATAGCAAAACTTGTATGTTCAGCTCGTGGTATTCTGCAGGATTTTACATTTATGCTGGAGCTGTGGTCATCGCTGGCAAGGCCAACACTTATTGCTTATCCCTAGCTGCCCTTAGTAGTTGATGGTGGGATTGTCAGGAGACTTCAGATAAAAGTTAAGAGTCAACCACGTTAATGTGGACAGGAGTCACGGACAGAGCGGACCGGTTAAGGGTGCCAGATGGCGTTCTCTGACAGACATTAATAAACCAGCTCGGGTTTTAGGAGAAACACGACAAATTCATGGTCACTTTGGCTGTTACCATATTTTGTTTATAGATTTTTGAAAACTGAATTGAAAATATCAAACAACTATGGCGGGAGTTGAACTCTTATGTACTGGATTTAGTCCAGAGTTAGCTAATGGTCTTTGGACAGTCATTGAATCATAGAATCATTTACGGCACAGAAGGAGGCCATTCGGTCTATCGAGTCCATGCTGGCCCTTCACGGAGCTATGCAGTCAGTCCCACTCCCCGGCTCGACCCCCATAGCCCTGCAAGTCCATTTCCTTCAAGTGGTCATCCAACGTCCTCTTGAAGTCATTGATCATCTCTACTTAGACCACCCTTGTGGGCAGCGAGTTCCAAGTCATTACCACCGGCTACTTACTAAAAAGTTGCTTCCTCATATTCCTCCTACATCTCTTGCCCAATACTTTCAATCAGTGTCCCCTAGTCCTTGTACCATTTTCTCATGGGAACATAATATAAAAGCAAAATATTGCAGATGCTGGAAATCTGAAATAAAAACAAGAAATGCTGGAAATACTCAGCAGGCCTGGCAACATCTGTAGCGAGAGAAGCAGAGTTAATGTTTCAGGTGAATGACTCTTCATCAGTTTTTTTCCTTGTCTAAAATATCTAAGCCTGTCATAATCCTGTACATCTCTATTAAATCTGCCCTCACTCTCTGTTCTAAGGGGAACAAACCCAGGTTTTCCAACCTAGCCTTGCAACTAAAATCCCCCATCCCTGGCACCATTCTGGTAAATCTCTGCACTGTTTGAAGGACCCTCACATCCTTCCTGAAGCTCACCTTGTCTTGCTCCTCTCCCTTTTCCCTGCAGCCTTGCACTTTTTTTCGCTTCAGATAATTATCCAGTGCTCTTTTGAAAGCCTCGACTGAAGCGGCATCCATCATACCCTCAGTCAGTATATTCCAAATCCTACTTGCTGTCACTGTTGCTTTTTTGCCCATCACCTTAAATCAGTGTCCTCTGGCTCTGGATTATTCAGCCAACAGATACTGTTTCTCCCTATCTACTCTGTCCAGAGGCCTTATGATTTTGAACTTCTCTTTCATATTTCCTCTTAATCTTCTCTTCCCCAAGGAGAACAGACTCAGCTTCGCTAACCTATCCACATAATTGAAGGTCCTCATCCTTGGAACCATTCTCGTGATTGTTTCTGTATTCTCTCTAATGCCTTCACATCCTTCCAGAAGTGTAGTGCCCAGAACTAGACACAATATTCAAGTTGAGGCCAAACAGGGGTGTTTTATACAGGTTTATCACAACTTCCTTGTTTTGCACTCTGTGCCCCTATTTATGAAGCCCAGGATCCATATGCTTTATTAACCAATTTCTCAACCTGCCCTACAACCTTCAATGATTTGTGCACATGTAACCCCCAGGTTCATCTGAGCCTGCACCCCCTTGAGTATTGTAACATTTAATTTATAATTGCCTCTCCTCGTTCTTCCTACCAAAATGAATCACTTCATACTTTTCTGCATCAAATTTTATATGCCACTTGTCCACACAAAACACCAGCTTGGCTAGGTCCTCTTGAAGTTTATCACTATCCTCCTCACAGTTCACAATGCTTCCAAGTTTTGTGTCATCTGCAAATTTTGAAATTGTGCCTTGTACAACCAAGTCTAGGTCATTAATATGTATCAAGAAATGCAGAGGTCCCAACTCCTGGGGGAATCCCACTATATGCCTTCTTCCAATCCAAAAAACAACCGTTCACAACTATTCTCTGCTTTCTGTCACTCAGTGAATCTCGTATCCTTGTTGCCACTGTCCCATTTATTTCATCGGCTCTAACTTTGTTGACAAGCCTGTTACGTCGCACTTGATCAAAGCCCTTTTGAAAGTCCATGTACAGCACATCAGTTGCATTACCCTCATCAACCCTCTCTGTTGCCTCATCAAAAAACTCAAGGCAAGTTAGTTGTACACGATTTGTTTTTAACAAATCCATGCTGGCTTTACTTGCTTAATCTACATTTGCCCAAGTGTTTCTTAATTTTGCACTGAATTATCGTTTCTGAAAGATTTCCCACCACTGAGGTTAAACTGACTGGCCTGTAGTTAATGGGCTTGTCCTTACACACATTTTTGAACAATAGTGTACCATTTCCAATTCTCTGTCACCACACCTGTATCTCAGGAGGATTGGAAGATTATGGCCAGTGCATCTGCAATTTTCACTCTTACTTCTCTAAATATCCTTAGATGCATCTCATCCAGTCCTGGTGACGTATCAACTTAAAGTACTGCCAGTCTATCTAATACCTCCTCTTTGTCAATTTTAGCCCCTCCAGTGTCTCAACAACCTCCTCTTTCACCATGACTTTGGGAGCAACTTCTTCCTTGGTAAAGACAGATGCAAACTACTCATTTAGTACCTCAGCGATGCTCTCTGCCTCCGTGTATAAATTCCCTTTAAGAGAAGCGGCCCCACTCGTCCTTTTACCACCCTTTTACTAGTTATCTGCTACATAGAACTGTCTGTTGCATAAGCGCTGAATTCAGCATGAATCTGTGCAGCAGGGAATTAAACGTAATCAATTATTGAATTTAATAGAGTACAACTCCGTTATGAATTTATTTACATTTGAAATACATTAGTACGAATTATGAAAACCTACCTGCTGTTTAGGAGAGTTGGATCTTTCACCATCGTTCCGCACTCCTGTTGACGAGTGAAGTTTAAGACGTTACATTTAATATATACTCGGCTTAGAAAGACACTTCCGGTAGATTCAACGTAAACTATGACAGGACCTAGATACCACATTTGTTGTTCAGAATTGCTTGGTTTATGATCACTTTTGACAATAGAAGCAAGATTGTTCAGATGCCAGTTAGGTAGCGCGAGTCTGATTGAAATGTCGCACTGGCACGACCCAAAATTTTACGTTCATTGCCCGAATGGCGGAAGGAGATTTTTCAACAAAGCAGCCATTGAGTCCGAGGGCTAAATTTCATGGAGCCGGTTGGGGTCCCGACGCCAGGCCTAAAAGGAGAGCGGAACCTCGCCTCAGCCCTTTGGAGACCACCCCCCCCCCCGCCCTCTGTCTCTATTTAAGGACACTCAGGCAATTAACTGCCTGGGCCGTGGCTCCCGTCCCTTTCAGGATCGGGATCCACCCCCAAGATCTATCAGCCAATCAGAGGGCCGGCAGCTCAGTAGTGCTGGCATCACCACTAGGAGCAGTGACCACTGCTGGTACGACAAGCGGCTGATTGCTGGAGACCAAGGCCCCAGTCAGAGTGGTAGGGTCTCCAGGGCTAGTCCGGCAGGTACTGGCGAGGGGAAGAGAAGGGGGTGTGTGTGTGGGGGGGGGGGGGGGGGGGCGGGTGGAGAGGGGAGAGGGCTGTTCATGGATGGGTGACCTTTCCCACTGGGGACGCTCTGTGAGCTACAGATTGCCCACAGAGGAGGGTCCCCCAAAGACTGCAGGGAGGTCATCTTGTTTTACTGGGATCTTCCCATTTTGTGGCACCCCCCCCCCCCCCCCAACCTCTGGTAGAATACCAGTGGCGTTGGGAAATGGCCTTTAATTGGCTGTTAATTGGCTGTTAATTGGGCACTTACTGGCTTCAATTGGCCTTTGGTTGGGAAGGCCTTTCCTGCCCCAAAAAATCGCATGGCGATGGGAAGGTGAGGGGCAGTCCACCCACAGCCTTCCGTCGATATTTAATGGCCCCCGCCTCCATTCCAGTCATTAGCAAACCCATACAATTCCACCACGAATCTCCGTCAGTCACTGGAGACCTTGGAATATTCCACTCTATTTCAGAAATTTGAATCTACCCCTACAATGGTACCCTGGCGTGCCTGTGTAGAGTCTCATTTATTTTCAATCCCAGGAAAACATCTGTGTTCAGCAATCACCTTTGTTCCTGTGGGACAGGCTAACTATTGTCTCTTTGAAATTTGTGTTAACGTTAGTAAAAAAAAACCTGAATTATTTTTTACCGTTGTTTTTCTTTGAGACACATGGCTTCACAATGACGAGGCTGAGCACCAATAATACGAACACACCCCCTGCAGATGCAGAAATCAGCAAGTAACGGGTGACATCACCACCTACAAGATGTAAATTAAACATATAAATCGAAACTGTATGCTGTTCAATTCAATAAGACAATTCCCTGAAAATAGATAATTCGAATGTTTTTCAGTCAGTTGTTGCGATTGACATCAACCATGGTAGCATGGTTGGTAGCACTCTTGCCGCTGAGTTGTAAGGTTCTGGGTTCAAGTTCTACTTTAGGGCTTGAGCACCAAAATTAAGGCTGACAGTCCAATGTAGTACTGAGGGAGCGCTGCACTGCTGCACTTTTGGAGGTGCTGTCCTACAGATGTGATGTTAAAAATCCCTTCTCAAGTGGATGTAAAAAAGCCCATGGTACTATTTCAAAGAAGAGCAGGGGAGTTATCCTTGGTGTGCTCGCCAATATTTATCCCTCAATCGACATCATTAAACAAATTATCTGTTCATTATCAAATTGCTGTTTATGGGAGCTTGTGTGCAAATTGGCTATCGCGTTTTTTTTACATTACAACGGCGACTATACATCATAAATACTTCATTGGCAGGAAAACACTTTGAGATGTCCAGTGGTCGTGCAAAACGTGAAATAAATGCAAATGTTTATTTAATATTTTTGTATTAAGGTACAATTTTATGGAACAAAAGAATGTTGAGCTATGACATATTGGATTTAATGCACCGAGGTACCTTGGGTATGCAATTTGCTAAGTGATAGGTGGCAGAGAGTAGATTTTTGACAGGAGAGAAATATGCAGTGGGATTCCCTCAGGGATCAGTATCAGGGCTAATACTTTACCTGATATGCATAAATTACCGGGACGTGATATAGGGAGTACAATTTCAAGAATGTTAATGATGGAAAATTAGTAACGTAGTAAATGGTGAGAAGGGTAGTAGCAGACTTTAGGAGAAAATACAGTGAGGAAATGGGCAGACGAATGGTAAGTGCAATTCAATGTGGATAAGTCTGAAGTGTGCACTTTGGGTGAAACAATATGGAGAGGTAGTATAATGGAAATAGTGACATTTTGAGGGGCATACTAAATCAGGAGAAGCTCGGGGTGCATATCTACACATCTTTGAAGGTGGCAGAGCAAGTTAATACGTCGGTCAAGGAACCTTGTGCGGTAATTAGTTTTCTGAATAGAGGCATTGGATGCAAAAACATGGAAGCCATGCTAAAGTTTACACATCTCCAGTTAGTTCTCAGTTAGATTATTGTGCACAATGCTGGGCACCGCATTTTAAAAGAATGTCAAGGTCTTGCAGAGAATACAGACGAGATTTACTGGCTGTAACAAGGAGGAGAGCCTTCAGCCACGTGGAGATATTGGCGAAGCTAGGAATGCTCTCATTAGAACACAGAAAATTAAGGGGATACCTAAGAGAAATATTCAAAATTATGAAGGGTTTTAATGAATCAAGTAGGAAGAAACATTCCTCTGAAGAAATGGGTCGATAGCCGAAAGTCATAGGTTTAAAACTATTGGCAAAAGGACGAGACGGTTTTTGAGGGGAATTCTTTTCTCACGGGGGTGTTGAGATGCAGAATACACGAGCTGAAAGATTGTTGGAAGCAATTTATACAGGAATTTTCAAAAGGCAATTGGACATGTTACTTGAAGGGGTTTAATCTGCAGAGTTATGGGGACTAAACTGGACAGCTCTTTCAAAGAGGCCGCACAGGCACGCCAGGCCAAATGACCTCTTTCGATAATGTACAATTCTCCGATTTTATCTGAAATCTCACCTGTGCTGTGATAGATGACAACGTAAATGGCCATGGCTGAAATTTGGAGGCTACTGTGAGAGACCAGGCAGATATAAACAGTTCCGGGCGGGACAAACTGCGTCTCTTGCAAGCGGCTGGAGGCTTCATATAGTCCGTCGGTGTTGGGTTCAACAACGTTACTTATCCCAGTTGTAGTTTTGTTGCCATCCTTATACCAAGTGAAGCTGATACTCTCTGGATAAAAGGGAGATGTCACGCACGCAACAGTTAGAGAAACAGATGAATCCTCAGGTTGCTGATATTTAATTTTCACTGGAGTTGGCGGAACTAAAAGAAAATGGAGGAAAATAACGTAATAGGACATCAATCAAGGTTCACGGACGTTTTGTTTCAGCCCATTTCTAACTACACGTTGGAGGAGGTCGCGGTCGTGGCGGTGGGCGGAGGGGGGTCGGGGCTGGGGGGTGGCGGGAGGGGATGTGGGGGTAGAGGGTGAGTCTTTGTGACACTGCATTGATGTTCACTTTGCGCTGTCAGTAGTTGCATCGCAAACAGATTTTCACAAGTTTTTAGATTAGATTAGAGATACAGCACTGTTTTTACTCACTCCACCATTGGTTACCGTGCCTTCAACTGCCTGGGCTCCAACTCTGAAATTCCATCCCTAAACCTTTCCACATCGTTCCTCACTTTCTTCCGTTCAGCCATTCCTTAAAACTTACCTCTTTTGATCAAGCTTTTGGTCATTTGCTCCAATATTGCCTTATATTTATTTATTTAGAGATACAGCACTGAATCAGGCCCTTCGGCCCACCGAGTCTGTGCCGAACATCAACCACCCATTTATACCAATCCTACACGAATCCCATATTCCTACCAAACATCCCCACCTGTCCCTATATTTCCCTACCACCTACCTATACTAGTGACAATTTATAATGGCCAATTTACCTATCAACCTGCAAGTCTTTTGGCTTGTGGGAGGAAACCGGAGCACCCGGAGAAAACCCACGCAGACACAGGGAGAACTTGCAAACTCCACACAGGCAGTACCCGGAATCGAACCCGGATCCCTGGAGCTGTGAGGCTGCGGTGCGAACCACTGCGCCACTGTGCCGCCCCTATTTCGGCGGTAATTGCAATGTTACCGCCGGGCAAGAAAAAACGGATGATACCGAGTGGGTCGCCCGTTTCACAGCTCTTCCAATTTTCTATTCGAATGGGAAAGAAAATTGAGCGGGATGTAATTTGCGTTGCTCCCCTGTTTCGCGGTACCGCTGCGAACTCTGTTGAACATAAGAACTGATGAGAAAATATAATTTATCAAACTAGAGGGACACTGGCGCCAAGGTCCAGGATGATACCTTATTTACAGGTGAAAATCATGAAGAAAAATGGGATGGGAGGCTCAAGCTACAGAATGTAAAATTTAACTGTCAGTAATATGCCCTTTCAAAGATCCTGACATATAGATTATTAAATTAGAGCTACGGAAATCTGAATCCAGATAGAAACAGTCAGTCTCGCGTAACGGAGGCAAAATAAATCTCAAATAGGGCAATATCTGTGCTCAGAGCGGCAGATCCGCGCTTGTATCTAACACTGTCGAGATATACACCTCCGTAAATGATACTGCAATTTTAATTCAATAGTTTGCGGCATACCGTTTCCTGTATATTTTGGGAATCAAACAAATAAGTGATAATCCTTGTTTTGATCAATATTGCTGAAATATTGTGATTCATATCAGAAAATAACTGCAGCCGTCACAGGTGCAATTTGAATGTATGCATGCTAAAACAATGGATGTGAATCCTTCGAAGCACAGTCAATAAATGTTCCGAATTGTGAAATATTACAGTTACAGGGATCTCATTCGTTGTTTTTATACTTACCCGTTACAACTAAATTGGATCCCGTTCCGTTTCCAACGATTTTGCCTCGATGAGTGACAGTACAATAGTATACTCCTGCGTCTTGTACACTCACATTGATTATCCAAAGAACGGCTTTGAATCCAGTCTTAACGCTAATTAATTTTCTGTCATCCTGTCCTGTGTTTAGATATTGATTATCACCCTCCTTCCACCAGTAGACATTCACAGGTGGGCCGTCTTGAAACATGGGAAGCGTGCAGCGAAAGGAAACATTTCTTCCCAGGTTTATGCTCCTACTCTCAGGGTACTGATTCACTTTGACTGAAGTTTCGCCGCAAGCTATCGGAAAATATGATAATGAAATTGTATTACAGAAGGAAAAGCGCGAGAATAAGGGAATCAGGAAATATGTACAAAGGAAAATGAAACATTTTATATCAACGGAAAGTTAAATAACTACCATATTTAATGAGAAAGTAAGGTATCGCGGGAACTGTTACCTGTGAAAATGATCCCCAAAACAGAGAGGCACTGAAGTACAACACTCGCGAACATTCTGAATCACTTGATCACTCGGACCGACAGATCATGAACTGGCTGATGGTTTGTAAGAACGCCGAAGGGTCGGAGTATGGCAAACACCTCAAAGAAGCGTAACATCCTGTGTATGGGTTCAGAAAATGTTTCTGTTGTCCCTTTGCTAAAACAGTTGTATATCCGCCAGAAACGAATATATTGCAAGCTCACAATATTTTTATTCTTTCATGGGATGTGGGCATTGCTGGGAAGGCCAGCATTTGTTACCCATCTCTAATTACCCTTGAGAAGGTGGTGGTGCCATCTTCTTGAACCGCTGCTGTCCATCTGGTATGGGTACACCCACAGTTCTGTTAGGGAGGGAATTCAAGGTTTTGATCCAGCAATAGTGAAGGAAGGATATAGTTCAAAGTCAGGATGGTGTGTGGTTTGGAGAGGAACCTGCAGCTGGTGGTGTTCCCATGCAACTGCTTCCCTTGTCTTTCTAAGTGGAAGAGGTCACTGGTTTGGAAGGTGCTGTGGAAGGAGCCTTGGTGTGTTGCTGCAGTACATCTTGTCTTTGTTACATACTGCTGCCACTGTGCGTCAGTGCTGAAGGGAGTGAATGTTTCAGGTGGTAGGTGGGATGCTGATCGAGTAGACTAATTTTTCCTGGATGGTGTGGAACTTCTTGAGTGTTGTTGGATCCGCACACATCCAGACAAGTGGACAGTATTCCATCACACTTGGGCCTTGAAGATGGTGGACAGGCTTTGGGGAGTCAGGAGGTGAGTTATGCAAGAGAGAATTCCCAGTCTCTGACCTGCTCGGGTAGCCATAGTATTTATATGGCTGGTCAAGTTCAATGTCTGGCCAAAGGTAACACCCCAGGAGATGTTGATATTGGATGATTCAGTGATGATAATGCCGTTGAAGGTGAAGGGCAGATGGTTAAATTCTCTCTTGTTGGAGATGATCATGGCCTGTCACTATTGTGATGTGAATGTTACTTGCCACTTGCTTCAGTATCTGAGGAACAAAGAACAAAAAACAAAGAACAGTACAGCACAGGAACAGGCCATTCGGCCCTCCAAGCCTGCGCCGATCTTGATACCGGCCTAAACTAACACCTTCTGCACCTCCGGGGCCCATATCCCTCCAATCCCTTCCTATTCATATATTTGTCAAGATGTCTCTTAAACGTCGCTATCGTATCTGCTTCCACCACCTCCCCTGGCAGCAAGTTCCAGGCACTCACCACCCTCTGTGTAAAAAACTTGCCTTGCACATCCCCTCTACACTTTGCCCCTCACATCTTAAACCTATGTCCCCCTAGTAACTGACTCTTCCACCCTGGGAAAAAGCTTCTGACTATCCACTCTGTCCATGCCGCTCATAACTTTGTGAACCTCTATCATGTCGCCCCTCCACCTCCGTCGTTCCAGTGAAAACAATCCGAGTTTTTCCAACCTCTCCTCATAGCTAATGCCCTCCAGACCAGGCAACATCCTGGTAAACTTCCTCTGTACTCTCTCCAAAGCCTCCACGTCCTTCTGGTAGTGTGGCGAACAGAATTGCACGCAATATTCGAAGTGTGGCCTAACTAAGTTTCTGGACAGCTGCAACATGACTTGCCAATTTTTATACTCTATGCTACGACTGATGAAGGCAAACATGCCATATGCCTTCTTGACTACCTTATCCACCTGCATTGCCACTGTCAGTGACCTGTGAACCTGTACGCCCAGATCTCTCTGCCTGTCAATACTCCTAAGGGTTCTGCCATTTACTGTATACCTCCCACCTGCATTAGACCTTCCAAAATGCATTATCTCACATTTGTCCGGATTAAACTCCATCTGCCATTTCTCTGTCCAAGTCTCCAACCAATCTATATCCTGCTGTATCCTCTGACAATCCTCATCATTATCCGCAACTCCACCAACCTTTGTGTCATCCGCAAACTTACTAATCAGACCAGCTACAATTTCCTCCAAATCATTTATATATACTACAAACAGCAAAGGTCCCAGCACTGATCCCTGCGGAACACCACGAGTCACATCCCTCCATTCAGAAAAACACCCATCCACTGCTACCCTCTGTCTTCTGTGACTGAGCCAGTTCTGTATCCATCTTTCCAGCTCACCTCTGATCCCGTGTGACTTCACCTTTTGCACCAGTCTGCCATGCGGGACCTTGTCAAAGGCTTTACTAAAGTCCATATAGACAACATCCACCGCACTTCCCTCATCAATCATCTTCGTCACTTCCTCAAAAAACTCAATCAAATTAGTAAGACACGACCTCCCCTTCACAAAACCATGCTGTGTCTCGCTAATAAGTTCGTTTGTTTCCAAATGGGAGTAAATCCTGTCCCGAAGAATCCTCTCTAATCGTTTCCCTACCACTGACGTAAGGCTCACCGGCCTATAATTTCCTGGATTATCCTTACCACCCTTCTTAAACAAAGGAATAACATTGGCTATTCTCCAGTCCTCTGGGACCTCACCTGTAGCCAATGAGGATGCAAAGATTTCGGTCAAGGCCCCAGCAATTCCTTCCCTCGCCTCCCTCAGTATTCTAGGGTAGATCCCATCACGTACTGGGGATTTATCTACCTTAATGCTTTGCAAGACACCCAACACCTCCTCCGTTTTGATAATGAGATGACTGAGACTATCTGCACTCCCTTCCCTAGGCTCATCATCCTCCAAGTTCTCCTCCTTGTTGAATACTGATGCAAAGTAAATGCATCGTGAATGGTGCTGAACAGTGAATATCTCCACTTCTGACCTTATGATTGAAGGAAGGTCATTGACGAAGGAGCTGAAGATAGTTGGGCCTAGGACACTACCCTGAGAAACTCCTGCAGTGATCTCCTGGAGCTGAGATAATTGGCCTGCAATTACCACAGCCATCTTCCTTTTTGCCAGGTATGACTCCAACCAGTTCAGAGGTTTCCCCTTGATTCCCATTGACTTCAATTTTGCAAGGGATTCATGATGCCATACTCAGTCAAATACTGCCTTAATGTCAAAGGCAATCACTTTCACCTCCATTCTTGAGGTCCAGTCTTTTGACCATGTTTGGACCAAGGCTATAATGAGGTCAGGAGCCTGGTAGCCCTGGTGGAACCCAAGCTGAGCGCCTGAAAGTAGGTTATTGCTGTGTAAGTGCTGTTTGATAGCACTATCAATGACACCTCTCATGACATTGCTGATGATCGAGAAGAGGTTCGTGGAGCCATAATGACTGTATTGGATTTGTCCTGCTTTTTGTGAATCAGACATACCTGGGCAATTTTCCACATTGTCGGTAGATGCCACTTTTGTCGCTGTACTGGAAAATGTTGGCTACGGGCGTGGTTAGTTCTAGAGCACAAGTCATCAGTACTATTGCCGGGATGTTGTCAGGACCCGAAGTCTTTGCAGCATCCGCACCTTCAGCTGTTTCTTGATATCATGTAGAGTATCTGTGATCCTGGGGACCTCAGCAGAAGGCCGAGATGTATCATCGACTTGGCACTTCTGGCTGAATGTGGTTGCAAATAATTCGGCCTTGTCTTTTGCACTGATGTTCTAAGCTCCCCCATCATTGAGGTGGAGCCTCATCCTCCTGTTAGTTGTTTAAGTGTCCATTGAATACCATTCAAAGTGGCTGCGGCAGGACTGCAGATCTTTGACTTGATTGACTGGTAGTGGAATTGCTTAGCCCTGTCTATTGTATGCTGCTTTGCTGTTTGACATGCAAGTAGTCCTGTGTTGTAGCTTCACCAGGTTGACACCTCATTTTTAGGTATGCCTGGTTTTGCTCCCGGCATGCCCTTCTACACTCATCATTGACTTGATGGTAATGGTAGAATGAGGGATATACAGGGCCATGAGGTTACAGATTGTGGTTGAATACAATTCTGCTGCTGATGATGGTCCACAGCGCCTCATGGATGCCCAGTTTGGAGCTGCTAGATCTGTTCTGAATCTATCCCATTTAGCATGGTTCTCGTGCCACACAACACAATAGAAGATATCCTCGGTGTGGAGACAGGACTTCGTCTTCACAAGAACAGTGTGGTGGTTGTAGACCCAGCAAAAATTGGAGACCCAGCAAAAACTGTAGACTCAGTAAAAACACATAAGAACTTAGTTGAGACAAAGGGGATAGTAATAAATAATTACATAGTATGTTGAAACATAGGGGGTTGGGTAGAAAGCGGAAAAAAGACATAGATGTCCAATGAATTGTAGACAGTACAGGAAAACATGTTCAAACAAGAAGTGCTGACCTAATGAAACCAGACAGTGCCCTTGCACGTGCCAGATAAAGTAGTCGCCATGGACATGAAATAAGATTAGACTTATGATTAGACAATCGGGAAGTGTGGACATTGAGAAGTGCTGACCAGGCTCTCACTGAACCAAAGAAGGAAATATCATTGTACCAGATCCCTATGAGTAAGTAAGAGGGGAGAGTCTTAGAGACGAGATTTTACTCCTGATTGAAACTGGGGACGGTGCGAGAATCCTGGGAAGAACACTGGAGAAGTTTCCCCTGAGTCAGGGACTCAGAGAGCAGGAGAGCAGCGCAAGACCGACACTGATCGCCTCATGCCTTGACGGTTAGTATACCATGCAAGTAGTTAGAGCTTGTACTTGATTGATTCTTGATACTGTGTAAATATTGAGAGCTCGTACTTGATGACTTAGTGTGTCAATAAAACATTGATATACCTTTCACCAATCAGCTTCCAGGAATTCTTCAACAGCAAGTGCAGATTATGCACAACATAATTGGTGACGCAGATGGAACTCCATTGTAGTGCTATTTAAAGTTATTCTGAGTAGCCTTGCTGGGTTTGAACTAATTTATAGACTAAATTGTGAGTTCGGTGGATCGGATTGGTGAACGGTTGAGTAATTGTGTAGACAAAACAGGACAACAGTTGAGTAATTATGGCCCTGGCTAGGCCATAGTGGGAATTGGAACTTTGGAAATATTTGCAGAGCAAGTTTGAGTTAAACAGTACACGGGCCAAGGGCCCATTGGGGTACAGCATTGGGAGGATGCGCATACCCACCAAGCCAAATGGTTGCCTAGGTTAGTGCAAGCCACTGCTATAGCGTTTTGTATGAAGGAACTGGATGAAAAGGAAAGGGAGAATGAATAGTTGAAGCAGGAGTTTCAGAGGTTAGAAAAATGAAAGAATGAGTGTTATGATAGGGCCCTGAAGGCAGAAGCAGTTAATGCAGCACAGGTGGCGCATTTAAGCCAATTCCAGTCTCAGGCCGAAAAGGCTGAGCACAGTCATAAGAAGGCTGAGAGGGAATCGGAGAGGGTGAAGGGACAGCTCAGAAGAGCAGGACAGAAATGCTCTGACTTACAGACCACAATGAAGTTCTGCACCGCTCACAGATGGAGCGGCTGTACCAGTCAGCGGATCATACCAAATGCAGGGGATACGCAAACTGCAGTCTCAACTCTTTAGTGCAAAGGGGCATAATATGCGCATTTGCAGATAGGGAGGATGATGACAATGACGACATTATTTGGGCCGACTAGGCAGACCAGGCCAGTAAGTACCATGACGATGAAAATGGCTCATGGGATGATTCACCTCTTGCTCCACCCGGACACCCAATTGAGCCATCAGACCCTACCCTGGCCCTACCTGTGGCGCCATTGATAACTAATCGAACAGGGGGGCCCGGGTGAGCAGATGATAACATATAACACTCCATATACTATCACTTAATTGGCAGAAATGCAGAAGGAGATCCCTAAGTACAACGAAACAGGGGACTGGCACATTACTTTTGTGACAATAACCTATTTACAGGCTCTGCACGGATTGGATCATAGAGAAGAGGTTAAATTATTGGGAATGTGTTTAGATCCCAGACTCTTCTCTGCATTACTTCAGACACAGCAAAGGGGTGAGGGAACACCGGATGCAATGAAGGCGTCAATATTGACAGCACCAGGGAGCAATAAAGAGGATCTCACGGAAGACTTGCAAAAGTGCCAGCAAGGGCCGAATGAGCATCTGGTGGCGTTTGCGAACCGTTTATGGAATTATTTCATTGGAGTTTATGGGCCTGAATTGGAAAGGGGAAATCTTTGGGAGAACACATTCAAATGGGTACGCATTTTCATAGCTCATTCTAATGAGAGTAGCCAAAATACGCATGAATGTTATGATCTGGAAGACCAAACCCACACTGAACAGTGGGCTCTCCAATGTATGACCCGTGTATGGGAGAGAGGCCTGGGAAAACGGGAAAAAAGATAAAGACAAGGGAAAGGGTAAGATCAGTGACTTCCATCCGAGGGGTCCAGAAGCTGTATGAAAGAATGAGGGATCCGGGAGGGGTCGAGGTGGCATGGCTAGGATACCATCGCCACTCCCCTATGAAGAACAAGTGGGGCGAGGTAGAGCGATGACTAGAAACAACTCCCCTCTGCCCAAAATCGGCAGATGTTATAATTGTGGGAAGCAAGGACATTTCACCCATGATTGTAATGCATCCCGGCGACATACCAGGGAAGGGGATCTAGGCACACCATCCCTGTACCCTCCATTGCCTTTGGAAGGGACCAGGCGGCTGGTGGCTCAGCAGCCGGAGCACGAGGGTGGCCGATATCATCCCATGGCTCCTGTTGGTGAAATAAGGAGAAGGGATGGACAGAAGGAAGGGTCAACCAAATTGGTCACCTGGAATTCTGACCCAGATACCGACTGGGAAGATTGATTGTGTCAGGCCTCGGTGGAACGGGTTTGCAAAGGGAGGTGGGATCCATTTGGGCGACCAGTGGTGAAAAGTGAGGTGGGATGCTGCCTCACTATGTTTTTGTGGGATACCAGCAGCTTCCAGACAGTCCTGAACCAGTCTAACGGAACGGACCCCTCTTGGTATACCCAGAATAAAGTGATGCGAAGTGGCTTTACGGGCCATGTTCATACAGGCCTTGAGATGAAACCATTATTATTTAGACTTGACAACTATTGTTTTAACCATGCATGTATGATCGTCAGGTTGGGTCGATCGATGCAGAACATTTTGGGATCAGATGTAATGAGGAAACAAGGTTTGTCTTTCGATATGGTGAATTGTTGCATCTGGAAAATACCGAACGTGAAGGGTTTCTCTGGTATTATCCAAATGGGCCAATATACAGAGAGGATCTGTGAGATGGCACAATTGTGGTTAAAACCAGAGGATATGACTGCTGATGCAGCAGCGCAGCAATGTATTGAGCAGCACCGTTCAGTGTTTGCAACTCGCAAGCATGATGCGGATGCATGGCAGGGGAAGTCTTAGTTGAGGAACCAGATCATCGACCCCAGAAACAGTATGGCTTCCCCACACAGGCGGAGCTAGAGGTGAGGAAGGTCATAGGCAGTCTCCTACAACAGTGGGTGATAAGACCAGTGGCATCCACCAATAACTCTTCTATCTGGCCCGTCTGTAAACCAGATGGATCGTGGCGATTGACTATTGACTATCAAGAGTTAAATAAGCACCTTCTGTTGCTATGAGCCCCGAGACAATAAAGAGGCAGTTCCCACAATCTAAGTGGTTTACTGTGCTGGACATCAGCAATGGGTTCTGGTCCATACCGCTGGCACAAGAGTGTCAATATAAATTTGCATTAACGTTCCAGGGACAACAGTACACCTGGACGTGTCTCTGCCAGGGATTTCATAACAGTCCGTCAATATTTCACCAGTGGTTGGCAAAGGTATTAAGTCCTTTCTCCTGATCAGAATGTTTGATCCAATATGTGGATGACCTATTACATCAAACGGAGAGTTAGGCAGAGCACGTAGAGCTACTGGGGGAGCTCCTTCGACTCCTCCAGAAGGTCGGAGTGAAGATTAACCCTAAAAAGGCGCAGATACTGAAAGAAAAGGTGTTCGCTATTTGGGAATAGTAATAACACAGGGAAAACATGAGCTACAGCAAATGCGAAAACAGACAATCCTCCAACTCCCCCTATCACAAAGTAGGCGGCACAGTGGCGCAGTGGTCAGCACTGCAGCCCCACAGCTCCAACGACCCATGTTCAATTCTGGGTACTGCCTGTGTGGAGTTTGCAAGTTCTCCCTGTCAGCACGTGGGTTTTTGCTGGGTGCTCCGGTTTCCTCCCACAGCCAAAGACTTGCAGGTTGATAGGTAAATTGGCAATTATCAATTACCCCTAGTATAGGTAGGTGGTAGGGGAATATGGGATTAGTGTAGGACTAGTATAAATGGGACTCTTCAGATGACTAGAAAAGATTGGATGCCCACCACAGCTACTAAGTATCATCACCTCATTCCATGACAATATGAAAGGCACAATTCAGCATAGCGGTGCCTCATCAGACCCCTTTCCTATCCTGGGTGGTGTGAAACAGGGCTGTGTTCTCGCAGCTACACTGTTTGGGATCTTTTTTTTTAGAAGAACATTACAGCGCAGTACAGGCCCTTCGGCCCTCGATGTTGCGCCGACCTGTGAAACCATCTGACCTACACTATTCCATTTTCATCCATATGTCTATCCAATGACCACTTAAATGCCCTTAAAGTTGGCGAATCTACTACTGCTGCAGGCAGGGCGTTCCACGCCCTTACTACTCTCTGAGTAAAGAAACTACCTCTCACATCTGTCCTATATCTATCACCCCTCAACTTAAAGCTATGTCCCCTCGTGTTTGCCATCACCATCCGAGGAAAAAGACGCTCACTATCCACCCTATCTAAACCTTTGATTATCTTATATGTCTCTATTAAGTCACCTCTCCTCCTCCTTCTCTCCAACGAAAACAACCTCAAGTCCCTCAGCCTTTCCTCGTAAGACCTTCCCTCCATACCAGGCAACATCCTAGTAAATCTCCTCTGCACCCTTTCCATAGCTTCCACATCCTTCCTATAATGCGGTGACCAGAACTGCACGCAATACTCCAGGTGCGGTCTCACCAGAGTTTTGTACAGCTGCAGCATGACCTCGTGGCTCCGAAACTCGACCCCCCTACTAATAAAAGCTAACACACCATATGCCTTCTTAACAGCCCTATTAACCTGGTTAGCAACCTTCAGGGATTTATGCACCTGGACACCAAGATCTCTCTGTTCATCTACACTACCAAGAATCTTCCCATTAGCCCAGTACTCTGCATTCCTGTTACTCCTTCCAAAGTGAATCACCTCACACTTTTCCGCATTAAACTCCATTTGCCATCTCTCAGCCCAGCTCTGCAGCCTATCTATGTCCCTCTGTACCCTACAACATCCTTCGGCACTATCCACAACTCCACCGACCTTAGTGTCATCTGCAAATTTACTAACCCACCCTTCTACACCCCCTTCCAGGTCATTTATAAAAATGACAAACAGCAGTGGCCCCAAAACAGATCCTTGCGGTACACCACTAGTAACTAAACTCCAGGATGAACATTTGCCATCAACCACCACCCTCTGTCTTCTTTCAGCTAGCCAATTTCTGATCCAAAGCTCTAAATCACCTTCAACCCCATACTTCCGTATTTTCTGCAATAGCCTACTGTGGGGAACCTTATCAAACGCCTTACTGAAATCCATATACACCACATCCACTGCTTTACCCTCATCCACCTGTTTGGTCACCTTCTCGAAAAACTCAATAAGGTTTGTGAGGCACGACCTACCCGTCACATCTTCTTCTTCTGGCTGCTCTCACATGCGTTCACGTCTTCAGAAGAAGGAATTTTCCTCTGCACAAGATCAGGTGGCAGGTTGTTCAACCTTGCCCGTCTAAAAGCAAAGACCAAAGTACGGAAAGTCCTCATCAGAGAACTCCTCTTCGCTGATGATGCTGCATTAACATCTCACACTGAAGAGTGTCTGCAGAGACTCATCGACAGGATTGCGCCTGCCTGCAACGAATTTGGCCTAACCATCAGCCTCAAGAAAATGAACATCATGGGACAGGACGTCAGAAATGCCCCATCCATCAATATCGGCGACCACACTCTGGAAGTGGTTCAAGAGTTCACCTACCTAGGCTCAGCTATCACCAGTAACCTGTCTCTCGATGCAGAATTCAACAGGCGCATGGGAAAGGCTTCCACTGCTATGTCCAGACTGGCCAAGACAGTGTGGGAAAATGGCGCACTGACACAGAACACAAAAGTCCAAGTGTATCAAGCCTGTGTCCTCAGTACCTTGCTCTATGGCAGCGAGGCCTGGACAACGTATGTCAGCCAAGAGTGACGTCTCAATTCATTCCATCTTCGGTGCCTCCGGAGAATGCTTGGCATCAGGTGGCAGGACCGTATCTCCAACACAGAAGTCCTCGAGGCGGCCAACATCCCCAGCATATACACCCTACTAAGCCATTGGCGCTTGAGATGACTTGGCCATATGAGCCGCATGGAAGATGGCAAGATCCCCAAGGACACATTGTACAGCGAGCTCGTCGCTGGTACCAGACCCACCGGCTGTCCATGTCTCCGCTTTAAAGACGTCTGGAAACGCGACATGAAATCCTGTGACATTGATGTCAATTCGTGGGAGTCAGTTGCCAGTGATCGCCAGAGCTGGCGCGCAACCATAAAGGCGGGGCTAAAGCATGGCGAGTCGAAGAGACTTAGCAGCTGGCAGGAAAAAAGACAGAAGTGCAAGGAGAGAGCCAACTGTGTAACAGCCCCGACAACCAATTTTATCTGCAGTACCTGTGGAAGAATCTGTCACTCTAGAATTGGTCTTTATAGCCACTCTAGGCACTGCTTCGCAAACCACTGACCACCTCCAGGCACTTACCCATTGTCTCCCGAGACAAGCAGGCCAAAGAGAAAGTATAACTGGGTGGTTGATGGTCGGCACAGACTCGGTGGGCCGAAGGGCCGGTTTCAGTGTTGTATCTCTCAATAAAAAATAAAAGTTAAGGCTCTGAGATCATTTTTGGACCTCGTAGGGTAGTGCAGGGATCATATTGATGGATTTGCTTTAAAAGCAGCCCCTTTGTATGATTTCCTGAAGAAGAACTCTGAGTGGGACACCAGAGTGTACTTCAGCGGTTACAGAATTAAAACAGACACTGGCCACAGCTCCGGCGCTACAGGTGCCAGATCCATCCCTACCCTTAAGGTTGCTACCACAGATGCTACCTTATCAGCTGTATTGCCTCAGGAAAAACGTGGTCGATTTTGCCTAGTGGCGTACGCATCTCTCTTGTTAACATCGGTAGAATGGACCTTTACAGTATGTGAAAAAAGCACTTGCGGGCCGTCTTTTGGGTGATTCAAAATTTTACTTATATTGTCCGCCTCAGCCCCGTAACTATCCTGACTGAACACACGCCTATCCAGTTGTTACTGCATGGAGGACTGAAGGGCGGTGATGTTATTCAGAATGGTATTGCCCAGTGGACCTTGTTCTTGCAAGGTAAAGATATTTTGGTAAAAAGGGCAAGAACTACTACATGACTGGTGCACAATTTAATCTACCAGAGTGAGCCCCATGAGTGTCAGGTTTTGACAGCAAAGGCCCTCAAGGGACTTTTGTATCAAAATCATTGGGGGTGTACAAGGGAAGGAGCCAGCAATCAAACCAGCACTAAAATCCTTTGTTGATGGTTCCTCCACAGTGGAGGACGGGATCAGGCAAATAGGGTGTTGATTCTTCTTCTTCTTCTTCTTCTTCTTCTTTGGCCTCTTGTCTCGAAAGACAATGGGTAAGCGTCTGGAGGTGGTCAGTGGTATGTGGATCAGCGTCTGGAGTGGCTATAAAGGCCAATTCTAGAGTGACAGACTTTTCCACAGGTGCTGCAGATAAAATTGGTTGTGGGGGCTGTTACACAGTTTGCTCTCCCCTTGCGCTTCCATCTTTTTTCCTGCCAGCTGTTAAGTCTCTTCGACTTGCCACACTTTAGCCCCGCCTTTCTGGCTGCCCGACAGCTCTGGTGATCACTGGCAACTGACTCCCACGACTTGTGATCAATGTCACAGGACTTCATGTCACATTTGCAGAAATCGTCAAAGTGGAGACATGGACAGCCGGTGGGTCTGATACAAGTGACGAGCTCACTGTCCAATGTGTCCTTGGGGATCCTGCCATCTTCCATGCGGCTCACATGGCCAAGCCATCTCAAGTGCCTCTGGCTCAGCCGGGTGTATATGCTGGGGATATTGGCCATCTCGTGGACCTCTGTGTTGGAGATACGGTCCTGCCACCTGATACCAAGGATTCTCCGGAGGCAGCGAAGATGGAATGAATTGAGACGTCACTCTTGGCTGACATACGTTGTCCAGGCCTCACTGCCGTAGAGCAAGGTACTGAGGACACAGGCTTGATACACTCGGACTTTTGTGTTCCGTGTCCATGCGCCATTTTCCCACACTCTGTTGGCCAGTCTGGACAGAGCAGTGGAAGCCTTTCCCATGCGCTTGTTGAATTCTGCATCGAGAGACAGGTTACTGGTGATAGCTGAGCCTAGGTAGGTGAACTCTTGAACCACTTCCAGAGCGTGGTCGCTGATATTGATGGATGGAGCCTTTCTGACATCCTGTTGATTACATGTACAGGATCGTAGTGGAAAAACTATTAAAGTCATTGCCTTACTGTTACCAGTGAGTTTAAGTGCGCAGGGTGCAGAAATAGCTGCGGTTGCTTTTGTGGTGATACAATGACATATGTTTCTCCCACCGGTTTACATATATTCTGACATATGTACCTGTGTAACAGGTAAACTGAGTACTTGCCTCTGTGGGAAGGGAGAGGTTTTGTGTCAGTAGATGGAAAACCTTTGCTGTCTGCCCCATTATTGCAGAGAATAGTAACCGCAGCGAAGAAAGGGGAAGGTCAGAAGTGGGTTCATCAAAGTAAAGGCTCATAGTATGGAGGCCCCTGAAGGAAACAGGAGGGCTGATAAGTTGTCAAAAATGGGGGCCCCGAGTTTCCTGGATGGCAGTGCGATGATAAAGACTGTAGGAACCAATCAATATGTGTGAAACCACACAACGATAAGGGCTATTGGCTCCATTGTGTTATGAAAGATGACGTAGACACCCTTTGGATCCATACTGTTGGCTTATGGGGGCAAGAAGCACCAACCACCACGGTTATTCCCGCATCTGAATTACCGACGAGTAGCGTTACAACCCCTCAGCCACAAGTGACTGATCTCCCTTGCCCTGCCTTAACTGCAGGACCAGAAAATGGATTTGCGATCATAAAAACTAATAGAATTGTATATGATAAGGTACAGCATGAGTTGGTACCGGTAGTATTGAATATCTCGGATATCCAGTTGCCTGACTGGTGCCCTGAGAAGACCCGAGTTTTGTATAAGTTGTTACGCCAACAATTGCCGGGACGAGAATTCGGGGATGAGGGAGTAATGAAGGGAAAAAGATGCAAACATAGTTTAGTGAATGATGCAGCTACGATCTTATATTAGGAAACTTCAATTGTCAATACTATAGATTTGGAAAGCATGGACCAGAAAGTTAGAACTCTCAGCCAGCTAGTAAAGGATATTTTGAAAAAGGAACAAAAGGGACAGAGTGATGCAGCTAAAGTACGACAGGATTTGACAAACACAGTGACAGGACTGGTGAGAGTACTGGAAGATCAGGCTCATACTATTAATGATATAATAGAAAAGGTAAAGGAGGTCCACGACATTTCAAACAATGAAAGTGTTTGTAGTACATATGGCTTGTGAATTTTAGAACAAACTCGGGAAAAATTGTGGCAAATTGATGCGGGACATGTGCCAGTTTGGATACATGACACCCAGTTGGAGTACTTAGCTAGTCACACAAATGATAAAATTACCAGGTGCCAACTCAGAAAACTTGTTAAGGTATGGAAAGGTCTGGAGTGTGTAAATACAAGATCTACGACTACTGGAGTAGTATTGAGAATACCTGCAATTCTAAGAGATATGTTAGGGATGCAATTATATGAAGTAGAAAATATAGGGGTGATAAGGGGAAAAGATTAAGTAAAATACTATGATATACTACACTATGTTGTGGGAATCAGAGAGGAGGTAGTTGGAAAACCAGGAGGTCATTTGTCCTCATCCTATATACAAAACAGCAGACTCAAAATGTGGATTTAATGCCACTGTAAATCACACCATGGAGACTAGGAAAGCATTGTCAGGGCCAATCCATGTCGCCTATATGGGAAAGGGGAGATATTGCTTAACCACTACGGTGAAGGAATGCCAGTATGGACATAACCGAACTTAACCAGTGAGCAACAGTACTTTTTGTTTCAACCCACAAATATCAACTAGAGTAGGGAAGATGGAGTTGGTAGACATACATATATGGAAGACTGAAACAATAACTGTGACAAAATGTATTAAGGAGGAATTGATAAATTACCTCCGGGAATACGCATATACTATTCAGCCATCACCCACATGCATGGTTCACGAGACACAGCAGCTAGAGGCCATTGGTCTAGCATGCTACAATCTGGAACAACAGTCAAAAAAGGTACAAGATGAGATTGACTAGATAAACGATTCTACTTGGTGGGAGGACTTGTGGAACTGGGTGGAAGGGCGGGGGGTGGTCAAATGTGCAGCTACACCCCTGGTTTGGAATTACCTCCTATGTCCTGATAGTGATTCTGGGTATCCTGGTGTTATATGTGACATACTTAATTTGGAAACTTAAGAAATTGATTAAGCAATGTGAGAGGATGTATGAACACAGGTTAGACAGCTACCATAAAGGCAATCAGTGTTCAAACTTGCTCTATAAAAAGATAGACAATTAATTGGGGCGGCACAGTGGCGCAGTGGGGGCGGCACAGTGGCGCAGTGGTTAGCATCGCAGCCTCATAGCTCCAGTGACCTGGGTTTAGTTCTGGGTGCTGCCTGTGTGGAGTTTTCAAGTTCTCCCTGTGACCGCGTGGGTTTTCGCCGGGTGCTCCCGTTTCCTCCCACAGCCAAAGACTTGCAGGTTGATAGGTAAATTGGCCATTAGCAATTGCCCCTAGTATAGGTAGGTGGTAGGGAAATGTAGGGACAGGTGGGGATGTGGTAGGAATATGGAATTAGTGCAGGATTAGTATAAATGGGTGGTTGATGGTCGGCACAGACTCGGTGGGCCGAAGGGCCTGTTTCAGTGCTGTATCTCTAAACTAAACTAATCTTTAACATTACCCTGCTTATAAAATTGCAATTGAACAAGTGTACAACCTAAGGGACATGAAAGTGTGATCCCTTGGGCATAGCCCTGCAGGATCAAAGTGGTGGTGGTGGGGGGGGGGGGGGGGGCGGGGGGTGTCTGTAGACCCAGTAAAAACTGTACACTCAGTAAAAACACATAAGAACTTAGTTGAGACAAAGGGGCTAGTTATAAATAATTACACAGTGTGTTGAGACATGGGGGTGGGGGGTGGGGTGCGGCGGCGGGGTGGAGTGCTGTTGGGTAGAAAGGGGAACAAGACACAGATATCCACGGAATTGCAGACAGCACAGGAAAACATGTTAAAACAAGAAGTGCTGACGTGATGAAACCAGAAAAGGTCCTTGCATGTAGCAGATAAAGCAGTCGACATGGACACGAGATAAGTTTAGACTTATGGCTAGACAATGGGGAAGTGTGGAAATTGAGAAGTGCTGACTAGGCTCTCACTGAACCAAACAAGGAATTATCATTGTACCAGACCCCTATAAGTAAGAGAAGAGGGTCTTGGAAACAGGATTCAATCCCTGACTGAAACTGGGAATGGCACAAGAACCCTGGGAAGAACACTCGAGAAGAGACCCCTGAGTCAGGGACTCAGAGAACAGGAGAACAGCCGCAAGTCCGAGACTGATCACCTCGTGCCTTTACATGTCGTACACAGTGTAAGTAGTGAGAGATTGTACATGATGATTTAGTGTGTGAATAAAACATTGATGTACCTTTCACCAATCAGCTTCCATGAATTCTTTAAGAGTAAGTGCGGATTAGACACAACATGGTCAATCCTACCTATACTGTCATAGATGCATCTGCGATTAGTGGATTGATGAGACCATACTCGAGCAGATTTTTCTCCTTTATTGGTTCCCAAACCACCTGCTGCAGGCCCAGTCTAGCAGATAGGTCCTTCAGGACTTGGCCAGCTCAGTCAGTAGTGGTGCTACCGAAGTACCATCCTGATGATGGACACTCAGTGCTTCTGCCAGGCGGTAATAAGCAGGTTTCCATGCCCATGTTTGACCTCGTGCCATGAGACTTCATGTGGTCCGGATTCAATGTTAAGGATTACTCCCAGGGCACTCCACCCGAACGTATACCACTGTGTTGCCAGCTCTGCTGGGTCTGTCCTGCCGGTGGGACAGGACATACCCAGGGATGGTAATGGCGGTGTCCAGGGCATTGGCGTAAGATATGATTCTGAGAGTATGACGATATCAGGCTGTTGCTTGACTATTCTGTAGGACAGCTCTCCCAATTGCGGCACGAGCCTCCAGATGTTAGTAAGGAGGATTCTGCAGGGTTTGGCGTGTCGTTGCCATTCCCGGTTCCTAAGTTGATGCCAGGTGGTCCGCCCGGTTTCGTTACACACAGCAGCTGGACCGGCCTTGCCTCAGGACGTCCTACATTAAGGAAAACTGTGATGAAAAGGGGATGGACTGATCCGGAAATGGTGGATTTCAGGGCAGTACGTATAGAATTTCGACGGAGTTCTCTGACAGGAAACAGGCAGACTTCCCGGAAAACGGCGAGAATGGTTAATTCCAGCCGTTACTCATTTGTGCAGAGTTTGCGTTAATCGTCCAGAGAATATACAGCGGGACATTGCGAGATCTGTGCCAACATTCTCCCGCAATGATCTACGTCATTTCAACCAAGTCAGCAGAGATGTTTCGAACTGCAGTGTAGGAAATTGTGAAATATTTAAAGCTCTACGGCCCATAAGTTTAGTGATATACTCCAGATCTCCTGCGATAACTTCAGTGACTGCGGCAAACCCCAACATATACCACGTGCAGTGTGCAGGACGGCTGTTTATGCTGTTTCTGTGCCACTTTCTATTTGATAATTGGCAAAAGTAGCCAGGTAGGCTACTAATAACTATCCAACCAATGCTCGGTGACTCTTCCAATCAAAATATGGTCAGCAATTATCATACTGGGAAGCGACTCAGTGCACAAAATCGATAATGGGTTGGAAGAAGGCTGAACTCGTCTGTCACAGCATTTAATGGCTTATAGATGCTTCAAACGCAGGGGCACAGACACAAATATCACTGTTTACCTACAAAAGAACAAAGGTTTGTAGAAAATTAATCTCGGATCACGTGTACAGGGGACAAAGTGACCCACAGATTCCTTGATGCATCTATTGATCATGGACAGATGCAGGGAGGGAAGAACTTTGACACAGGTCTGATTGAGAGGGAGAGGGACAATGGAAAGATAGTCACCAGGTTGTCAGTGTGTAATGCATCAATCCATCCCCACAGTGAAGTGTATGAAGATCACGTCCCCCAATTTTGCGGTCACGAACAAAAGAGCCGCTCTCGGTGTTCATTAATTTGGCAACTGTCCACAAAGGTTTCGTGAACTTTTGAGGGGCAACTGAGGATTGCTCGTGATTCTTTACAGTATGCTGCCCTCTAGAGGGGACCTGTGGTATGTGTGTGAGCAGGACAAGCAACAGTGTGCCTCTTCAACCAATGGCTGAGCCATGCTGGGCGAGAAATTAAGCTCATTAACGCCCGCTTTTTGGTCGCTCGGTGCAAAATGGCCTCTGCAACACGTGTGGACAACTGTGATGCAAAGCATGTCTAAAAACATCTTGGTGCAGGTGTTAGTTTGTAAGCAATGGGAGTCTTCAGGAAGTATGCAGACCAGGCAAATGCATCTGCTGGTGGATTGATGAGGACATACTCGAGTAGAATTTCCCCCCCCCCCTTATTGTTTCCCACACGACCTTCCGCAGGCTACGACCTATCTCAACACAGGTAAGATTTCAGAGAGAACTGGAGAATCTTACAGCATTGCAAGAAGCCATTTGGCCCAGCGTGCCTGTGCAGCCTCTTTGAAAGAACTGTCCAATTTAGTCCCCATAAGTCTGCATATTGGAGCTCAACGGTCCAGCCAATGCCTGCTTTTAGGCATCACACAACTAAACAGTCTTTCAACAGCAGGAAGGCCCCATCCACCAGCACTTTTACAGGGATCATCAACTACTTATAAGTTAGTTGTTGCTTGATTTCTTCTGGTTGTTGCTACGACTCGAAGCCTTCCCCATTTTGTCCATAATTGCTTCAAGCTTCAATTGTCTGCAGGGAGTGATGTGGCAGGTGCTGCAGTATTTAGTGTTGACTTCAAGATTCCTGCACAAATCAGTTGCTTTCAGGCATGGGTGAACTTGTAGGCCTTCCTCTTGAGGTAGAGCATGACGGAGCAAATGAGAAGAAACCATGCAGAGCAGGACAAGCTGCTGGAAAAGGGAGGAGGAGGAGGGTGGGGGAGAAGGGTTCTCAACAAAAGGCCATACCTGCCCAGAGTGTTCAAAGAGTAATTATCCTACCTGAACCTCAATGAGAAACAGTGCAAGAGCAGCCTAAGGAGGTCCACACTGAAATACACCAAGTGCTGTAGCCACAACTGCAAGCTCACAGCAGGGCAAGGGCCACATTGGCAATCGCTGTGAAGCTGACTATGACAATCAACTGTTGTTTGTCTGGCTCTTTCCAGGCTGGAGCTGGAGTTCTTAGTAAAATATCAACACTTGCAATCCACCATTGCATAAGCAAGGTCGTTGATACCCTGTGTTCAAAAATAATTAATTTCATTTCAGCGACAAGCTGGCAGAGTGAGCACGAGCGTTTCCAAGAATTACAGACTTCGCCATGGCGCAGGCTGCCAGTGACTGCAGGCATAATGCTTTGGGATTCCGGTTCCTCAATGTCCAGTTGATGTGTGATCATAAGTTGTGCATCATGTAAGCCAATGCCCGGGATCCTAGGAACAGCAATGATGTCTTCATTCGATGGCAATCTCCTGTGCCAGCGAGATTTCAGTCATCAGGAGAAATCAAAGTATGGCTATTGGGTAACCAGAAGCATCCGCTGACGACATGGCTCCTGACTCCGGTTCACAACACATGCACACCTCTGCAGTGTGTATACAAAGACAACCATGTTGCTACAAGAAATCTAATAAAGCAGACCTTTGATATACTGAAGCAACGTTTCCACTGCCTGGACAGCTTTAGAGCAGTATTTGGCTAAACAGGCTTCCAGATTCATGGTGGTATACTGCATATCTTGAGGTGGCAGCTCTTGCCATCAGCTGTCACATGAGAAGTTGAGGAGAAGAATCACGAGGAAAAGGAGGGTGAGGAAAATAGGGAGGCAGCAACCTAGACAACGCCTTTCTGCTCAGGCTTAACGTAGTCAACTCTGATATTGATATCTGTGATATCTGTGTGATAGCTGTAATTGCAACCCCAATTCCCCATCCACCACAATCCCAAATTCCATACCCTCAATCCCTCACCGAATGTCACATCATTCTATTGGCCAGCACACAAAAATAAAAGCCACCACAAAATAAGCAGTTCAGACAAAATTTATAGATGAAGCCATGTAATATTGCACAGAAACTTAAACTTAACTCTTGCGTATTCCCTTAATACTTGTCTTGCAGTTACCTTTACCTGTGCTAGTTCTCCTACGCAGTGCTTTCTCAATGGCTGGTGAAAGGCTGTTCACCTTGTATGCAGAAGACTGCAATGGCCTTGGAGGACGACCTCGAGCAGCTGTGAGCCTTGAAGGTGGTACTTCAGATGGTACCAAATAGGCATGGGTGGCGCAAGACTGGACTGGTTGGAGACAGGCAACAACAAAGGCACTGGTGGACTGGACGGACGAATGATGTCATCCCGCCCTATGCCCTATGCTGATGAAATGGGCGGCACAGTGGTGCAGTGGCTATCACCACAGTTCCAGTGACCCGGGTTCTATTCTGGGTACTGCCTTTGTGGAGTTTGCAAATTCACCCTATAACCACGTGGGTTTCCGCCAGGTGCTCCGGTTTCCTCCTACAGCCAAAGACTTGCAGTTTGATAGGTAAATTGGCCATTGTAAATTGCCCCTAGTGTAGGTAGGTGGTAGCAGAATGGTGGGGATGTGGTAAGGAATATGGGATTAATGTAGGATTAGTATAAAATGGGTGGTTGATGGTCGGCACAGACTCGGTGGGCCGAAGGGCCTGTTTCAGTGCTGTATCTCTAAATAAAAGAAATGGCATTATTTCTATACTGGAAAGATTGAATCCAAGCTCTGCTCATAGCCCTGTGCCAGGTTGGTGCTGGACTCCTCCATGGTTATCGACATTGAATGCAGGCTTTCTGCTAGGCATCCCAGTGCATCAAACATTCGTTGTTGTACCTACCACCCTCCTTTTGTAGTCTGGTCCATCAAAATCTTCATTTGACTCCTCTGTAGCAGACTCGCATGTGACTTCACCCTCCAGTGAGCTGGCACGTGTGCTATCTTTTTGCCTGCCCTTGCTGCAGTCCACTTGTGCCCAGTGTCTCCCAATGTGCAGATTTCACTTCCAATCTATCCCCTAGGGCTCATGCAATGTCAATATCTAAGCTAGTAACTGTGAATGTGAAATATAGTGACCGTACTGTGTCTTCATAATTGCTCTCTGCTCGCTCTTCCAACACTGTGTTGTACCTCCTGGACACCTGAAAGGAAAATGGCGCAAAGCTAAGGCTGTGGTGTAAGAAGGGAGGGAAAACTCAGAGATGCATGGTTACAGCTTGTAAGTCAGGACGATTTGATGAATGAGGGGGAAGTGGGATCTGAGGAATATTAAGTACGTGCTATTATCATCTTCAATGGTTTCAGTCCCGCTGCTGCCCACGATCTCAGCAAGGGCTGTTCTGATAATGACCTGCACCATCTCCTCCACGGGGCTTAGAGTATGAAGATGCACCATTCCTTCTCTAGATAGTTCCTGCTGCCTTCGGTTTCGGAGAACCTCCGGCAAGACAGAGTCGGCCAGTAAATGTCGTGCAATATGTTTAAGTGGTGTGGCCCAGACCTGAAAATGACAATTCATTCTGTTTCCCCAGGATATCCACCGAGATTCCACCAAAATTGCGGAGGGAGATTAGAACCCCATCGAAATTCAGGAGCAGTGTCATGAATCGCTTGTCACTCCTTGTCCTGAAACTGACATGTCAGCTCTGCTCCGCCACAGGCTATTCGAACATTTTTTCCGGTTTTCCACCTGTGTTAGGGCCTATTGAGGATGGACTTGGCCAAAGCAAATTTGGCCCGGCCAGCAATTCATCCTTTCAGACACTAACAAGAGGTGTGCACCATGGCGGAATTAAAGCAGAATCTTCCCGGTCTCAAGGAGACGGGGGCGCATTTCTGTGAAAGACGCGTGGGGTCAGCGGCCTCAGGCGTTCCCACCCCTGGGCGACCTTCCCGGAAGTGGTTCAACACCTGCAGATGCTACTCGCCTGGTCGAGGCCGATAGCAAATCTGCATAATTAAATGCTCATTTGTGGGTTGATTGGTTCCACCGGCGGGATCTTGCTTTTTGTTCTTTTACTCACACCCCCTCCCACCACCTCTCCCCATTCAATTGCTCAAACCCTATTACATTTCTAAATTCTGCCAGTTCTGCTGAAGGTCACAGAGACCTGAAACGTCATAGCAGAATCTGAAACTTACGGTGTTGCTTAACCAGGGGTCAGTGCAGGTAAGTGAGCACAGGTGTGATGGTTGAACTGGAACTGATGAGAGTCGGACACAGGTAGCGGAGATTTGGATGAACTTTAGCTTATCCAGGATGGAAAATGGAAAGTTGACCAGCGTGTGTAGGAATAGTCGAGTCTAACGGTAACAACGATAAGAAAATAAAATAAAGCTTTGCTTCAGCGCTGATAAAGAAGCAACAAGGCTGTGCCTTCTACCACCTCATGAGGTCCCAAACTACTTTACAATCAATGAAATACTTTGAAATGTAGAGAAACGCAGCAGCTAATTTGAGCAAAACAAAGTCTCACAAACAACGAAAATAAAAGCAAAATACTGCAGATGCTGGAAATCTGAAATAAAAGTAAAAATGCTGGAATTACTCAGCAGAACTGCCAGCATCTGTGGAGAGAGAAGGAAAGTTAATGTTTCAGGTCTGTTACCTTTCATCAGAACTGATAGCTCTATCATAATGTATCTCATTGCTGCTTGTGGGCCCTTGTTGTGCAAAAATTAGCTGTTCTGTTTCCCTATATTTCAAAGCCATTCATTGCATTTAAATGGATCTGTCTCTATATTTTAAAGGACAATTATATTTACATGAGGAAGAAAGGAATAGAAGGATATGCTGATAATGTGAGGTGTAATACAGTGGGAGGAGGTTCCGGTAGAGCATAAAGACATAGATAGACACACTGGTGGGGTTGATGGTTACTAGATTGTTTAATTTGGCTGCTGCTTTCTTTGATTTGGGAAAGCTTAAAGATAGTCGTGAAGCGACTTATGGAACAATGGGGCTGAATTGACAGTGCAATGATCCCACTGCATTCAGAACCATTTAGTTTCATTGGGAGCTTTGCCTTGAGTTGTCGTGCCATAATGTATTAATCGGGGACTCGTCCAGGATATACAAACATAGCCACGCAGCGATAGAATCGCATTTGATTATTTGGCTCACCTCTGGGATCAGAATCAGACTAATTTGGAGGGCTCATGTTTGGAATGATATTAATTGCTCATTTCTGAGATAACATACAAATTGGGGTCTTGAGGCTGTCAGCATATTAATTTCTCTCTCGTCTGGGATCATATCAATTAGAAACTCGATTGTTGGGATCTAAATCTAACACCAATCAGAAAGAAATAAAAGGAACCAGGTTTCTTGTCGTATAAGGTACAATCTATACCAAAGCAATATTATCGCAGGGAGGAGGATCAGTTAGTGCAGGTATGTCAGGTAATTAGGACTGTTGAGAAGGAAAAGGTAGTGAGGATGAGGCAGAAGCAGACCTAGGAAATCCTCAAATTGAACCTCCAACTATCAGAGTAGCGAATACAGAATGGCTAGGAAAATTAGACAATATGGCTTTGCACTTAGAGGCAAAACAGCGTGAAAACCTAACCAGGCTTTTCACAACGATTCAAAGAATTTGTAGGGATAAGCCAGATTATCCAACCTTAGCCACACATGATGTGGGTATAGGGGGAACCATTCCTTTAAAACAACATCCTTGCCGCTTAGGTCCAAGCAGACAGGCCCAAGTAGAAGCAGAGTTCCAATGCACGCTGAAGGGCAGCTTAGTTGAACCTAGTCAGGAAAGCTGTAATTCGCAAGCAGTTGTGATGTCTGTACCAGGTGTGTTGGCTCAAACCTGCATACATGACAGAAAAGTAACTGCGGTAACCTACCCAAATTCTCATTTAAAAGATTGTATGGACAGAGTGGGCAACACCATATGTCTTAAAGAAACAGATGTATTGGAGGAATTCTGTCAAATTCCTTTGACAACCCAAAATAAGAAAACGTCAGCTTCTGTTACACCGGACAGGGTTTTCCAGTATTAAGTGACGCCACACAGGTTAAGGGGTACTCTAGAAACCTTTCAGAGAACAGTGAACCCAATAGTGGTCAGTGCTCCTAGCTGTACAGTTCACCTGGCTGAGCTGGTGGACAATAGGGATACTTGGAAGTAAAACTCGAAACAACTGGGAGAATATGGTTGGAAATTTGTAATGGGCTACTTGGGACAACCTTTGAAAATTTTTAAATCCGAAAATGTTCTGATGGAACTTGTTGCTGTATTCTTACCATTTCAGAAAATTGTTTATCTGTATTTTGGGAGTAAAATGTTAGTATTTTTCAATCACGTTTTTTTACACTGCAATTTATGTGCTGGCAATTGCCTTCTAAAGTATTAAAGAAATTGCTGAAAATGCGACAGCTGTTCATGTTAACTTCCACCTAAAATGTAAAACAAGCGATATTTGATGCACTAGCCATTACACACACTGTCCGATTTTCTTTTTCAATTACTTAAATGGGATTGAAAATCGGGTGGGATGTATCATGGGCTGCCCATTGAAACTGCAGGTTTACATTATTGCTGAAAGATTAAAAAAAAAATTTGCTTTTTGTGGGATTTGCTGGCCAGGTCAGTATTTGTTGCCCATCCGCAATTGCCCTCAAACTGAATGGTTTGTTGGGCCATTTCAAGAGTCAACCACATTGCTGTGAGTCTGCAGTCACATAGGCCAGACCAGGTAAGGACAGCAGATTTTCTTCCCTAAAGAACATTAGTGAACCAAATGGGTTTTTACAAAAATTGACAGTCGTTTATTGGTCAGCATAAGACTAGTTTAAACCCATTATAATGTATTCCGTTGAACTCATGTCTGTGGTTGAATCCTAGATACATCACCAGCTTTAGTTTATTGCAGTTGCTAAGAAGCTTTACTGAGCTCACCCAATAATTGCAATAAGAAGTTCCTTTGTCTAATGCGATAGACATGTTGATATTTTTCCTGATTAATGCTTGTCAAAATCAACAACCAATGCTATGTATTTCTTTGACGAGTAGCGATTATATAATTTTTGCACAATATAAACTTGAATTGGCCACCAGCGAACAAGAAACAGGCAGGTCATGCAGGAATCCCCTCAGGGCATCTTACTCACTGAATACTGATGAAAGTGATGATTCATCTGAAAAGTATAGTCAGAGCCAAGTCCGTGGCACCACGGTTGGCTCAGCTGCACAGGGGGGCCAGACAGAAAGAACATGTACACACATTGCACCTATTTCAGCTAAACAAAATAAGTAACTTCGCTGGTTCATTCCTCAGGGCAATGCCTTCACCAATCAGAGTCAAGCTGCCTGGTTTAAATTTCAAACACAGCTTGGCAGTTAACTGTCAGTCACAATAAACTGGTGCATTGTCCATGGCAATGCCTCTACCAATCAGAGGGCATTTGACAACAATCAGCACTCTCTTCTCATACAGTATAAAGTTGTTGCATTCCCTTATACTGGTATTCTTGCGATTTGTCTTGATGAGTGCAAGATGAAAAGCTTCGACAACATGTCTCTATTAACAGCATAATGCAAGTTCTGTACAACCAAACGACTAGAAATAAGAGAAGCAAAGAGAGAGAGTATGAAAAGAGACTGGAAGCTAACATAAAAGGGAATCCCAAGGTCTTCCATAGTCATGCAAATTGTTAAAGGGTGGTAAAGGAAGTAATGGGGCCAATTTGGGACCAAAAAGGTGATTAAATTATCAGATTGCTTATCCTATCTCCACTACTGGATGGGCAGAAACTAAAAGAATACACAATTTCCTCCTGCATAACATTGCTCCACTTCACCCCTGCCTCAGATCATTTACTGCTGAAATCCTGATTGATTGTTTTGTTACTTCTAGACTTGACTATTCCAATGCACTCCTGGCTGACCTCATTCATTCTACTCTACATAAACTTCATCCGAGCTTCTGCTACCCTTGTCTTACCGCACATCAAGTCCTGTTCACCTATCACCCCTGTGCCCACTTACCTATATTCGCTGTCAGTCAAGCAATGTCTTGATTTTAAAATTCTCATTCATGTTTTCAAGTCCCTCCATGTTCTCACCCCTCCTTAACTCTATAATCTGCTCCAGCCCCTCAATCCTCCAAAATATCAGAGTTCATCTAATTCTGACCGCTTGAGCATCCCCGATTTTAATCGCTTCACCATTGGAGGCCACACCTTCAGTTTTCCAGCCTGTAAGCTCTGGAATTCCCTCCCTACACCTCTCTACCTCCCTATCTCGCTTTCTGGCATGAGAACACTCCCTAAAACCTACCTTTTTGACCACATTTTTGTCATCTGACCGAATATCTCCTCTGTGGCTCAATGTCATATTTTGTATTGCCCTGCCCCGGACTTTTATTATGTCAAAGGTGCTATATAAATGCAAGTTGTTGTTGTGGTATGTGGGAGCCACAAGAGCCGGATTTGAGGCTGGCATCATTTGAATATGTGTGAGGGTGAGGTGGCGTATCTGAATATTAGATATAAAAACAAGAAGTGCTGGAAATACCCAGCAGGTCAGATGGCAGGTCTGAGACCTGAAACGTTAACTCTGCTTCTCTCTCCACAGATGCTGCCAGACCTGCTGAGCATTTCCTGCACTTTTTGTTTTTATTTCATATTTCCAGCATCTTCAGTATTTTTCTTCTATTTATTTGAATGTTAGGCCTGAGTTCTGATTTCTAGGGCCAGCTGACGGAATATGGCATATTGAGCTGTGTGAAACTGTGGTGCGGTGGGTTTGAGATGTCATATGAAGATGCATTCACTGACCTTGACCACCCATGTGAAATCATTGAACTTCTGCCAGCACTCTGGCCAGGTCCTCAGAGCCTGACTCTGAGATTGTCCTTCCTGGCCACCGAACGCCATTTCTTTTGTGGGACATTCTTTGAGGGCCTTATGGTCCCCTGTGGAAACATTGCCTCTCTCCTTTGTTCGACCTCCATGACTAAGGCCTCCAGCAGCATATCTATGAACTGGAAGCTCTCTCTTTGCCATGGTGCTCCATTTTCAGCCAATGGTATTCAGTAGCAACTTACTTTCAGTTCATGCAGCTCCCTTTTAAGCAGGACAGAGTGCCTTTAAAAGCTGGAGGCTAACTGGAACATGTGCTGGCCTTGCACATTGCTTGGGCCCTTGTTGAGAATTTGGCCAGATTGCAGCGCAGGCCCCTCGTGTTGCCTGCCACAATGGGACTGGGCATGGGCAGATCGCAAATCATGATCCTCCCACCCCTGCCAACCTAAAAATGGAAGCAGACACTTTTGTAGCCCACTTTCTCAATATAAGTTCAGCCTCCAGTGATTCTGACAAGCTTTAATATATTGACTGATAATAGTATGTTTTTATACAATTGTTCTACAGTATTCGCTTAAAATACAAACAATTAATGCAGCCTGGTATCACCATAGACCTAAAAATGATTAAGCTCAACTCCTGTCACTAGGGGATTGGTTTCTAATTCTTTTGTATGGGCCAAAGATTTTTGTCAATTAAAAGAGGTCATAAGTGCTCCCTGTAAAAGGGGCACCACTAATAAACTATAACAAAAAACAACACTTTAAAAGCAACCTCAACAAATCAAATTAAAATGACATTTGTAGGGGTGATGATCCACGCTTGTCCCTCTGGTAGCCACCGGTTGCGGAAGGTCTGAAGTGTGCTGGCAGATACTTCACACTTCCTCACTAGGGACACACGGTTGTGAACAAAACAGCAGAAGAGAAGCAGCCAGTCAGCCCAAAAGACCCCCTCGACCACCTGTTGCCTGGACCTGTTGATGTCCCCTTGGCTAGGCCACTTATCTCCATGCCGGATAGCCTAGGATCAGGCGTGTGGGTCTGACGTGGAGCATGGAATTGAAGGGCAGTTCCTTCAACTAATGGAAGTGGGACTGTAACCTCTCACACGCAATATAGACATGAGACATGGACTCTTCCAGGCCACAGAAATTGCAGGTGGTCTGGGAATCTATGAATCAACTTGAACATTTATTACATGGAACTGCCCCATGAAACACCTTGGATGCCCTATGGATGAGGATGGACTCTCACATAGGAAGCCCTCCTCTCTGGACCTGCGCCTCTGCCAGATGACAGGATGGAATGCTGCGGCATGTGCAAAGGAAGTGGAGGGTGTGCAAGAAACCACTCCATACAGAATAGAATGGGCAGGACAATGGACTTCCAACTGTCCCGACAGTTCACAAGATGTCTGACCAGCAGCCCTACAATTATACCTAATATGCAGGGGGTTTAATTATTCAATACTCACTTTCCACATGCACAGTTTTCTATTGTGCTCAATCTGTTATCTGTATTTTATTTTTGTAGCTTGTTCCCAAACAAAACTTGCAAGTTTAGCCAGTAGATCAAATGCCAACACATCACAAGGACATTTTAACTTGGAGTACACAGGCAGGGACTGATCGACGAATGATCAACTGGTAACGGACAATATTCCAGAACACACCACACCCGATTCTCTCTCCAGTGTTAGAAAAACGATCCTACGTCTTATTCCTTCCATTGTTAGAAAGAACATTGGATTGAGTGTACAACAGATGACAAATCTGATACCCCCGTAATACGCCATTGCCAAGCGGTAACAAAACAATTTTACCTGTGGAATTCACGGCTCTACACAATAACTGGTGGCCTCCAATTTTTTTCTGGCATCAGACAACGTTACCTTCATGTTTAAATAAAAGTCTTGCTATTCTGTCTCTGTATCTCACCAGGATGCTTTCACTTCATTTCAAAGCTCTATATTAAATCTATGCCATAAGTTAGAGTTTACCTTTATTAATCTACAGACCTAATGATGATGATGGGCACCAGATATGTTAATTCGGCCAAGGCCATCGAGAATCCCAGAATTAAAAGTGGGTGGCCCATTGGTCTAGAAGTGTGATTTCTGCTTTGGGGTTGTCTGTTAGCATTTGCAGGAGGTCCTGGGTTCAAATCGTGGCAAGCCTTCATTTAATGTCAGTCATCACTCAGTTGATATCACCCTCACCTCTGAGTCACGAGTCTCACTTCAGACCTTGAGCACAGAAATCCAGGTGGACACCCCAGTGGAGTACTGAGGGAGTGGTGCACATCAGAAGTGCTGTCTTTTAAGATTCGCCATGATTGTATTGAATGGTGGAGCAGGCTGAACAGTCTGTCGGTCTACTGGTGCTCTTATTTCTTATGCTCTTAAATAGGCTTACCAGCGTCATCAACTAGGCCAATAGGAAAAGAGACAGTGAATTGGAACTTTGCTGAAATTCCAACCTCAGATAATTTGACCAAGGTTACAGTGTAATAACTTTATAATTATCTTTCATAATTATAGTTGATAATTTATTCATATATATAGCAACTCCTCAGTATAGCACGAGAATGTAAATATTTGAAAACAAGTATCTACCGTTTTCAAATTATATGCAGCAGCTCCAGGATGCCTCTGCTTTTCGTTTTAGAAAGTTAAGGGGTTATTTTGGAGAAAGGATGAAAAGAGATGTTCAGTGGGTGCTGTGGTAATAAGAAACATCTGTGTAAAAGTCTGGCCTTAGCCCAAATTTCTGCGGTTAATTGCTGATTTCCATGATTTCAATATGTCTTGTGGTGCTAAATCTGCACGTTTAATTACGCATTACGAGTAAATTTGGTGAAGTGGTATAAGTAGTGACGAGCGGGCAGATCGAGGGACCTCCTCATGAAATTGCTCCTGGGCCTGGCCAAGGTGGCCATTAACAGGTCTAGATAGCGGGCAGTCAAGGATGTTATCTGGCCGGACTGTCCGCCTCTCTTTCATGGTTATGTCATGTCTGGGTTTCCCTGGAGAGGGAGCATGCGGTGTCCACTGGTACACTGGAGTCCTTCTGTGACTGGTGGGCATCGAAGGGATTGAAGTGCATCATCACCCCTAGGCATGACATTTTAGTTTGATTTAGTTAAGCTTCCTTTAACGTTCTATGTTACTGTCTATTACTGCATTTATTCCCTCCTTTTAAGTTAGCATTGGTCTCAAAAGAGATCTATTTAATCTCCAGGCATCCACTTGCACTGAAGGTGTCAAGTGCCATGGCTCACATACAATGCCATGTATTAGGATGGCTCACAGGTTCGCAGATGCACCCCTGGAGTCCTGGAGAAGGAGGTCCAGAGGAGGAGGGACGATCCAAAGGGGGAAGAGGGCGACAGAGAAAACCAATGCAGCAGATGTGAGAGTAGATTGTCCATTATAAGCCCACAAAAAGGCAGGCATAACTAGGACCCATGCAAGTACACATAGCAACTTGAAGGAAGTGCGTGGAGTTGAAGGAGAATTTGCTCAATGTGAGAACAAGTTCAGCAGAGGAGGAGGGTGGTGGTGATGGGGACTGGTTGGGCCTCTGTTCAGAAAGGAAGTGGAGAGCCCTCAAACCATCTTGGCGGGGGATGGAGGTGTAGAGAGATTGGACGCCCATAATGAAGTGGAGGCTGTTGGGGTCAGGAAACTTGAAATTGTCAAAATGATGCAGGACATTCGAAAATATAGGAATGTAGCTGGGAAGAGACTGAACCGGGGGCAAAAAATATAGCGTCAATATAGGAAGAAATAAGTTCAGTGGGGCAGGAACAGGCTGAAACAATGGATCTGTCATGACAGTCCTGCTGGTGGATTTTAGGAAGGAGGTAGAAGCGTGCTGTCTGGGGTTCTGGGACTATGAGATTGGAAGCTGTAGAGGGAAGACCTCCAGAACAGATGAGGTCAGTGACAGTCCTATGGACAGTAGCTTGAAGTTCAGTGGTGGGGTCATGGTCCAGCTGGAAGTAGGAAGAAGTGCTGGAGATTTGGCGCTGAGCCTCTGCAAGGTAGAGGTTAGTATGCCAGACAACAACAGCACCACACTTGTCTGCAGGTTTGATGACAATGTCAGGGTTAGAACGGAGAGAACGGAATGCAGCAAGTTCAGAGAGTGACAGGTTAGAATGAGTAAGGGGGCAGAGAAATTGAGACGGCCGTTGTTTCACCGATAGTTTTCAATGAAAAGATGAAGAGCAGGTAAGAGACCAGAGGGAGGGGTCCAGGTGGATGGAGAATGCTGGAGGTGGCTGAATGGTTCTCCTGGTTGGGGGAAGGACCACTGGTCAAAGAAGTCAACCCAGAGCTGAAGGCAATGGAAGAAGAGCTCAACATCATGCCGAGCGTGAAATTCATTGAGAGAGGGTCGTAAGGGGATAAAACTGAATCCTTTGCTGAGTACAGAACGATCAACGTCAGAGAGGGGAAGATCAGAGAGTATAGTGAATGCACGGCAAGGGGTCAGATCAGAGAGTGTGGGGTCAGAGGGAAGTGAAGGGGAAGAAGGATCTTGAGGGGCATTAGACCCCATCAGCTGCTGGAGCTTGTGTTCTTTAACTCCTGAAAGGAAGAACAGAAGTTTTTTTTTTATTAATGCGTTGGATTAGATGAAGAATGCAATGAAACTGTGGAATAGGGCAACTTTGAGATAAGGTGAGGCAATGCTTCTGGAGAGAGAGGTCCAGTGTGTACATATGGCGTCGCATGGCACTGGGTGTGGATTTCAGGATGTGGCGAGAACATCTGTCCAAGAAATGTTGTATTTCTCTGTGATTCCTGTAATCCTGGATGGATTCAAAACATGAAGGATTAAACTTCAGTTGGAATCCACGTGGAATAATTTGGAGCCAGAGAGAGTCACTGAGGAAGGAGATGTCACTGTGAAAACGAGTTTTGGCAGACACTTTATCAAACACCTGGAGGGAAATAGAAAGCAATGAAGGTGAACAAGGTAAAATAGACAAATGAAAATCCCACCAGAGAGGAATGCAGAACTTCTTCAAGGTAGGCATCCCTGGAAGAGAAGTGGCTGCGAATTAAACACGAAAATAAAAGCAAAATGCTGCAGATACTGGAAATAGTCAGCAAGCCTGGCAGCATCTATGGAGAGAGAAAAGAAAAGTTAACGTTTCAGGTCAGTGACCCTTCATCAGAACCGGCAAATGTTATAAATGCAATAGGTTTTAAGAAAATAAAGTGGGGGTGGGCAAGAGATGACAAAAGGGAAGGTGTTGATATGACAGAGGGTCACAGAGAGTAACTGACCAGAAGGTCATGGAGCAAAGGAAAACGGTATGTAAATGGTGAGCTGAAAGACAAAGCTTTCGTGCAGAGAGGGTGCTAATTGACAGAAAAATGAACAGCCCTGGCCCAAAGCACAAACATGAAAAAAATTGGGCAGGCCTATGGTAAAAAAAATGAATGATAAAACAACTAAAATCAAATAAACAGATAAACAATAAAAAAGAAACAAAAATAACTAAAAATAAAGATGCCCCCGTCATGCTCTGAAATTATTTAACTAATTGTTCAGTCTGGCAGGCTGCAGCGTGCTTAATCAGTAAATGAGATGCTGCTGCACAAGCTTGCTTTGATGCTCACAGGAACACTGCAGCAAGCCCAGGACAGATATGTGGGCATGAAAGCAGGGGAGTGTGTTGAAATGGCAAGCAACAGGAAGCTCGGGGCCATGCTTTCGGACTGAGCGAAGGTGTTCTAAAAAGCAGTCACCCAGTCTGTGTTTGGTCTCCCCAATCTAGAGGAGACCATATTGTGAGCTGCGAATACAGTATACTAAATTGAAAGAAGTACAAGTAAGTCGCTGCTTCACCTGAAAGGAGTGTTTGGTGCCTTGGATAGTGAGGAGAAAGGAGGTAAAAGGGCAGGTATCACTCCTCCTGCGATTGCACGGGAAGGTACTGTGGGAAGGGGACGAGGTGTTGCGGGTATTAGAGGAGTGGACCAGTGTGTCGCAAAGGTAATGATGCCTTCGGAATGCTGCCAGGAGAGGAGAGGGGAAGACGTGTTTGGTAATGGCATCATGCCTGATGTGGCAGAAATAGCAGAGGATGATCCTTTGGATATGGAGGCTGGTGGGATGGAAAATAATGATTTGATGAAATTATTTGACAAAATAATGATTTGACACTGCAATACCACCAGCATCACAACATCAACGTATTTTGTCCACCATCTAACTGCAATGACGTTTGTGCAGCCCACAATATTGCATCCTTCACAGGCACTGCTCACATTTCAGACACATCTCATATGTCATAATCCATGTGAGGCATCATACACACATATCAATGCATTAATTTACAATCACAACTCGTTCTCTACCAGGACAAGATAGCAAATAAGAGGCGGAATCAAGGCCTGACCATGGGACAGGAAAGACATTCTGTAAGAGACAGAACTGGTGCTAACCACGATGGGAGAGGCAGATGCTGTGGCCACAGGCAGAGCAAGTGACATATCACCTCGAGATATATGGCTAACCCAGCTTCCTTACATATACATAACTATTTCTAATTCCCAAAATCTATTCTCTCTCACAAGCTCCATATGAGCTCATGCCACACTTCCTCCTACAGTGATCACACACATTACATCTTAGCATTTATCATTGCAAGTTCCCAGAAACAAGATCCACTTTGCATTCAGAAGAACAGGAAGAGACACCACAGGTGCTACGTTGCCAGGCAGCAAGATCACATTCTAGTTCTGATGCACAGGTCCTCGCAGGGCCATGCTTCAGAAGACACCTGATGGATTTAACATACCAAATGTTTTGTGCAATGGATAGTCTGCCTGGGAACTTATGGATTATAGCTAGGGGATGGAGGAGCCTGCTTCCAAAACGTCCCGTGGCCTGTGCCTAGAACACATGCTCTCCAGTATGGAGAGGTTGTCCAATTCCATCCAGCGATTTATGTAACCCAACATCTGAAGAATGAGGTCACAGATTCCAATGCAGTCATAGCAGCTTCCTTTTTACAAAATTATGCAACGGAAGCCCAGACAGCGTCTGTTGCACTACTAGAATGCTCAATGGAACTGTAAAGTGCTGCAATGGAAAGCTCAGGCAGCGGCATAGTGGTTCTGGGCTCATCGGTTGACAGAGGATTTCAGGGTGGTTCAGCTCTCCAGAGATCTATCCTTTACATCACTAGGCTAGCTGAACAGATACCTCGACGCAGTTTGTGGGAATCAGGGAGCAGGAACCTATAGGCCTCTCTCTGGAGGCCAGGGTTGCTGCTCCCTCCCCATCACTTCACCATTGTTCTTGCAGTTGCCTTTTAGCCTGGCAGTCCTGACTTCTCCAGCCCATGCTGAGATGGTGCAATCGGAAGCAGGACCATCACGGCTCATTCCATCTCCAGGGCGGTGCAGGAGGACGTATAAACAGCACTCTTTGGATTTCCAGCATCCATTCACCTTATCTGCTGCTGCCACTCAGTTTGCACTTCGGAGAAACACCAGAGTAGTCAACAGCACTTATAGGATAGTCACGACGGGTAAGCATCAGGGTGAATGGTTTAAATTTTATAAGTACTACTGATTGTGCCATGCCCTCATTGATTGGTTTTGGTATAGGTAAATAATGGTTATGATAATTGTGTAGTGCTTGAACTTGTATTTTTATTGCTTTCTTCATGGGGAAGGAGTTGAAAGGTTTGAGTGTAGATGGTAGACTTCCAGATGGATCCTCAGTAATGGAAGGTAAAGAATGTGGCAACAATGCTCCGGAGTCCAATGGTGGAGAATGTCTCTCAAAAGTAGTATTCAATTGCATGGCATCGAGCATCCCTCCTATGCATGGGCCATCTACCTAGAATTCTTTGGTGCTCCTCCAACCTCACCCCCATCTTCTTCCTCCTCCTCCTCCACTTGTGTCTTCTGAGCTTGACCTTCAGGCACACTTTCTAGTGGCAGCGGCTGGACTTTCAAGATCACCAGCTTGTGGTGCATGCAGCAAATCATCACAAACCTGTGCACCTCCTTGGCTTAGTACTGCAGGGCCTCTTGACTAAAAATCTGCTTAAGGGCCCCAATGACCTGCTTACTGATATTACTGATATTGAGGGAAAATTATTGACATGGTTAGAAAGTTGGTTGAGTGGTAGGCGACAGAGAGTGGGGATAATGGGTAAGTACTCCGACTGCTAGGCTGTAACTAGTGGTGCCCCGCACTGATCTGTGTTGGGGCCTCAATTATTCACATTATTCATTAACGACTTGGATGATGGCATAGTAAGTCATATATCCAAATTTGATGATGATACTAAGTTAGGCGGCATTGTAGACAGTCTAGCTGATAGCATAAGATTGCAAAGAGATATTGACAGACTAGGTGAGTGGGCAAAACTGTGGCAGATGGATTTCAATGCGGGCAAGTGTGAGGTTATCCATTTTGGACCAAACAAGGATAGAGCAGGGTACTTTCTAAATGGGAAGAGGTTAAGTACAGTGGATGTCCAAAGAGACTTGGGGGTTCAGGTACATAGATCTTTAAAATGCCCCCAGAAAGTGCAGACAATAATCAAAAAGGCTAATGAAATGCTCGCCTTTATATCTAGAGGATTGGAGTATAAAGACACAGAGGTTATGCTGCAACTGTACAAAACCCTGGTTAGACCCCACTTGGAGTACTGTGAGCAGTTCTGGGAACCACACCTTAGGAAGGATATATTGGCCTTGGAGGGAGTGCAACGTAGGTTTACAAGAATGATACATGGACTACAGGGGTTAAGTTACGAGGAGATATTAGGCCCGTTATCACTAGAATTTAGAAGGTTAAGGGGTGATCTGATTGAAGTCTTCAAGATATTAACAGGGAAAGACAGGCTAGATAAAGATAAACTATTTCCACTGGTTGGAGATTCAAAAACTAGGGGGCATAGTCTAAAAATTAGGAGCAGACCATTCAGGAGAGATGTTAGGAAGCACTTCTTCACGCAAAGGGTGGTAGAGATTTGGATCTCTCTCCCACAAACAGCAGTTGAAGCTAGAACAGTGGTTAATTTTAAATCTGAGATAGATAGATTTTTGTTAAGCAAAGATATTAAGGGATATGGGCCAAAGGCTGGTATATGGAGTTAGGCCGCGGATCAGCCATGATCTCATTAAATGGCAGGACAGGCTCGAGGGTCTGAATAGCCTACTCCTGTTCCTATCTTCCTATGTTCCACTGATGACATACAGGCTCACATAGTGTAAGTGCTCAGTTGCTGTCTGGGAATTTCTCAGAGGAGTTATGACCCCTGACATTAGGGGGCTTTCCTGCCGCCTAGTAACCAGCCATGCACGTTATGTTGGGGCTCAAATGTGTCTGGGATATGTTATGACCAGGTAAGAAATGGGTCCAGGGCTCCCTCTCAACCTTCACATGGTCTTACCATAACAGGGTTTCATTGTTTAACACACCATTTCTTTAGCTCCCCCTTAGAGAATTCTTGTCACTGCTTTCCAATTATAATGCAACGGAACCAGTCACACAGGTTTTCCGAAGTTTAAAGAAGAAATGTTGAAATGTATTAAACTTAAACTCTGATTCAGTTAATGTCTACAAATACACGACGTGCCTACGTGAGCATGCATATATGATACCCACATGAAGGTAGAGACAGAAAAGAGCAGAAGAAATAAAGTGGAAAAGTTTGAGGCAATATCTGAAGATAGTTTTGGTTGCAGTTCTTTGAGCTCGCTGTAGGGTCCTTGATTGCAGGTAAGTCTTGCTTTTCGTTGGGGCCCAGTATTCTTCTTAAACCTTGTTCAGTGGAGAAGGCTTTTCTCTCTTGAGGTTCATGTGTCCTCACTGAGTCCAGAGGCTTGTGAGAAAGAGATGGGAGCAGACTGGAGAGGTCTTCTCAGTCCAGGAGCAAACATCTTTAACTCAAACTCTCTGTACAATTCAAAGAATCTCAGGTTGCCCAGCAGGTTGGGCATGTGACTAGCTGGTTTGGTCATATCTGTTTGTGGATTCGGCCATCTTAGCAGTCATGCTGGAATGTGAGCTTCGTTGCCTTCCATGTCTGTTGATCAAATCCATTGTGGGTTGAATGTGTCAGGGAATGGTCCTTTGACTGCACAAGCACTGTCTGTTGGTATGTAAATGTTTTTTTACAGCCACGGCTGATCTGTTTAACAAGTCATTTCCTCGCTGCACCAACAGTTTTAAGTCAATGTTCATAGGAAAAATTAATATGACTCATTCTTTGCAGGTGTGGGTTTTCAGGTCCCCCCCACACCGAGTGGAATGAAATGCGATTTGAGAAAAGCACATTTAATTAAAAAGGGTCAAGAGAGAAAATATAAGATACAGGAAAAAAATGTGTGTCTCTCTCATTCGTTCACATTCATTCATAAATCCTAAAACATAGGACAGCCTGTCTTTTCTTGGTGCCAGTGCTGCTTTAATTGCTCCCTTTTTGGCGTCCCAGTAAACGCGTGGTTTTTGGGGAGGTTTTTTTCAATTTGCCCATTCTCATGACTGCGTAGGATCTTTGTTCTTGATGCGGTCAGCAAAGTGGGGGAGTGGGGGATAGTTTTAATTAGCCGTTATCTGGATTCTTTCCCTCAGGAGAGTCAGTAGTGGGCTGGTCTACCCTTAACCCTCTTTCAGTGCTTTGCTGAGTCAAAGAAAGAACAAAGAACAAAGAAAATTACAGCACAGGAACAGGCCCTTCGGCCCTCCAAGCCTGTGCCGATCCAGGTCCTCTATCTAAACATGTCGCCTATTTTCTAAGGGTCTGTATCTCTTTACTTCCTGCCCATTCATGTATCTGTCTAGATACATCTTAAAAGACGCTATCGTGCCCGCGTCTACCACATCCACTGGCAACGCGTTCCAGGCACCCACCACCCTCTGTGTAAAGAACTTTCCACGCATATCCCCCCTAAACTTTTCCCCTTTCACTTTGAACTCGTGACCCCTAGTAATTGAATCCCCCACTCTGGGAAAAAAGCTTCTTGCTATCCACCCTCTCTATACCTCTCATGATTTTGTACACCTCAATCAGGTGCCCCCTCAACCTCCGTCTTTCTAATGAAAATAATCCTAATCTACTCAACCTCTCTTCATAGCTAGCGCCCTCCATACCAGGCAACATCCTGGTGAACCTCCTCTGCACCCTCTCCAAAGCATCCACATCCTTTTGGTAATGTGGCAACCAGAACTGCACGCAGTATTCCAAATGTGGCCGAACCAAAGCCCTGTACAACTGTAACATGACCTGCCAACTCTTGTACTCAATACCCCGTCCGATGAAGGAAAGCATGCCGTATGCCTTCTTGACCACTCTACTGACCTGCGTTGCTACAATGGATCTGAACACCCAAATCTCTCTGTACATCAATTTTCCCCAGGACCTTTCCATTTACTGTGTAGTTCACTCTTGCAAAGGCTTTTGACCTCAGGGGATAGGTGGTTCTCTTTTTTCCTGACTGTGGAGGTGGGATCTTTGCTAATCTCCCCTTTGTTGCCTGAGACACTCCTGCCTGCAGGCATTTGTGCAGGCTCTACTGCACTCCACTGTGGCACTTCGACTCGGTGAAGCATCACCCTCACGGATTCCCTGCCCCATAGGGTTCTTTCTTTATCTCTGCAGGCTCTGATAAATGCTGCTAGCATCTCTAGTGGAGTGCTTCCAGAGTCTGCATTTCCACAAGAGGAAATGGGGTCTAACTTTTCAAAGTTTTTGGGGTTGTCTGACCAGACAGTAGGGCTTTTCATCCAAGAATCCTCCCATACTTCCTTTAACCTGCCTTCATGGTCGCTTTTTTCCCCTGCCCTTTCTAAACTGTTGCCAGCCTTGTGCCTGACTGTCCCCTTTTGTTCTCGGTGGAGCTCCCTTTACAATTCACCAGCCCTCTGCTGGAGGGTCCTCCTAACACCAGTGCAGGACTTAGCGGTGCAGGTTTCACTGTAGGTTGGGGTTTCCCCTCAACCTGCCACAACCGGCAACTCCTGCAGGCATTTGTGCAGGCTCTACTGCACTCCCCTGTGGCACTTCGACTCGGTGAGGCATCACCCTCACGGATTCCCTGCCCCATAGGGTTCTTTCTTTATCTCTGCAGGCTCTGATAAATGTTGCTAGCATCTCTAGTGGAGTGCTTCCAGAGTCTGCATTTCCACAAGAGGAAATGGGGTCTAACTTTTCAAAGTTTCTGGGGTTGTCTGACCAGACAGTAGGGCTTTTCATCCAGGAATCCTCCCATACTTCCACCACATCTTTGTGCAGTTTTGGCCAGTTAAACTGCTGTCTTATGGATGCTTTGGACTTTCGAATACCAGCATGTACAGCCACTGTCGTTTCATGGGCTCTTCTTCATATTTCTCTCCGGTACCTCTGCGGCACCACTAACTTGTGAACTACTGTCCACCCCTTGCTTTCAGGTCTGTGAGGAGAACTCAATTTCCTCATCACTACCCCATTCTTTAAATACCAGCAATCAGGAACACCTTCTGCTCTGCTTGCAGACTGGTGAGCCTGTGGTAAGTTTTGCAATACTGCGTCAGCTCGTTGAGCCTCAGCGAGGAAAAATCCATTTAATTTATTCCTTGGGTCTTCTCACTTCCCAAAGAAAGCCACAGACAGACAAACCTCATGGTCTTCTGCCTGCAGTGCCAATTCAGTCTCCTCTGGGGAGCTGGTTTGATCATGGGCTGATTCATTACACATTCAGGGAATCAGCAGCGGATTGTCACTTGCCACTGCCCTGTTTCTCTGGCATCCTGTGGTCTCTCATTTACTACTGAGGCGGGGGAGTGGGGGGGGGGGGGGGTGCGTTGGCTACCACCTACACACCGCCAGATCATTAACCTAGGATCAGGTTAACACCGTCCACAGGGAAACTAGGGACAATCCCTGCAATCACTGGTCCTGAAACTAAGTCACACCCCAGGCGCACAGATACAGGCATACACTGCCCTCCAATACCATTCACCATCATTCAGGTGTTCACTGCACTCTCTGGGGGAAAGGTCAGGCCTTTTACCAGTAAAAGGGATTGAGTGGCCTCTGTGTTCCTGAGAATTAATATGGGCTTGCTTGCCTCACACGAGGGGTATGGGGTTACTTGCTAATCAAAATCAAAATCCTGATAGCCTTTAGGAATCCTAGTAACTTTCCCTGCACTTTTGGCAATAAGCTTCCTGGGTTGCCCTCTTACTGCAGTTAAAGCTACAGCTTGTTCTGTTGTGCTCTCCTCCAGGATTACTTCTTCACTGATTGGATGCTAACTGATTAATCCTACAGGTTTTCTGTTTAATTTCCAGCAGGTAGCTTTTAGATGACCTGCCTTATTACAATGGAAGTGCACAGGTCTCTAGGTCTCATTCCTGCTCACAGCACCACCCTTTTTGGCTAGAGGAGGGCCCCCTGTGCCTCCTGCTTTTCTTTCTCTCTGAGGACATCTTGGGCTCTTAGCACCTTTCCACCATTTGTCCTTTTCGCATTTGTCGAGGTGATTAGGAAAGTTTTTCTCCTGGGAAACCGACTTATAGATTAAAGCAAACTCATCAGCCAGAAGGCCACTTGCCGAGCTCTCTGAACTCGCTGCTCCTCTACATTTGTATTGATGGAGAGTGGGAGAGAGTTTTTATAATCCTCTAACACAATTACTTCCCTGAGGTTCTCATCACTGAGCTGTAGTTTAAGTGCCCTCAGCCACTGATCAAAAGCCAGCTGCTTACTTATTTTAAACTCCAGATAAGTTTGATTAGCTTGCTTCTTCAGGGTTCTAAACTACTGGCCATAAGCTTCGGGTACTGAGGATAGCATTTTTTGTCAGTTCATAATTCGATGAACTCCCATCTGGCAACAGGGAACAGACCTCATGGGCTTTTCCGGTTAGCTTGCATTGTGATAAAAGAGGCCAGGTCTCAGTTGGCCATTTTAGCTGCTTTACTAGTTTCTCAAAAGCGCAAAAACGCTTCCACATCTTTATCATTGAATTTTTGAATTAGTTGAGATTGTTTTAACAATTCTGTACCCAGCCCTGAGTTATACTCCTCCATATTGGCCATGCTTTCATTGGGGTTACTCCGTCACCACCTAGTTAACTCAAGCCGCCTTAGCACACTTACTTCCCATTCATTATGGAAGGTTCTTTTTCTGTCTCTCTCCTCCCTCTCTTTATCATCACGTTCCTTCTGGAAGGCTCTTTCTTTACCTGTCTGCTGCCTTTCTCTCTCACTCTGTCGGTCTCTGCTGTCTCTCTTTTTTTCCCTTGCCTCAAATTAAAGTTTCCTCTGTTCCAATTGTATCTTTGCTAACAATACCCTGTCAGAGTCTTCTCCTAACTCTGCTCCTGCTTCTTCAGATTTAAGGGAAAAATGGTTGGCCACGAGATCCCACACTGCTCAGCGATTTTTCTCAGCTCCTCCAAAGACAGTGCTTTTAACTTATCCCAGGTTACTTCACCCTGCCTTGGGGAGCTACTAGCTTTAGTGGCAAGCATGTTAATATTCAAGCACACACAACCACAAGAAAAACTGTATTGAAATCTTTCTCTTTTTGATTGGGAACAAATTGACTTCTCACTTCTAATTTCTCATTTGTCTCTGGGTAAAACCCGGATGGCAGCCCCCAAATTTCTGTTATGACCAGTTGAGAAAGAGGTCTAGGGTTCCCTCTCGGCCTTCACCTGGTCTTACTGTAACAGGGTTTCGTTTTTAACATAAAGAAAAAAAAATGCTGGAAATACTCAGCAGGTCTTGCAGCATCTATGGAGAGAGAAGTAGAGTTAGAGGTAGAAGTAGAAGTAAAGGACCTGAAACGGTAATTCTGATTCTCTCTCCACAGATGCTGCCAGACCTGCTGAGTATTTCCAGCAGGTTTTTGTTTTTATTTCAGATTTCCAGCATCTGCAGTGTTTTGCTTTTATTTGTTTTTAACACGCCATTTCTTTAGCTCCCCCTTAGTGAATCCTTGTTCACTTCTTTCCAGTTATAAGGCAAATAAACCAGCCAAACAGGTTTTCTTAGGTTTAAAGAAGAAAAGTTGAAATTTATTAAACTTAAACTCTAATATGGTTCATGCCTACGGATATACAATGCACCCACGCTAAAATGCATACACGATACACACATACAGATAGAGCCAGAAAAGATCAGAAGAAATAACGTGGAAAAGTTTTGAGGCAATATCTGGAGATAGTTTTGGTTACTGTTCTTTCAGTTCATGGTAAAGCCCTTAATTGCACGTTGGTCTTGCTTTTCTTTGGGGCCCGGCATTCTTCTTCAACCTTGTTCGATGTAGGAGACTTTTCTCTCGAGTTCATGAGTCCTCAGTGGGTCCAGAGGCTTGTGAGAAAGAGATGGGAGCAGACAGGAGAAGTCTTCTCAGTCCAGGAGCAAACAGATTTTCTCTCTCAAACGCTCTGTACAATTCAAAAAAACTCAGGTTGCCCAGTAGGTTAGTCATGTTACTAACTGGTTTGACCACGTCTATTTGTGGATTCGGCCATCTTAGCAGCCATCCTGGAATGTGAGCTTTCTTACCTTCAATGTCTGGTGAACAAACTCCATTGTGGATTGAGTGTGTCAATGGTCCTTTGCCTCCAGAAGCACTGCCTGTTCGTATATAAATGTTTTATCCAGCCATGGCTGATCTGTTTAACAAGTCATTTTCTCGCTCCAGCAACAGTTCAAAATCAATGTACAAATGACAAAATTAGTATGCTTTATTCTTGGCACGTGGGTGTGTGCATGACAGATGGATGATTGTCTCCCTATAAGTGCATTTTAGCAGACATTCCCTTGCATGATGCACTGCAAGTAGTGCTATATAAGCTCACGGAAAGAATGGAATCTTCTTATTCAGGAACATTTCCAATTTGAGATGAAGGGCTTGAATGGTCACATGTGTTTATTCAATGGCTGTTTGGACCATGGGGAAATCCTGAAATCCTGTTGCATGCCAGAGCTTTTTGCCTCTGATCTGCTCTGGAAATAGGGAATGATACATAGTCATTTCTGACAGAATGGAGCTACCGAGACCATATTTATGCAGAAGTGCATAGAGAATTATGAGATATGACTGATATCATCTGTGACAGCCTGGAAGGCTCCAGTAGCATAACAATGAAATGCTACTGTGACCTTGAGTGCCACAGGTAATGCACTCCTGGCTGTGCTGCATGATCTGAGTCTTCCCTCCATGAAGGCACAGATCTCTGTAATGACCTCCTTGGTAAAGCACAGTCTCCCTCACGAGTCTTGGATCATTTGAATTTCGGAGTAGTGTGCTCAAATTACTCTGGGTGGACAGGGCCTCCTGCTTTCGTATTGTTTCTGCCCCCCATGCCCCTATCTCCTGCAACAGCTGGTGCTCCTCTCCATGGCCTCAGCTCCTCCTCGATACCAAGGGGGCTAACTGGCAAGATTTCCACGATCAGACACTTTCTTTCTTCGAATGACTCTTAGAAGGTTGTGTGTTGACTCTTTTTCGAAATCCTAAGGGAATTTCAGGGAAAAAGTGTTGATAGAGTGCTGGGTGAATTCTTGACGAACTGTCCCCGAATGTTTCCCAAATTGTATCTAAAACACTCTTCAAACACAGTGTAGTCAGTTGGTCACCAATAGCAAGTGAACAGTGAAACCTGAGCATGGATCCATTAGCACTCACAATCTTCATGAGCGACTCCTTTTACATCTGTCCAGCTGGTAGCGGTTATGAAAGGTCGGTGATTGTCACGCTAGCCAGATGAATGGCATGCAGCCTCTTTAATGAGCACTGGAACCAATTTACTTGGTCATCAGAGCCACAATCATCCCTGGGATGGCTGGTCCTTGCACCTGCTAAGACACCTTTACCAAGATGGTGTCTTGTGCTAAAGGTGGGCGAACTAGGTATTGTAGCTCAAGACCCCGTTTTGGCCACCTTGGAGATGCTTAATTACCCACAGCACTAGCACTACAGCAAGGAAATATCCCCGGAGAGTGGAATAAGTAACACTGAGCTCTTTAGTATTTCAGTAACAGACATTTACCATTCTGGGCAATCTACTCAAAAAAGGGAACCCCACCTGGGCTCCCAAGTACATCCCTAACTCTACACATGGAAACGTCCTCTGCTGTGAACCTCTAAGAATGTAGCTGCAAGAATCCATGAAATAGGGATCTCAGTCCCTCAGGTGTCTCCCCACCCCTGCTGCATATCGAAGGTAAGTATAGAAATGCATTTGTTATAATTCATTAGGTCCAATTAATTGTTGGATGTCTTTGTGTTTCGTCCAGACTTTTCCGTATCTCATTTCACTCCAGATTGAGAGGTCGACCTGCTTTCCCTGGATTAGTACTATTCTCCTGACCATCAATACAACTCCATACCTCACAGAACAGCTCTTCTCCACTCCACTAACTTTCACTTTCCTTTGCTTATCCAACTTGCAATAGTTAAGTATTAACTGCTTCTACACCAAACTATAACTACAGACTTACTGCCCGCTTTCTACCCTGTATCTATTACAATTGCAATATATGTTCTCCCCTGACATCTCCCCCGAATGTTACTATATTACTGTTTATATCCTATAGTTAGCATAGAGAGCTGCATTAAAGGAAAAGGGATAGAAACCATAGCCATACATTGGGCATGATGCAGCAGAAAACTTTGAACATCTGATGAGAAATAATGATTAAATCAATAACAATACAAACTTTAGCACTAATATCTATGTGGTGTGATGAGAATGTATACCATGCATTTACAGCACATAAAACAGGCCGACATGTCCCTACCGGTGTTCCGTACAACTGTCCTTCCATCCTCTTCATCTAACTCCATTAACAAATCCTTCTATTCCTTTCTCCCTTCTCTGTTTATTCAGATTCCCCTTAAATGCGCCTGCACTATTTGCCTCAACTATTCCATGTGGCAGTGAATTCCATAGTCTAACCATTCTCTGGGTAAAATAGTTTCTTCTGAATTCGCTATTGGATTTACTAGTATTTTGTATTATCTTTGGTCCATACCATAAACTCTGCTTTCTAGTTACCTACTCTGCCCCTCTCACTACAAACCGCCTCAGGCTGAACCAGACTATTCGTAATCTTGGTGTCTTATTTGGCTCGGAGATACATTTCTTATCCGATATCTGTCGCAATCCAAAGACCACCTATTTCCACTTCCATAGCATTGTCTGCCTTTGCTTGTTTTAGTTGGTCCATGCCATTGGCACCTCTGGCTTGACTATCTCAATGTACTCAATGTCCCCACCTTAAATGTCCCCACGTACTTCACATGAGCATTATCAAACAAAATTTGACGCCAAGTCAATGGGGATATTAGGGCAGATGACAAAAAGCTTGGTCAAAGCGATAGGATTTAAGGGGCATTTTAAAGAAGAAAAGATAGGTAGAGCTGCAGCAAGTAGCAATGAGGCTATTTCAGAGCTTCGAGGCAAACAGCTGAAGCAGTGGTGGAGTGATTAAAATTGGGGGTGTGCAAGAGGTCAGGATTGGAAAGTGTGGAGATGCTACAGGGTTGTAGGACTGGAGGAGGTTCATAAGATAGCGAGGGGTATGACTATGAGGTATTGGAAAACAAAGATGAGAATTTTGAAAATGAGGCATTGCTCAATTAGTAGACAATGTAGGTGAGCAGACACAGAGGTGAATGGGAGTGGTGTAAGTTAAGATATGGGCAGCAGAGTTTTGGATGAACTTAGGTTTATGGAAGGTGAAAGATAGGAGGCCGGCCAGGCGTGTGTTGGAACAGTCAGGTCTGGATCTAAAAGCATGGATGAGGGTTTCAGCAGCAACTACAGGCCAGTTACTTTAATATCCCTGGTGGTTAAAGTTTTAAAACAATAATTAGGGATGAATGAATAGGGATAAAACATAAGAAAACTTGCACGCTGGAAAGTTAAGTGCCAAATGAACTTTCACATAAATAAGTTTGAGGTAATACATTTTGGTAGGAAAAAGACTAACAACACCATTCCTTAGGAAATAAAAAAGTAAATGGGGCAGAAAAATAAATGGATCCGGGTGTACAGGTAAAAATAAACAATTTAAAGCAGCAAAACAATTAACAATTCCAACAAGGCACCGTGACTTACTTCTTGGGGAATATAATTCCAAGGAAGTAAAGTTGTATTAAATGTGGATATGACCTTGGTCAGGCTGCACTTAGTGCACTTAGCACAGTTCTGGTATCCATCTCATAAAATGGACCTGTAAATGCTGGTAAAAGTTCAAAAAGGATTTACTTAAATAGTACCAAAACTGATAGATTACAGTTATTGGGAATGATTGAACAGGTTGGGGCTTTGTTGTTTACAAAAGATAACACTTAAAGGAGACTTGATAGAGGTCTTTAAAATCATGCACGGGTTGAGCAGGATTATGTGGAGTTCCCACTTGTGGAAGAATCCAAAACTAGGAGCCATAAATACTATTTAGTTAAAAATAAACATTAAAATAAGAAGAAATGTCTTTAGTCTCAGTGGTTAGAATGTGGAACTCGCTACCACAGGAAGTGATTGAGGCAAACAGCTTCGATGCTTTCAAACGGAAACCAAATGAGTGCAAGTGAGAAAAAGGAATTGGAAACATATGCTGAAAGGCCGGGATGAGGTAAATGGAATGGGAGGAGTCTCGCACGGGGAATAAACACAAGCACAGACGAGTTGGGCCAAATGGCCCGTTAGAGTCATAGAGTTATTGCAGCACAGAAACAGGCTCTTTGGCCCTTCGTGTCCGTTCTGGCCATCAAGCACTATTCTCATCCCATTTTCCAGCACTTGGCCCGTAGCCTTGTATGCTATGGCGTTTCAAGTGATCATCTAAGTACTTCTTAAATGTTGTGAGTGTTCATGCCTCTACCACCCCATTCAGGCAATGTGTTCCAGATCCCAACCACCCTCTGGGTGAATTTTTTCCCTCAAATCCCCTCTAAACCTCCTGCCACTTACCTTAAATCTATGCCCCCTGGTTATTGACTCCTCCACTAAGGGAAAACGTTTCTATCTACCCTATCTATGACCCTCATAATTTTGTATACCTCGATAACGCCCCCCTCAGCCTTCTCTGCTCTAACGAAAACAACCCTAGCCTATCTGGTCGCTCTTCATAGTTGAAATGCTCCAGCCCAGGCAACATCCTGGTGGATCTCCTCTGCACCCTCTCCAGTGCAATCACATCCTTCCTATAGTGTGGCAAACAGAACTGTGCACATTACTCCAGCTGTGGACTAACTACTGTTTTGTACAGCTCCATCGTAACCTCCCTGCTCTTATATTTTATGCTTCGGCTAATAAAGGCAGGTATCCCATATGCCTTCCTAACCACCTTATCTCCCTGTGCTGCTGCCTTCAGTGATCGATGGATAACTACACAAAGGTCCCTCTGACCCTCTGTACTTCCTATGCTTCAAGCATCCATTGTATATTCCCTTGCCTTGTTACTCCTTGAAAAATGCATCACCTCACACTTCTGAGAATTAAATTCCATTTGCCACTGCTCTGCCCATCTTACCAGACCATTTATATCTATATCTATGGCTCTCCTCCTCACTATGACACCACCACTTTTCGTGCCATCTGCGAAGTTACTGATCATACCTCCTATATTTACGTCTAAATCATTAATGTACAGTACAAACAGCAAGGGACCCAGCACCAATCTCTGTGGTACACCACTGGTTACAGACCTGCAATTACAAAAACAACCCTCGACCGTCAACCTCTGCCTCCAGCCACTAAGTCAATTTTGGATCCAATTTGCCAAATTGCCCTGGATCCCATGGGCACTTAACTTCTTAACCAATCTCCCATGCGAGACCTTATCAAAAGCCTTACTGAAGTCCATGTACACAATATCAACTGCTTTACCCTCATCTAGACACCTCGTCACCTCCTCGAAAAATTCAATCAAATTTATTAGACACGATCTCCCCCTGACAAAGCCATGCTGTCTATCCTTGATTAATCCATAACTCCCCAAGTGGAGATTAATTCTGTCCCTCAGAATTTTTTCCAATAGTTTCCCTGCCACTGATGTTAGACTCACTGGCCTGTAATTTCCTGGTTTATCCCTGCTACCCTTCTTAAATAACGGTACAACATTCGCTGTCCTCTAGTCCTTTGGCACCTCTCCTGTGGACACAGAGGATTTGAAAATTTGTGTCAGAGCCCCTGCAAACTCCTCCCTTGCCTCACATAACAGCCTGGGATACAACTCATCTGGGCCTGGGGATTTATCCACTTTTAAGCCTGCTAAAACAGCTAATACTTCCTCCCTTTCAGTGCTAATTTGTTCAAGTACACTACAATCCCCCTCACTGATCTCTACACCTACATTGTCCTTCTACATAGTGAACACTGATGAATAGTAATCATTTAAAACCTCACCTATGTCCTCTGGCTCCACACGCAGTTCATCATGTTGGTCTCTGATGGGCCCCACTCTTTCCCTGGTTATCCTTTTGCCCTTAAATGCTTACAAAACACCTAACGATTTTGCTGTATCTTGCCCGCCAGTGTTTTTTCACGCCCCCTCCTCGATCTCATAATTACTTTTTAAGTACCCGCCTACACATTCAATACTCGTCCAGAGCCTCCACTGTTTTCAGCCCTCTGAATCTGCCACAGCCCCCTTTTGTTACCTTATCCAATCCTCTATATCCCTTGACATCCAGGTCTCCCTGGACTTGTTGGTCCTACCTTTCATCTTTATGGGAACATGTTGGCCCTAAATTGTCACTTTTTGAATGACTCCCACTGGTCTGATGTAGACTTTGCTTCAAGTAGCTGTTCCCAGTCCACTTTGGCCAAATTTTGTTTTTTCATATTGAAATCGGCCTCCCCCAATTTAGTACCTTTATTTCAGGTCCATCTTTGTCCTTTTCCATAACGACCTTAAATATTACAGAGTTATGGGCACTATTCCTGAAATGCTCCCCCACTGACACTTCTACCAGTTGTCCGGCTTCATTCCCTAAGATTAGTACCAGTACCGCCCCTACTCTCGTAGGACTTTCTAAGTGCTGGCTCAAAAAGGTCTCCTGAATTCACTTTCAAAATTCTGCCCCCTTTAAGCTTTTTGCACTAAGACTATCCCATATTGGGGAAGTTGAAGTCCCCTACTTTATTACTCTATTATTTTTACAACTCTGAGATTTTCCTACATATCTGCTCCTCGATCTCTCCCTGACTATTTGGAGGCCTGTAGCACTCTCCCAGCCAAAGGATTGCACGCTTTTTATTTTTATGTTCTACCCAAATGGCCTCATTTGAGGAACCTTCGAAGATATCATCCCTCCTTACTGCAGATCCTTGATCAATAGTGCAATGCCACCTCCTCTTTTAACCACTTCCTGGCACGCCTGAAGATTCTATACCCTGGAATATTAAATTGTCAGTCCTGACCTTCCCTCAACCATACCTCTGTGATAGCAAAAGTATCATATTCCCATGTGTTAATCAACACCCTCAATTCACCTGCCTTACTTGTAAGACTCCTTGCGTTAGAATAGATGCAATGCAGCCTTGCATTATTTGCTTGTGCCTTAGCAGTCGATATTTGCTCTGCCGTCCAGACTGACATCGTTTTTCTTCTATATTTGGCTGTGCATCAACCCCTACAGTACCTTCACTCTGTATCCCATCCCTCTGCCCAATTAGTTTAAACCCCTCTAACAGCACTGGAAAACCTCCCTGCAAGGAAGTTGGTCCCGTTGTGGTTTAGGTGCAACCTGTCCGACGTATAGAACATAGAACATAGAACAATACAGCACAGTACAGGCCCTTCGGCCCACGATGTTGTGCCGAACCTTTAACCGACTCTAAGATCAAACTAACTACCTACCCTTCATTCTACTATCATCCATGTACCTATCCAAGAGGCACTTAGATGCCCCTAATGTATCTGCTTCTACTACCACCGCCGGCAGCGCATTCCACGCACCCACCACTCTCTGTGTAAAGAATCTACCTCTGACATCTCCCTGAAACCTTCCTCCAATCACCTTAAAATTATGCCCCCTGGTGATAGCCCTTTCCACCCTGGGAAAAAGTCTCTGGATATCCATTCTATCTATGCCTCTCATCGTCTTGTACCCCTCTATCAAGTCACCTCTCATCCTTCTTCGCTCCAATGAGAAAAGCCCTAGCTCCCTCAATCTTTCTTCGTAGGACATGCCCTCCAGTCCAGGCAGCATCCTGGTAAATCTCCTCTGCACCCTCTCTAAAGCTTCCACATCCTTCCTATAATGAGGCGACCAGAACTGAGCACAATATTCCAAGTGTGGTCGAACCAGGGCTTTATAGAGCTGCAGCATAACCTCGCAGCTCTTAAACTCAATCCCCCTGTTAATGAAAGCCAACACACCATACGCCTTCTTAACAACCCTATCAACTTGGGTGGCAACTTTGAGCGATCTATGGACATGGACCCCAAGATCCCTCTGTTCCTCCACACTACCAAGAATCCTGTCTTTAAGCCTGTATTCCACATTCAAATTCGACCTTCCAAAATGAATCACTTCACACTTTTCCAGGTTGCACTCCATCTGCCACTTCTCAGCCCAGCTCTGCATCCTGTCAATGTCCCGTTGCAACCTACAACAGCCTTCCACACTATCCACAACTCCAGCAACCTTCGTGTCATCGGCAAACCTGCCAACCCAGCCTTCCACTTCCTCATCCAAGTCATTTATAAAAATCACAAAGAGCAGAGGTCCCAGAACAGATCCTTGTGGAACACCACTGGTCACCGAGCTCCATGCTGAATACTTTCCATCTACTACCACCCTCTGACTTATATGGGCCAGCCAATTCAATTTTTCCTACTAAAGTGGAAAACCTCGCGTTTCTCCACATTGTATTCCCTGTGCCAATTTTTTGCCCATTCGCTTAGCATTCCAAATCCCCTTGAAGCTTCTTTGCATCCTTCTCACTACTCGCACTGCCACCTAGTTTTGTGTCATCTGCAAATTTGGAAATGTTACGTTGAATTCCCAGATCCAAATCATTGATATCGATTCTGAATAGCTGGGGCCCAAGCACTGATCGTTATGGTACCCCACTAGTCACAGCCTGCCAATCCGAAAATGACCCATTTATTCCTATTCTCTGTTTTCTGTCTGTTAACCAGTTATCCATACCAGTATATTTATCCCAATCCCACGTGCTCTAATTTTGTTTACTAACTTCTTATGTGGGAACTTATCAAAAGCTTTCTGAAAATCTAAATATACCACATCCACCCATTTCCCCTTACCTATTCTTCTAGACACATCCTCAAAAAACTCCAACAGGTTTGTTAAACATGATTTCCCTTTCATAAATCCACGTTGACTCTGCCCAATCCTACCATTATTTTCAAAGTGTCCTATCATGCATCCTTTGTTATTAATTCTAGCAGTTTCCATACGACTGATGTTAGACTAACAGGTCTGTACTTCCCTGTTTCCTGTCTCCCTCCTTTCATAAATAATGGGGTTACATTTGCCACCTTACAATCTGTAGGAACCATTCAGAATCTATAGAATTTTGAAAGATGCCCAATAATGCATTTACTATCTCTACAGCCGCCACTTTCAACACTGTGGCATATAGATCATCAGGTCCAGGAGAATTATTTAGTTTAAGTCTCATCAATTTCTCTTGTTTCTTTTTTACTAATATTAATATCTTGCAGTTCCTCGGCTACACTAGTTCCTTGATTCTCCATTAGTTCTGGGTGTTTTTTAGTATTTTCTTCCAGGAAGACAGACACAAAGAATTTGTTTAGTTTCTCTGCTATTTCCTTATTCCCCACTATAAAGTCTCCTGACTCCGCTTGTAATGGACCCACATTTGTCTTTGCTAATCTTTTCCATTTAACATACCTATCGAAGCCTTTACAGTCCATTTATATTTTTCTCGCTAGTTTACTCTTATATTATATTTTCTTTGTCTTATTCTTTTTTTGTCCTCTTTGCAGAATTCTGAAATGCTCCCAATCCTCAGGCTTACCATTTTTTGGGACAATTTTATATTCCTCTTCCTTTGCTCTAACACAATCCTTGATTTCTTTCATTAGCCACGGTTGAAACACTTTCCTTGCTGGGTTTTTGTGCATTAAAGGAATGTAGTTTTGCTGTAAACTGTGTACCAGTTCTTTAAAAGTTAGCCTTTACCTGTCTACCATCCTACCTTTTAATGTAGTTTCCCAATGAACCATAGCCAATTTGCTCCTCATACCTTCATAGTTACCTGCTTAGATTTAACACCCTAGATTCTGATTGAACTACATGCTAGTCACATCCTCAAAAAGCTCCAACATGTTTGTTAAACATGATTTCCCTTTCATAAATCCATGTTGACTCTGCCCAATCCTACAATTATTTTCTAAGTGTCCTATCACGTATCCTTTGTTATTAATTCTAGCAGTTTCCATACGACTGATGTTAGACTCACAGGCCTGTACTTCCCTGTTTACTGTCTCCCTCCTTTCTTAAATAATGAGGTTACATTTGCCACCTTCCAATCTGTAGGAACCATTCCATCATGTTATGGTCACTCTTTCCTAAAGGCTCCTTTGCAACAAGATTATTCATTAGCCCTTTTTTATTGCACAATGCTAGATCTAAAATAGCCTGTACCCTAGCTGCTTCCTCAACATGCTACTCTGGAAACCATCTCACATACATTCCAAGAATTTGACCTCCACAATAATAGTACTAATAAGTTTTCCCAGTCTATATGTCGATTGAAATCCCCCATGATTACTATATTACCCTTGTTACATGCACCTCTGATTTCCTGATTTATACTTGATTTACATTATCACTGCTGTTTGGTAGCCTATAAACAACTCTGAGAAATGTTTTATGCCCCTTGTTATTTCTTAGTGCCATCCAAACTGATACTACATCTTGATCTTTAGAAATCATGTCATCTCTCACTACAGTACAAATGCCCTCTTTAATGAACACCACCCACCACCTATTCCCAGCTTCTTTTCCTTCCTGAATGTCATGTTCTCTCGGATATTCAGGTCCGAGCTTTGGTTTCCTTTTAGCCACATCTCTGTAATGGCTATCAGGCCATACATTTGAATTTCTATTTGAGATGACAATTCACCCGTTTTATTGCGAATACTGCAAGCATTTTTATAAAGAACCGTTAATCAATTTTTTGTACTATTTTTGAAACCTCTGGCCCTATCTGCTGGCACACTGTTAAGTTTACAATCACTGTCCCTTCCTGCCATATTCTGATCATTATTACGTTTATTGCTACCTTGATCTATTGCCTTGTCATTTCCCTTTAATTTACTCAATCTTCTCCACTGATCCCTTCCCCCCTCTATTTAGTTTAAAGCTCTCTCTACTTCCCTAGTTATGCAACTCGCTAGAACACTGTTTCCAGCATGGTGCAGGTGAAGTCCTTCCCAACGGTATAGCCTCCACTTACCCCACTACTGATGCCAGTGCCCCACAAACTGGAACCTACTTTTTCCACACCAGTCTTTCAGCCATGCGTTCATCTCTCTAATCTTATTTACCCATGCCAATTTGTACGTGGCTCAGGTAATAATACAGACATTATTACCTCTGAGGTTCTCCTTTTTAATTTAGTGACGAGCTCCTCATATTCCTTATGCAGTACACTTTCCTAGCCCCATCTATGTCATTGGTACCTTTGTAGACCATGACCACTGGATCCTCCCCCTCCCATTGCAAGTTCCTCTCCAGCCATGAGCAGATGTCCCGAACCCTGGCACCAGGCAGGCAGTACAGTCTTCTGGACTGTCGCTCTTGGCTGCAGAGAACAGCGTCTATCCCCCTGACTATATTATCCCCTCCTACCACTACATTACTTTTAACTCCTCTCACTTGAATAGCTTTCTGTACCATGGTGCCATGGTCAGTCTGCTCATCCACATTACAGCCCTCACTCTTGTCCATACAAGCTGAAAGAACCTTGAACTTGTTGCTCACTCACAAGGGCCGAGGCTGCTCCACTCCCACCTTTTCAATTCCCTTACCTGTCTGACTCACTGTCACACCATCCTGTCTCTGACAACTGACCAAATCAGATCATCCTATCCTAAGGGGTGCCTTCTGGAGCAAAGTGTCCAGGTAACCTTTCCCGTCCCTGATGCATAGCAATGTTTGCAGTTCAGCTCCAGCTCATCTACTCTGAGTCAAAGCCCCTCAAACCGCAGACACTAACTAGAGACGTGGTTGCCATGAATTACCTTGGTATCCAGGAGCTCCCACATGCTGTAACCTGTCCCGCCATCTTTATTGTATTAATTATAGTAAATTCATTTTCATTAATTATTTTATAGTTCTCCTCTTCACTGAACCCTCTCACTCACCAAACACCCTTCTTCACACTCCGCAGCACTCAGTGCAGACAGTGCAAAAATCAAAGACGTTTCTGGTGAGCTCTGGACATTAATTAGTCAGCAGAGTGCGGTATGAATCCAAGTGGATCAACTGCAACTAAATTGAAGATCTACAGAAATAGTGTTTGAATAAAAATGTATAAATATCTGTATGTTATTATTGGAAATGCAGTTTTTAAAAAATTTGTAACTGCGTTCTGCACATTTTTCTTCCTGTTTGGAAAGTCTGGCAATTCACTATAAGTAATAAAATACCGTTGTGATCCTTTGAATTTAAATAATTCCGAGAAAACGAAAAGCAGTATCACCTCTTCTGCACTCAGTGAGAAACTGAATTGTGACTTACTTTTTAGCTAAACGGTGCTGCAACCGCTCTGGGAGTGTTTGGTGGGACAGTGTTGATGGAGGATTACTTTGTATCCACCCCATGCAGTACCTGGTCTGGAAGTGCTTACCGAATGCTGTAAGTGCTTTACTCTGTATCTAGCCATACTGTAGTGCACATAGAAGTGTTTGATGGTTCAGGGTAGAGGGGGCTTTATGCTGTATCTAAGCTGTCCTGTGCCTGGCCTGAGAGTGTTTGATGAGGCAGTGTAGAGGAAGGTTTCTACTGTATGCAACCCTGGAAGTGTTTGGGCAAAAGATGCAAGGGAAATTTGAGGAAACACTTTTTTTACACATTGTGTGGCAATGGCCTGGAACTCGCTGCCCACAAATGTGGTGGCAGCGGAGAGAATCATTGACTTCAAGAGGAAGTTGGATGGCCACTTGAGAGAAATAGACTGGCAAGGCCACAGGGTTCGAGCCCGGGACTGGGACTGACAGCATGTCACTGTGGCGAGCCAACATAGACTTGATGGGCCAAATGGCCTCCTTCTGTGCTGTAAATGACTCTATGATTCTTACTAAGGCTGTAGAAATATTGGGCTGAATTTTATCAGTGCTGCAAAAGCAGCAGCCTTCCGACCTGGAAGTGCCGCCGCACAGCCCCTGCACCGGGGCTTATTTAAATGGAGGAGCTGGAGCGGCCGCCCCCGATGCGGTACAGCCGGCAGCCGCTGGCTCTCCGGCAATGGCGTCCGACGCCGCCATGCAGGCGCCAGCGCCATTTTAAAGAGCTTCAAACCCTTAGCAAAAATTTACATTTTTGAATGTATATTAAAGAATTAGAAGATGGAGGCCCTTTCGCAACATCCTCGCCCCCCCCCCTCCCCACCCCATCATTGGTCATTTCATTGCCCTAAATCCACAAAACTTATTTTATTCCCGACCTGAACGTTCCACCCCAACCATCTGACATTTACCCTTCAACCCCTTCCCAATATCCCCACAGCCAATAAAAAGTGTTTTCCCCACTCCCCATCCCTCCTGCCCTGATAATTTCATTCCTCCCCACCAGTGTCTCGCCTGGGAACTCCAATGGTGTTCGGAAGCTGCACGAATGTAAATTCGGCGTGGGATGGCCGCTGTCAGCAGGCAAGTTAATTTTCATTTTATTAATGCTCATTTAAATATTTAGATGAACGCCCCACCACCCAGCATCGTGGGGGCTGCACCGGGGCCTATCTGCCACTGCTAATATCCAGCAGGGCCTTCTTGACTTTGCGGATCGAGGCAGGCCTCTCCCGGTAGAATTTTATGCCCCCCACCCACGCCATGACCCCTGACGTTGAGAGGCTTGTAAAACTCAGCCTATAAGGATAGAAGAAATATCAGCAGGTGTAGGCCATATGGCCCTGGCACCTACTGGCTATTCAATACAATCATGCCCGATCTTCTGCCTTAACTGCACTTTCCAGCCCTTTCCCAGATCCCTTGATTCCCTGAGAGACCAAAGATCTATCTCAACCTTTAATATACTGGAGGATAGAGCATCCACAGACATCTGAGCAGAGAATTCCAAAGACTCACAACATTTCTCCTCCATCTCAGTTCTAAATGATCGGCCCCTTATCTTGAGACTGTCCCCCCTATTCTAGCCTCATAAGCTAGGGGAAAACACCTCCTAGCATCTACCCTGTCGACCCCCTTTGGAGTCTTGTATGTTTCAATTAGATCACTTCTCCTTTTTATTAAACTCTAGAGAGTATAGGCACAGTTTACTTAGCTTCTCGCCATAAGACAGCTCTGTCATCCCAGGAACCAATCTGCTGAACGTTCTCTGTACCATCTCTAAGGCAAGTAATTCCTTACTTAAATACAGTACTCCTGGTATGGTCTCACCAAATTCCTATATAAATGCAGCAAATTGTCCTTCTACTTGTACTCCAATAAAGGTGAACATGCCATCTGCCTTTGCAATTGCTTGCTGTTACCTGCATGCAAAATCTTCAGTGTGGCCTGTACAAGTAACCCCAGGTACATTTGGACAACAACATTTAAGAAGTCTTTCACTCCTTAAAAAAAAATCTGCTTTTCTGTTCTTAATGTCAAAGTGAATAACCTCACATTTCCCCACATTATACTCAATGCACAATGTATTGCCCACTCACGTAATTTGTCTCTAGCTCTTTGCAGCCTCTCACTGTCCATCTCACAGCTTACATTCCCACCTAACTTAGTATTTTCGGCAAACTTGGATGCATTACTCTCGGTTTTCTTCTTCTTAGTCATTAATATAGATTGTTAATAGCTGAGAACCTAGCACTGATCTTTGTGGCACTTCACTTATTACTGCCTGCCAGCTCGAAAATGCCGTATTTATCTCTACTGTCTCCTTCCTGTCCATGAACCAATCTCCCATCCTAATGCTGCTATATTGCCCCGACATCCATGAGCCCTTTACTTGTATATTAACCTTTCATGTGGTAACTTATTGATTGCCATTTGGAAATCCAAGTATTCTACATCTACTGGTTCCCCCTTTATCACTTCTACTCGTTACAGCCTCAAAAACCGTAACACATTTGTCAAACACAATTTCCCTTTCGTAAAACCATGTTGATTCTGTCTGATCACGCTATGATTGTCAAAGGTAATTGTTAACAATTTTAACACGACTGATGTCAGGGTAACTGGCCTGTAGTTCCCTGTTTTCTCTCTCCCTACATTCTTGAATAGAGGCGCTTTATTTGCTAACTTCCAATGCACCGGGAATGTTCTAGAATCTAGGGAATTTTGGAAAATCGTAACCCGTGCAACCAGTATCTCTGCAACTAGATGTAGATCATCAGATCCTGGAGATTTTTCGGCTTTTAGTTCCTTAAATTTCTCCAATACTTTTTCTCTGCAGTTATTAATTACCTTAATTTTCTCCATATTATTAGCCCATTGGTTACCCTCTATTTCTAGTATGAAATTTATGTCTCCTACTGTGACGATGGACACAAAATATTTGTTCAACATCTCTGCCATTTTCTTATTATCCGTGATAATTTCTCCTGTCTCTACCTCTAAGGGACATTTGCTTTAGCTACTGTCCTCATTTTATATACTTTCTAAAGCTCTTAGAACTATCTGTTGTTTTTTAGATTCCAGGCTAATTTATTCTCATATTCTTTTTACTCCTTTTCATCAACATTTTGGTCACCTTTGCTGGTTTCTAAACTCTTCCAATCACTAAACTTACTATTCTTCTTTGAAGCCTCTTTTAATCTAATATTATTGTTAACTTTTCTAGTAATCCATGAATAGATCTTTCTCGTGGAGTTTTATTTTGTGTTTAACTGGAATGTATTATCGTTGAACGTTTTGAATTATTTCTTTGAATGTTTTCCACAACTTATTTAACATCATACATTTCAGTCTATATACCCAATCAACCCTACTCAGCTCTCACCTTATACCTATGTAATTGGTTTTGTGTAAATTTAAGTGCTTCTTTGCGACTGGAGTATGTCGCTCTCAAACTTAATATGGAATTCAATTGTATTATGATTACTTTTTCCCAGAGGATCTTTTACTATGACATTACTAATCAACCCTACCTCAGTGCATAATACGAGATCTAAATTAGCTTTATCCCAGTTGATTCCACGACGTATTGTTTCAGGGAAATGTCATGAAAGTGTTCTACAAACTCAGCTTCCAGACTACTTTTGCCAATTTGATTTGTACCATCTATATGAAGATTGCAGTCCCCCACGATTATTACATTGCCTTTTTTTACAAGATCCAATTATTTCATGCTTAATGCGCTGTCCAATGGCATAACAACTGTTGGGGGGCTTATAAATTACACCCACCAGCACTTTATGATCTCCACCATACTGATTCTACCCCCTGATCATCTGAGCCCAAATCCTTTCTCACTACCATTCTGATATGATCCTTTACTATCAGGGAGACTCCTCCTCCTTTTCCATTCTGCCTGTTGTGTACCCCGGAATATTTATTTCATAACCTCAGTTACCTTCTAACCATGTCTCTGTAATGGCGATTAGATTGGAACCATTCATCTCTATTGGTGCAACTATCTTATTACAAGTGCTTCATGCATTCAGATAACGAGCCTTTAATTTTATTTGTTATTCATTACATAGATTACATTCATTACATAGATCTTATTGACTAATGCACTATTACCATTAAACTTTCTTTTTCTGTCCTACTTTGCTTGTCTTATTCGTCACTGCTCTGTTGCCTCGACTTTTCTTTTTAGCTTTCTAAATCTTCCTTCACATGACCCCCTCCCCCACCTCTTTTAGTTTAAAGCTCTATCCACAGCCCTAGTTATACTATTCACCAGGCTACTGATCCCAGCCCAGTTTAAATGGAGCCCATTCCAACGAAATAGCTCTCTTATTCACCAGTATTGGTCTCAGTGCCCCATGAATCGAAACCCCCTCGTCCCACACCAACTCTGTGAGCCACGCATTTAATTCTCTAATTCGATTGACCCTATACCACTTGGCCTGTGGCTCAGCTGACAATCCAGAAATCATTACCTTTGAAGTTCTGCATTTTAATTAGGAGTCTTAACTCCTCAAACTCTCTCAGCTGAAAATCATTCCTAGTTCTCTCAATGTAGTTAGTTCCTACGTGGACCATGACAATTGGATTGTCCCCTTCACACTATAAGTTTGTCTCCAGCAATGGGGAGATGTCTTTAACCCTAGCACCTGGTAGCCACCCAGCTGCAGAGAGCAGTATCAACTGTTACAGCCCCAGTGAGGCTGTTCACATTAAAACACGACATACAAACTCCCTGGACCAAGTTAAAGAATTAGACAGCAAGATTTAACATTTTAAAGCTTTTATTATAACAACGAAACTAAAATAAAATCACCATTAACTAAATAGTACTTAGTAAGTAACTGATACTCCAAGCTATAGAGAAAGATATTTTCTTCACTTAATAAAACACCTCAAAATTCACACATTTATACATTACATTGTCCTCCTTGAAGCAAAATCTTTGCAGCTAAAAGACCCAAACTCCTCCCAGTTGCAGTGGGCTATATCTCCCAGACAGTCTCAAAGTCAATGTCCTCTTTGCTCACATCTTTCAAGCACTTTTAATTTGGACTTCTGTGAATAAGGCGTTCTCTGGTGACCCTGTTGTTCTTTTCCTTCTCTGCAAACCTCAACTTTCAACTCAGTTTCAAGTTTTTGTAGCCTTTCGCTGTATCAGTGTTCCAAGAGCAGGTGTACTCTGTCTCTCTCCCTCCTGAGGCTGCCAGCACTACTCGTTGTCTTCCCATCTTCCTTACAGCCTGCAGATTTCTCAAAGTCTGTAGAATTTATCCAGAATCAAAAGGGCAATAGTCATTTGCTTTTTAAATATACAGAGCCCACAAGTCTGGCTATAGCAGAACCACTCAGGCCTTCCTTTGTTTCCAGATGTTAGCAACTGTAACTCGAATTTGCATTTTCAGAGCCACTGGCTCCCTGTTTATGATCTGAGAGTCTGGGAAACCGAAACCCATCGTCTGTCGGGTGTTATAATCTTGCATTATGTGCTTTTCAAAAGGATCTTTGATCTGGGTTTCTTCTTGTCCAAGTAACCAATATTCCTGTCATGTCTTTTAGCAGAGTTGATATGAGGTTGCATGCCTCCTCCAGCTCTATCTTTACACTACATTAAAAATCATTTTAAAACAATCAAGTTACAAAGTCCGGTATTCATAACACTCTTCCCTATGTGCCCTATCACTACCACATTCTTTTTTATTCCACCCACATGATTGGCTTCCTGCACCATAGTTCTATGGTCCGTTTATCCATCCAACCTGCAGTTCTTGTTCTCATCCACAGAGGTAGCAAGTACATCAGTACATCCTAGATCCTTGTGCCTCACTTGCAGTCACACCCACCTGTTCCTGACTATTGACCAACTTTAAAGTTCTATTTAACCTAACCTAAGGGGTGTGACTGCCTCCTGGAACAAAGCGTACAGGTGACTCTCCCCTCCCTGATAGCCCACATTGTCTGGAGCTTAGACTTCAATGCAACAACTCTGGGCCAAAGTTACCGGAGCTGCAGATACTTACCATGGATATGGCTGTCTGAGATGTTTTCCATAAAATCCCACGTGTTGCAGTTATAACACACCACCTGCCCTTTCAAATGTGTCTCACCTTATGTATGTATTTATTTGATTATTTAATTTGTTGCTAATTTAGTAAATTAAAGCAATATCAAGTTAATCTCCTAGTTTAGAGACAAAAGAGTAACACTCATCAGCTACAGGAGTTAACGACAAACAAAAAGCAGCATCTCCTTACCCCTCTGCACTGACTTACCACTTGTACCAATTTCCCGACTAATATGAAGCACTCCCCGATCACTCGATGCTTCACACTCTGGAGAGGCAGATTTATTCTGAATCTGCATTGTGAATATGTGATGGGCTGGTGCAGAGGCAACTTTCCTTTAGACTTTCTGCTTTGGGCATAATTAGCGAGCGGACGCAAAGTCCGTTCACAAATGTGCCAGTTTTGAGAAGAATGTTTTCCTCACGTTTTCACTGAACCTAATTTGCATATTGCCGAAACATTGCCATGAACCAGCGCAAACAGGCAGCATATTAAAGTGCAATTTAAAACGTGCATTAAATAACATTCATTGATACATTTAAGAGTGATGCTGTGGTGCAACTTTATTAATACAGCTGAAAATGGAATTATGACAAAACTAAATATTTTTAATCGAAGTGTCTAGTCCCGTACTTGTGAGTAACCCGATTTTAAATAATTGAAAATAATAGAACACAGAATAGAACATAGAACATTACAGCGCAGTACAGGCCCTTCGGCCCTCGATGTAGCGCCGACCTGTGAAACCATCTGACCTACACTATTTCATTTTCATCCATATGTCTATCCAATGACCACTTAAATGCCCTTAAAGTTGGCGAGACTACTACTGTTGCAGGCAGGGCGTTCCACGCCCCTACTACTCTCTGAGTAAAGAAACTACCTCTGACATCTGTCCTATATCTATCACCCCTCAACTTAAAGCTATGTCCCCTCGTGTTTGCCATTACCATCCGAGGAAAAAGGCTCTCACTATCCACCCTATCTAACCCTCTGATTATCTTATATGTCTCTATTAAGCCACCTCTCCTCCTCCTTCTCTAACGAAAACAACCTCAAGTCCCTCAGCCTTTCCTCATAAGACCTTCCCTCCATACCAGGCAACATCCTAGTAAATCTCCTCTGCACCCTTTCCAAAGCTTCCACATCCTTCCGATAACGCGGTGACCAGAACTGCACGCAATACTCCAGGTGCGGCCGCACCAGTTTTGTACAGCTGCAGCATGGCCTCGTGGCTCCGAAACTCGATCCCCCTACTAATAAAAGCTAACACACTGTATGCCTTCTTAACAGCCCTATTAACCTGGGTGGCAACTTTCAGGGATTTATGTACCTGGACACCAAGATCTCTCTGCTCATCTACACTACCAAGAATCTTCCCATTAGCCCAGTACTCTGCATTCCTGTTACACCTTCCAAAGTGAATCACCTCACACTTTTCCGCATTAAACTCCATTTGCCATCTCTCAGCCCAGCTCTGCAGCCTTTCTATGTCCCTCTGTAACCTACAACATCCTTCGGCACTATCCACAACTCCACCGACCTTCGTGTCATCCGCAAATTTACTAACCCACCCTTCTGCACTCTCATCCAGGTCATTTATAAAAATGACAAACAGCAGTGGCTCCAAAACAGATCCTTGCGGTACACCACTAGGAACTAAACTCCAGGATGAACATTTGCCATCAACACCACCCTCTGTCTTCTTTCAGCTAGCCAATTTCTGATCCAAAGCACTAAATCACCTTCAATCCCATACTTCCGTATTTTCTGCAATAGCCTACCGTGGGGAACCTTATCAAATGCCTTACTGAAATCCATATACACCACATCCACGGCTTTACCCTCATCCACCTGTTTGGTCACCTTCTCAAAAAACTCAATAAGGTTTGTGAGGCACGACCTACCCTTCACAAAACCGTGCTGACTATCTCTAATGAACTTATTCTTTTCAAGATGATTATAAATCCCACCTCTTATAACCTTTTCCAACATTTTACGCACAACCGAAGTAAGGCTCACAGGTCTATAATTACCAGGGCTCTCTCTACTCCCCTTCTTGAACAAGGGGACAACATTTGCTATCCTCCAGTCTTCCGGCACTATTCCTGTCGACAATGACGACATAAAGTTCAAGGTCAAAGGCTCTGCAATCTCCTCCCTGGCTTCCCAGAGAATCCTAGGATAAATCCCATCTGGCCCAGGGGACTTAGCAATTTTGGAAAGTGCGAAAATGGATAACACCTCCTCCTTGTGAACCTCAATCCCATCTAGCCTAGTAGTCTGTATCTCAGTATTCTCCTTGACAACATTTTCTTTCTCTGCTGTAAATACTGACGAAATATATTCATTTAACGCTTCCCCTATCTCCTCTGATTCCACACACAACTTCCCACTACTATCCTTGATTGACCCTAATCTAACCTAATCTAACTAATCTAAATTTAAAAGCTAAACAGAACCATTTACTAGTAACATTTGATGTACAGTAATCAGTTCCTTCATAAACTAAAATACATAGAAAAGGTTTTAAAATTTCCATTTTAGTGACCTTGTGCTTAAAAGTACAACTTAATTCGAAGACCCTCTTCGAAGGACATTGGAGGAAACTCGCAATTATGATCCGGGGGCGTACGCATTCGGTTTTGTTGGCAGCGCTTGTTCCAGTGTAATGTTTTTGACACTAGCGCAAACGATTGTGGCAACTAGATTGTCTGCACCTAATGGCTGATTACAATTCATCAACCTTTTGCATTGGGTTGACCGAATTCGGACTATTTGCGCTGAAAAAAATCAGCGCATCTCGGGGAAACTAACCCTGCTGCACCAGGGATGGGGGTTCAGGGGACACAGTAGTTATGTCGGCATGCATCCAGAAAAAGATAAAACCGGGGTTCGTTTATCATGCATGTTGAGTGCATTTAAGCCACTTGTGGACAAATCATCTATTTCAGATCATGGAACCAATTACAGTTGTCCGAGATATCAACAGAATTTCATCCCTGTACACTCTTTAACGTTTCTTCATCTGCCTGACGTCATGTTGTTCCCTTTTTTTCCAATCACAAATGTTTCAGAATGAAGCTACATAGGAGGCTCTTTACCTTTACAATTATTGAGTTGGCAACACCTCTCAATGAAGGTGACGAGGGCTGGAAATATCAGTGCACTCGCTGTACATCCAGCAATCAGTGGATAATTGAGTGAAGGTCTACCAACTGCAAGGAAGATAATAAAACTATTATTAGTAATAATCAATACCCAGTTCTTCATTGTCGCCCATGCTTTGCAACCTGGCTGTTAGTTGTACGATGTAGATTTCTCGTGCTTCCAGAGCAAGGCATGAGGACTTGAGACTGTTAACTTGCCCCAGCTGATTTCATTAATTCGATACACAATATAGTTTCATTGATTCATGTTTCCTCTGAAAGTGAATCCAGAACGCATATTATCTACGTTTCAGGGTTAAAATACAATTGTTGGATTTTCACCGACCACGCCAATGATGAGCTTTGAAGTTATGAAGACTGTGTCGCAAGTCGCAGCGTTATTCTTCATCCGCCTGTGATATCATGGAATCAGTAAACAAAAAAATACTTCAACAAATGAGAATAAGGAATTCTGTGTATTTCTATCTCTGTTAAATAACGAGGAATTGAATCTGCTAAAGATTCATTTAATTCAGTTTATAATTATGATCTGCATCAATTACACTCTATTCCTCCGGCGGTGGGAAATGTATTTTATCTGCTTTACAACTCCGCAAATAAGATCAATCTTTAAAAGGATTGAACACAAATAAAACAGATCGATAGTAGTCAGTGACTGACAATATCTGCACAAATGTCAGCATCTTACCTGAATTAGAATTGGAATCAAAGTAAACAGCGACAGCTGGACTCTGCAGTGTGCGGTGAGATACCACGCAGGTATAAACAGCCCTGCTCTGGGCTGGCTGTGATGCTTTCAAACTGCTGGAAGCTTCATACATTCCCTCCGAATTGAGCTTTTTAATGGTGCTGATCCCCATCACAATGTTGATGTCATTTATATACCAAGTGAAGGTGAGACCCTCCGGGTAGAACTCGGCTGTTTCACACACAAGTGTTAGAGTAGATGAGTTGGTTCCGGCTGCTTTGGGAACCAGTCTCACGGGCTCCGGGGAAGCTGTGGAACAAGCATACACTGATCATCTGGACTTAGCTATTTTAGTTCTGTTTGGCATCCAGTCTTCCTGAATATAACGGCACGACTCTGGGTCACAGGTAAAAAAATAAATCACTGATAGAATTCGCTATCTGCTTCTTGAATGATAGGATAATTCCAAATTAAACTTTAGTTACTTCCCAACTCTAAACTTGATTCAAATTAAAGCAAAATACTGCGTATGCTGGAAATCTGAAATAAAAACAAGAAATGCTGGATCCACTCAGCAGGTCTGGCAGCATCTGTGGAAAGAGAAGCAGAGTTAAGGTTTCGGGTCAGTGACCCTTCTTCAGGTTCCGAAGAAGGGTCACTGACCCGAAACCTTAACTCTGCTTCTTTTTCCACAGATGCTGCCAGACCTGCTGAGTGGTTCCAGCATTTCTGGTTTGTATTTCTGAACTTGATTCTCCCATTAACGTTCTAGTATAACATGCGGACAATTTAAAACAGTATTGCGCTAATCGGAGAAAGTATTTTGTGCGACCAGACACACAGGCCATCGCCGCTTTGACCTTAGTCCACGCAGAAATCACCTTTACACTGAACGTCAGTATCTTTTTGCTCAGTTTTGTTTTAGGTAGGTTTAAATAAATTGTGGTGCATGTTGGTACCAACGACATAGCAAGGGCAGGTATTGAGGCACTACTGTCAGATTTTCAGGAGCTAGGGAGGAAGGTAAAGAGTAGGACCTCGAGGTTTGTAATCTCTAGATTACTCCCAGTGCCACATACTAGCAAGAGTAGAAATAGGAATATAAGGAGGATCAATGCGTGGCTTGAAGCATGGGGCAGGAAGGAGGGCTTCAGATTTTTGGGGCATTGGAACCAGTTCGAGGGCAGGAGACACCTATTCAAAAGGAAAGGGTTGCACCTCAACTGGACTGGGACCTATATCCTCGCGGGGAGGTTCACAAGTGTGGTTGGGGCGGGTTTAAACTAAATTTCAAGTGGGTGCGGGGTGGGGGTGGGGGGTGGAGGGGGGGTGGGGGGTGGGGACGGGCGGGCACCAGCGTATAAAGGTAAAATAAGAGGAATAAGGTGCATAAGGTGAGAGTGTTAGTACTACCAAGATGCACATCATATTGGAAGAGATAGATAGCACCAGATAAAGGAATAATAAGTTATAAGATGGGGCCAGAGTAAGGGAGCAAGTAATGAAGTTTAAATCAGGGTTAATGTGCATGTACATGAATGAACGGAGTGTAGTTAATAAGATTGGTGAATTACAGGTGCAAATTGACATGTGGGAGTATGATGTTGCGGCTATAACAGATACCTAGCTCAAAGAAAGGTAGGACTGGATGCTATAATGGGGGACTTTAATTATCTGAATATAGACTGGGGTATAGTAGTGGAATGGGTAGAGAGTGGAAGAGTTCCTCGACTGTGTTCAGGAAAAATTTCTACAGCAGAATGTTTCCAGTCCAATGAGAAAGGAGGCGATCAAATATCAGTTGGAAAGCATTTTGGGCACAGTAATCATTGTATCATAAGGTTTATGTTGTCTATGAGAAAGAACAGTCTAGAGTAAGAATAATTAACTGGGGGAAAGCCAACTTCAATGGGGTAAGAATGGATCTGGGTCGAATAAATTGGAATGAAAGGTTGGCAGAAAATGGTAGCAGAACATTGGGCTACCTTCAAAGAAGAGATATATCAGGCACAGTCAAGATATATTACCTTCAAAGTGCAAAGGTATAGCAAACAGAGCTCCATGGATAACAAAATAGATAAAAATGAAGATGAAGAATAAAACGTGTGATTATGACAGATGCAAAATAGATAATACAATGGAGAGACACGTTGAATATAGAAGGTTCAGAGGAGAAGTGAAAAAGCAAATAAGAGAAGCAAAGAAGGAGTATGAAAAGAGAATGACAGGGATAGACATATTAATAGTAAAAGGAGGAGGAGGGCCGATTAGGGTCCAAAAGGGGGATTTTTTTGGAAAGTTCTTTCATGGATGTCGGCATCGCTGGCATTTGTTGCCCATCTCTAATTGCCATTGACAACTGAGTGGCATGCTTGGCCATTTCGGAGGGCAGTTAAGATATCCTTCTCTTACAAACATTGGTGAATCGGATGGGTTTCTATGACTATCGATGATAGTTTCATGGCACTAGAAGACCAGCTTTAAATTACAGATTTTCTTAAATTAGCTAACTGAATTTAAATTCCACCAGTTGCCATGGTTGGATTTGAACTTGTGCCTCCTGGGATATTCGCCCAGATTGTTGGATTACCAGTTTATTGACATTACCACTATGCCATCACCTCTCCATTAAACGCATACATGGAGGTGGGGGAATAGTTGAGGTATTAAATGAATATTTGTATCTGTCTTTATCAAGGAATAAGATGCTACCCAGATCACGGTGAAATAGTGGGCAATTAATACACTAGGATTTAAATTGATAAGGAAGAGGGATTAGGTCGGCTGTCTATACTAAAAGTTGATAAAACAGCAGGACCGTTTGAGATACATCCAAGGATACTGAGGGAGGTGAGAGTAGAAATTGCGGAGGACCGGGTCATAATTTTCCAGTCCTCCTTAGACACAGGGGTGGGTCAGAGGACTGGATAATTGCAAATGTTATACCTTTGTTGAAAAAATGATGTAAAGATAAACCCAGCAACTCCAGGCCAGTCAGTTTAACTTCGGTGGTGGGTAAACGTCTAGAAACAATAATTCAGGACAAAATTAATAGTCACAGGGACAAAAGGAAAGTCAGTATGGATTTGTTAAGGGAAAATCGTGTTTAACTAACTTGATGGAGTTTTTTGAATTTGTAACTGAGAGGGTTGATGAGGGCAGTGCTGTTGATGTGGACGTGCAAAAGACGTTTGATACAGTGCAACGCAGCAGACTTTAGATCAAAGTTATAGCTCATGGAATAAAAGAGACAGCAACATGGATACGAAAATTGGCTGTGTGACAGGAAACAGGCAATAGTGGTGAATGGATGTTTTTCGGACTGGAGGAAGGTTTGTAGTGGTGTTCCCCAGGGTTCAGTATTGGGACCCTTGCTCTTCCTGATATATATATATTCATAACTTAGACCTTCGTGTCCAGAGCACAATTTTAACATGTGCAGATGATACGAAACTTGGAAGCATTGTAAACTGTAAGGAGGATAGTGCAGAACTTCAAAAGGACATAGACAAGCTGGTGGAATGGGCGGGCAAGTAGCAGATGAAATTCAATGCGGAGAAATGTGAAGGAAGACCATGGCCTTCCTACTATTTTGGTAGGAAGACCCTGGAGAGACAATATAGAATAAAAGATACAACTCTAATATGAGTGCAGGAACAGGGGGGCGTGCGTGTAAGTCATTGAAGATGGCAGGACAGGTTGAGAGCGTGGTTAGTAAAGCATACAGCATCCTAGGCTTTATTAATAGGGGCATGGAGCACAAGAGCAAGTTGCTTATGTTGAACTTGTATAAGACACTAGTTCAGCCTCAGCTGGAGTATTGCGTCCAGTTTTGGGTGCCACATTGAGGAAAGATTTGAAGTCATTGGAGAGATTCATGAGAATGGTTTCAGGGATAACGAACTTAATTTATGAAGATAGATTGGAGAATTTGGGACTAATGAAGATAGATTGGAGAATTTGGGACTGTTTCTCCTGAAGAAAAGAAGGCTGAGAGGAGATATAATAGAGGAATTCAAAATCATGAGAGGTCTGGACAGAATAGATACAGAGAAACTGTTCGTGCTCGTGAAAAGATCAAAAATGAGAGGGCACAGATTTAAGGTAGTTGGCAAAAGAAGCAATGACGGCATGAGGAAAAACTCTTCATATAGCTGGTAGCTAGGATCTGGAATGTGCTGCCAGAGAGTGTGGAGGATGTAGGTTCAATCGAGACTTTCAAAAGAGAATTAAGTAGTTACTTGAAAAAGGAAGAATGCACAGGGTTTTGGGGAGAAGGCAAGGGAATCGCACTACGTGAATTGCTCACTCAGAAAGCCGCTGCAGACACGATGGGCCGAATGGTCTCCTTCTGTGCTGTAACAATTCTGTGATTCTGTGAAACAGGCAATATTTATTTAGGTAATATTGAGTCAAACTGTTCACGTTAAGATTTTACATTTGTAACAAATGGGAAAAATTATTACGTCCACACAAGTCATACATTGATCCCGGGACCATTTTGAGCTCAGAAAAAAAAATTCTGCCCAAAACTGTAAAGAGAGAAAAAAGAATAACTTGACAGAAAAAAAGTTATTCTGAACGAACAGCAGAAAGTGAGGTTTGGGCTAATCATCAGTGGAGTTGAATGAAATAAGTATCTGAATAACCAATCACAGCCACTTCCATCCTGACAAACAAACTGTCACTATCAGAAATATTACCTCCTATCCCATGTGCTTTAATGTTGTGAACCAGCCTCCTGTGGGGGACTTTATAAAAAGCCTTCAGAAAATCCAAGTCAATTGCTCCTTTCTCAATTCTTTTAGTAACATCATCAAAAACAGCAAGAGCTTCGCCAAACATGATTTCCCATTCATAAATCCATGTTGACTGGGCCCAATCAGATCATTATTATCCAAGTGTCCATTTATCACAGAATTTAGAATAGATTTCATCATTTTCCCAACGACCAGTGTAAGACGAACAGGTCTGTAATTCCCTATTTTCTCTCTCCCTCCCTTCTTAAATAGTGGAGTGACATCTGCGACCTTCCAATCTGCAGGAACCGCTTCAGAATCTATGCTGCAGTTTGGAAAATAATCGCCAATGCCTCCACTATCTCCATAGCTACCTCTTTCAACACTCTGCGATGTAGAATAACTGATCCTGGGGACTTATCAGTCTTCAGCCCCATTAATTTCTCCAATACAACCTTCTTACTAATATTAATTTCCTTCAATTCCTCATCCCCCATAATCCCTTGGATCTCTAATTTGGGGAGATTTCTTGTACGTTTCTCGGTGAAAACAGACACAAAGTAATCATTTAACTTCTCTGCCATTTCTCTATTCCCCATTATATATTCTCCTGACTCTGCCTGTCTGAGCCAAACGTTTCCTTTTTACGTACCAATAGAAGTTTTTACAGTCCGTTTTTATATTTTTTGCTAGCTTACATTCATATTCTATTCTCCCTTTCTTTATCAGTTTCTTGGTCCTCCTTTGCTGTATTCTAAAATCCTCCCAATCTGCAGGTTTACTACTAGTTCTGACAACTTCATAGGCCTTTTCTTTTAATCATATACAATCCTTTGTTATTCACGGTTGACTGCCTTTACTTTTGGGGTTTTTGTGCCTTGAAGGAATGTTCTTTTTTACTTATTCATTTATGGGGCTGTGGGTGTCACAGGCTAGGCCAGCATTTATTGCCCATTCCTAATTACACTTGAGAAGGTGGTGGTGAGCTGTCTTCTTGAACCGCTGCTGTCCATGTGGGGGTTGGTCCACCACAGTGCTATTAGGAAGGGAGTACTACGATTTTGGACCAGCGACAGTGAAAGAACGGTGATACAGTTCCAAGTCGGGATGGAGTGTGACTTGGAGGGGAACTTGCAGGTGGTGGTGCTCTCATGCATTTGCTGCCCTTGTTCTTCTAGTTGGTAGAGGTTGCGGGTTTGGAAGGTGCTGTCTAAGGAGCCTTGGTATGTTGCTGCAGTGCATCTTGTAGATGGTACACACTGCTGCCACCGTGCATCAGTGATGGCTGGAGTGCATATTTGTGGATGTTACAATCAAGTGGGCTGCTTTGTTCTGGATAATGTGGAGCTTCTTGAGTGTTGTTGGAGCTGCACCCATTCTGGCAAGTGGATATTATTCCATCATACTCCTGACTTGTGCCTTGTAGAAGGTGGACAGGCTTTGGGGAGTCAGAAGATGAGTTACTCGCCGCAGGATTCCTAGCCTCTGATCTGCTGTTGTAGCCATAGTATTTATATGGCTACTTCAGTTCAGTTTCTGGTCAATGGTAACCCCCAGAATGTTGATAGTAGATGATTCAGCGATGGTAATGCCATTGAATGTCAAGAGATGATTGTTAGATTCTCCTTTGTTTGCGATGGTCATTGCCTGGCACTTGTGTGGCGCAAATGTTACTTGCCACTTATCAGCCCAAGCCTGGATATTGTCCAGGTCTTACTGCATTTCTACACGGACTGCTTCAGTCTGTGACGAGTCATGAATGCTGCTGAACATTGTGCAATCTTCAGCGAACATCCCCACTTCTGACCTTATGATGGAGGGAAGATCATTGAAGAAGCAGCTGAAGATGGTTGGGCCTAGGACGCTACCCTGTGGAACCCCTGCTTTGATATCCTGAAGTTGAGATGATTGACTTCCAATAACCACAACCATCATCTTTTGTGCTAGGTATGAATCCAACCAGCAGAGAGTTTTCCTCCTAATTCCCATTGAGTCCAGTTTTTGTCAGGGCTCCTTGATGCCGTACTCGGTCAAATGCTGCCTTGATGTCAATAGCAGTCACTCTCACCTCACCTCTGGAGTTCAGCTCTTTTGTCCATGTTTGAACCGAGGCTGTAAAAAGGTCAAGAGCTGAGTGGCCCTGGCGGAACCCAAACTGAGCATCACTGAGCAGGTTATTGCAGGGCAAGTGCTGCTTGAAGGCACTGTCGATGACACCTTCCATGACTTTACTGATGATTGAGAGTAGGCTGATGGGGCAAATATTGGCCGGGTTCGACATGTCCTGCCTTTTATGTGCAGGACATACCTGGGCAATTTTCCACATTGCCGGATAGTTGCCAGTGTTGTAGCTGTACTGGAGCAGCTTGGCCAGTGTCACGAGAAAATTCTGGAGCATAGGTCTTCAGTACTGTTGCTGGAATGTTGTCAGGGCCCATCGTCTTTACAGTATCCAGTGCGTTCAGTCGTTTCTTGATATCACGTGGAGTGAATCGAATTGGCTGAAGTCTGGCATCTGTGATGCTGGGGATTTCAGGAGGAGGCCGAGATGGATAATCCACTTGGCACTTCTGGCTAAAGATTGTTGCAAATGCTTCAACCTTATCTTTTACAATGATGTGCTGGGTCACCCCAACAATGGGAATGAGCATATTTCTGGAGCCTCTTCCTCCAGTTAGTTGTTTAATTGTCCACCACCATTCACGGCTGGAAGTGGCAGGGCTACAGAGTTTAGATCTGATCATTTGCTTATGGGATCACTTAACTCTGTCTATTGCATGCTGCTTACACAGTTTGGCACACAAGTAGTCCTGGGTTGTAGCTTCACCAAGGTGACACCTCATTTTGAGGTATGTCGGGTGCTGCTCCTGGCATGCTCTCCTGCACTCTTCATTAAACCATTGTTGGTCTCCCGGCTTGATGGTAATGGTGGAATGGGGGATATGCCAGGCCATGAGGTTACAGATTGTGTTTGAGTACAATTTTACTGCTGCAGATGGCCCACAGCGTCTCATGGACGTCCAAATTTGCACTGCTAAATCTGTTTGAAATCTGTTCCATTTAGCACGGTGGTAGTGCCACGCAACACTATAGAGGGTATCCTCAATGTGAAGGCAGGACACCAAAATCCTAACTCACTTCAAACCCCTTTTCTCTTTTCCTCTCCATCTGTCTCTTTTTGTCTGTGTGTTTGTGTGCATGCATGCGTGCACGTGAGTGAATGCATCTGTGGGTGCAGTTGCGACCATTTCGGGAGTGAATGTTGCTCAAAAAATAATTAATCTTCTGTTTTAAATCCCCAAGGAAACCTGGAACCATCTACATGACAATTAAAACATAAAGGTCTCCCTCTCAGTCTCTACAGGAAGCTGCATTTAAGGTCAAAATGGTCTCATATCTTGCCTCTGTGTTGGGACATAGAACCTCTTCGCTGTGGTGACTGACAATGGCCTAGGACGTGGCTACTTCACATCTTCTTCGTTTTAGAAGAATCCATTCAAATTAAAAATGTCTCTTGATGGGTTCAGGATGGGTGTTATTGACAGCTTTTAACTTAGAATGTACCCCTAGTAACAAAATCACTTGTCGCGGTTCATTGGGTGTTGGACAGTGGGGCTCTAATGATGTTAAGCTCTTGAAGATGGTGCAGAATAGATTCACTAGAATCATAACAAGGATGAGGGACTTGAGTTTTGTGGAGAGACTCGATAAACTAAGATTGTCTTTCTTAGAACAAAAAAAGGTTAAGGGGAGTTTTACTGGAGGTGCCCAAGATGATGAGGGGTTTTGCTTGAATAAATAATTATTTCTGGTAGCAGGAGGGTCGGCAAGCAGAGGGTAACGAATTAAAGAAGATATGTTTTTACACAATTGATAACACAATTGATGCCATATTTCAGGATTTGATCCATCTGCTCGTTCAGTCTTTACTTTTACAGCCAGTTCAACCTCTGCAACTTTCGCCTTAAAATCTACTTACACGAGAACCAAATAGCTTAATTGTATCAGTTTTGTTATGATCCCGTTCGGGACTGTTAACTTTCAGAAAGAGAAAGTCGAATTCCCCGTTATTGTTGGTAAATTATGCCACAAAATTCCAGGTCTTAAAAAAAACTTTACTGTACAAGAGTTAAACAAAGCAAAACACTACTAATTTAACAGTACAATTTGTAAGTACTTATATGTTAAACTTAAAACAGAACTTAAATCAGAACATGAAGATATATACTTCAGACTCGATATGTCAACAGAACACTGCTATTTGACTGTAACTTCCACCCCAAGAATTTCCCAATACGTAACAGGGTCTTAGCCGTTTGTTCACTTTTCCTGGGGCCAATCCAAAGTATTTCACAGCTCTTAGGAATTCATTTCGATTTCATTAATTTCTCAGCTGTCTCCGAAGTTTTAGATGACCAGGGAATTCTCCCTCTAGCTTCGGCCAGCAAACTCTCCAGTTCACATTCAACACATCACGAATCTGGATTTCCCAGCTTGAGCATGAGCCTGCCTCAAAACAGACACATTCCTGGTTCCTGAGAGCTGCTTTGCGCCTGAATCCAACTGACTTCCAAATGCCAACAGCTTTCCAAAAGCCAACATCATTTTCCAAAAGCCAATTCTTGTTTAAATGCCAACTGCTTTTCCAAAAGCCTTATATTTGTCTGTCAGCAAGCATACATATTAAAAAACCAACAGACACCCCATGCATCATCCATCTCTATAGCAGGTGGTACAAATGGGATGTCCCAGATAGCAATTTAAACTCATTATTTCGAACTCCAAGTCTTCTGTTTGATTCCTGATACCTACATGAATAACTGATATTGCTAACAATAACAGAACAAACTCTCCCAAACTTTCTGGTTCCAATTGCCCAACTAAACGAGGTCAGCTGTGGCGTTATGGATCTCTAACACTGTCTCTGTAAGTACTCATGGAGAGATTTTTGAACTTTAGTTCTTCTGTCTGTTCTGGGAAATCATATGAATAATTTAAACCCCTGACTGAGGTAGCTGTAGGCACTCCATCTCCATCAACAAATTAATAGGGGTTCCCAATGTGTAGGGTCTTTACACTTGCCAATATTAAATAAACATGGACCACCCTTGAATTTGTAACCACCCCCGGTTTGTTTGCCAGCTTCTCAAACCAGGATTTTTCATTTGTCTTACAATAAAAAATAATTGAATTCCCAAATTAAAAGTTACCGCTAGAAAATTAATACAAACCATGAACCAGATGATTGTAACAGGATCCATGCGAGTTTTTGAAATCACAATTTCCACATTGATAGTTATGACCGGGAATGCCCTGCCTGAAAGCATGGTGGAAACAGATTCAATGGTAACTTTCACAATGGAGTTGGATATAACTGAAAAGGTAGACTTAAAGAGTAATTTGGGAATTGCAGGGGAGTGGAAGTAACTGGTTCGCTCTTTGAAAGAGCTTGCACAGCACGATGGAACGACAGGCCCGTTTCTATACTTTAAGATTCTCTGAAATTAGAGGCGATCACTTTCCTTATCACGCGAGTTTTAGCATGCAAAATTCCCAGCCAGGGGAAACAACCTGTCAGTGTCTACCCTGTTAAGCCCGTTCAGAATCGTGTCCGTTTCAATGGGATCACTACTCATTTTTCTGAACTCCAGAGAATAGAGAGCCTATTTTCTCAGTCTCATCCCAGGAAAACCCTCTCATCCCAGGATCCAATCCAGTGAACCTTCAGATCCCACTTCAGTGTAGTGTTCTGGAAACCAGAACTACTTACCGTTTATGTACTGGATAATAAACATCATAATGGGTGATAACCGTGATATAACGTCAGAACTGATTTGAAATAATGTTTCTTAATTACTTACATCAACTGATGTCATGGATAAAATCACGAAATAATCAAATCAATTTATGATACGTTCTAATTAATTCTATATATAGTTGAAGCGCTTCAATTATATCTGCATTGCAAATATCTGAACAAGAGGTACAGTGTTTGAAAAGAAGTCTCATTAACGCGGCCACTCCGCCTCATTTCGTTATTTTACAATGATCGTCTTACAATAGCAACAGTCGCAAAACTCTCCAAGGCCGCTTACCGAGCACAACAAGTTTCGATCCGGTTCCATTTACGATTGTGTTTTCTGTGTATCTCACTCCGCAGTAATAGGATCCAGAGTCGAAGACACGGACACTGAGGATCTGAAAGGAAGTTGTTCCGTTCTTAAAGGGAAAAAAACGTTTTCTGCCGTCAGAAGATGGTTGCAGTAAGTCATTGTCGCCAAGTCTCCACCAATAACCACGCACATCTGAATTATTCTGAACAGAGCTCGCCGTGCAATGGAAAGTAACATCTGTACCGGCCATCACACTGGTGCGTTCAGGAGTTTGTGACACCCGACCGGAAGCAGCTATAAAATATTAAAAATGTAGTTAGACAATACAAATAAAATATATTTGGGCACGCATAGTTAGATGGCTAAATAGATTAAAAGACATAGATAGATAGATAGATAGATAGATAGATAGATAGATAGATAGATAGATAGATAGATAGATAGATAGATAGATAGATAGATAGATAGATAGATAGATAGATAGATAGATAGATAGATAGATAGATAGATAGATAGATAGATAGATAGATAGATAGATAGATAGATAGATAGATAGATAGAAAGAAAACAAGAAAGGATGACTACAAGATTAATTGGAAGAAACAAAGAAAAAGGGCTGATTATAACGGAGAATACCTTCGCAAATAATCCCCAGGGCCCATATGCACTGCCACACAAACATTGTTCAATGGCTGCTGATCTGGTATTGAACTGCGACTCTGACGGCTTGGAAATATTAGCTTGTAGATAATCCGATCTGATTTATAATATGGTGAGGTGTTTATCACGTGCCTAAAGCTGCTTCCGATAAACTAATTAACAGACAGGATGTGAGCCGATAAGGTATTTAATGTGTGTGATAAACTTATGTCAACAGGCCCTGCAATCTGATGTTAAAGCGAAGTCCCATTGGTCGGCCTTTATGCGCTTTATCCCAATTGCCACGTTAACGTCAGAGGTTCACAACACGTTGAAGACAATTAATGATTAGTCAATGACATAAAATAACTGGAAAAAGCGATATAAAGGAAGGGGTGGGGGAGGGTCACATTGCCACGGAGCAGGTCGGGAAGCATTGAGAAAGATAATATTTTAGATCAATATGCTCCAAGTGACTCCGCGCTGAAACCGACGTATTCCCTCTCTCGGCTTTTATTATTCATGTCGTCAAATAGGCTGATGCTGATTTCTAAAGACTGCGGCCTGGTAAGAGGGGGTGGGGGCACCAGTGAATTTATTCTCCATTTTAGGTCTGAATTGCTTGAAGGTGGGACTTCCACCCGCTCTTCCGACTACATCTCGAACCTGATCCATGTTTATTTGTCGAACGACAACTAACTCATCTCTTAGTGATATCTCCGCCACAAAAAAACAAAACAGCGCGTCAGAGAACAACGGCCATTTGGCAGTGGATCACTCTGCAGCATCTGAGGAGATGGTCAGAGTACACGGCAACTGGAAAAAGTGACCGGTAACCACAGCAGAGAAGAAAGCCCAAGACAGAAGATAAGTGGGTCAAATTAGCGGCTATAAGCACTGCCACCGGGCTCTATTCCTCCACTGGGATCGTTTTGGCTGCTGTCGCCACCTGCGTTGAGTTACCCACCACATTGTGCACCCTGGTTGGGGCGAGCAATGTTGAATCCCAGGGATAAGAAATAAAATGAGACTAAACGCCTCCTCTTCACTATGGACATCCAATCTCTTTACACATCCGTCCCCCACCAAGACAGTCCGAGGGCTCTCTGCTTCTTCCATGAATAGAGGCCCAACCAGTTCCCATCCACCACCACCCTCCTCCGCCTGGCTGAACTTGTTCTCATACTCAGCAACTTCTCCTTCAACTCCACTTACTTCCTGCAAATAAAAGGTGTTTCTATGCGTACCTACATGAGTCCTCGTTATGCCTGTCTTTTTTTTTGGCGGGGGGCGGTATAGTTATGCCTGCCCTTTTGTGGCGTATTCTGAACATTCCTGGTTCCAGGCATACTCAGACCCCTCCCCAAACTCTTTTCCCGAGGCATTGATGACTGTATTGGTGCTGTTTCCCGTTATCAACCTGAACTAGAAAACTTCATCAACTTCACTTTTAATTTCCACCCTTCTCTCCTCTTCACATGACCCATCTCGGACACTTCCCTTTCCTTCCTCGACTTATCTGACTCAATTTCTGGGAATAGACAAGCTACTGATATTCATTATAAGCCCACTGAATCCCACAACTACCTCAACTACGCTTCCTCACAACCTGCCTCCTGTAAGGACTTCATTCAATTCTCCCAGTTTGTCCATCTCAGTCGCACCTGTTCTGATGACGCAAACTTCCACAACAGTGCTTCCTTTTTCCTCAACCGAGGATTCCCCAACACTATGGTTGACAGGGTTCTCGAAGGTGCCCGACCTATTTCCCGCACTTCTGCCCTCACCCCTTCCTCTCCCTCCTCGAACCTTGACAATGTCCTTACTTTCCACCCACCAACCTCCGCATCTAAAGGATCATTCTCTGCTATTTCTAGACCCCCTCCAGTGAGATGCCACCACCAAGCACATCTTCCCCTCCCCTGTCCTGTCAGCATTCTGAAGGGACCATTCCCTTCTTGACATCACCCTGCTCTCACACCCACATTGATGTCCTCGGCCTGTTGCAGTGTTACAATGAAGCTCAATGCAAGTTTGAAGACAGCACCTCATCTTCCAATTAGGAATTCTACAGTCCACTAAACTCAACACTGAGTTCAACTTCAGACCGTGACTGCCATTTTGATTCTTTTTTTCTACCATGTGACAGCCTTAAACTTGTTTTTTTAAATATATTTCTGCTTTTGGATAGAGCTGTTCATTATTCATCCATTAATACTGTTTCTGATAAATGCTTTTTTCTTTTACTACGGCTATTACCGCTTCATTTGCCTTTTATTCCATGACATCGTTGTCATTTAATCTCTCCTGTCTTCTGCCCTATCACAGACTTTACCGTTTGTTCTTCTCCTCGCTCCATTTTCACTTGCTCAAAGCCAGTTACATTTCTAACCCTTGTCAGTTCTGATGAAAGGTCACAGACCTGAAGCATTAACTCTGTTTCACTCTCCACAGATGCTGAACTTTCTGTTTTTATTTCAGATTTCCAGGATCCACAGTGTTTTGCTTTTATTGAATACCAGGGAAGTGTGTAGTGAGTGGAATCCTGACCCCCCCCCCCCCCCCCCTCCTTGTACCACCATTTGCATGTGGCAGGAGGAGAAGAAGCGAATCTCCTCATTGTTATGTCCTTACCTCACCCAGTTTCTCGCTGGACCATGGAGGAAATTGCAGTGCAAGGTATCTGAGAAAGCATCAGCGCTTGGGGGGAGGAAGAGCTCCCAGATTCTCTGATGCTCAGTGGGGATGCTTTTGGTTCAAATCAGGGCGAGAAGTGATCAACACACGACAGTTGAAATTGAATGTAGGTAAATGTGATGTGATACATTTTGGAAGGAAGAATGAACAGTGGCAATATGAAAGAAATGGTACAATTTTAAAGGGTATGTAAGCATCGGTAGACATATGTACCAGAGAATGTACATACATGAATCGTTGGAGATGGCTGGACAAGGTGATAAGGTTGTTTAAAAAGCCCAAGAGATCCCAGGCTTTATAAATAATGGTATAGATTACAAAAGCAAAGAAGTTATGCCAGACTTTTAAAAGATTGCAAATTATTTGAAATTCTGATAAAGTAAATAATGAGAACACATTTCTATTTGCTGGTAATGGGAGGACACAGATTTAATATAATTGGCAGAGGAACCAGGGCTGAGATTAGAAGATATTTTTAACTCAGCGATTTGTTATAATCTGGAATACACTACCTGGAAGATGGGGAAGCAGATTAAAATAGCTTACAAAATGGAATTGAATGAATACCTGAAAAGAGAAACATTGCAAGGCTATGGGGAAAGCGCAAAGGGAGTGGAACTTTCAAAAAGTGGCACAACCATGAGGGTAGAGTGTTTGGAGGAGGTAGGTTGGGAAAATTGTGGAGAAAGGGCTATTTCCAGTTTGTTCCCTCACCTGTTCTTGCCTCCTGACACTTTTCCTGGAGGCGGATTTAGTGTGGTGATTGCAACCCAACTGTCAGGGCCAATTTAGGCACATCAGCAACCAATTAGTAGGAATTTTTTGGTGTAATTGAGATTTTAACAAAGCTGCATGGAACCCGTGCTGTGGGCTGCATTTAATGAGCCTTCCACTGGCATCAGCTGTGGGCCTGGTAATGATGCTGTTCCCATTCGTAGTGTGGGTGCTGTCCCCAGTGTGATTACACGGCAGATGCCCATTTTGCAGAGGGGAAGAGCGGGTCCCCCAATCACATCACGGGGCAGGAGGCTATTTATTGATTATGGCAACAGATGACTTCACAGCAGGTTCTTGTGCCATATTTAAAGGCCTGCCAGCCTGCATTCACCCCTGCCTTGGACACATTGTCAGCTTGTTGCAGCCAACAACATTTTCCAACTGGTTCCTGTATCCCCCCAGAAGACGATGTCTGAGCAAAGACACAGGGTGGACCCACAGATCAATGATGCCTCCCTGCAGATTCTCCTCCAGGCTGCAAAGGAAAGGCAGGAGGTTCTGTTCCCCCACAATTGCACGAAGAGGCCTTCCTGCATGACCACGCAAGCCTGGGTGGAGATTGCAGAGGAGCTTAACAGCCATGCGGTCACCCAGCACAACTGGGTTCAGTACAGGGAGAGGGTCAATGACCTATTGCGTTTGTCCTAGGTGAGTGCTCCACACGAGTAACCTTCTAGAGAATTGCATGTGACAATATGGGAAGTTGTGTGTCATGGGGAGGGTAGCAGTGTTGCAGCATTGGCTGAATAGATGGGGTTCTCTCTCTTCCTGAATGCATGGAAGTCTCTCAGCCACAGGCCACTTTCCTTCATAGTTCACCCTCCCCCCCCCCCCCCCCCCCCACACACCCCTCCACACCGCCCCTCCCCCCTTATCTGCCATGACAGCGAGTGTTGGCATGACAGACAGTAGGCCCTCAGAGGCTGAAAAGAGATGAACAGTCATGCTGATCTCAGTGCCAATCCTAATCATTTCCATTCTTCCTTCTGTGGGACAAGAGGTCCCAGAATAGGAGGGAGATATCTCGGATAGGCAGAGGAATCCCAGATGTACATCTACTTACCTCGACCAAGGAAGAGGCCTTGGAGCTGGCGGGCGTCGACTGAATAGTCAACGGGTGATTGGAGTCCCTGTGAGGATTGTTAACTGTCGGCATGCGCATCAATGTTGGAGACTCACATAACACATGATAAACATCAAGAGAACTGCACAGCCTATCCCACACACGTTTGTGTTCTCTCATGCAGGCAGCCATTCACAGAAGTCTGCAACTACTGAGGGGGAGGACGACTTATAGGATACACCCTCCTATCACTCTCTTGCACCCTCCATCAATGCAGATACTTTCAGTTTGGTGGGTAATCGCTCGGCTTTAGAATCAGGGTCACAAGCTGGTAAGAGTATCACACATGTACCCGAGCAGTTGGTGGAGACTGAGACAGCCGACACCACTGTCAGTTGAAGGACTGCTGAGCCCCAGGAAGATGACGAGCCTTTGGTGTCGACAGCACAGATCATGCTGGAGTTGCAGAGAAGGATAAGGCAAAATTTGACGGAGATGCCAGAGGCCATGCGCAGTCATGAGCAGAAGATGGAACAGCCCATCTATGCCATGACAGCTGCCATGTGTCAGGACAATTAGCACATGGCTTCCTCCATTGAAAGGCTGGCAACACTCCTGGAGAGCCATATCCCACGGATGCGCACAGACCTGCACACAATCACCTCGGCCATGAACTCGACACAGCAGTGGGAGGTGAGAGAAGGAACAGGAGACCAGATGATACTACAGCTCCTGGTCCTTCTCTGATAAGAAGGGAGGCTCAAGAGTGACATCAAAGGGAGGATGAGAGGCTGACAGCCACATCTGGGGGCTTCTCTCAAAGTGCTCCAAGCGTGGCATCCTGCTCCTCAACCACTCTCACAGCGAGCCCAGTTCCAACAGCCACAATCCCTGAGAAGAGTCCTGCACCAGTCCAGGACACCCCCAGTAGCATGGGCCTTCCAGGCCTCAAGAAGCCAGAGGACACCCGCCAAAATCATCTAGGGCCAAGGGGCAACTGGATCAGCTGCTTGCCCCCCGCCCAGCTGTTGCCACCGGGACCACACTGCGTAGGAGCATCTGCAAATTGATTTGAAAGAACATATAACAACACTTTGGGTTTCATGGGTGTTAAATGTATGTTTTATGTTAAATAATTAAAAGATCCTTTGTTTAAATCTTTAGGTTTCATTTTCTGAAAGCCATGTGCCATTACATCTTAATTGTGACATATAGACCTTACCCTTCCCTCTTAGGGCTATGCCAGTGTGAGCATAGCTCTCATTAATATGACATGTGATGACAGGTTTACTAACATGTGCTCTCCCATGACCACTAGCGCTCATTGCCCATCTGCTCGCAAGACAGGTAACACAAATGGAAGCACACGACAGAGTTCAGGTATTGAGATGAGCCTTTATTTCACTCTCTGTGGATGGACACCAGGATGGCTGCAAATGAGTCATTGTGAGGTTGGCTCTTGCCTCTTTTGCACGTAACCCTACCCATCTGGCAGCCTGCCTTGGTACCTGGAGATGTGCCACTTCTGTCTGCATAGGTGCTTATGGACCTCAAATACCAAACTTGATGATGGCCCACCCTCTGCTCCAGCTGTGTGATCACACAGACCCATCACACAGCAATTTGCCTACCGCAAATTGTCCCCTCAACCCCAACTCCCTTGCAAGCTCCCGCTACCTTGGACGCCTTTGCAAAGTCCCTGCTACCCTGGACCCCTTTGCAGAGCCCTCCAGCAACCCAAGACCCTTTTGCAAAACCCCAGAAACACTGGACTCCCTTGCAGAGCCTGCAGCAACGTGACCCCACAATGTCCTCCAAACCTCCATTTTCCCCTGTACTGCCGTTCTTAAGGGTGCCTACTCGTCATGTCAATGTGTCCTCTCACCTTGGTGCCACCAGGTTTCACTGGTCATGAAACCAAGGCATGTCAGTGTAACCCACTGTTAACAAAATCAGTCATCGATCGTTGAATCACTTATAATGTTACTTAAATACATTCAAATCAGCATCTCAATAATTTAACATACGTTCAGGTCGCATTGCGCATCGAATGCCACCTTGCGCTTTCCCTCCATTGACAAACCCCAGAACCAACGTCATGACGCCGGATTTCCGGACAGATGACTGCGCTACCATTCTCCGGCCCATCGTCCACCATTCCTGTCCTGGACAGACGCACAAAATATTGCTCCGCAGGAAGCAGGAGGCGCATGGACAGCGGGAGATCCAAGCGCTATGGCAAATAAATTAATTCTACTGCCTTAAGGTGTAAATCAGCAAGGCTGACGTTCTCTGCAGGCAGAGGGTTCCAATTTATTTCCAATCTCCTGGAGACTGCAGTTAGAAATATTGCTGGACATGAGGAAGTGGCTGCTGTTACCCACAGCCATTTCACTCCTTTATTTTGTCCAGCCCTCTCAGGTCAAATGCACTCTAGCTGCACTCTCACTGCCTACACAGTTAAGGCTGCCGGCTGGCCTTGCAATCTCACACTGTGACTTCTCCTCCTGCCTCAACAACCTGCTCGCTGTCTAACCGGGCAGGAATCCTGGAGCAACCTCTTAATTTGGTTCCTCCTGTAAAATGACCCTAGGAGGCCCACTGCAGTTGTAAATGGAGTCTGGACTAGAAATTTGTCCCGATTGCCAAAACATTTCTAAGTGTGGAACATTCGGCCTAATGATTCTATGAAAATTTGTGGGAAAATTGCACAAAAAGCTATGGGGGTGAAATTCAACTTTGCTGAGAGTCCAAAATGGGCAGTAATGGATTGGCCAGCCATAATCCTTTCCATCCAAGTTGCTTTCCATTGACTTCAAGATTATTATTGGCGGACAAGTTCCAGTCAGTTCTCCTCAGGAAGAATTAGGATAAAATGAGATCGTGACCTCTGACCCCATTTTTCTTCCTTTTGCATTGCTGTTTTTTTGTTTTCTCTCTTCTTTCTCTCATTTTTCCCCTTTCCTTTGCTTTCTGACAGCAGCTATTCAGGATCCTGCCTTTTAACAACTTCTCTTTTAACTCATCATATTTCTTCCAAATAAAATGTGTTGCTATGGGTAGCCCTATGGGTAGACGTGTCGCTTTAGCCTGTTCCTGCCACACTGGCCTGACATTTTCGTATCTTGACTCTAATTTATCTCCCTTGTCCAGTCTCTCTCTACCTACATCCATGACTCTTCAGATACTCTCCGTCACTTTAACAGTTTCCAATTTCCTGGTCCTAACTGTCTCTTCTCACAGACGTCCAATTTTCGACACCACCATTCCCCACCTGAGGGCTCTCTGCTTCTTACTTGAACGGAGTCCAACCAATTTCAATCCACGACCGCCCTCCTCAGCTGAACTGATTATCTCATTGAACAACTTCTCCTTTAACTCATCTCAGTTCCTCAAAATAAAAGGCGCTGCTATGGAAACCTGCATAGGTCCAAGATACGGCTTGTTCTGGAAGGGAGGGGAAGAAATGAGAGCAGAAATGCAGGTAATGAGTCGGACATGGTCGAGGACCCTGTCAACCACGATGGGGAGGAATCCTCAGTTGAGGAAAAAGGAATTGATTTTTGTAGGATACGTGGAACAGTTTTTGTTGCAGTCCCACTCGGGCCTCCTGCCCCAACATTCTTTCCAGTAGATTAATGACTGAATCAGTCCCATGAACAGGAAAACTTCATCAACTTTGCTTCCAATTTGCACCCTTCTCTCACCTTCACATCTCTGACTCTTCCTTTCGATTCCTCAAATCCTGTAATTTAATTACTGGGATAGGATGCCATAAATATTCGTTGTAGGCACAATGACTCCCACAGCTATCTCGACTACTGTTCCTCACACCCGGCTTCCAGTCAGGACTCCATTCCATTCTCCCACTTTCTCGGCTCTGTCACATCTATTCTGATGATACAACTTTCCACACCAGCGCTTCTTATGTCTTTCTTTTCTCTCAACCAAGGATTCCTCCCCATCTCGGCTGACGGGCCCTCGATCACGTCCGACCCACTTCTTGCATTTGTGCTCTCACTTATTCCTCTCCCTGACAGAACAAGCATAGGGTTCACCTGGTCCTCAAGTTCCACCACACCAGCCTTTGTATTCAACAGATTATCCGACAATATTTCCACCAACTCAAACGTGACGCCATCACCAAATACATCTTCCCCTTCCCTTCTCTCTCAGCATTCCAGAGGGACCATTCCATCTGCGACACCCTGGTCCCCTCCTCAATTACCCCCAACACCTGGTCCTCATCCCATAGTAGTTTCCCAAGTAAGCACAACAGGTGCAACATCTGACTTTTCACCTCCTCTCACTTCACTGTCCAAATCGTCAAATACTCCTTCACGATGAAGCAGTGATTTAAGTATAGTTCTCTCAATTTAGAATACTATATTCACTGTTCAGAATGCAGTCCACTCAACAATGGGGAGACCAAATGCAGATTGGGTGACTGCTGTGTGGACCACTTCCTTTCAATCCACAAGCATGACCCCGGACTTCTTGTCACGTCATTTTAATTTATCATCTTGCTGTCACCCTGACATCTCTGTCCTAATGTTCTAATGAATATCAACACAAGCTCGAGGAACAACATCTCATCTTTTGATTTGGCACTTTACAGCCTTCTGGACTCAACAATGAGTACAACAATTTCATTCCACAATATTCACCACCCCCCCCCCTCCCCCTCCATGTAGTGTCCTTTTTTCCTGTTTCAGTCTCGCATTTGGTTTTGGACGGCAGCTGTTCATTAATCTTCATTCACACCTCCTCTAGACGCATTTGTTGTCTCATGTCCCAGTATTAAGTCCGTTGGCTCTGCCCCACCAACATACTGTCTCCCATCTCCACCTTATCACAGACCTTTTTTTCATTCATTCATGGGATGTGGGCATCACTGGCTATGCCAGCATTTATTGCCCATCCCTAATTGCCCTTGAGAAAAGGAGGCGGTGAGCTGCTTTCTTGAACTGCTGCAGTCCATTTGGGGTAGGTAGACCTACAGTGCTGTTAGGAAGTGAGTTCCAGGATTTTGACGCGGCGACAGTGAAGGAACGGCGATATAGTTCCAAGTCAGGATGGTGTGTGACTTGGAGGGGAACTTGCAGGTGGTGATGTTCCCGTGTATTCGCTGCCCTTGTCTTTCGAGTTGGTAGAGGTCACGGGTTTGGAAGGTGCTATCTATGGAGCCTTGGTGCATTGCTGCAGTGCATCTTGTAGATGGTACACACTGCTGCTACTGTGCGTCCGTGGTGGAGGGAGTGAATGTTTGTAAATGGTGTGCCAATCAAGCGGGCTGCTTTGCCCAAGATGGTGTCGAGCTTCTTGACTGTTGTTGGAGCAGCACCCATCCAGGCAAGTGGAGAGTATTCCATCACACTCCTGACTTGTGCCCTGTAGATGGTGGACAGGCTTTGGAGAGTCAGAAGGTGAGTTACTAGCCTCAGGATTCTTATCCTCTGACCTGCTCTTGTAACCACGGTATTTAGATGGCTACTCCAGTTCAGTGTCTGGTCAATGGTAGCCCCTAGGATGTTGATAGTGGGGGATTCAGCAATGGTAATGCCGTTGAATGTCAAGAGGATATGGTTAGATTCTCTCTTGTTGGAGATGGTCATCGCCTGGCACTTGTGTGGCGCGAATGTTACTTGCCACTTATCAGCCCAAGCCTGGATATTGTCTAGGTCTTGTTGCATTTCTACACGGACTGCTTCAGTATCTGAGGAGTCACGAATGGTGCTGAACATTGTGCAATCATCAGCGAACATCCCCACTTCTGACCTTATGATTGAGGGAAGGTCATTGATGAAGCAGCTGAAGATGGTTGGGTCTGGGACACTACCCTGAGGAACTCCTGCAGTGATGTCCTGGAGCTCAGATGATTGACCTCCAACAACCACAACCATCTTCCTTTGCGCTAGGTATGACTCCAGTCAGTGGATGATTTCCCCCTGATTCCCATTGACCTCACTTTTCCAAGGGCCCCTTGATGCCATACTCGGTCAAATACGCCTTGATGTCAAGGGCAGTCACTCTCACCTCACCTCTTGAGTTCAGCTCTTTTGTCCATGTTTGAAGCAAGGCTGTAATGAGGTCAGGAGCTGAGTGACCCTGGCTGAACCCAAACTGAGCGTCACTGAGCAGGTTATTGCTAAGCAAGTGCTGCTTCATGGCACTGTTGATGACACCTTCCATCACTTTATTGATGATTGAGAGTAGGCTGATGGGGCGGTAATTGGCCGGGTTCCATACCTGGGCAATTTTTCACATTGCAGGGTAGATGCCAGTGTTGTAGCTGTACTGGAACAGCTTGGCTAGGGGTGCGGCAAGTTCTGGAGCACACGTCTTCAGGAGTATTCCCGGAATATTGTCAGGGCCCATAGCTTTTGCAGTATTCAGTGCCTTCAGTCGTTTCTTGATATCACGCGGAGTGAATCGAATTGGCTGCAGTCTGGCATCTGTGATGCTGGGAACTTCAGGAGGATGCCGAGATGGATCATCAACTCGGCACTTCTGCCTGAAGATTGTTGCAAATGCTTCAGCCTTATCATTCGCACTGATGTGCTGGGCTCCCCCATCATTGAGGATGGGGATATTTGTGGAGTCACCTCCTCCAGTTAGTTGTTTAATTGTCCACCACCATTCATGGCTGGATGTGGCAGGACTGCAGAGCTTAGATCTGATCAGTTGGTTATGGGATCGCTTAGCTCTGTCTATCGCATGCTGCTTATGCAGTTTGGCATGCAAGTAGTCCTGGGTTGTAGCTTCACAAGGTTGACACCTCATTTTGAGGTATGCTTGGTGCTGCTTCTGGCATTCCCTCCTGCGCTCTTCTTTGAACCAGGGTTTGTTGGTAATGGTAGAGTGTGGGATATTCCGGGCCATGAGGTGACAGATTGTGGATGAGTACAATTCTGCTGCTGCTGATGGCCCACAGTGCCTCATGGATGCCCAGTTTTGCATTGTTAGATCTGTTTGAAATCTATCCCATTTAGCACGGTGACAGTGCCACACATCACGATGGACGGTATCCTCAATGTGAAGGATTCGTCTCCACAAGGACTGTGCGGTGGTCACTCCTACCAATGCTGTCATGGACAGAAGCATCTGCGGCAGGCAGATTGATGAGGACAAAGTCAAGTATGTTTTTCCCTCGTGTTGGTTCCCCCACCACCTGCTGCAGACCCAGGCTAGCAGCTATGTCCTTTAGGACTCGGCCAGCTTGGTCAGTAGTGGTGCTACCGAGCCACTCTTGGTGATAGACATTGAAGTCCCCCACCCAGAGTACATTTTGTGCCCTTGCCACCCTCAGTGCTGCCTCCAAGTGGTGTTCAACTTAGAGCAGTACTGACTCATCAGCTGAGGGAGGGCGGTAGGTGGTAATCAGCAGGAGGTTACATAGCCCTTGTTTGACCTGATGCCATGAGACTTCATGGGGTCCGGAGTCGATGTTGAGGACTCCCAGGGCAACTCCCTCCCTACTGTATACCACAGTGCCACCACCTCTGGTGGGTCTGTCCTGTCGGTGGGACAGGACATACCCGGGGATGGTGATCGCAGTGTCTGGGACATTGTCTGTAAGGTATGATTCCGTTAGTATGACTATGTCAGGCTGTTGCTTGACTAGTCTGTGGGACAGCTCTCCCAACTCTGGCACAAGCCCCCAGATGTTAGTAAGGAGGACTTTGCAGGGTCGACAGGGATGGGTTTTCTGTTGTCGTTTCCGGTGCCTAGGTCGATGCTGGGTGGTCCGTCCGGGTTCATTCCTTTTGATAGACTTTGTAGCGGTTAGATACAACTGAGTGGCTTGCTAGGCCATTTCAGAGGGCATGTAAGAGTTAACCACATTGCTGTGGGTCTGGAGTCACATGTAGGCCAGACCAGGTAAGGACAGCAGATTTCCTTCCCTCAAGGACATTAGTGAACCAGATGGGTTTTACAACAATCGACAATGGTTTCATGGCCATCATTAGAACATAGAACATAGAACAGTACAGCACAGTACAGGCCCTTCGGCCCACGATGTTGTGCTGAACCTTTAACCTACTCTAAGATCAAACTACCTACCTACCCTTCATTCTACTATCATCCATGTACCTATCCAAGAGTCGGTTAAATGTCCCTAATGTATCTGCTTCTACTACCACCGCTGGCAGCGCATTCCACGCACCCACCACTCTCTGTGTAAAGAACCTACCTCTGACCTCTCCCCGAAACCTTCCTCCAATCACCTTAAAATTATGCCCCCTGGTGATAGCCCTTTCCACCCTGGGAAAAGGTCTCTGGCTATCCACTCTAAATATGCCTCTCATCATCTTCTACCCCTCTATCAAGTCACCTCTCATCCTTTTTCGCTCCAATGAGAAAAGCCCTAGCTCTCTCAGTCTTTCTTCGTAAGACATGCCCTCCAGTCCAGGCAGCATCCTGGTAAATCTCCTCTGCACCCTCTCTAAAGCTTCCACATCCTTCCTATAATGAGGCGACCAGAACTGAACACAATATTCCAAGTGTGGCCTAACCTGGGCCTTATAGAGTTGCAGCATTACTTCGCAGCTCTTAAACTCAATCCCCTTGTTCATGAAAGCCAACATACCATACGCCTTCTTATGACCTGCCCCTCACAAAGCCATGCTGACTGTCTCTAATCAAACCATGCTTTTCCAAATAATCATAAATCCTGTCTCAGAATCCACTCCAATAATTTTCCCACGACCGACGTAAGACTGACTGGTCTATAATTCCCAGGGTTATCCCTATTCCCTTTCTTGAACAAGGGAATAACATTGCCACCCTCCAAACATCCGGTACTACTCCAGTGGACAGTGAGGACACAAAGATCATCACCAAATGTGCGGCAATCTCTTCCCTCGCTTCCCGTAATATCCTTGGGTATATCCCGTCTGGCCCTGAAAACTTATCTGTCCTCATATCATTCAAAATTTCCAGCACATCCTCCCTCTTAACCTCAACCAGTTCGAGCATATCAGCCTGTTTGACGCTGCCCTCACAAATGACCAGGTCCCTCTCACTAGTGAATACTGAAGCAAAGTATTCATTTAGGACTTCCCCTACCGCCTCCGACTCCAGGCACAAGTTCCCTCCATTATCCCTCCACTATATTGTAATTCCAGATTTATTAATTAAATTCAAATTCCACCTTATGCTGTGGCGGGATTCGAAACCATGTCCCAGAGAAATACCCTGGGTCTCTGGGTTACTAGTCCAGTGATAATACCACTATGCCACCGCCTACCCCTTTTGTTCTTTTTCCACCCTCCCAGTTTGACCTACTTTGACCTTCTTTCTAACTTTTCCTATTTCCAATGAAGGGTCATCGACCTTAAACATTAATTTTATTTTTCTCTCTCTGCAGATGCTGCTCGACCTGCTGAGCATCTCCAGCATTTTCTGTTTATATTCCCGCCGTTCACACTTCCTCGAGACTCGATATTTGTTTACTTACGTGTCGCATTACCCCTCCCTTTGGCTTTGCACAATGAAACATTTTGTCATTTTTTCTCTCCTGCACTCCATCCTGTCATTTCATTTCCCCACCAACCCCCTTTCACTTGTTCAAAACCTATTGCATTTCTAACTTTTCCCAATTCTGATGAAAGGTCTCAGACCTGAAACATTTGCTCTGTTCCTCTGCCCACAGATACTGAAAGACCTGTTAAGAATGTTCAGTGTTTCTGTTCTTGTTTCAGATTTAAAGCATCTGCACTATTTTGCTTTTGTTATTTAATCTGGGCCGTTTTCGTTGGCATAATGCCGAACGTCCGTCCAGGGTGCAATCCAAAATGGGACAAATTCCTGCAGACAATTTGAGTTGCTTTCCAACATGCTGTACCCATCATGGTTAAACCCTTTAGGGTAGAGGGGCATTGCCACATATCACCTCATAGAATTGTTCCTCCACAGGTCAGAGTCCCATATTAGAGTGAAAGTGAATAGAAAAGGGCACAAGACGCATATAGGAAGCCATTCCTATGGTTTAAAGGTAACAAATAGTTTCCTGAAATTTAGAGGGCATGCGAAATTCAGAGAAATTCTGCAGTGGTAAAAAAACACGCAGTCCTTCCCAGTGTTCCATGTTCTATCTCCAAACCCAATCCTACCATTGGCAGATTCAATGTATCCCGTGAGTCGTAGCAGACACTAAAATACACATTTGAAGAAGTGCAGAATTAACTGACACCTGGTGCACGACCTGGTTGTTAAATCTATATTGAAAGGTGGTGTGCAATAGTTAGATGCTAACCAGAAAGCATGTTTCGTTATGCTGCAATAAATGTAGCTTGAAGTACTGATGCACTGAGATGTGGTAAGAACCGCTTCCTCTCTTGTAAACATCAGTATTAGCAACAAATTCAGGCCAACCGTTTTCACTGCAACAACAACCGCATCGCAGTTTTGGTAAAAGGTAAGATTAATTCGTAATTACCTATGTAAACGAGCAGCAAAACATACACCCGTTAACCCTTTTCCAGCTGCAGCTCAAAGGCCGATATTTCTACTTCGTTGAGTATATCACTGTTAAAAGGATAATTTTTCTTTGAGCCCTCTCTGTAGCCAGCTGATCATGTTGCAGGCAACCTCAGTTCTCCACAGGATGTGCAAGATACCTCATACTAACTAGTTTTTCCTGTCTATGCACCTAATATATTACCGAACCGTAATTACCTGACACTTGAGCACACAACATTGAGCATTTTATACAAATCTGTACAAATTTCAGAAATGATAGTCGCGATGGGGCGCCAGGAACTTGGGGATTTCTCCACTGAAACTTTCAGCTGTGGTCCTTCATCTGCTACAGATATTGCACAAGGATCATTATTGCCCAGTATAAGGAAAGGCGCACGTTGCATCTGTGTTCACACCATGTCATTAAATTGAAATTGTTCGGTGAAAGTCGAGAATGCATCATTGCTTGTTAAGAAGGTGGAGAAAACGAGATCAGTCCGAAAGCACTAATGAGGTGACACGCAAGAATCCCAATTCTCCCATTATATCATTCAGACAAATTTTCAATTCACCTCGTGTTGGTTCTGTAACCCCTCTTGAACAGGTATTGCAGCCTTTGAGTAACAAACAACACTTCTGATATTTATTTATTTATATTTTTATAGATACAGCACTGAAACAGGCCCTTCGGCCCACCGGGTCTGTGCCGCCCATCAACCACCCATTTATACTAATCCTACACTAATTCCATATTCCTACCACATCCCCACCTGTCCCTATATTTCCCTCCCTATACTAGGGGCAATTTATAATGGCCAATTTACCTATCAACCTGCAAGTCTTTGGCATGTGGGAGGAAACCGGAGAACCCGAAGGAAACCCACGCAGACACAGGGAGAACTTGCAAACACCGCGCAGGCAGTACCCAGAATTGAACTCCGGGTCGCCGGAGCTGTGAGGCTGCGGTGCTAACTACTGCGCTACTTTTTGTAAAAAATATTTCTTATTCCAGTTACGGTTTGTCTCCCATTTCCCGGATTTAATTTGAAATCTTTGCATTCATACAATCCAAACTTTTCAGCGCTTTATTCTGCACTGCATGACATTCATATCTATTACTTTCGATCGGGTATTGAATTTTGCATTCAGCTGTAAGATCGCGCATGAAAGCACAGCAATATATCTCATTTTAAAACTTGGTTATTACAGTCTTTATTATAGAGTTCCTGGCATGATCCAACTAATCAATTATGATCGTTTTTTGGCTTTATCGTGGTGTGGTCATGTGGCGCCATTTTGATTACACGTTACAAGGTAATGGGGATAACGACTTAACGCTTTGTGATACGAATTCGTATGCACTTTTGAGACAACTGCAATTCGGTGCATATAAAGGACAGCAGAAATGTTTTCTCCTCCAAAATAAGCATACAAATTGTATATAAACTTGAAGGAAAAGCTTTTTTTAAGCAGCTACCGGTTATAATCTTCAGTGCAGTGTCTGTTAGGCGATGGAGGCAGATTCAATCATGACTTTCAAAAGGAAATTAGCTTAGTCCTTGAAGAGGAAAAATGCAGGGCTGATGGGAAAGGGTGGAGGAGTGGGACGAGGTGGATGTTCTTCCAGAGAGCTGGCACCGACTCGACGGGCCAAATGGCCCTTTCTGTGTTGTCACCATTCTTTGATTTCACCTGTTCGATATTTCTAGCGAACGATATTCACGATGTCGCTACAGCAATGGATTAGAGAATTTTTTACCCCTACAAGTCGAAAGAGGAGCGATTACATGTTGTACCAATATGCCGTCGCGCCTTTAATTTTTAGTTTTGAAATGGAGTTCGCATCCGAAGCAGTAACTTATATGTTCTCCTCACAGATGCGGACTAAACTGCCCTGTATTTCTGTCTTCGTTTCACATCTCTACAATCTACACTACTTCTAAGTATTAGCTTTCTTCTTATGAATCAGTAAAATAGCAAAAGGCAAATAAAAACTTCATCAATATCCCATGAACTTAATTCTCTTTTCTCCAGACCTTCTGCGAATACTCAAACAACAGTGACGCACTGGATAGCAGATCAGTGTTAAATGGACGATGAGAACAGGAACAGTCAAGAAACAACACAAGAACAGTTTGTCCACTAAAATTCGTGGCCTTGAAACCCAGCTCTCCCATTATCGTTTGCAGTGCAAACAGTTGAAGTATTATTTTAGCTGTGAGCAAAAACAAAATACACTTTCCGATATCTGTTTTAAAACTATGTCTTGTTTAGAGTTTTTGACTTGTAGTTTTTGACTACTTTCTGGATTTTCTGTGAACTCCACTCATCTTATGTTAGATCCTACTAAGTTACTCAAGTAACTGTCGTCTTTCTAATCTGTCAGTTCTAGTGTTGGCTCATTGGTGACAGTCTGTCCTCTGGCCTTCAACCGTTTAAGCACGTAAACCAAGCTGACATTTAAGTTGAATGCTGAGGGAGTGCTGCACTTCTACAGGTGCAGGCTTTCGGATGAGAAAAACTGGACAGTGCGACTGCACCTACAATATTGCGTACAGTTTTGTTCTCTTTACTGAAGGAGGCATATACTTGCATTGGAAACAGTTCACAGAAGGTTCACTCGGCTGATTGCTGTGATGAAGGGGCTTTCCTATCATGAAACCTTGAGCAGGTTGGGCCTGTACTCATTGGAGTTGAGAAGAATGAGATTGTTGAAACATGTAAGATTCTGGCGGGGGTAGAGGGGGGTGGGGGGAGGTGGTCGGGGGCGGTTGTTGACAGGCTGAGAGGATGTTCCCCTCGTAGGGGAATCTTGAACTCAGGGACACAGTTTCAAAATAAGGGGTCTCCTTTTTAAGGCAGAGATGAGGAGGAATTTCATCTCTCAGAAGGTCATTAATCTTTGGAATTATCTTCCCATGAGATCAGTGAAGGCTGGATCATTGATTATATTCAAGGCTGAGGTAGAGATAATTTTGATATACAAGGTAGTTAAGAGTTATGGGGGCAGCAGGAAAGTGGAGTTAAGGCCACAATCAGATCAGGCTAGAGGGGCCGAATGGTCTTCTCTTGCTCCTATTTCTTATAATGCAATTATAATATTTTGACTCATTGCACTCACTACCGCCAGATTAGAGGGTCTGACATCCTTGAAAATCCTTGGATAAATCGCCAGGCTGGATGGATTGCATCTCAGGTTGGTAAAGGAAGCCAGGGAGCGAATAATGGATGGGGTGCGGATCATCTTCAAATCCTCACTGGATACAGTAGAGGAACCAGACGATTGGAGGTCTGCAAACGTTGTACCATTGTTTAAAAAGGGTGCGAGGGATAGGTCAAATATTTATAGGTAGGTCAGTCTGACCTCGGTGGTGCGTAAATTGCTAGAATTTATTCTGAGGCACAGGATATACTGCCACTTAGAAAGGCACGGATTAATCAGGGATAGCTAGCCGGGACTTGTAGGGGAAGGTCATGTCTTACGAACTTAATTGATTTTTGTTTTGACGAAGTAGTGGGTGGGTGCGTGGAATGCGCTGCCAGTGGTGGTAGTAGAAGCAGATACATTAGGGACGTTTAAGCGACTCTTGGATAGGTACATGGATGATAGTAGAATGAAGGGTAGGTAGTTAGTTTGATCTTAGAGTAGGTTAAAGGTTCGGCACAACATCGTGGGCCGAAGGGCCTGTACTGTGCTGTACTATTCTATGTTCTCTGTTCTATGTTCCATGAAGTAACCAGAAGGATTGGTAAGAGTAGTGCAATGGATGTAATCTACATGGACTTCAGTAAGGCATTTGACAAGGTCCCACATGACAGACTGGTCAATAAAGTGAAAGTCCATGGCATACAGGGGAGTAGGGCAGGTTATATCCAGAATTGGCTCAGGGACAGGAAATAAAGGGTAGTAGTGGACGGAGGTTTTTGCAGATGGAAAGCTGTTTCCAGTGCCGTTCAACAGGGCTCAGTGTTGGATCCCTTGCTGTTTGTACTATATATTAATGATTTGGACTTTAATGTGGAAAGCTTGATTAAAAAAATCTGCTGATGATACAAAAGTTGGGCATGTGGTTGATTGTGAAGAGGATAGTTGTAGACTCCAGAATTATATCAATGGTTTGGTTGAGTGGGCAGAAAAGTGTCAAATGCAATCCAATGTAGAAAGAAATATGAGGTAATACATTTGGGGTGGGCAAATAAAGCGAGGGAATACACAATAAACGGGAGGATATTGAAAGGGGTAGAAGTGAGAGACCTTGCAGTGCATGTCCACAGGTCCCTGAAGGTGGCAGGACAGGTAGATAGAGTGGTAAAGAAGGCATATGGCATGCTTTCCTTTATTGGCCAAGGTATAGAATTCAAACGCAGGGATGTAATGCTGGAATTGTATAAAGCGCTGGTTAGGCCACAGTTGGAGTATTGTGCACAGTTCTGGTCACCACGTTACAGGAAGGACATAATTTCGCAGGAGAGTACAGAGGAGATTAACATGAATGTTGCCAGGGCTCGAAGGTTGCAGCTAAGCGGAAAGATAGGCTAGCGTTGTTTTCCTTAGAACACAGGAGGTAGAGGGGTGACTTAATAGAGATGTACAAAATTATGAGGGGGCCAGATAGAGTAGACGGAAGGGATGTTTCCCGTAGTGGAGACGTCAATTACCAGGGGCACAAATTTAAGGTGACTGGTCGAAGGATTAGAGGGGACCTGAGGAAATCCCTTTTCACCCAGAGGATGGTGAGTGTCTGCAATTCACTGTCAGGAACGATGATGGAAGCAGAAACCCTCAATTCTTTTAAAAGGTACCTGGACCTGCACCTGAAGTGTTGTAACCGACAAGCTACGGACCAGGTGCTGGAAGGTGGGAGTAGATTGAGCGGCTAGTGTTTTTCCGGCTAGGCACGGACACGACGGGCTGAATGACCTCCTTCTGTGCCGTAATTTTTCTACGGTTCTATGGTTCTACTTCAATGGATAGGAAAATCGAACAGAGAGCAAATGAGGCTACAGATATGCTACCGTCCACTTTGCGTTTCTGCCCAAGGCAAATTTATACCCCATAAAAACTAAATCCACATTCCGATTAATTTTCGAGTAATTCAAGCTACTAACCGAACATGGGGTTCTGAAATAGGATTTATCTGCTTGGGGAGTAAAATGAACGGTGCAACTGATTAGAGAACAACTTTTGTGGAGGCAGACCGTATGGTTGAGCTGCTAACTTTGTATCTGTCTTCACTAAATGAGAACATGCTGTCATTGTCAAAATAAAAGAGTGGGGGTGGTGGTGGAGGGGGTGGGGGGGGGGGGGGGGGGGCGGTTGCAGGGCAGGGGGGGTTGCCCGGTACAGACATTGTAGAGGATAAAAATTCAAAAAGAGGGTGTGCTGAAAATACGTGCAGAACTCAGGAAGGAAAGTCACCGGGTCAAGATGGGATGCATACTGTGTTGCTGAGGCAAGTAAGGATGAAAATAGCGAAAGCTATAGCCATGATGTTTCAATCCTCCTTGGATAAGGGATTGGTGCCAAAGAACCCGAGCTTTGCAAAAGTTACACCCCTGTTCAGAAAAGGAAGGAAGACTAAACCAATATTTACAGGGCAGTCAGCCTAACAACGGCGGAAGGGAAACGTCAAGGCTGTGGACCCGCACTGACTGAAACTGCGAATGGATGGAGTCTGGATTTTGGGGCCTGCTGGCATTGCTCTGCGCAGGAAACATTCAAACATGATATCCGCCCGAGCATAGAATTAAAGAAGCAGTCAGGAGAGACAGAGCCCATTCGGCCCGTAGTGCCTGTGCGGAATCTTTGGAGAAACTATTCAATCGGTTCCACACACCTGCTCGTTTCCCATATTCCTCCTTTTCAAATATATGAACGGTATTATTGAATCGTCATCCACCACAGCTGGTGCATTCCGGATCAGATCGAATCGCTGGATTGTTGTCAATTATCCGTGTTCTCGGGTTATCGACCCCACTGCCAATGCAAACAGTTTATCGCTATCTATTTTATCAAAACCCCACAACATTTTGAACACATCTATTAAAACTCCCATTCACCTCCTCTGCTCTCAGGAGAACAATCTCTGTTTCTCACGTCTCTCCATCTAGCTGAAGTCCCTGTTCTCCGATACCATTTTGGTGAATCTCGTCTGCTTTTTCTCCAAGGCCTTGACACCCTTCCTAAAGTGTGGTACGCAGAATTGGCCACAATGCTCCAGTTGAGGCCTAACCTGTGATTCATAAAGGTTTAGCATAACTTCCCTGCTTCTCTATTCAATGCTTCTATGCCTCCATTTATAAAGCCGAGGATTCCCTTTTTTTTAACAATATTATCAACTTCCCCTGCACCTTCAAGAATTAGTATATGGTAACTCCCAGGTCTCTCTGTTCTTGCACCAGTTTTACCATTTAATTTATATTGCCTATCTTCACTGTTCCTTAGAAAATGCATCGCTTCACAGCTATGATATTTCACCGATCATGTTTACCGATGTGCTCCTGAAGTCTTTTACTTTCCTCCTTACAGTTCCAAGCTTTGTGTTATCTGATTTAAACTTATTCCCCACAAATCCAAGTCCAGGTCAATAATATATATTAAGTTTGTCAGAAACGATTTGCCTTAATCAAATCTATGTTGACTGTCATTTATTAACCAATTTTCTTTACACGTTTTCACGGATTATGGTCTCTTGAAGACTCCTCACAAAGGTACATTAGACTGTCTGGCCTGTACTTAACTGGTTTGTTTACCTACTTTTTTTGAACAGGGGTGCAAGATTTGCAACGCTTCCATTCTCTGGCACTACTCCCATATCCAAGAAAGATGAAAGTTTGCGTTCAAATCCTCTGCTATTTCCGATTATAAACTATGTACTCAGCAACTTGGGATGCATCCATTCTGGACCGGGTGACTTTTTTACTTTGTATGCGGCCTGACGTGTAAGTACCTCCTCTGTCTATTTCTAACCTAACCAATTTTTCCACCGCGTTCTTCTTTGCTGCGATATTAGCAGCATTATCCCCTGAGTGAAGACAGATTCAGTAGCTTCTCACAATTTACGACAGTAGCTTCTCACAGTTCTGCCAATCGTATCAACTTCAAGCTTTGGAATTATGCACTGTATATCAAGTCCAGGTCATTAATATATATTAATTCATATCAAAAAAGTAGTTATCCCAATACTGACCCTGGGAATATTATTGTTTACTACCCCTTCTCCCACCCCTGCTTTAAAATAGCCATTAACCAGTATTTTGTTTTCTGCACCTTACCAATTTCGTACACATACCACGACGGCCAATTTAATCCCTTGGGATTCAATTTTGCTCGTAACTCTATTAAATGATACCTTAGCAACTGCCCTTTGAAAGTCAATGTGCACAACATTAACTACACCAGCGTTCCCTACCTTTTTCAATTTTTTAAGTAAAGAGCAGTCAACTATGCAGGACACGATTTGCCTTCAACAAATCCGTGTTGCCTATCATTTACTCATACGTGTTTTTCGAAATGGCGATTTGGTTAGACCGGCCCCCTGCTGATGCAGAAATCTGTAAGTAACGGGAGATCACAGGAGCTTCAGGATTTAAGTGAAATGTATTAATATGAGAAAGTACGTTGTTCAACTCAACAAGATCACGACCTAAAATATCGGAAACCGGTTAATCTATGTTAGTGCTTTTACATTTCATGTATAGTTTTTGGAAACAAAATAAAAGTAATAAAAAGTGCCGTGTTATGTTTAATGTTTTTCAAGCTTGACGAATGTGTTCGACATTATTTTGCCTTAAACTCAAATTTGATATGAAAGTGCTTTCTTATTGATACAAAACTTAAATATAAGGATAAAATTATGATTTTGTCTGATAGTTTAAAACCAAAGCCCGTTTCACCTCACTTCAGTGTGATAATTTGTTTATTTCTTGTTAAAATGGCTAATAGCTAAAATTACAGCTTGCTGTCGAGTCTGAGCGCAGTTTACATCAGGAGTTACTGCCCGATATTGCTCAAAGCATCAATTCGCTATTTCGACCCTGGCTGCCACTGAGGTACAAGATGCTAACAGCAGTTGCAAAGGCCTTGGAGTTTAACATGCAGCAGAATTCAACAGATGATGAGATTTGAGTGAAAGTACATAACTGATCGGAGTGGGGAGGGGGCACTGCAAACGGTTCGGTTTGTAGGATAATTGAGATCTGCAATCTTCCCTGTGTTGGGAGGGGTGCCAATATAATGGATGTCAGAAAATGTAGAATATTAGAAAGTCAAGGGATATCGAGAAAAGGCGGGTAAGGGATTTAAGGTCCAATTAGACGTGATCTAATTGAACAGTTGAACAGATTCAAGGTGCCGAATGGTCCCCTCCTGCCTGTATGATTCTATAAACACTTATGGAATGAAATTTGCCTCGGCTTTATTTGTAGCCCATTCGTTCACTTCTTGTTGATTTTCCTCATACGTGCAACAACTTTGAACAACGGAGGCTTTCATCTGATGTCTTATTAACTAAAAGTCTAAGAACTGGAAGGAGTTGAATTTGGATTTGATCTTTAAGCACAGAAGAAATTAAGAGTCAGAAGTTAACAGTGGACAGCTTGAAATGTGGTTACGAACAGAACACTATTTTTACATGATGTTTGGAGGTGTACTTCAGTCGTTTTGAGCTGAGCATTGGCTGGGCGGCGCGCGCAGCAAGGAAAATGTGGTCGGTACATTTACAGGCCGGTAACAGAACTCGCCGGAATTTCGTCCCATTGAAACTAACGGGAGGAAAATCTGGCGGGTTCTATTCAGGCCAAGTGAAATTCCCCGCCAGATTTCCTTCCTGTTCTGCGCCCACGGAGTAAATACGAAAATGCAACTCCACTATCTCATGGTGGAAGAGGTCCGTTCAGCAGGACTTCTCTCACCTTTATGAGCACAAAACTGAATGAGGAACTTTACCTTAGGATACAGGAAAAATGCGGCAAAGGTAGGCTAGTGGGTTGACTCAAGATCACTTTTATTCTTCACAGCATATCATATATATATGCACACGCACGTATAACCCATTATTGCGCATTTGAAATTGGCGAATTCCATTACTGTCAGGTACCTTCCTGTTTATTTTCTGGTTACCGTCAGGACTGATTAATGAGCGGGAGCTTATCGAAATCACGATGCCCTAGAATTTGCTGAATAACAAATATTATCTTACCTTGCCTGTTTGTGTAGTACAATGTGTATTAAGCCGCTCTGGCAGTCTGGTAACCTGACCCGCAATACTGCACATTGGATCGTATCGGGATAATGAAAGATATGTCGACAGGACTTAAACAAATCTGTAGTACCAGTAGAACACCAGAGAAGGCCGTTATCTTATTGAACTAAGAACAAAGAACAAAGAACAAAGAACAGTACAGCAAAGGAACAGGCCATTCGGCCCTCCAAACCTGAGCCGATCTTGATGCCTGCCTAAACTAACACCTTCTGCACTTCCGGAGCCCATATCCCTCTATTCCCTTCCTATTCATCTATTTGTCAAGATGTCTCTTAAACGTCGCTATCGTATCTGCTTCCACCACCTCCCATGGCAGCAAGTTCCAGGCACTCACCACCCTCTGTGTAAAAAACTTGCCTCGCACATCCCCTCTAAACTTTGCCCCTCGCACCTTAAACCTATGACCCCTAGTAACTGACTCTTCCACCCTGGGAAAAAGCTTCTGACTATCCACTCTGTCCATGCCGCTCATAACTTTGTAAACCTCTATCATGTCGCCCCTCCGTCGTTCCAGTGAAAACAATCCGAGTTTTTCCAACCTCTCCTCATAGCCAATGCCCTCCAGACCAGGCAACACCCTGGTAAACCTCTTCTGTACCCTCTCCAAAGCCTCCACGTCCTTCTGGTAGTGTGGCGACCAGAATTGCACGCAATATTCTAAGTGTGGCCTAACTAAGTTTCTGTACGGCTGCAACATGACTTGCCAATTTTAATTTGCTTGGACCTCTTCACTGAGATCCATGATATGTACAGGTTATGAAAACAAACATGTCTCAGATACATGAGCTTGGGGTGTTGTCAGCAGATACCGACGTCCTCAAATGAAAGATGCGGCCAGAGAGCGGAACGGCGCCAAGTTTGTAAAACAGGGAGATGAATAGTAAGACATTGGCAAATTAGCGCCAAGCTTGGGTTTTTAATCTGCAATTTCTGAAATACTTTATTGTGTGCCTGATATTGCAGCAAACGCACCTGCTGAAGGAAAGAAACGCCAGTAAAAAATCTTGCTTGGCAATCAGAGTATTGCAATAAAAGCAAGAAATGCTGGAACCACTTAGCAGGTCTGGCAGCGTCTGTGGAAAGAGAAGCAGAGTTAACGTTTCGGGACAGTGAGAAGGATCACTGACCCGAAACGTTAACTCTACTTCTCTTTCCACAGATGCTGCCAGACCTGCTGAGTGGTTCCAGCATTTCTAGTTTTTATTTCAGATTTCCAGCATCCGCAGTATTTTGCTTTTATTTTAGAGTATTGCAATATTTGTTATCAAAATGATGACATGATTTAAACTATTAGCGCTAAACCATTTACGCCTAAATGCTAGAATCATGATTTAATGGCTACTTTATTTAAAAATTGCGTATAAAGCAACAATATGGAGAATACCTTTAGAAAACACCGGGACATTCCATTGCAAAACATTCAGACAAATCTTTCTCCTGAAATCGAACTGAGTTAAAGGGTAAAAAGAAAGTTCTTCTTGTCTCCAGTTTCTACGACAACAACATTAAAAACTTATATTTGTTAAACGCTGTTAACGTAATAAAAGGTCCCAAGGCGTTTCCACAGCAGCATTATAAAATAAGACACCGAGATATTCGATAAAATGCCAAAATCTTGACCTAAGAGAATCGTTTTAAGCAGTGTGTTAGAGGAGGAAAGCGGGGTAGAAAGGTGTGGACGTGTGGGGAGGGAATTCCAGAGCTTAGGGCCTAGGCAACTGAAGCGATGGCCACCAGTACTGGAAGGAATAACATCAGACACTCAAGAAGCCAAAAGTAGATGATCACACTATCTCTGGGAATTGTGGAACTGGAGTAGATTACAGAGATAGGGATGGGCTAGAACATGGAGGGATTTCAAAACAAGGATGAGAATTTTAAAATCGAGAAATTGTTTGACTGGTAGCCGATTGCAGACAGGGATGGAATTGGTTGCTAGGGAATGGAGTTTGGAGCAGGGATCAAAAGAAGGGGCTTCTGTCTTCCTAATATTTAATTGCAGGAAATTTCTGCTCATCCAGTACTGGATGTCAGGTAAGCAGTCTGATAACTTCTCAACAGTGGAGGAATCAAGAGAAGTTGAAGTGAGGTAAAGCTGTGCATCAATGATGTCGTCGAGAGGCAGCTAACAAATAGGAGGGAGTTGAGGATAGATCCTTGGGGACACTTGATGCAACTGTATGAGAGTGGGAACAGAAGACATTTTAAGTGATTTACTGGCTATGATTCGTTAAATAAGAATGGAAGCAGGTGAAAACAGTCCCACCCAGCATATCAAAGTGTTGGAGAAAATCCAGATTGTGCCCAATTGTTGAACAAATTCTCCGGACTAGACATTGAAAATCAAACACTTTATTGCATGATATCATGGGGCAGCACACCTTACCTAAAGGCGGTCCAGTGCTACTCCCAAAGAGCTACAGATCGCCGTGGATTTATATAGTATAACAGAGGCAGAGCTAACAATTTCACAATTAGATAAACGCCCACAAGATGATCACAAGACCGCCTACGTGACTGTGCACCATGCAGAGTCCGAGGTCAGCAAAACATCAGTTTCAACAATAACAAGCTAGTTCCTTAATTCAATGCCCACTCCAGACACCATATCTGGCCGTAACGTCTGATTGTGGTTATCTGCTCTGTCTACAAGTTGGTTGTGGTTAGATTAGCTACAAGCTGTGTCCTGCTTTTCTGCTTCTACAAAGTTAAGTAATAATTAGCAAAGCTCAGAAAAATTTCTCCAACACAAAGGTTGCAGACAGGTCGAGAAGGACAGGAGGGATCGTTTGCCTTTGTCACAGTCAAATTGGATGCCATTTATGACTTTGATAAGAGCTGTTTCGGTGCTCGAGCAGGGCTGGAAGCCTGAATGTAGGGATTTAAACGGAGTACTGGGAAAGATGGGAACAGATTTGGAAGGTGACAAAATGTTGAAGAACTTCAGAAAAGAAAGGGAGGCTGGAGAAGGGATGATAGTTTGCAAGAGTGGTGGGGTCAAAGGTTGTTTTTTGAATAGAGGGGTGATGATGGCAGATTTAAAGGAGAGAGAGACAACACCTGAAGGCAGAGAACCATTTGCGATATTGGCTACATGGGGATCAGGAGGGAAGTTTAGTTGTCAGCAGTTTAGTGGGAATAAGATTGAGGGAGCAGGAGGTGGGTCACATGGAAAGGATTAGCTCAGACGGGACATGAGTGGAGATAACAGAAAGTTGAGGAAGTTGCAAGTTCAGGCCTAGGGCAGGAAGTTTGACCCCCTGGGCTAATAGAAAGGAGAGTGCGGCAGAGGCAGCTGATCGGATGGTCTCGATCTCATGACAAAGAGGTCCATGTGCTCCTTGCCCTTATTGTTGAAGGCGAGGTGGAGGGGCCGGGGAGGGATGTTTAAGAAGACAGTTTTCCGTAGAAATTCTACGCGATTCGTTCTGTATTTTTTTAAGGAAAGAACAGTCGCAATGTCACTACATTTCAGAACCGGAACATTTCTGAGCCCGATATTATTAAAGCATGTTTGTGATTAAACGTTAACTAATAATTTGCTTCAGATTTAGCAGGCCACGTGTCAGGAATGACTGAACTATGCAATGTGTTAAACATTATTAAAAGTAGTTTTGTCTTGAATATTAATGAGCAAAATACATTACAGACAGTCACAATTTATAATGTGAACCCTAAACCATGTGAAAATTCTACTAAAGCGAGTGACATTGGAATACACATTTTACTAATCGATTTACAGGAACATAACAGAAGACCTGGAGTTGCAATAGCAGCCAGGATTTTACATAATAGATTCCAAATGCGACTTGTTTCCCAGCATAATACAGACGTTGCGAATCGGGCGTCCATGAGGAAAACCGCTCGATTCCGAACCAGATGCATCCTATTTGTTGCATCGTGATGTATTTTGTTGGTTTAGGGTGAGCAATCTGACGCTGTCTGTTTCGACTCCCATCCAGATGCTGCCCTTTCCTTTAAAGTTTATCCCTGTAGTTATGTTTGGAGTCTGTCAATGGTATTGCAACGTAAGGCGCTTTTGCATCCGCGTCTGTCTGCAGGGACCGAAATACAAAACAAGTTATTTATTTATGCTCTCACTTCAATTGTGCGGACTCCCAGTTCAGATTTTCCGAAAGGGAGCGTCGACAGGAAAATCGCCGGTCGGCGGTACATGATTTTTTTGAGCCATTTAACTTAGTAATAAAAGAAGAAAAAGGTTTCTGTGACCTGGGATTTAACGTGAAGCCCAATCGAATTAGCTCGTCCGTTACTATTCAATCACACCGGAAGTTCGGGATAAGAACAAATCTATTCGCACTGAGCAGACCAGTCAAGGTTAAATAGATTTGCAGACACAATTGTTATAGAAAGAACGCGAAGCGAATAGATCCTTTAAGAAGTTTAACACAAGTAAATGAGAAGGTTTATACCTAGCCTAAACATTCATGCAATAAATAATATTGAATTAGCACACAGCGATTTAGAAAGAGTCTGAATCTCACTATAGGCAGATCACTTTCAACATCCAGACCCCTAAACAGATAATAGAATTCCAGGACATAAAACCAGAACCTCGAATACAAGCGGTCCCGAGAAAGCTAAAAAAAATGCAATTGGGGACCACATTTGGAATATAACGTTAACTTTCTCACTAAAACCAAAAAGAGGCTTACATACAAGAACGAAAGAAGAAAAAGAGCAAGGTTAATCTTAAACGTAAAAAAAGGGTGAGATAGGAGGAAATTTTGAGACGCTGAATCTTCCCAAATTGGCATTAAATCTCGGAACGTATGTAAAATTTTCCATGATTTAGATATGGTGGGACGGTTTATTGCTTTAATCTTTGCTAAGGAACAAACAATGTGTATGGAAAATACATCGGGAACAGATATAAGGGAGCATTTTCTATACAGGCTATTGGAGGTAAAAGTATTAAAACATTGAAATGAGACCAAACGCATTCTTGCATGAAATAGATCGAACCGCTTCCTACTGATTCTGAAAATAAAGTTACATATTTATATGTGGCGTTACTTAGGATAAATGAACTGTTTGTTCATGAGAATTTGAGGGCTTCGCATAGATCTCTACTCCTGGCAATGAATGGAGTTCACTATTTTACACTGAAGCATTCAGTCCGCGGGTATGTACATAATCAGAGGTTACAGCTGGCAGATTTAATGCAAAAGTTTAAATTATGTTCACAAATCTGGATTCAGACGTGTGCGTATTGCCAGTTTATCTGTGACCGTTATACATTCGAATCCATGACTGCCGAAATGCTAATGGCAAGACTTATTCAAGTCTACAAAGAATTATATAGAATTTAAAGCACAGAAACGGGCCACTCGGCCCCACAGGTCTATGCCAGTGTTTATGCTCCACACGAGCCTCGTCCCATTTTGTTGACTTCATCGCCCTCAAGCATCACATCGAGTTGTTGCATTTCATTACGTGAGCTGGTAGGGGCGTAAGTTTTTTTTTAGTTTTTAGAGATACAGCACTGAAACAGGCCCTTCGGCCCACCGAGTCTGTGCCGACCATCAACCACCCATTATATACGAATCCTGCACTAATTCCATATTCCAATCACATCCCCACCTGTCCCTATATTTTCCCTACCACCTACCTATACTAGTGGCAATTGCTAATGGTCAATTTACCTATCAACCTGCAAGTCTTTGGCATGTGGGAGGGAACCGGAGCACCCGGAGGAAACCCACACAGACACAGGGAGAACTTGTAAACTCCACACAGGCAGTACCCAGAATTGAACCCGGGTCGCTGGAGCTGTGAGGCTGCGGTGCTAACCACTGCGCCACTGTGTAATATTACTAGATCGCTGCTTTGTGACAGAATAACGCACCCCGATTCGTCCAATTACCTAAATAAGTTCGCCTCTGCACCAACTCTTGAAAAGTGCGACTGTTTCATCAGAGCAGAGAAGATTATTGGTGATTTTTCTGTGTTTAACATTATGGAGGATGGGACGGAGTAAATAGACTTAATTATGGCGATAGTGTAAAACGGGCAGCATTTGATTGGCTGCCCGTTCTACATCTCGCCTGATTTTGGTTTCCATTCGAGCAAATCGGGTTCGATTTCTAAGGCTGATCCAATATTGCCAACTTTACACTTTGATCAAAAGTTAAAATTACGCCGGACTTTTTCCATTGATGTTATATCTATACAGATATAACATAAACTATAAGAGAGCAGGAAAGACTTTTTCCACAGATGGTTTTGAAGATGTGGAAGGCACTTCTGAAGTTGGGAAATGGATCAGATGTCATGCCAGCATTAAATAACAGGTTGGGGAGGTGCTGAGTTAAATGGACATGGGATTTGAATACTGCGAGTTTGGAGAATAAATACCAATATGCGCTGTTAGGACAACGAGCCTGTTTTGCATTTCAATATCTATCTAATTCTATGTAATTTGCACTGAATGGTTCCTTAAGTCTCTAAGGCTGTCTTTAAATTACAGAAGAATTGTATTACCTTTATTCTTTTTAAATGACATTGCATCCCAATAATGAAAGCCACCATTAGAAATACAAATCCACCCCATGCACATCTAGAAATCAGTAAGGAATGGGAGATGTTTTCACGATCTAAAATATTAGTACAAAATATAAATATATAAATATGAAGGACATGTTCAAATTGTCACCCAAACACAGCTGTAAACAATGAGTTATTGTCTGACAAATTATTCCCAGCAAACCTGCGGTCTGAAAGAACAGACAAATTTAAATCAATGCTATTTTTATATTTTTATTCACCGTCGTATAGTTACATGAAAAAGTATATTCTTAGATCTCACTTTGAACTAGTTTCCTGTTGATAATAAGATTGCAACTGAAAGGGACAATGATTAATTTTAACATTGTAGAGTGTTTAATAGCCGCAGCAGATTGTGAGCACGGATTGTAGGATGCAGGGCACAGCGATTCCGGACCAAATTACAGGCCCCAAGTTACTGCCGGTTTTGTCTAAAGAGTCAGTTGCACACCTGAACCGTGACTCCAGGTTTCCAGGCGAACCACAGGATGAGGCAGGAGACCAACAACCGTAATAGCGGAGCTCTTGGCACGGAATTAAACCTTATTAAAAGTGAACAAAAATAAGCAGATGTCCTACATTTTCACGGATTTAAAACCTGGTGAAAGAGGGGGAATACACCAATGAATGAAACCGGAAGAGTCGCATCTGTTCTATCTGCAATAACTGAAATTTGCAATCTTACCTGTGCTGAGATATGTAGCAATGTAAGTGGCTGGAAAGTGGAGGGTACTGTGAGACACCAGGCAGGTGTAAATGGTCCCGGGCAAGACAGGATGCGTCTCTTGCAACTGACTGGAAGCTTCATATAGTCCATCGGTGTTGCGTTCAATAATTTGATTTATCCCTGTTGAAGTTCTGGTGCCATCCTTATACCAAACGATGCTGATATTCTCCGGGTAAAAGGGAGATGTCGTGCACACAACAGTCAGAGATGCAGAAGGATCTTGTTTAGGTTCCTGAGACGTAATTTTCAGTAGAGTTGGCGGAACTAGAAAATGGAGGTAAAAAAAGTCACATGTGAATCATTGAAGATTAGAAACCCATCATTGCATTTGTGACAGGACATTGTTTTCTCTGCGCTTTCAGCAGCCACATTGGTAGCGGCACCTTCTAAATTTAAACTTGATGTTTATGTTCCCCTCTTTATTCTTGAAAAAATGGTATAATTTTCGATCGCATTTGCTCGTTAGAATTTCTTGTTGTATTCTATTATTCAGTACTGATTTTCAGGCTTTAACAATTGGAACAAGGGAGGATTGTTCTTCAATCTCTTAAAGCTAAACTCACAAATTTAAAATACACCTCAGGGGAAAGACTGGATCTTTCCATAAGGGTAAAGATCATAGACTGCTTAACCCCTCGACGGTTCCTTCGACGAAACAAATAATACGACTTACGCAATTTAGGAAGTTTGTTGAAATCATCTGTTGCACAAAGAACCGAGGAGCGGGTTGAATCGATTTAAAGCCTGTCTAAGGGCGCCAGTATTACAACTGGTGAAAAAGCACAATTTGTCGAAGCGGTCGAGGCTTCAGAACTCAGAAACTGCTCAATATCTTATTTACTGACGATTCGGAAAATGATAGAGATTTAGGTTTCTTGGCCCAGGATACAGGCTGAGGCCATGAACTGTTATTATCACCCCGCTTTCAAAACTCTCAATATGTGGTTCAAGTAATTATAAACCCGTAGACGGGAGTAAATATCAGCTCCGATAAGCCAACACAGACAATGAAGTACTTTCGAATTATACCATCATATTATGATGGGGAAACTGCAGCCAATTTGCACAAAGCATGGATCCACTAATAAGAGGGAAATCTGTTTCAGTGGCTTGCAGTGGGATAAGTATTGGCCAACATCCCCCGCAATTCTTCGAATAGTGCCGTAGGATCTTTTACATCCAATTGAGAGCGTAGATGGGCTCGCGCGTGAACGACTTATCAGGCAGGCGGCATCTCCAACAGTGCAGCACTCCCTCAGTACTACATTGAAAGGTCAGCCTGGATTACATATTCAAGTCTCTGGAATGAAACTTAAGTTCATAAGCTCAGAGGCAGGACTCACACCAGTGAGCCACACAGGCAATACTGGAGGAGATTTCGAACTTGCTAGTTGGCATTTCTGATCGATAAACCCGTATATAAACAGCTGGACCTCTATTTTCCTTATCAGGAACGGTCTCCATAACAGGTGGCTCATTCCCAGCTCCAGGTTCACCCTGGATGTGCAAATTGAAAATCTGCCTCATTAAATAGAATAAGACGCCAGCTTACGACGGTAGGTAAACACCTCCGAGTCGGTTTTGCTTTTGCGCGAGAGTGTAACACGGGTGATAGCAAATCGACAGTCCGTTTTATATCTCTATCGATTTTTATTACCATTTATGTCAGAACAAATGTGACGCAGGCTGCCGATTTGCTATGGCCGTTTTTAGATTATCACTCGAAGTTAAAACGTGTCCATAGAAGATCATTGCAGCCCATATACTTCAGTGACGGATCATCCTCCACTTATATTGCAAATTTGAAGCGTTTGTTATATAGATAGTGCTCGTAAATCGTACGATGAATCTGTTCACATATTGAACTCTAGTTTAACTTTGGGGCCGATTTTTACAGCTATCTTTTAATCAATTGACTTCTAAGAGGAAAATCGGGCTGATGAACGAGCAGTTTATCCGATAGAACGCGTTTACACTATCTGCAGGAATTAAAAGCACACTTAATTTGTTTAATGGTGGCGAAGCATTGCATTACTCATCAATATGTAACTCTATCAAGTTTTCTGTGTAAATTGAAGTTATACAAAGAAGCAGTTGGAATCTGAGTTCCAAACTGAATCGTTCAAAAGGTAACTGGGAAGTGCTTTGACGTGTGAGCCAGTGTAGAATGAAAATATTCGAAAGCACGAATGATCCGCTGGGTATCTTTGCTGTGAAATATTACAGTTACAGCGATCTCATTCGTGGTGTTTATACTTACCCGTTACAACTAATTTCGACCCTGTTCCGTTTCCAACGATTTTGCCTCGATGAGTGACAGTGCAATAGTATACTCCTGAGTCCTGTACACTCACATTGATTATCCGAAGGAAGCCGCTGAATTTAGTCTTGAAGCCAATTACTTTTCTATCATCTTGTCCTGTGCTTAAAAAATGATTCTCACCCTCCTTCCACCAGTAGACTTTCACAGGTGGGCCGTCTTGAAAGAAGGGAAGCGTGCAATGAAAGGAGATGTTTGTACCCATGTTTGTGCTCGCACTCTCAGGGAGCTGAGTCACTTTGACCGACGTTTCGCTGTAGCCTATAGGAAGAATCAGTGAGAGATAACATTGCAGGAAAAAAAGCTCGAGGATAAGGGAGTCAGTCAAACAGTACAGAGGAAAGCGATGCATTTGACATGAAAGGAAAGTTATTTGGTGAGAAAGAGGGTCATACAAAGGGCAGTTACCTGTGAAAATGATTCCCAGAATAGAGAGGTACTGAAGTACATTATTCGCCAACATTTTGAACCAATTGATCTGTCGGAGGAACAGACCTGAACGAGTGATGGTTTCTAAGAACGCTGAGCGGTCGCAGTGTGGAAAACCTCACAATGAGGATTGACGTCCCCTGGTTAAGCATTTCCTGTGGGGGTGGAGGGAAATAATGAGGTCGGGACCCGAAGTCATGAAATACTGGCCCGTGCGTGTTGTTGAAAGTAAAGGGTTGGGGGGCGGGGTTAAGAATTATCCGCACCCCTATTGGCGGGGGTAAGGAAATGACGGCTGTTACAGGATGACATCAACCATTCCAAACCCGTCATTTATGGCTGAATTGCCTCGTCTGATAGCTGAAGCAGGGATCGAGGTGGAAGTAACTTTTAAAAATACGTTTTAGGTTGGACAAGAATAAGAGAATCACAGGATTGTTACAGCGCAGGAGGCCATTCGGCCCGTCTTGTCCGTACTGGCTCTCCGCAAAAGCAATTTACTCAGTTCCATTACCCCGCCTTCTCTCCGTAATCCTGCACATTCTTCCTTTTCATATAAAATTGCTTCAATTGAAACTGCCTCCATCATGCTCTCAGGCAGTGCGTTCCAGACCTTAACAACTCTCTGCGTGAAAAAAGTCTTTCCTACGTCACTTTTTCTTCTCTTACCAAATATTTTAAATCTTTGTCCTCTCATCCCCGATCCTTTCACGACTGGGAACAGTTTCTCTCCATCTACTCTGTCCAGACCCTTCATGATTTTTAATACCTCTATCAAATCACCTCTCAGTCTTCTCTTCCCCAAGGAAAACAGCCCTAATGTCTCAAATCAATCTTCATGACTGAAGTTCTTCATCCTTGGAACAGTTTTCGCGATTTTTTTCTGCACTCTGTCCAATGCCCTCACGTCTTTCCTAAAGTGTGGCACCCAGAACAGGACGCAATACTTCAGCTGAGGCCGAGCTAGTGTCTTATATAAGTTCAACATAACTGCCTTACTCTTGTGCTCTATGTCCCTATTAATAAAGCCCAGGGTACTGTATGCTTTATTAGCCATTCTCTCAACCTGACTTGCCACCTTCAATGATTTATGCACACATACACCAAGGTACCTCTGCTCCTGCACCCCCTTTAGAATTGTACCCTTTATTTTATATTTTCTCTTCATGTTCTTCCTAACAAAATGAATCACTTCATATTTCTCTGCATTGAATTTCATCTGTCACCTGTATGCCCAATTCACCAACTTGTCTATGTCCTTTTGAATTTCCACACTGTCCACCTCACAGTTCATAATGCTTCCAAGTTTCGTATCATCTGTAAACGTTGAAATTGTGCCCTGTACACAAAGGTCTAGGTCATTAATATATATCAGGAAAAGCAAGGGTCCCAACACTGACCCCTGGGGAATTCCACGACAAACCTTCCGCCAACCCGAAAAAATCATCCATTAACTACTCCTATTTGTTTCCTGCCAGTCAGCCAATTCCATATCCATGTTGCTACCGGCCATTTTATTCCATGAGCTATAATGTTGCTCATAAGTCTATTGTGTGGCACTGTAACAAACGCCTTTTGAAAGTCTATGTACACCACATCAACAGCATGGCCCTCATCAATAATAATAAGTTGGTAATTTATTCATAGAATTCGGCCTTCTACCTGTCTTTGTATTGCCCTTCAGTTAAATGGAAAACCTTTTTCTTAGATCTCACACAGCCTTCAGTATGGGTTTCCCAACGGAGATTCTTATCTATAGTACCTTAACCGGTGCAGAGGATAAGCATTACATTGAGTCAAGCTTCATTACGCATCAAAGGAATAGGATAAGTCCGAGGCCCAGTCTCCTTTCAAGAAGTCACTCAAATCTGGTGAGGCTGCATTTAGTAAAGAACCTCTGGAGGAGCAGCCTGACCCGAAACCGGCTTCCACTACTATGAGATCACTTATTCTCAGTCAGGTCCACAGGACCAGGGGGATTGCTTTTGTCACCTAGGTTGCCATGATGATCTTTCCCCTAAGAGATCATTTTTTTGGACAGACGTTTTCACTCCCTTAAAGTACAGTTTGTGTGTGATAATAGGCAAACGATCCTATTGTTCAATGTGAGGTATGTTAGAAGTTGCCACGAAAATTCGTCCATTAACATTTGACTGCCCCTGCCAGCTTCAAGGAGTAAAATCATGTCAGCAGATGGCTTATAAGTGGCAGCGCGCACCCTCGTTCTCATTTAAAAGAAATCTCATGAAACGCGGCTTGAGCAACAGGAGAAGAGCGCGATAACCAGCCACACGATGGATAATTAGAAGGACCATTAATGCTGCCTATTGTAGACCCTTCAGTCAGAGTACGCCGGCAGTGAGTCACAGAATCATAGACAGTTTACGGCACAGAATGAGGCCCACTTGCCAGGGCTTTGACATGCTGCGCAAGTTGAGTTTCTGATCAATGGCAACGGCCAGGATATGTATCGTGAGGGATTCGGCGATGGTAATGCTGTTGAATGTCAAGAACAGGCGGGTATGTTCTCTTTGGTTGGAGAAGGACATGGTCTGGAACTTGTGACTTAAATGTCATTTGTCGCTTTTGCGCCAAAGCCTGCAGTTCTTAGTGCTGACAAGGACTACATCATTAGTTGAGGAATTGTGATTGGAATTGAACATTCTGCAATCATCAGCTGCACTTCAGACCCGATGGTGGAGGAAAGTCACTTCACGTTGAATTACTGAACCCTTCCCTGAGCAACTGCCACAGCGATGTCCCGGAGTTGAGATGATTATCCTCTAATACTCACAATTATATTATTTTGTGACTGTTGTGATTTCAGCTATTAGAATGGTTTTCCGCTTATCCCCATTGATTTCAGTTCTGCGCTTGATCCGTGACGTAGTTGAATGCTGGGCAGACCTGCCGTTGCAGGAGATTGCCGATGACCATTCTATTAACTGACTACTGTTAGGAGGCGGCAAATACAGTTCCACTGACGCCACTTAAAAGCAACCAGCTCCTCCTAAATGGGAGGTGCATGCTGCTGCAACAAAAGAAAACGTTTCTGAGTAAAGAAATGGCAACCAACTGATTAGATCCCCAGATTCTCTGATGTGTTTTACGAGGCCTTGGCGCAGGCGGTGCACAACAGGAGGGACATCCAGTTCTCCCCCCGTGTGGGACAGAAGCCCTTCAGGCAGCAGGTCCTCCGTCAGTGGGACGAGGTTGCAACGGAGATTAATGCCAGCAGCTTAGCTCCAAGGACCGGCTGCAATAGCGTAAAATGTTCCATGAGATCATCAGAGTCCTCACAACCGCCAATAACAAGAACAACAGTAACAATAACTTTGATCTATATAGAGCATTGGACGCAATTAAACGTCTCGAAGCGCTCCACCGGTGCGTTATGGTATAAAGTATCACACCACATAAGATGAGGGCCGATGACAAAAAAATTAGTCGGAGAGTTAGGTTCGAAGGATCGTCTTTAAAGAGGATCGCGAGTTAGAGAGGTGGGAATGTTTAGGAAGGGAATCCCAGAGCTTCCGGCCTTGACATCTGAAGGCCTGACAACCAATGGTGGAGCAATGAAAATCAAGGACGCTCAAGAATCCCTAATTGGAGGGCAATAGATATCTCGGAGGGTTGTGGAATTGGAGGAAGTTGCAAAAAAACGGAGCTGTTGAGGTATTTGAAAACAAGATGACAATTTGAAAATGGTGGCGTTGCTTAACCTGGAGCCAACGGAAGTCAGTGAGTATAGGAAATATAGGTGACCGGGACTTGGCACGAGCTAGGGCAGGACAGCAGAGTTTTGAATGACCTTAAATTTATGGAGGGTTTGACATGGGAGGCTAGCCAGGAGTAAGTTGGAATAGTCAACTCCAGAGGTGACTAAGACATGGATAAGGGTTTCAGCAGCAGATTAGCTGAGTCAAAGGCAGAGTCAAGCGATGTTCCCAAGGTCACAATACTGCTCTCTTACTCTGTTCACAACTCCACCACTTGCAGCCTTGCTACTCACATTAGTTGCCTGCCCTGCTACCCTTCACTGTCCTGCAATCGCTATAGCGCAGCTCATTTTATTGCCTTTTACTGATAGTCATTTATTCTACACCTCCTCCTCTCATCAGTATTGCTACTCCCTCTTCGTCATATCTCATACCTTACACACAACATAGGAATGAATCAACTTTAACAGGGACATTCACAGAACACCTCTGAACAATGTCACTAACCTATACTTTCTTGTAGGAGAGGTTTGTTTACAACACATTGCAGAAGGCTGCAACTGGAAAAGGCCCAGTTCACCTGCACATTGTGTTCCCTGTGTATTATAGTGTGCTGGCCTTCATGGACAGGGGCAGAATGATGACTGAGTTGAATGGCAATGCTCGAGGAGACGTCGCACACGGTTTCTTCACAACTTGCCCTCTTTTCCTTTCTTACTTCTATCTCACGTTACCATTCCGCATTACAAACTGAGTCACCTTTCAGTACCCATTTCCCTCTATTTTCTCTCGGCACACTAAAAGAAAACCTTGTCCCTCTCTTCCATTTCAGATGATGAAAATGTGAACAGACCCCTTCCACTCCAGGAGAGGGAAGATACAGCATGACTCGATAAGACTGGACCAAGCGGCAGCTCAAGCTGACACCATGTAAAAGTGAGAGAGAAGCCTCCGGAAGGTTTCATTCCTCGCTAAATCACTGGCAACAAGTGTGCAGGAGCGAAGACGGGGATGGGGTGCTAAAAGTGCCAGCTAGATCTGTCGCTGCTTCAGAGGGCTCAGATGTTGAATTCGTGGGCGCAGTCTGCTGAACCTGTTGGTGCACTGGACAGCCTGCCAGCAGGCCTGCGTGGAAAGGCTCAGGGCAAGCACAATTCCAGCTCCAAATTGTGTCACAGCTTAACGCAGAGCATGGAAACAATACTATCAACAATGAACTCAATGATGAGCTCCATGGAGATGAATCCACTGTTGCCCGCTCTGACAGTTTTCCTGGCAGCAACCCCCCCCCCCTCCCCCCACCCCCACCCCAACCCCACTCCAATGGAAGCATGCATTGCTGCCATTTTGGCTGTGAGGGATACTGCCGACAGGGTCTCTAAAATTGACGCATCATGCCTAGACTCATTTCTTGCAAAGCATTGCTAGGACACAGTGCCAGGAGAGCATGCCAGTATCCCTGCCAGCCACTCCGACTATGCCCTTATTAGTGCCACACAGCCAGCACAACCAAAATCACTAAAACAGATTTTAATAGAAACACAGTATGATACAGAAGAGACAAAGGCGATTATTACAGTTTTTATTACAGTTTGTAGGAGCTTCCTAATCGGCCTTGAGCCACCCTATTTCCTACATTGCAACAGTGACAGCACTTCAAGAGTACTTCATTTACTGCAAAGCGCCTTGCGACTTCCGGAAGTTGTGAACGGAGCTATAAAAATATCAGTATTTATTTTCTTTCTCTGCTGGGAATAGGGTCCCTCAGACACTGTAAATTAGCTGGGACCACATGCTCACTCGACTGCTGAAATACACCTCTCTTGTATTTTATAAGGGTGCAGATTTAGTAGTGTAACTCTTATTCTTTACCCTTGTTATATTACCCTATTATATAATGATCGGATTCATACAGAGTCTCATGATAGTGATATATCTGACAGATGGTCATTAGTTAAAGACAACAGGCGGTGTTGTACGTGCACGACATCCATGAACACATAAAGAGAGAGGGCGCGGCTGTAAGTTGAGTGGTTATTAAGAGAGAGCCCTGAGAGCAGAGCAGTTAGAGGGAGCAAGGGCCAGGAACAGAGTGGACAGAGAGGGTGATGTCTGGGAGCTGAGTAATCAGAGGGGGTAATGCCCCGGATTGGAACGGTCAGAGAAGGCAAGGCCCAGAGACAGAGTGGTCAGAGCGGACAAGGCGCGGGAGTGGAGTGGTCAGAGGGGGCAAGGCCCGGGAACGGCCAGCGAGGGCGATGCCAGACAATGGAGCAGTCAGAGAGGCCGGCACCTGGGAACAGCCCGGTCAGAGAGAGCGAGGCTGGAAAGGAGAAATGCCGAGGGGTAGGGGCATGTCATGAAGTGATGTCACAAGACAAGGAGTCACATGGGGTGAGAATACTGGTATGCTTTTAGTTTAACTTAATAAAGTAGGACTCGGGCGGCACAGTGCGGCAGTGGTTAGCACCGCAGCCTCACAAATCCGGCCTGTGTGGAGTTTGCAAGTTCTCCCTGTGTCTGCTTGGGTTTCTTCCGGGTGCTCCGGTTTCCTCCCACATGCCTAAGACTTGCAGTTTGATAGGTAAATTGTCCATTATAAATTGCTCCTAGTAAAGGTAGGTGGTAGGGAAATATATAGGGACAGGTGGGGATGTAGCAGGAATATGGAATTAATATAGGATTAGTATAAATGGGTGGTTGATGGTCGGCACAGACTCGGTGGGCCGAAGGGCCTGTTTCAGTGCTGTATCTTAAAACTAAACTAAAAACTAGATCAATTATTTAGCATAAAAGCGAAGTCAATTTGGAAATTTCTCATAATTATAATCAACAAATAATTAATCAAATATCGGGGATAAAGTTAAAATTAATTAACAAGAGATCGCGAATGCGTTGTGAATTTTTCAGCAGATTAAAATCTGAGGTATATTGATAGTGGAAGTTGAGTAAAACACTTCAGTTAACTGCCTATTAAATAAAATGAAGACAGCACAAGGAAATTTGTGAGTGGCTGGTGAGTCTTTATTCATTTCAGTCTTAATTTGTTTTCTTTTAGTTTTTAATTTTAGAGATACAGCACTGAAACAGGCCTTTCGGCCCACCGAGTCTCTGCCGACCATCAACCACCCATTTATACTAATCCTACACTAATTCCATATTCCTACCACATCCCCACCTGTCCCTATATTTCCCTACCACCATAATACTGTTCTTTTTATTGTTAATGGCATCCTCGTTATTTCTCACCCGATAACTGTTGAATCACACCCAATGCATGTCTGTGGTCTCCATCATTTCTCCTTTACTGTAGCCCTCTATAGTAACTGTAGGATACAATAGCCATATGGTTATAGTGGGGAAGATGCCAGGGAACAATATATATTGCAATTGGGGGGAATAGATACAGGATGTCAAGAGTGCTGTAAGCCTGCAGCTGTAGATTAGAGAAGAAGCAGTTAGCACTCACTTACTACAACATGAACGAATAAAGAATAGTGAAGGTTAGCGTGGTGAATTCACAGGAAGGTGGATGGATCTATGAACTGGTGATAAGTGCTGACACAGCGAAAGATGGTAGAACTTAGAATCTAGAGCGAAATGAGACATGGAAAATTCTGGTCTAGACACGGAAAGACATCCAACAAATAACTGGAGCTAATGAATTATAACAAATACATTTCTAAACTAACTATAGATATGGGAGGAACCTAAGGGTTGAGATCCCTATTCCAAGGAGCCTTACACGTGTCGAGGTTCATAGCAGAAGGACGTTTTCACGTGCACAGTTGTCGATGTCTCTGACAGCCCTGATAAAATTCTCTTTTTGATACATTGTCCAGACTTGCTAAGTCTGTTACTAAACTATTAGCAAAGAGGTAATTTCCAATTCGTCCACTTTCCGTATTACACATTCCAATGCTAACTATCCCATGATATCCTTTAACCATATCAAACTGTTAACCTATCGCAACATACACTATCCTGCATTCCCCTACTTGGTACTCAGGAAAATACCTTCGCTATAAGATCCTACACACAACTATCTCTGACACAGTTTCCATGATATTCTTCATTTATTTCACTTACTTCCAGATCCTCTTACTACTTATAAATGTTATAATACCGAAACAGTCCGTGTCCATATGCAGCAAGACCTGGACAACATTCAGGTGTGGGGTGATAAGTGACAAGTTACATTTGCGCCACACAAGTACCAGGCAGTGACCATCACAAACAAGATAAATCCAACCATCTCCTCTTGACAATCAGTGCTTTTACCATTGCTGAATTCCGCACTACCAATATCCTGGGGATTACCATTGACCAGAAACTGAAATGGGCCAGCCGTATAAGTACTGTGGCTACAACAGCAGGTCAGAGGCTGGGAATTCTGCGGCAGGTAAATCACCTTCTGACTGCTCAATGTCTGTCTACCATCTACAAGGCACAAGTCAGGAGTATGATGGAATACTCTCCACTTGCCTGGATGAGTGTAGCTCCAAGAACACTCAAGAAGATCGACACCATTCAGGACAAAGCAGCCCGCTTGATTGATATCCCATTCACTACCTTCAACATTCAGCACTTCCACCACCGCTGCACAATGGCAGCTGTGTGTGCAATCTACGAGACACACTGCAGCTACTCACAAGGCTCCTCCGACAGCACCTTTCAAACTGGTGACCTCGACCACCTAGAAGAACAAGGGCAGCAGATGCATGGGAACACCACCCATCCAAGCCACACACCATCCTGACTTGGAACTCTATCACCATTCCTTTACCGTTGCTGGGTCAAAATCCTGGAACGCCCTTCTGGTGGTGCTGGTGACCTACACCACATGGACTGCAGTAGTTCAAGAAGGCAGATCACAACAACCTTCTCAAGGGAATTAGGGGATGTGCAATAAATGCTGGCCTAGCCAACGACCCCCAGATCCGTGTAAGAATAGAACAAGTACACATGCAGAAAAACATAGGTTAGCACGAGCATCTTATTGGGCCGTTCTGTTGCAAACATGATGTGTAAGTTGTATCTTCACTACAAGAAATCTTCAGCCCCAACATGTAAATTCTATAATTTCAACCGGCTTCTTGACATTTCATCAAAGCAGTTCCAGATATCTTTTGCAATATCAGTTTCTGGGTCCAAACGCATGAACAGGCCCATTCTTTCTCGCTTCCCTTCATTGGCTTAATCATTCTTATTTCATCAAAACAATCTCAATTTTACGCTCAGTAATTCAGCTTAAATACATTGCAAATAGAGTTGAAGATTTGAACCTGGATTCTTAATGAATGTGAAGAATTGAACTCAAGGGTTAATCACTGCTCGTGGTAAGTAAAATAGTCTGTAATCTGGAAGACAGAACCAACTGCAGTTGCTAGTAAAGGTACAAAAGATTTCCTAATTTCTAACTTTATTACATTTAACGACAGCACCAGAGGTACAGGAGAGGGTTTCCAAAATCGAAGAGGTTGTATCCTTAGCGAATGTAAATCTATTGAAACAAACATAAATCATTAGTTGATGGATTACAATTATCACTGCTCTTCATATTCCTGTAAACGCACGCAGCATGTTTCTATAGGGGAACACTGAACATTATTTGTTTATTTAATTTAAAATGAAACATAATGTTGCCGAGCCGTGTCTTATGCAAACAAAACAGATAAGTATAAAGCAGGACCACTTTAAAACTCGCTAGAATTGGGAGTCCAATATTAAGTTAAATAATTCCCCAAAGACATAATTTAATGTCTTCTATTTTAACTAGGTTTTTTATATGCCAAATATATTTATATTCTGAATAGCTATTATGATTATCTGGTTACTTTTATTACAGGTAATATTTAACTGTCACTTCGTATTTATTCAGACACCGCTCAAAGTAAGCTTCCATGTGATGGAGGATGAACTGAAAATATCCATTGTTACATGATCTCATATGCCACATAGAAAGAAGGGTAGCATAGTGGTAATGTTATTGAACTAGTAATCCATGTGCCCAGACTAATGCTCCGGAGGCATGAGCTCAAATCGCATCAGTGATGTTAATCTGTAAAACTGGCATAAAAAGCAAGTCTTTGTAGTGATGATCATGAAACTACTGGATTGTCATAATCCCACCACCCCAGCCCTAATGGTTCAGCGATTCCCTTAAGGGAAGGAGAACTACCTACATGTAACTTCAGATACACAGCAATGTGGTTGTCTGCTAGCAAGTCACAAAACCTGATGGACCACCCAGCATCAACCTAGACAGTGGAAACAAAAAAGGCAGTCTGTCGACTCGACCCTGCAAAGTCCTACTCCTTAAAATCTGGGGATGTGTGCCAAAATTGGGAGAGCTGCCACGCAGACTAATCAAGCAACCTTCTGATATTGTAATACTCACTGAATCATACATTGCAACCAGTAACCCAGGATCCTCCATTACCATGCCTTGGTATGTCTTGTTGCCCCTCCATATTAACTCCAGCCTCCGATCATGTCTCATGGCATCAGGTCAAACATGGGCCAGGAAACCTCCTGCTGATTACCAATTGCTGTTCTCCCTCAGCTGATGAATCAGTACTCGTCGGTGTTTGAAGAAGCACTAATGATAGCAAAGAGACCATGTGTGCTGTGGCAGGGGATGTAACGTCCATCACCAAGAGTGGCTCGGGAGAACCACTAATGACTCAAGAAATATCTGCGAGACTAGGCCTGCAGCAGGTAGTGAGGGAAACACCTACTTGATCTTGTCCTTGCCAATCTACTGGTTGAAAATTCCATGACAACATTGGTAGAAGTGAACACCACATCGTCCTTGTGGAGACGAACTCGCCTCTTCACACTGAGGATGCTTACATCGAATTGTCTGGCGCTACCACCATGCTACGTGGAGTAGATTCAGAACCGATGTAGCAGCTCAAAACTAGGCATCCATGATGCGCTGTGGGCCATTGGCTGCAGCAGTATTGTACTCAACAACAATTTTTTTTATCTGTCCAGCATATTCCTCACTCCATCATTACCATCAAGCCAGAGGACCAATCCTGATTGAATAAGGAGTTCAGGAGAGCATATCAGGAATAGCACCAGGCATACCAAAGATGAGGTGACAACCAGGTGAAACTATATGGCAGGACTGCGTGTATGCTAAACAGCCGAAGCAGCATGCGATAGACAGAGCTAAGCCATTCCGCAACCAGTGGTTCAGATCAAAGCTCTGCAGCTGTCTTATTATATCCAGTGGTGAATGGTGGTTGATAGATAAACAACCAATCAGAGGAGGATTCTCCACAAACATCCCCATCCTGAATGATGGGGGAGCCCAGCACGTCAGTGCAAAAGGTAAAAGGTATTTGCAACCATCTTCAGCCGGGAGCACAGGCTGGATGAGGTACCAGTATCATAGATACAGTCTTCAATCAATTCATTCCGCCCAGTGTATATCATGAAATGGCCGAATGCACTGAATACAGTAAAAGCTATGGGCCATGGCAACATCCCAGTTGTGATACTGAAGACTGTTCTCCAGAACTGGACGTGCACCTAGCCAAGCCGTTCCAATACAGCTACGACATTGGCATCTACCCGACAATCTGTAAAGTTGCCCACGTATGTCCTGTACTAAAAAAAAAGGACAAATGCAATCCGGCCAATTGTTACCCCATCAGTCTACTCTCAATCATCAGCGAAGTTCTGGAAGGTGTCATCAACAGTGCTATCAAGCGGCAATTATTCAGCAAAAGCCTGCTCACTAATGCTGAGTTGGGTTCTGGCAGGGCCACTTGGTGCCATACCTCATCATAGCCTTGGTCCAAACCTAGACAAACGAACTGAATTCCAGACGGAGTGTGACGAAACTTAACATCAGTGTAGCATTTGGCAGAGTGTGGCATCTAGGAACCTGAGCAAAATTTAAGTCAATGGGAATCTGGAGAAGTACGCCCACTGGTCGAAGTCATATCTGGCACAAAATAAACGATGGTTGTGGTTGTGGTTGTGGTTGTTGGCGGCCAATCATCTTAGCTCAAACCATCACTGTAGGAGATTCTCAGGGCAGTGTCCTAGGCCCAACCATCTTTAGCTGTTTCATCCATGTCCTTCCCTCCAACATAAGGTCAGAAGTGGGAATGTTCACTGATGATTGCACCGTGTTCAGTACCATTCACAACTTCTCAGATACTGTAGCAGTCCGTATCCACATGCAGCAAGACCTGGACGTTATTCAAGCTTGTGCTCAAAAATGGCAAGTAACATTCTTGCCATGCAAGTTCCAGGCAATGACAATCTCCAAGAAGAGAGAATCTTACCACATTGACATTCAATGGCATCACCATTGCTGAATTCCCCCACCATCAACAAGAAGAATTTAGATGAGCCCTCGAAACGCCATAGAATACAAGGCTACGGGCCAAGTGCTGGGAAATTGGATTAGAATAGATAGGTGCTTGATGGCCAGCGCAGACACTAAGGGCTGAAGGGCCTGTTTCTGCGCTACACAACTCTATGACTCTAACATGCTGAGCGTTACTATTGGCCAGAAACTGAATAAAACCAGCCATAAAGATACTGTGACTATAACAGCAGGTCAGATGCTGGTAATTCTGTGGTGAGTAACTCACTTGCTGACTCGCCAGAGCCTGTCCAGAATGTGCAAGGCGCAAGTTAGGTGTGTGATGAAATACTCTTCAGTTGCATGGAAGAGCGCTGCTCCAACAACACACAAGAAGGTCAACAGCACCCAGAATAAAGCTGCCTGCTTGATCGTCACGACTTCCACCACCTTAAACATTCATTGGCCCCGCTCGCCCCCGCCCCCCACCACCCCCCCACCCCCCACCCCCCCCCCCCCCCCCACCCCACCCCGCCACCCCGCACCATCGAGCCACAGTGGCAGCAGTGTGTACCATCTACAAGACGCACTGCAGTAACTCGTCATTCCTTCTTCTACAACATCTTCTATGCTCGCAATCTTTATTTCCTGGAAGAACAAGGGCAGCAGAAGCGTGAGAACCATCCTGCCTTGGAACAATATCGCTGTTTCTACACTGCCGCTGGGTCAAACTTCTGGAACTCACTCCTTAACGTAGCTATGGCACATGTACTTCAGCAGTTCAAGAAGGCCGCTTGCAACCATCTTCTCAAGGGTAATTAGGAATGGGCAATTAATGATGGACTTTCGAGCGACTTTCACATCCGTGAACGATTAAAAAAATGTCGGGCGTTCAATGAGTGTTGATACAATTTAACTGGCTGTGGTTGTCATCCCAGAAAACCGGTATTGATAATTTAATAATTTGATTAGACACTCAGTATAAAGTCACATCAATTAGTATCAATGACACTATTCACATCCAATGAGTAAACAAGACAATATCTGATAAAATAGCATACATGTCATTTAAAAAATTAATATAAAGCAAGCCAGCACACGGCTACAAATAACCGGAAGGTTTCAAATAATTATTATGCCTTGTAGATTACGCATAAACCCGTTGCCTATAACTGAGTACAAAAAAAATACATTCTGGCCGGGAATATGAATTATGACATACAAAGGATTACAGTTCAGAAAAGTGTTGAGCCAGCCAAAGCATGGGCACTCAACAAGGCAGCTGGTGCACGAGTGAGAGAGCAGATTGGAAAAAAGAGTAATCCTCTAGCCTGACCCAATAGAAAAGAGACCTTTTCCCTTCTTGTTCTGTCCTATGCTACTTATTCTATTCTCTCATTTCGGCTATCAATCTCCGATGTTTGCTACTTAACCCAATGCCCATCAAATGTAAACAATCTACTTGTCACGCTTGTATTGACGCTCCTATTTCTGGACAATACCACCATCGGCTTTTAATTTTTCTCTTTCCTTAATTCTTTTATTACATTAGGCATACAAACCTGAAGGTTCTTCACTATACCTGAAACTGCATCACAGCCTTTGTTTGCTGTGTAAGATTCAATTCCTCATTCTTCTCCGACACAACTTCTTCCAATTTACTGCAATGCTTTGTGTTTCAAGATTCTCGCTTCTTTCGCTTTCTTAATTAGGGTTTCCACACAACCTATCCGCTTTTATTTGCTAGGCTCAATAGTCTTAACAGATCATTAGTTTTACCTTGTACTGTTTTCAACTGTTCCCTTAATTTACTGCATTCAATCTTTTGGTGTTTTTTTTTGGTGACTGCTTTTGCATCAGCAACCAACCCATAAACTGCTGTTGCTTTAGTGCTATCCTTCTTCGGGTTACTCATGAAATCCCTCTCGAGTACCTGAACTAACTTACTCACAGGGTCGGATTTCCCGGCAACTTTCCGAATTTCAGGGAGCCCGGTATTTGTCCTTGAAGTTCTTTATTATTTGTGACTTTTATTTACATGAATTCAATACGCGAATCTGCTGTAGCATGGATGGGTTAAAATCGAAGATGGCTAGTGTCGGACTCAAAAGCCACATAAAGACTACTTGTGGTTCTGCCGCAATTGCCAATGTTAGGTTTTATATCGCCTCACTGCAGCTCATGCTCTTTATCCTTTATTAAATGAACAGATTTAAAACACAATAAAGATTGTCTCCACTTGTTTTAAAGCGTATTCATTTTTATGTTACTGATGGATAATCCCTTAGCAAAAGTCAAGTAACCTGCTTCCAAGCTCAACACGAAGAAGATTGTATCCTTTTACGTGACAGCTAGGTGGCAATGTTGCACCAAATATACTTCTTAATGGGATGTGAAAAATACTTCAGCTGGCACGAGGATAGCTTAAAAAAGATAAGATGCACACTGTTTATCAATGTAATAGAAACCTTAATCAGGCATGTTTGGCCCAATTGTAACTCATTCCAAGAAGAGAAATATTGCTCAAAAAGATCAATGACAAATATCCGCAACATATTGCAGGATATTTCAAGGTGAGTGGCAGTTGTCAGGCAAGCCCCCTACCTGCCAAGACTAAGGTACACATGATTTCGCCTCATGAACATTAAAACTTAAGATTGCAAGCCGCTGCTGGAAAGACATTTGTATAGTAACCAACTTCCCCAGTATACAGAAGAAGTGGTTAGACCAGTTTTAGTCACATGACTAGCTAGCTGTTGTGATTTGAACTTCCAACAAGGGATTTGAACTCATGTTCTCTGGAGTGAAGAAAGCTCATGGCTCCTGGTCTGAGAAGACCTCTGTCCTATCTCCCTGCTCCATCTCTTTCCCACGGAACTGCATCTTGTGAAAACACATGAACCTCAAAGAGAGAAAGGTCTCCTACGTGAACAAGGTTTAGAAGGAACGCGAGGCCCCGACGAAAAACAAAACTGCCTACAATCAAGTGAGCTAGAAGCGCAGAATCAAGAAACTCTTCTGAAATTGCCTCAAACCCCTCTCTACCCTCACCTCTCCTCTTTTCTCTCCCTATTTGCTTGAATATATCATGTGTGCATGCTGGCGTGGGCACGTCATATATCCGTTGGCTTTAACCATATTAGAGATAATGTTTAAGGTTTAATACATTTTATTTTTCTTCTTTCAACCTGAGAAAACCTGGTGTGCTCATTTCTTTATCTTAATTGGAAACGGTGAACAAGGATTCACAAAAAGGGGAACACAAAATACAAACTTCAAAATTAATCCCTGTTACAAGAAGACCAGGTGAAGACCGCAACAGACCCCTAGACACCTCTCTCACCTGGTTGTAACACAGTCCACAAGTGGTTACTATGCAAGTCTTGAGTGATAGCCTCTGGAGAGACTGTTATCACATCAGCCTGAGTGCAACACCTTCAGATTTGTTCCAAGACCTGTTTGATGATACTGACCAGCAGCACCTCTGCCCTTCACCTGTGGCTATTTCACTAAGACAACATGCATCTTCGGTTTCTAAGGTTCCAAGGGAAGCAATACAGCCATTCAGCATGCAGCTTCATCTCCCTGTAGTCTGCTCCGTTGCATTGCTGAAAGTTCCATGAACTTCAGTATATCTATTTTAGCATTGTCTCTGGAAGCCTGTAAGATTTTTGTGTATTTAGGTGGGATGTTGACTAAAGGCCGGCTTGGTTCTGCAAATGAAACCTGAGCCCAACAGAACCACATCTGACCCCAAGCCCGACCCAGCCCAAGTCCTTTCACTTTTCCGCGTCCGACCTGACCCGACCCGACCATCAGATAACCTACCTTCCGTTTTGACTTTGCTGCTTATCTGCACAAGCTTAAAATAACTGTAACAAAACCAAGTTTCAAGTCCAAAAAGTGCATTAACATTAGAGCCACTTACCGGAGGTGTTGATAGAGCATGTACAACCCGGCCTGAGCCGACCCGAGCCCGAATGCCGGACCCGGAAGTGCGACCCAACCAGACCCTGACAAATGTCGTCGGGTCCCGTTGGGTTCCGGTCGTCTAGCCGGCCTTTAATGTTGACTAGCTTTTGACCCACAAGGTACAAACTCTGTCTTCTTACTCAAGATAGTTTATTAAGTACAGCAAGTACATACAAGCAATATTTAATCAACAGCAGTAGTTATACAGTAGGATATAGGGTGTCCTCAGTCCTTGCCTTCTGAGCTGCTGTGGCACCATCTTTTTATTGATGTGTTCTGTTGATTGTAGTTTGATTTCTTGTTGAATCGATGCACACCAAGTTGTCCCGGAACCCGTCACACAATGGGGAATGTTTGATGTCAATTCAAGTCTTGAATGGTTTCTGAATATCTTTATTATCATCCTTCGTGAGGCCGACAAGCGTATCCCTTATGGTGACTAGGTCTGTTTTAGTTGAAATACAGAATTGGCATCCAGTCTCATGACAACGCTACTTTACTATTGTTGTTACAATAAACACTGTCACCCACCATCTCCCCACTACCGTATCCCAATATACATTGCACACTTAACAACTTGATTTTAAATGCAAAGTCCATAAGAGTATATACATATATATATATATATATAGATATATATATACACACACAAAGTATATCTATTCCTGAACATTACTGTACATCACTTAAAAATCATTCTAATTTAATACATAGCACCTCATGCAGGTTTATCAGACCATAACTTACATAGATTCATCCAACAGGTAACACATGGCAGGGGTTAACCCTTGAGTTCCTACATTTGCCAACTTGAGGGTAAAATGCCGGATGGCATTGATCTCTTACATTAACTCTTAAGGAGGACATATCCTTTCATGGTCTCCTGTCTAATTCTCATTTTCTTTATCATTCCATTGAGTTGTCTTAAGGCACACACCAAAATCAGAATTATCACAAATTGAGCAATTACCAAGACATGGGAAATGATTCTGATCCAACAGGGCATTTCAGTGTTTAACCCTATGTCCTGTCATCCCCTATCTCGGGGATTTCCTTTTTAGTCTTCACATTTTGTTTTTTCAGGACATAAATGTGATTGTTGGATGTATTGATTCTTTGGAATAGGTCAGTCAGATGTTCGGGAACAGTGCGAATTTCATAACCAAATCTACAGACATATTGATGTACCGACTCTTTAAGGTCATCGTTAATAGTGATATTTATTTCTCACAGTTTTCATCTGATTAATGTGGTACCACTTAAGCTTAGGTAAGGTCAAGTTCTTATTCAGGGGAATGTGGATCAAATAAACAGCCAGATTTAATTTGTCCCCAATGTTAAATGTACCTTTCCATTGTCGTTCAAAGGAATTTTCCTTCGGACTATAATCTTGAATTATTACCTTGTCACCAATCTGATATTCGAAAGGTTGGACGTTTATGTCAAATTGCTTCTTAAATTGTTTCTTCAACAACCCTGAATTCCTAGCCACAGTCCGATTAGTCTCACCTATGAAGCTTACCAATTGTCCAATCACTTTTGATTGCATGGTTGTAGGGTTAGCGGAATGGTGCCTGTCAAGCCAGTTGCCCTGGAATCCTCATCAGCCTAATGGTCATTGCCTGGCATGGTGAAATTCCATTGGTCCGATGTGGAGTTGATCTAATAGCCATTAGACAAAGCTGAAGCCTGTTCAGCCATTGAGTTGGGTGTTCTGCACAAAATTTAGAAGGCATTGTTTTCAGTGTTCTGTTACCACTTTCCACAATCCATGATGGTTGTGGATGATGAGAAATACTCAATTCATGTTTAATCTCGAACAATGTTTTTAAGAGGAGAAAAATTCACCCGTAAAATGCAAACCCTGATCACTATCCACTTGTTGGAACAGTCCCCACCTGTAGAACACCTTACTCAATAGGGTTTTGGCAGCAGTCAGAGCTGTATTCCTGTGACATGGAAATGCTTTAATCCATTTAGTGAATTGAACAATGACTAGTAGTATATAAGAGTCGTTACCTATCAGTTGGTTAAAGGCCCAATGACGTCAATCAGAATGTGTGTCCAAGGACCCTCAGGGGGTGGTTGCGAGCATAAAAACGCGCGATTAGTATGAAGAGGGAGCTTCATATGAAGGCATAGCAAGCATCTGTTAATGTTCCTTCAACATACGAGACCATGTTGGAGCCACCATCCAACCTGTGAAAGCTTGGCCAAGGTAGTCTGAGTGGAATAGTGTCCACCAATGGGACGAGCAGGGAAGAGGTAAATCATCTCATCACAAATGGAGCGGGGGTGGAGGAGTGGGGGTGGGGGGCGGGGCGAGGGGGAATGCAAACAACCCACTCATCCTGGGTGTTTTTAGCCATAAGGAGGTGAGCAGAGCCCTGATCATGCAAGCTGGGCTGCGCAGCCCAAGCGAAGGGACTGGTAAGGGCTTTCCCTATAGGTGCCACTCTATGACCTGGGAGTAGGGTGGGTGTGATTTCTGGAGGTCGGTTAAATTGAGTGGCGCAGTAACCGCTGTACCGACAGGGAGGGAGGATGAGGTTACCCACTCGGATACAAGCTCCCCGATCAGGGCAGCTTCCTTTGCCGCCCGGTCCACAGCGTTTTGCCTCGGGTGTGGAATGAGGAGTCTTTCAAAGAACAAAATAACAAAGAAAATTACAGCACAGGAACAGGCCCTTCGGCCCGCCAAGCCTACGCCGATCCAAATCCTCTATCTAAACCTGTCGCCTATTTTCTAAGGGTCCGTATCTCTTTACTTCCTGCCCATTCATGTATCTGTCTAGATACATCTTAAAAGATGCTATCGTGCCCGCGTCTACCACCTCCGCTGGCAACGCGTTCCAGGCACCCACCACCCTCTGCGTAAAGAACTTTCCACGCATATCCCCCCTAAACTTTTCCTCTTTCACTTTGAACTCGTGTCCCCTTGTAATTGAATCCCCCACTCTGGGAAAAAGCTTCTTGCTATCCACCCTGTCTATACCTCTCATGATTTTGTACACCTCAATCAGTTGCCCTGGAACCTACCATTTATGGCCCCCTCTGAATGCGGCTGGACAAATCCCAATTTTAATACCCAACTCGTGGATGGAGGCTTGTAAATCATTGGGGCTTAGGGACTGGGATCTGGTGTTAGTCCCAGTCTGCGGTCCTGCTTGATTTAAAACACGAGCTTCCACCACCACATTAACAGGAAGATGGGGGTGGAGGTGGGGAATGTCCCAGACCCCGCAGCTCTTCCTTCCATGTTATATCATCGTCTATCTTAACCCTTTGATTGGTCAGGTATGACCTCGCCTTCTGTGCATTGTCCCTTCTTGATTAGTTTATAACAATCAGATTATAGCAGATATAACCCTACCCTCTGTACATTGTCTCTGCAGACAGCTCTCATTTCACAGATTTGTTAAAGGCAAATCATGTTTAACTAAATTGATTGAGTTTTTTGGTGAAGTAACAGAGGTGGTTGATCTCAGAGTCATTAGGGCATAGAAGGAGGCCATTTGACCTATCGAGATCATCCCGGCTCTCTTTGGAGCAATCCAGAGTTTCCCATTCCTCTGCTCTAACACCGTAGCCCTCGAAGTTTATTTCCCTTAATTACCCATGAAATTTCCTTTTGAAATCATTAATCTCACTTCTCCCACCATCCTTATAGGCAGCGATTTCCAGGTCATTACCACTCGTTGTGTGAAAATGTTCTACCTCACATATCCACCCTCATCCCCCACCTCTTGCACAAAACCATAAATCTGTATCCAATAGTCCTTGTACCATCTACTAATGGGAACTGCTTTTCTTTGTCTACCTTATCTAAAGCTGTCATAATCTTGTACATCTCTATCAAATCTCCCCTCAACCTCCTTTGCTCCAAGGAGAACAACCCCAGTTTTTCCAACCTAAGCTCGTAATTCATCATCCTTCTGGTGTATATGGACCTCCAAAAGACGTTTGTTAAAGTGCCACATAATAGATGTGCTAGCAAGATTGAATAAAAGGGGAAGTGGCAGCATGGATATGAAGTTGGCTGAGTGATAGGAAACGGAAAGTAATGGTTAATGCTTGCTTTACAGATGGGAGAGAGGTATACAGTGGGGTTCCACAGGGGTCGGTACTAGGACGACTGCTTTTCATGATATATATTTATAACATAGACTTGGGTGTGTAGACGTCAAGACATATAATGCCACAACTTGCAAAAACCTGCTATTGTATAATAACAATTTTGCAAATGATGTATTAACTACAAATTATGACTTTAGAAATGTTTAATGGGAACCATTTGACAGAATTGTGATAAAGGGGTGGTAACAAGGGGAACGATTTTCCAGAGAGGAAGTATGTGTGGAGATTAAAATACCAAATATATCCAGGCTATCTTAATGGATACTGCAAGTGAATGTCCATGGAAACAAAAATATTGTTCAAAAATAACATTGATAGATAGGCGAACATATAACGTACAGCACAGAAGAAGGTCATTTAGCCAAACTAGACTATGTTGGTGTTTATAAGCCACATGAATCCACTCTCTTCCAAATTACCTGTTCCCACATTGTCTCCATATCCTACTATAGACCCTCATGGATGCATAGCATCTTCCTGTAAGTACATCAGGGTTCTCTGAGTCAGCCAATCTATATGCAAAGATCTACAATTTAACTACTGTCTGTAAAATGGAACTATTTCTAAAATATTTATTTGACCTCTTCGTGGCTGCCCTATAGCTGTCTTGCCGTTTCTGGACTCATTCACAAGGGGAATCATTTTGTACATATCCACCCTATCCAACCCCTGCACAATTTTAAAGACCTCTATCAGATCTCTTAGTCTACAGTTTTTCAGGAACAAAGAGCCGCAGCATCACAATATCTCCTGGTATATGCATGTTCTCAATTCTGATATCATCTTTATAAATCTTTTCTGCATTTTATCTAGTGGTTCTTTATCCTTTTTGTTATATGGTCACCATAACCAGGCACAGTACTCTAGTGTGGTTTAATCAAGGTTCTATAGAAATTCAATACTACTTTCTTGTTTTTGTCCCTCTAGAAATAGAATCACAGAAAAATAATATAATTGTTGCAACACAGAAGGTGGCCATTCGGCGTGTTGTGTCCGTGCCATCTCTCTGCAAGAACAATTCAGCTAGAACAGTGGCCCCTGTTTCGCCGTAGCTTTGCAAATATTTTCCCTTCGGATAATTATCCCATTCCCCTTTGGAAGCCACGACTGCAATGACCCCATTGCTTTGATTGCTCTTTTGATGAACTTCCCATCTGCTGCTTTGAACCATTTAGGTATCTGGATTTCTGGATTTCTTTGCTCCCCTGATGTTAGTCTTGGCTTAGCAGTAGCATCGTTGCCTCTAAGTCAGAAGGTTGTGGTTTATTTCCCATTCCAGAGATTTGAGCACATAACCTAATCTGATTTCCGAATGCTGCAGTGTCAGATGTGTTGTTTTTCAGATGAGTTAAAGTGACACCCTCTATTTCATCTCAGCTGTACGTAAAACAATCCATGACACTATTCGAAGAGCAGGAGTTCACACACTCTGACATTGTCAACAGCTTCATATTTAGCACATTATCAAAAACTCCTAAATATTTATGAACACCACATCGAGCGCATTGCTCTACTCTACTCTTGCTGTTAGTTCTTAGTTTTGGTTAGGTTATCTGTCTCCAGATGTTTTGTTGTCTCTTTACTTAGAAACAATTCCTATATCTGATATTAAGGCATTGCACAGCTCACAACATTTACTTCTAGGCAGGTGTTTCACAGTAAAACGACGTGCAATCATACACATGATGAAACATTCTAGCTTGTCGTTGATAGTTTTGTTACATATACTGGTATAATCATTTTATACATTGGGGCAGTACACGATTCATTCACCGTCAGGTTCAGACTGGATCTTCGTCGACGTAACCTGAACGCCTGTCCATTCTGCCTTCTGTGAGGGTCATGGACGGTGTTTTCTTGGACGAAGTTCACATCAATTGTCGGCTCACATCATAAGATTGACATTAAATTGGTAAACTCGTTAAAGGACAACGGAATGGTGGGTATCAGACATGTCAATGTTACATAACAGCAGAAAGTGCTGGAAATACTCAGCAGGTCTGGCAGCATCTGTGGAGAGCGAAGTAGAGCTAACGTTTCAGGTCTGTGACCTTTCATCAGAAGAAGGCATGAGTTTAATATGGTTGGCATAAATAGATGATTTTCGTTCTGCAGGGCTGACATGCTTAAATTGGAAGGACGCGTTTGCTGACAACGTCACCATTAGGTGGCGCACACCGGTGCCTTTGAGCAGCAAACCCCATTGCGTCTTCAATGTCTGCTTCTCCATTCGTCGCTCCAGACTGCTCGCGGTCCCTCGCGCAGCTCCCTCCTGCGCCCGACTGCTCGCCGTTTACTCCCCCCTCCTTCCCCCCACTCCCTCCCCGTGCTCGCCTCTCGGCTCCCCGCTGGCTGTCTCCGCCCCTCCGCTCGACCACCTCCTCGCCGTTCGCTCGCCCTTTGTCGAACAATAAATATTTTAAACAGTTATAAAACACTAGTTCAGCCAGAGCTGCAGTATTGTGTTAAATTCTGCGCACCACGCTCTAGTAATGACGTGAAGGCTTCAGAGAGGTTACAGAATATGTTTGCTATTCTGATTTCAGACATGAGGAATTACAGTTACATAGATGGACTGGCGAAGCTGTTTCTTTTCTCCTTAGAGCAGAGAGGCCAAGGAGAAATTTGAGAGCGTGTTTAAAGTAATGAGGTGTTAAAGTAAATAAAGTGAAATTGTTTCCAATGACTGACTGTTCGATAGCTGAGGGCAAAGGTTTAATGTGACTGTCAAAAGCAGCAGTGGTGACATGAAGAAATTTTCTGCGCCTCAAGTGCTTAGGTTTTGGAATACACCGTCTGATCGGTTCCTGAAAAAAATAGCGGACTTCAATAAGGAATTGGTGAAATACTTGAATGAGAAAGTGTTACAACAATAAGCTGTGGAGTGAGAGTGACTGGATTTCTCTTTGAAACAGTTTGTGTTGATTCAGTAGTTCGAATGACCTCTGTGCTGTACGATTCTACGCTTCTGTGATTCTAGAATTTACTCACTGACGAGTAAATTAAATAATACTAGCAAGGAACAGCATTAACATGAACTGGATTTCTCTAAAATCAGAATTTCACGCTTGTTTTCTTTGCAGTATACACTTTAGTAGTTGTCGCCTTAGATAGGGCGTCACGAAAACACGTCATATAGTTGATATAAACACAAAGGAAACATTACAATTAACGAGAAATAAACTGTAGAGAGATCGGCATCTGAAAGTGAAAGCTAGGTTGACGCCTCAGATGGAACGCCTAATAGGAGCCTTGGTGTCTGATCCTATTATGGTTTTCAATCAGGTCCTATTTGAACTTGAGATTGACAGAACTATCAGTTGACATTTTTTTATTCATGCGTAACTCGGATAGATACGGCCCGAACGATTCAGTTAAATGATGGTAGTTTCTCTCTTTGTTCTGTTAGATGAGCCTAAGTTCCTTCCTCATTGTTTTGTTTTTCCACCTGCTTACACCTTTTGTTCTCTTCGCTTACATCCTCGGGATGTATTTTCATGAGCCGCTTCCATGCTCTGTAAAATCGAAGAGTTTTAAAGTCAGCTCATTGCTTTGATTTGACTTGCAGATTTATACATGAAGCACAACTGAAAAGCAGCATCATGTTCGTCTATATTCAATGACCAACCGCATTGTGCTCACATTGGATGAAATCTCCCCGCCCCCTTGGAGAAGGCTTTAGGGGCAGTGTATATGGGGGTGCAGAGGAGGGGGGGTGGGCGTGAGGGGTGGGTGGTGATGCTGGTGAGAAAATAGTGAACAACTCCGCCTCCAGGCGTGTTTTCCATCAACGGGTTACCTTGGGAATCGGCAACCACTGCAAGGAAGCAGGTATCTAATCAATTAAATTAAGGCCGCACTTAAGGGGTATCTTTCCACACCAGTTTAGTTTACTTGGCGTTGCTGAGTCCGGTACCCGGCAATCATTTGGAACCGACTTTGTTGAGCCTGTGGGGCCGCAAGTTTGGAACAGCTAGTGCTGCAGCCCAAATCATTCTTGTGGGAGGGTTCCCTCTCCACACTAATGGCGCAAACAACTCTGGGACTTCTTTACTTTCGAAACTTCTGCAGCCTTTTGATAGCGCCTCCATTCTGAGGCGCCCAATCGCTCACCTTTTGCTTCAAGCAGCACCCACCTCTCCCTGTGGAGATGCTGGCGAGCGCTCTCGTTTGGCTATTTCTCTGTTCCTCCTGCTGCCCTTAACTAGACGGCGAATGTGGAGGTGATGTGCTCATTCCCATTTCCAGAAGTTCTTCCCTGCTGACGCAGCGCAGACCCGAGCAGAGTCGCGCTGAGAAATGGTCCCAATGGCCGAAAATGTTATACGTGCAAAAGACTTTGCCCAGTGTGTGCTTCATACATGGCTTCAATGACATACCAACAAATGTTTCATCAATATTGAGACCACAATAAGTAGATTCCACAGTGACTTCTACCCTCCATAAGCCTGAGACCATCCAAAACTTTGCTTCCCATCTACGAACTCACACTAAGTCCCATTCAACTATCAGCCTTGTGCTCTCTCTCTGACATTGGCTTCCGATTAAGCAATGCCTCGATTTAAAAATTCTAACTCTCGTTTTCAAAACCCTCTATGGCCTCATTTCTGTCTATCTCTGCAACCAGCTCCATCTCTACACCACTCTGATATCTGTGCTTCTACATTTCTGGCCTATTGAGTATCCTTGATATTCAGTTGACGTGGTCATAAGCTTTGTATTTCCCTTCCTAAACCTCTCCACCCTATACCTATTTTTCCTCCTTTAATGCGTTACTTAAAACCTATCTCACTAAGTTTTGGATATGCGTCCTAATGTCTCCTTATTTGACTCCGTGACAAATGTTGTTTGATAACGCTCCTGTGAAGGGTGATTTATTACGTAAAGGGCCAGATGTGAATACAAGTTGTTGTTGTTGTTGTATGGGACCTACGATTTTTCTGTGACTTGCATTGATAGATGATTGCACTTCTTCGACAATATTAATCTAACTCATCGTGTTCTGGCTTGCAGCATCAAATGTACAATGAACTAAAAATCAACATTGACGAATTAGCAATCTGCGGCAGCGAATTTAGCGAGTAGTCAGCGAGAGGCTGGGGAGAAAATAGTATGGACTAATGGTGGCATTTAGCATAGGGAGGGGCTTCACCCAATTTATTGCAACAGAGTAATGGGATATCAGTCTACACTAGCATTGCATCTACTAATAGGCCAGGGTGGAGGAAAGTTCATTTTGTATCTAGTGCTGTAACTCCTCTAGAAGTGCTTGAGGGAACTTTACTCTGTACTTAATCCTTCTTTACTGTCCCTAAGTGTTTCATCAGAGTGTGGGGGGAGCTTTGTTATATCTAACCCATACTGTACCTGCCATAGGAGTTTTTCAGGGCAGTGTAGAGGAAGATTCATTTGTATCTAAACCGTGCTGTACCTGCCCTCGGAGTGTTTGATGGGTCAGTGCAGAGGGAGCTTTACTCTGTATCTAACCTATACTGCAGCTGCCCCGGGAGTTTTTGACAGGGCGGTGTTGAGGGAGATTCATTTTGTAACAAAACTGTGTTGCACCTGTTCTCGGTGTGTTTGGTGCGATAGTGTCGAGGGAACTGCGGTCAGCATCTAACCCGTACTGTACATGACGTGGACTGTTTAAAGCAGGTACTGAGACTGATGGGAATTTATTGATGTTCTCCGGTGGTTCCTCGTGCACCTAAACATTTAGCAATAAATCAGGCACATAATAATTGTATATGGCACATAATTTAAATACGCTTGTTATAACATTCCTGATAATATTATACTTTGAACATTTTTGAAAATGTAGTAGAGAACCGCATCTGTTCTTTGAAGTGGCTTGGGCCTTCTTTATTTTCGTAGGCAGCGAATGAAATGTAAATCAAATATTGATCATACATTAAGAAGTGAACCACGGGATGCAGGGAAATCCAACTTTGTCTCAACCAATTCCGCATTGAGGATCACAGTTCATAAAACAAAATCTAATGTTAGAGTTCCTGAAATGTGTTCGCCCCATAGTACAGGGGATCACTGATTCAAAACTACAAAACATCATCAAAATGGCAACAAAATGCACATGAACACCTCTTAAATTTTTGATGGTTTCTTTGGTGAATTAAGGATAGTACTGAATTAAAAGAAGAGGCTTATAATGTTGCAAAGAATAATAGTACATCTGAGGCTTGGGAGTGTTTTAGAAACCAGCAAAGGGCGACAAAAAAATCAATAAAAAGGGGAGAAAATTCAACATAAGTGTGAACTGGCCAGGAATATAAAAGCAGACTGTAAGAGCTTTGACATGTATATAAAAGGAGTGTAGCCAAAGGAAGCATTGATCCCTCAGGGGCAGAGAAAGGAAAAGTTATCATAGCGAATAAAGAAATGGCAGAGATGTTGAACAAATATTTTGTGTCTGTCTTCACAGTGGGAGGCATATTGACATACGAGAAATAGAGGGTAACCAAAGGGCTAATACGCATGAGAAACCTATGATAATTAATATCAGTGGAAAAAAAGAGAAACCTAAGAAACTAAAAGCTAAAAAATCCCCAGGATTGGATGCCTACATTCAAGGGTACTAAAAGAGGTTGGTGCCGAGATAGTGGATGTACTGTTATGATTTTCTGAAATTCCCTCGATTCTAGAACAGTCCCAGCAGATTCAAAATTAGCAAATGTAACGCAGCTATTCAAGAAAGGAAGGGAAGAGAAAACAACTGAACTACAGGACAGTTAGCCTGACATCAGCCATCGGGAAAATGTTGAAATCTATTATTAAGGAAGTTTTAACAGTGCAATTAGAAAGTTGTAGCATGATCAGACAACTTCAATATGGTTTTCACAAAAGGGAGATCGCGTTTAACAAATTCATTAGACTTTTTTGAGGATTTACATTGTAGGGTGGATAAAGGGGAACCAGTAGATGGATTGTAGTTGCATTTTCAACCGAATTCGATAAATATAAGGACTCATGGAGTTGGGGATAATATATCAGCACAGATGGAGGATTAGTTAATTGACAGGAGGCAGAGAGTACGGATAAACGGGATGTTTTCAAGTTGGCAGGGTTTAACTTGTGGAGTGCCGCCAGGATCAGTGCTGGGGCCTCAGTTATTTACAATCAGCATTAATGACTTACTGAAGAGATGGAAAGTAACATATCTACGTTTGCTGATGTTAACAAGTTAGGTGGCAATGTAGACTGTGAGGAGGGCACAAAAAGGCTACAAAGAGATATCGACAGATTTACTGAGTTGGCAACAAGGTGACAGGTGGAGTATAATACAGGTAAATGTGAGGTTATTCACTTTAGTAGTAAGAATAGAACAGTAGAATATTTTTAAAAGGCATGAGACTTTTAAATGTTAATGTTCACAAAGACTTGGCTGTACTCATACAAGGAATACAGAAAGTTAGCATGAAGGTACAGCAAGCAATTCGTAAGGTAAGCTGCATCCTGGCCTTTATTGCAAGGGGACTGGAGTACAAGAATAAGAAGTCTTGCTGCAATAGTATAGGGCTTGGTGAGATCAAATCTGGAGTACTGAGCGTAGTTTTGGGCTCCATAATCTAAGGAAGGATATGCTTGCCTTGTTAATGGTATAACAAAGGTTCATTAGATAGGTTCATTAGATGAGAGAATTGTGCAATGATGGGAGGCTGAGTAAATTGGACAATACTCTCTGGAGTTCTGAAGAATGAGAAGTGATTTCATTGAAACATACACGATTCTGCAGGGGCTTGACAGGGTAGACACTGAGAGATTGGTTCCCCTGGCTGGGGAATCTGGAACATGGTGGTGCAGCCTCTGGATAAGGGGTCGATCATTTGGGACTGAGATGAGGACAGGGGGTTCTCAATGTTTGGAATTGCCTACCCCAGAGGGTTGTGAATGCTCCATCGATGAGTATGTTCAAAACTGAGATGGATAGATTTTTGATCTCGCAGGGAATGAGGGGATTTGGGGAGCGGGTGGGAAAATGGAGTTGAAGCATGATCATATTGAATGGTGGAGCAGGTTCGAGGGGCCGAATGGTCTACTCCTGCGCCTGTTTCTTATGTTCTTATGTTGAAGTTGATTTGACTGACTGTTGGACAATTTATTTGTTTCAGATTGTGGAACTAATTACAGCTGCTTAACATCTCAACACAGTTCAATTCCCAAAATTTTCTCTGGCGTCATGTTGTTTGTTTGGTCATTAGCAATGTATCACAAGGAAGCTACATACGCTGACTCCTTACCTTTGCGGATACTGAGTTGGCAACACTTCCCAATGAAAGTAACGAGGGCTAGAAATATCACTAACGTTCCTGCACATCCAGAAATCAGGAGGTAAAGGGGCACATGTCCATGGCCTATAAGAATCACAATACAGATATTACAAATCATGATCACAAGATTATTATGGCTAATAATAGGAATAATAAATGACCAGCTCCTCATTAAATGCAGTGTTATGCAACCAGTTTATTGAAAATAATCTGTTAATTGCACGATTTATATCTTCAGTGCGTCCATACGCTGACTGTGAATGGTATAAACCTTCATTGATCCTTGCTTTTGGCTGATTACGGCACTCAAATCGTCTACATTGCAGGATTAAAATGTACGTTTTTGCATTTTCATTGAAACAACAAACATGAACTTTGCTGCTAAGAGCAATAGGATGCAAATTGCAGCCGCATTCTTCACTCCCGGCTGCTATCGCACTGAAACCGGGATAGCTGACGCAGAAGCTGATCTGGACCGGCACCTTAAATCTTTAAAAAATGAATAAAAAGTCATTCTATGTACTCCGTTTCTCTGTGTTAAATGGAGAGCAATTGAGTCTGATGAAAATTAGTCTAATGCATTTTACTTTTGAACGATTACACTCTATTCTTAGGATGAGAAATGTTTGCTTCCTTTATCTCTTTTTCAGATTCGCAAGTTAAATCAATCTGTGAATATACTTCCTGCAAAGTTCGTTTTATTTCCGAAACAAAAATGATTGATAGAAAATAAAGCGGATCTATAATAGTAAGTGGCTGACAAATATCAGTATCTCACCTGGGTTAGAACTGGAGGCAATGTAAACAGCCACGGCTGGACTCTGCAGCGTGAGGTGAGACACCACGCACGTATACACAGTCCTGCTCTGGGCTGGCTGTGTCGTTCTCAAGATGCTGGAAGCTTCATACATTCCCTCCGAATTGAGCTTTTTAATGGTGCTGATTTCCGACACAATGTTGGTGTCATTTTCATACCAAGTGAAGGTGAGAGACTCCGGATAGAACTCAGCCGTTTCACACACAAGGGTTCGAGCAGATGAGTTGGTTCCGGACTCTTTGGGGATCAGTCTCACGGGTTCTGGGGATGCTGTGGAACATGTTAAAGAACACACTGATTGTCTAGATTTTGCCAGTTTAGTCCCGTTGGGTGCACTGTCTGCCTGAATAGAATCACTTGATTATTGGTCACAGGCACAAAAATAAATCATTGACAGAATTTCAGGATCTGTTCTTCAGATGTTACGACAATTCTGATACACACTTTTTCCCTTAACAATCCGCAATAAGAATCTCACTATAAATGTCCAGACTAATGTGCAGATAAGCACCATTTTGCAGTATCTGGAAAAAGTAATTCAGTGCGTCTAGGCATTTAGGTGTGCTTAGCACACGCTAGCATCAGTATTGCCTTCTGTTTTATAATTGTCATGTTTAAGTAAATGACCAAAACTTATGCAGGTAATATTAATTCAGACTATCGCGTTAGGATTAACACGGAGAAGAAAAATTGTGCTTATGACAGATGTCAAGAGGATAATACAACTGAGAACCAGGCTGAATATAGAAGGCTCAGACGGGAATTGAAAAAGCAAATAAGAGAAGCAGGGTATGAGAAGAGACTGGCAGCTAACATAAGAAGGGAATCCAAAAGTCTTCTATAGGCATACAAATAGCAAACGGGTTCTAAAAGGAGGAGTGGGCCCGATGAGGGACCAAAATGGGATTTACACATGGCGGCAGGGGGCATAGCTGAGGTATTAAATGATTACTTTGCATCTGTCTTTACCAAGGAAGAAGATGCTGCGCAGGTCATTGTGAAAGAAGAAGTAGTTCAGTCGCTTGAAAGATTTCAAATTGATAAGGAGGACCTATTGGATAGGCTGCCTGTACTTACAGTTGATAACAAACCAGGACCAGATGAGATGCTTCCAAGGATACTGAGGGAAGTGAGAGTGGAAATTGCAGAGGCACTGGCCATAATCTTCCAATCTTCCTAGAGTCATGAGTAATGCCAGAAGACTGGAGAATTGCAAATATAACACGCTTGTTCAAAAACAGCTGCAAAGACAAGCCCAATAACTACAGGCCAGTCAGTTTACCCTTGGTGGCGGGAAAGCTTCTAGAAACAATAATTCGGGACAAAATTAACAGTCACTTGGACAAATATGGTTTAACTAAGGAAGGAAAGCATGGTTTTGTTAATGGCAATTTCTGTTTAATTAACTTGCTTTAGTTTTTTGATGAGGTAACAGAGAGGATTGCTGAGGGCAAATTTGTTTTAATGGTGTGCATGGCCTTCCAAAAGGCATTTAATAAAATGCTGCATAACAGGCATGTGAGCAAAGTTATAGCTCATGGAATAAAAGAGACGGTAGCAACATGGGCGCAAAACTGTCTGAGTGACAGGAACCAGAGAGTAGTTGTTAATGGGTTGGAGGAAGGTTTTCGTGGAACTCCCCAGGGGTTGGTGCTAGGATCCCTGATCTAGACCTTGGTGTACAGAGCACAATTTCAAAATTTTGCAGACGGTGCAAAACTTGGAAACATTATGAACATTGAGGAAGATAGTGTAGAAGTTCAAAAGAACATCGAAAGTTTGGTGGAATGGGTGGACAAGTGGCAGATGCAATTTAATGCAGCGAAGATTGAAGTGTTTCATTTTAGGAGAAGAAATGCATAGAGACACTGTAAAACAAAGGGTTCAATTCTGAAGTGGATGCAGGAGCAGAGGGACCTGGGTGTATATATGCATAAGTCATTGAAAATAGAACGACAGGTTGAGAGTTAATTAAGGATATAGTAACCTAGGCTTTCTCAATAGGGGCATAGAGTACAAAAGCAAGGAACTTAAACTTCTATGAAACACTGGTGTGGCCTAAACTGGAGTATTACGTCCAGTTCTGGGCAGCACACTTTAGGAAGGATTCGAAGGTGTTAGGAAGAATGCAGAAAAGATTCACGAGAATGTTTCCAGGGATGTGGAACTTCAGTTACGTAGATAGATTGAGAAGTTGGGACTGTTTTCCTTAGATGAGAAGGTTTAGAAGAGATTTGATAGAATTCAAAATCATGAGGGGTCAGGACAGAATAGATAGGGAGAAACTGCTTCCATTGGTGAAAGGATCGAGAACCAGAGGGTACCGATTTAATGTAATTGACCAAAGAAACAATGACGACGTGAGGAAAAGCAAGCACTGGAATTCACTGCCTGAGAATGTGGTGGAGGCAGGTTCACTCGAGGCATTCAAGAGGGAATTGGATTATTATCTGAAAAATAAGAATGTGCAGGGCTACGGATGTGGAGGTGGTGCTCAGGGGAGACGGGGGTGTGACACTAGGGGAATTGCTCCTTCAGAGAGCCAGCACAAACACGAAGGGATGAATAGTACCCTTCTACTCTATAACCATTCTATGATTCTAGGATTTGTAAATTTGTGAAAACGGGGGAAATTATTACTGCCCAAAGAAGCGAAACTTTGCGCCCGCGATACTTGTAAGTGGAGAAAAATAATGTTCCCTCAAAAGTTTTAAAGCAGAAAAAGCACAACTTGTTCGAAATTTAATTCGAAGGGAATAACAGAAACTGAAGTTTGAGGGGATGATGCGTGGAGCTAAAAGTGGGAACTAGTTGAATGCCCAGTCACAGCTTCTTCCATCCTGGTGTATCGCAAGGTCAACATTAGACCTGTATAAAAACAAATCGTGCTGGAAATGCTCAGCAGGTCGGGAAGCATCTATGGAGAGATAAACAGAGTTAACGTTTCTGGTAGATGACCATTCTCTCCCCACAGTTGCAGCCAGACCTGCTGAGTACATCCAGCACTTTCTGTTTTTATTTCAAATTTCCAGCATCCGCACTATTTTGCTTTCAACAATTGACCTGGTCTGACCTCAGTTTAGGGAGTAGCACATCAAATTCCATAGGTTGGATTCGATAATCATACAACATAATTCCAGGCGAGTGTCAAATCGGGTGTGCAGAAATGATCAAGACAGTCCCTTCGACCGAATTGTAAGCTTACCTGGAGTTTATTTAACTACTTAGAGATTGTAAACGTTTTGTCCGGGTTCGCTAAACGTTTAGCCATGTATGTAGAAAGCTCTCCCAGGGACATGGGGTTGCATCTCGCAATATTCAGTATCATTACTTTTACAGTAATAACTCAGTCTTCTAATCAATGAATTGAATTTCAACCGATAGGGCACCGAAGGACTTAACATGCGGAACAGTTTGTTTAATCTGGTGACCATAATCTTTGAAGGTGACAGGACAAGCATATGGCACTCATCGCTTTCTCAATCGAATTGTAGAGTGCATACGTAAGGGCGTTATGGTTGTAAAATATAATTTGTTCTCTATTCATTTGCCAGCCATTCAAGGTCCTTACTGCTACTGCATACCGCTCTTTTGCCATAAGATCCGTCTTCTGTATAGTGTCCTGGAGCCTTGCGTCAGATAACTTATAAATAATATATATGAATAAAAATAAAATATCATAGTGCGCGTGCTGACCGCGATATGGTGTGGGGGCTGATTTTAAATAATGTTCCCCATTCCTCTTCCATAAATTAACGTTATGGATCAGTTCACTAAATAATCAGAACAACGTATGACACGATATATACCATTCTATAATGACAAAAGCCGCAACTCTCCCCAAGGCCGCTTACCGAGCACGACAAGTTTCGATCCGGTTCCATTTACGATCGTGTTTCTTGTGTATCCCACGCCGCAGTAATAGCATCCAGAGTCGAAGAACCGGACATTGAGGATCTGAAAGGAAGCCGTTCCGTTTTTAAAAGGAAAGAATTGTTTTCTGCCGTCAGAAACTGATTGTAGTAAGTCATTGTCGCCAAGTCTCCACCAATAAACAAGCACGTCTAAATTATTCTGAACAGAGCTCGCCTTGCAATGAAAAGTAACATCTGTACCGGCCAACACATTGGTACTTTCAGGAGTTTGCGAGACGGTAGCGGAAGTAACTGTAAAATATTAAACATGTAGTTACAAAATATAGATAAAATATATGTGGACACGCATAGATAGATAGATAGATAGATAGATAGATAGATAGATAGATAGATAGATAGATAGATAGAAACCAAAAAATGGAAGATTGATTGGAAGAAACAAAAGGAAAAATAAGACAGCGCCGATAATTGCAGGGAACACCTTCGTAAATAATCCCCAGGGCCCACACGCATTGACACATAGACATTGTTCAATGGCTATTGATCTGCCAATCCACCGCGGCTCTGATAGTTTGGAAATGCTGTTTTGGAGACAATCCGGTCTAATTTATGATGTGGTGAGCTGTGGTAACACGTGCCTCAAACTGCTTAAGGTAAGCGAGTTTAAGAGGCGCACTGTGAACATCATCTGAAGTTAAACCAAAGCCCGATTGGTCGGGATACATGTGATTAATCTCAATTATATCAAGGAAGTGACAGTTTCACAGAACGTTGATGAAATCACCAGGTGGGCGCAGTTTGTATGATATAGAAGTAATAGATAGGAAGGGGTGGGGGAATGGGGAATAGGATAGGAGGGTCGCATTGTCAACAGGAATGAGTCTGAACGCTTGAGAAAGAATATATTTTGAGCTTAACCTCGTCCACATGACTTGGTCCCTACCAGGCCGGTATTTTCTTCCTTTGGTCTTTATTATCCATGCGGGATGGGTTCACAGCAAGAATGCGGTGATAATGCAGATCTCCAAGTAAAGAGGGTCATAAGAAGATGGATTCTCGGCTTTGGGTCAGATTCCTTCAGGGCGGGACTTCTACCTATCCCTCCAATCCACTCTGATTTTGACCCATTTGTATTTCTGTTCGGGCTTCCTCTGATATTGACGACGCTCCCGTGTTGCAGCCGGGGGCCTGTTGCTGGCCCAAGTCAAAGCGACGATCGGACGCCCCCGGAACCTAGGAACATCGGAGCAAGAGTAAGCCATTCAGTCCATCAAGCCTGCTCCACCATTCAATACGATCACGGCTGATCATTCACTTCAATGCCTCCCCCCCCCCCCCCCCCCCACACACACACACACACTATCCCCATATCCCTTTATGTCATTTGTATTTAGAAATCTGTCAATCTCTACTTTAAACATACTCAATGACTGAGCTTCCACAGCCCTCTGGGGTAGAGAATTCCAAAGATTCACAATTCTCTGAATACAGCCAAAGACTTGCAGGTTGATAGGTAAATTGGCCATTGTAAATTGCCCCTAATGTAAGTAGCTGGTAGGAGAATGGTGGGGATGTAGTAGGGAATATGGGATTAATATAGAATTGGTATAAATGAGTGGTTGTTGGTCGGCACAGACTCGGTGGGCTGAAGGGCCTGTTTCAGTGCTGTATCTCCAAATAAAAAAAAAATTTAAAAAATAAATTTCTCCTCATGTCGGTCCTTAGTGGCTTCCCCCTTATTTTGAATTTGCGTACCCTGGTTCTAGACTCCTGAACCAGGGGAAACATTTTACCTGCATCGACCCTGTCCATACCTTTAAGTATTTTGTAGGTTTCAATGAGATCACCTCTCATTCCTCGAAATTCTAGAGAATAAAGGCCCAGTTTTACCAATCTCTCTTCATAGGACAGTCCTGCCATCCGAGAACAAGTATGGTGAACCCTTGTTGCACTCCCTCTATGACACAGCACTCCATGTGCGGTCCACTTAAGGTTCTACACGACCGAAGTAAAACCTCACTATGCCTGTACTCAATTCCTCTTGCGATAAAAGCTAGCATGCCATTAGCCTTCTTAATTGCTTGCTCCAGCTGTATATCAGCTTACAGTAACTTATTGACTAGCACACCCAAGTCCCTTTGTACATCCACACTTTCAAATCCATTGCCATTTAAGAAATACTCTGCACATCTATTCTTTCTACAAAATTGGATAACCTCACATTTTTCCACATTATATTCCACTTGCCACGTTCTTGCCCACTCATTACGTCTGTCCCAACCCCCTTGAAGCCGCTTTGCATCTTCCTCACAACACTCTTTCCCACCTAACTTTGTGTCATACGTGAACATGGAAATATTACATTTGGTCCCCACATCCAATTCATTGATATATATTGTGAACAGCTGGGGCCCAAATACTGATCCTTGCTGTACCTGCTCGTCACAGCCTGCTAATGTGAGAATGACTCGTTTATTCCTACTCTCTGTTTTCTGCCTGTTAACCAATCCTTAATCCATGCCAGTATATTACTTCCTGTTCCAAGTGCTTTAATTTTGCTAACTGTGGGGGTTCCTTATCAAAAGTCTTCTGAAATCCAAGTATACTACGTCCACCGACTCCCCCTTATCATTTCTGTTGGTTACATTGTCAAAAAACTCCAACAAGTTCGTCAAGCAGGATTTCCCATTCATAAATCCATGTTGACTATGCCCAATCAGAACATTATTACCCAGGGAGTAAAGATAAGTCCAGCAACTACAAGCCAGTGAGTTCAACCTCAGTGGTGGGGAAGCTTCTAGAAATGATAATTAGGGACAAAATTAATTGTCACTTGGACAAATGCGGGTCAATTAAGGAAAGCCAGGATGGATTTCGGAAGGGCAAATCATATTCAAGTAAATTTTTGGACGTTTTAGATGACGTAGCAGAGAAGGTTGTTCAAGGTAATGCTGTTGATGTGGTGTTCATGGACTTCTAAAAAACATTTGATAAAGTGTCGAACAACAGACTTGTGAGCAAAATTATAGCTCATGGAATAAAAGGGACAGCAGCAACATGGATGCGAAATTGTCTGATTGACAGAAAACAAAGTATACTGGTCAATGGATGTTTTTCAGACTCGAGGAAGGTTTGTAATGGAATTCCACAAGGATCAGTGTTCCATCTATATATTAATGACCTAATCCTTCGTGCACAGGGCACAATTTAAAAATTTGTGGATGAATCGAAAATTGGAAACTTAGTGAATTGTGAAGAGGATAGTGTGGAACTTCAAAAGGACAGAGACAGTGTTGTGGAATGAGCAGAGAGGTGGCAGATGACATTTAATGCAAAGAAGTGTGAAGTGATTAATTTTGGTAGGAAGAGCACAGAGAGACAATATAGAGCAAAGGGTGCAATTGTAAAAGCGTTGCAGCTGCAGAGGGACCTGAGTTTATATGTGCATAAGGTGCACTGAAGGTGGCAGGACAGGTTGAGAGCGTGGTTAATAGAGCATACAGCTTCCTCGTCTTCATTAAGAGGGATATAGATTACAAAAAGAAGAAAGTTATGTTAAATAAAAGCAAGAAATGCTGGAAGCACTCAGCAGGTCTGGCAGCATCTGTGGAAAGAGAAGCAGGGTTAACGTTTCAGGTCAGTGACCCTTCATCGGAACTGACAAATATTAGAAAAGTCACAGGTTATAAGCAAGTGAGGTGGGGGTGGGGCAAGAGATAACAAAGGAGGTCTAGATTGGACCAGGCTACATAGCTGACCAAAAGGTCGCAGAGCAAAGGCAAACAATATGTTAATGGTGTGTTGAAAGACAAAGCATTAGTACAGATTAGGTGTAAATACACTGAATATTGAACAGCAGCAAGTGCAAACCTGAAAAAAACAGTGGGTAAGCAAACTGAACAAACAAAGATGAAATGAAATAAATGCAAAAAAAAAAGATTGTAAAAAATGTAAAAAAGAATGTTAAAAAAAGGAAGAAAAAAATAACTAAAAATGAAAGTAAAATGGGGGGCTGTCATGCTCTGAAATTATTGAACGCAATGTTCAGTCCGGCAGGCTGTAGTGTGCCTAATCGGTAAATGAGATGCTGTTCCTCGAGCTTGCGTTGATGTTCGCTGGAACACTGCAGCAATCCCAGGACAGATATGTGAGCATGAGAGCGGGTGGGGATGGGGTGGGGGGGAGGAATGTTGAAATGGCAAGCAATGGGAAGCTCGGGGTTCTGCTTGCGGACTGAGCAGAGATGTTCCACAAAGCGGTCACGCAGTCTGCGCTTAGCCTCCCCAATGTAGAGGAGACCACACTGTGAGCAGCGAATACAGTATACTACATTGAAAGAAGTACAAGTAAATCGCTGCTTCACCTGAAAGGAGTGTTTGGGGCCTGGGATAGTGAGGAGAGAGGAGGTAAATGGGCAGGTATTGCACCTCCTGCGATTGCAGGGGAAGGTGCCATGGGACGGGGATGGGTTGGTGGGGGTAATGGAGGAGTGGACCAGGGTGTCGCGGAGGGAATGATCCCTTCGGAATGCTGACAGGGGAAGGGAGGGGAAGATGCAACTGGTAGTGGCATCACGCTGGAGGTGGCGGAAATGGCGGAGGATGATCCTTTGGATATGGAGGCTGGTGGGGTGAAAAGTGAGGACAAGGGGAACCCTGTCATGGTTGTGGGAGGGAGGGGAAGGGGTGAGTGTAGGGTGCAGGGAATGGGTCAGACACGGTTGAGGGCCCTGTCAACCACAGTGGGGGGAAATCCTCGGTTGAGGAAAAAGGAGGTCATATCAGAAGCACCGTCATGGAAGGTAGCATCATCAGAGCAGATGCGTCGGAGACGGAGAAACTGGGAGAATGTAATGGAGTCCTTACAGGAGGTAGGGTGTGAAGAAGTGTAGTCGAGATAGCTGTGGGAGTCGGTGGGCTTATAATGGATATTAGTAGACAACCTATCCCCAGAGATGGAGACAGAGAAGTCGAGGAAGGGAAGGGAAGTGTCAGAGATGGACCATGTAAAGGTGAGAGAAGGGTGGAAATTGGAAGCAAAGTTGATAAGGTTTTCCAGTTCGGGGCGGGAGCAGGAAACGGCACCGATACAGTCATCAATGTACCGGAAAAAGAGTTGGGGGAGGGGCCTGAGTAGGACTGGAACAAAGAATGCTCGACATATCCCACAAAAAGACAGGCATAACTAGGACCCATGCGGGTACCCATAGCGACACCTTTTGCTTGAAGGAAGTGCATGGAGTTGAAGGAGAAGTTGTTCAATGTGAGAACAAGTTCAGCCAGGCGGAACTTCCGATGAAGGGTCACTGACCCGAAACGTTAACTCTGCTTCTCTTTCCACAGAGGCTGCTAGACCTGCTGAATGGTTCCAGCATTTCTTGTTTTTATACCATCAATCATAAGTGGTTGCTCGGCAGATATCATCATTAACGGCTCCAAGAATGTACTTTTATTTATTATTAGTTATTTAGAGATACAGCACTGAAACAGGCCCTTCGGCCCACCGAGTCTGTGCCGACCAACAAGCACCCATTTATACTAACCCTACCACCTACCTACACTAGGGGTAATTTACAATGGACAATTTACTTATCACCTGTAAGTTTTTGGCTGTGGGAGGAAACCGGAGCACTTGGAGAAAACCCACGCGGTCACAGGGAGAATTTGCAAACTCAGCACAGGCAGTACCCAGAATTGAACCCGGGGTCCCTCGAGCTGTGAGGCTGCGGTGCTAACCACTGCGCCACTGTGCCGCCCCTAGACTACTTATTTCTGTACTCCACGTATGTTTGCCTCCATCACGATCCCACAATGTTTTTCCTTGGTAACAATGCAGTGTGTGTGTCACCTGTCTCCGAATTCTGGACGACAGAGCGTCCCTTTCCTCAGGTTTAGCTCCTCCTATCATTCCGACAGGGTAGCTTCACTGACGTGGACAGGTTCTGGAGCTCTTCCAGTGATTCCTGGTTCTTTCAGTCAACCAGCAGAATATATTGACACCTCCTGAAGTCTAACTGGATAAAAGCAACACAGTAGTTCACTTCCCGCTGCTTGGTGTTGGTGAGGCTGCACCTGGAGTGCTGCGTATAGTTTTGGTCCCCGTGCTTAAGGAAGGATATACTAGCATTGGAGGCATTTCAGAAAAGGTTTACTAGGCTGATTCCTGGGATGAAGTGGCCGTCTTATCAAGAACAGCTAAACATGTTAGTCCTTTATTCATTGGAGTTTAGATGAAATGGAGGTGATCTTATTGAAACATATCAGATTCTAAGGGGCTTGACAGGGCAGATGTTGAGAATATGTTTCCACTGGTGGGGGAATCCCGAACTAGGGGACATAGCTACAGAATAAGGGGTCACATATTTAAAACTGAGATGCAAAGGTATTTCTTCCCTCAGAGGGCGGTGAATCTCTGGAATCCTCTACCTCAGAGAGGTGTGGATACTACGTCACTAAATGTATTTAAGGAGGAAGTAGATAGATTTTTGAAATCTCGGGGAGTCTAGGGATGTGCGGAGCAGGCCCCAAAGAGGAGTTGAGTCCTGTGACTGATCAGTCATGATCTTACTGAATGGTGGGGCAGGCTTGAGGGGCTGAATGGCCTACTCCGGCTCCTATTTCTTATTTTCTTGTGTTCTTATGCTCTTACCTGACTCTGCCAATTAGAATTTTGACTTAACGATCCAGCAGGAGTTGAATGGGAAGGATGGCTCTTCCTAACAACAACGGTATTATTGCAGATCCCATGAGTGAGCCAGCCGACCCGTTTAATCATCTGAAATGCTGTGGAGTAGATGTAGGTACCTTGTCCGTGTGTTGAATTATCCAGTCTTTCATAGAGGGTCAAATTGCTGCTAAACATCGGTCATCTGACCTTTTGTCTTGGAGCCTTCTTGACTTCCAAGAGAGCTCGGTTGTTTCTTCCAAGGGCAACGATACTGAAAACTTGCAGACCCCTAGATACTGAATTTTAATTGCAGGAACCTTTAAACCATGATCATGAAGTTTCCCTAAGGTTCGTGGCGATTTTCCACTGAAGTTGCAGTGATCAATCATTAGTGCTCCCAAGGAAATTCCCGGTGGAAGAGACACACTATTCATTTTATGTATGTCAGGAAGGTTCCGTCACTTTTCATGTAACATGATAATTATTGTACTTAAGGTTAATCCAAATATCCCTGAAACAATGTTTTAGTCGCACTTCTTGTAAAGTTGCTGTGGATGAGCTGAAGCAGCACTGATCAAATTCCTGGCCTTTTCCTGCTATATACTAAAACTCCAGCTTGATGCCTAAAGGAAACAGATAATTATAACGATTAGACAGACTAAACAAACATAACCAAATTGTCATTTGGTAGCACAGAACTTGAATATTGCTGAAAATAGAGACATGTTGTCGATGCTTTCCATCTTACACTCATCAGGACAATCCACAAGAATAACCAATGTAAGGGCAAACAACGACTTTATACGGTATGAGGAGAGAGTGCTGATTGGTTGGCAAGTGAACTCTGATTGATAGAGGCGTTGCCCTGAAGAATGCACCAGCTTACAGTGACTGACAGTTAACTGCCAAGTTTTGTTTAAAATTTAAACGAGGCAGTTTGACTCTGATTGGTCAAGGCATTGCCCTGAGGAATGAACTAGCGAATGACTGTCACTTATTTCATTTAGCTGATACAAGCGCAATGTTTGTATATGTTCTTTCTGTCTGCAAAGAACGGGGCCCCATGTATTAATACATGTACTTCCAGTACCTGCAAATGCGCCACACTGTGAGCCTTGCTGACAATCTTAAGTTGGTTGTCAGCATAATTCTTAGCACACTGAGAATTATTTAGCCTGTACCTTGCCTATTGTGAACAGTGGAAGGCACATGTGGTTTGATAAGATCCGCCAGTTTTTTATGGGAGGCATGGCCTATATACCTAGCATCACACTGGCATTGAAATTAATATATCACATTACTGATTTGTGTAATAGGCAGGACATCATTTTGGCTTCACGGCAGCATCCTGTTAGTGGCGAACACCACCCATGTTACTACTGCATAATAGCAACGTGAAACAGCTAGATTCACCTATTACTCAGATTTTTGGGATGCATTAACTTCCAGGGTAATTTGAGGTAGACTGGGCACTTTTCAGCGCCGAAAATGACATGAAGTGTCATAACATAAGGACCAAAAGCTGAATGCACTGGATACTGCAAAGGCTCTGGACTCTGACAACCTCTGGCCTGTAGGCCTGCAAACCTGTGCTCCAGAACTAGCTGCACCCCTAGCCACGCTGTTCCAGTACAGTTACAACACTGGAATCTACGCGACAATGTGGAAAATTGCCCAAGTATGTCTTATCCACAAAAAAAAGGAGATATCCAATCTGTCCCATCAACCTCTTCTCGATCATCAGCAAAGTGATGGAAGCTGTCATCGACTGTGCTATCAAGTGACACTTGCTCAGCAACAACCTGCTCACTGACGCTCAGTTTTGATTCCACCAGGGCCACTCAGCTCCTGACCTCATTGCAGCTTTAGTCCAAACATGGACCAGAGCTGTGGTTCAGAAAAGTGTACTTTAGTTGTAGGTGGTAGCAGCATTTAATAAGCACAGTAAATTCTACGATACATAGGAATTATTTAAAGTTAATTAAGAAAGTAATTGAAGGAAATTAACTAATAGCATAAAGAGCAATGACATAAAAGGTCTTATGTTGAAGCTATGGCATGTGGGAACATTTGGATGCCAAAGGTGATCCAGAACAACCACGCCTGCAGAAAGTGTAAGCAGCTAGAGGAATTCTGGATCAAGATTATTGATCTGGAAGGCGAACTGCAAGCGGCGCAGTGGTTAGCACTGCAGCCTCACAGTTCCAGGGACCCGGGTTCGATTCTGGGTACTGCCTGAGTGGAGTTTGCAAGTTCTCCCTGTGTCTGCGTGGGTTTTCTCTGGGTGCTCCGGTTTCCTCCCACAACCCAAAAGACTTGCAGGTTGATAGGTAAATTGGCCATTATAAATTGTCACTAGTATAGGTAGGTGGTAGGGAAGTATAGGGACAGGTGGGGATGTTTGGTAGGAATGTAGGATTAGTATAAATGGGGGGTTGATGGTCAGCACAGACTCGGTGGGCCGAAGGGCCTGTTTCAGTGCTGTATCTCTAATCCAATCACTGTGCAACATAAGGGAGGGGAGAAATACCTGGGCACTTTGTTCCAGAAGATGGTTATCTGTTTTGGTCAGCAGTGAGGATGTGACAATGAGTGAGGCAGGTAAAGGGACCAGACAGACAGTAGTGGGGGAGCCTCAGACTTTGCAATTGTCAAACAGGTTTGAGGCGCTCTCAACCTATGTGGATGAAAGCGAGGTCTGCAAGTTGGATGAGCAGACGAACTGTGGCACAGGAAGCCATTCAAGTAGGGGGAGCAAAAATGAATGTCGCAGTAGGAGCGACAGGATCGCAGTGGTAATGTCGCTAGATTAGTAATTCAGAGGTCCCTGGGGGCATGGGTTCGAATCCCACCATGGCACATGGTGAAATTTGAATTCAATTAATAAATCTGTAATTAAGAAGCTGGTCTAATGGTGACCATGAAACAATTGTCGAATGTTCCAAAAGCACATCTGGCTCATTAATGTCCTTTAGGGAAGGAAATCTGCCTTTCTTACCTGATCTGGCCTACATATGACTCCAGACCCGCAGCAATGTGGTTGACTCATAAGTGGCCTCTGAAATGGCCTAGCAAGCAATTCAGTTCAAGGACAATTAGGGATGGACAATAAATGCTGGCCTAGTCAGAGACGCCCACATCCCATGAATAAAAAATTAGGGGATAGTATAGTGAGGGGGATTGGCATTGTTCTGTGCAGCCGAGAGCACGAGTCCAGAAGGCGGTGTTATCTGCCTGGTGCCAGGGTTCGGGACATCTGCTCAGGGATGGGCAGGAACTAGGAGTGGGACGAGGAGGATCCAGTTGTTCTGGTCCATGTAGGTATCAACGACATAGGTAGGACGAGAAAAGAGCTTCTTCTTAGACAGTATAAAGAGCTAGCCACCAAATTGAAGAGCAGAACCTCAAGAGCAATAATCTTTAGATTATTACCTGAGCCATGTGCCAATTGGTAGAGGACACATAAGATTAGTGAAATTATTACATGACTCAAAGACTGGTATGGGAGAAGTGGGTTTTGCTTCGTGAGGCACTGGCACCAGTACTGGGGAAAATGGGGGTTATACCGTTGTGACAGACTTCACCTGAACTGTGCTGGGACCAGTGTTCAAGCAAACCGTACAACTAGGGCAGTAGAGAGGGCTTTAAACGAAACAGGGGAAGTGTGGGGAGAGAACAAGTTTGGGTAAATGTAGAAATTCAAGGGATAGAGTCACGGCAGGGCAACAAATGGTAATATGGGAAATGAAGGTCAAGAATGGCAGGAAGGGACAGAGCGAAAAAATCTAAGAATAAACCAACAGTCGAGACTAGATGTTACAACAACAACAAAAAGACAAAGCTGATGTGTCTGTATCTGAATGCATGAAGCATTTTTAACAAAGTAGACAAACTCATAGTTCACATTGAAGTAAATAAATATGATCTGATAGCCATTACGGGGAGGTGGCTGTAGGATGACAAGGATTTCAGGCCAGGGAATGGATGGCAGAAAATTAGCGAGTGGGTCAGAAAGGCAGAAGAAGCAAATGTTAAAAAGTGTGCAGCACAGGAATTTGGCAGTGTTAAAAGGCATTTATTTAAATGCAATGAGTACAGTAAATCAAGCTGATGAGGTGAAGGCACAGATCGACACATGGCAACACGATATTGTTGCTATAACAGAAACTTGGCTTAAAGTGGGGGCAAGAATGACAGCTCAACATCCCTGGAAACAGAGTTTTCAGGCGAGATAGAGAGGGGTTAAAAAGGAGGGGGTGTAGCATTATTAGTTGAGGAATCAATAACAGCTGTGAAGAGGGGTGGTACGCTAAATGAATCATCAAATGACGCTATATGGGTGGAGATCAGAAATAAAAAAGGGGCAGCGAGTACTATAGTGTACTATAGACCCCCAAATAGTGAGGGGGAAATAGAGGAACACATATGTAGGCAAATTGCAGAGTTTACAAACTGTAGGGCAATAATAGTTGGATTCAACAACCTCATATCAACTGGGAAACAAACAGTGTGAAGGGCACAGAGGGCAGAAAATTCTTGAATTGCATTCAACAGAACATTTTTAGCCAGCACGTCACAAGCCCAGCGAGAGGGGGCGCAATTCTAAACTTAGTCTTCGGTAATGAAGTTGGGCAAGTAGATGAAGTAGCAATGGGTGATCATTTTGGAGATGGCGATCATAATACAGTTAGATTTTGTATAATCATGGAAAAGGGCAAAAATAAGACAGGAGTTAAAGTTTTATATTGGGGGAAGGCAAATTTTACAAAACTGAGAGTCAATCTGGCGAATGTGGACTGGATACAGCTACTGGAAGTAAAATCATTGCCAACTAGTGGGAGGCGAGATTCTACAGGCACAGTGTAGGCATGCCCCAGAAAGATAAAGAGTGGTACGGTCAAATCTGGAGCCTTCTGGTTATCTAGAGGCTTACAGGGTATTGTGAAGCAGTAAAAAAGAAAGCTTATGACGATCAATACTTTAGAAAGCCTGGAGGAGTATAGAAAGTGCAGGGGTGAAATAAAAAGGAAATAGAAAAGCAAAGAGAGCTTATGAAAAATATTGGCTGGTAAAATCAAGGAAAACCCAAAGATGTCGTATCAGTACATTATGAGTAGCAGGATAACTAAGGAAAGTTTAGGGCCTATCAGAGATGTACAAGGGAACTTACACGTGGAAGCAGATGATGTGGGCAGGGTTCTTAATGAGTTTTTTTGTCTCTATCTTCACAAAGGAGAAGGATGATGCAGACATTTTAGTAAAAGTGGAGGAATGTGAAATATTAGATACGATTTGCATAATGAGAAAGGAAGTACTGGAGGGTCTGCCATCCTTGAAATTGGATAAATCACCAAGGCTGGATGGATTGCATCCCAGGTTGTTAAAGGAAGCCAGGGAGGAAATAACAGATGCACTGAGGATCATCTTCAAATCCTCACTGGGTACGGGAGAGGTGCCAGAGGATTGGAGATCTGTGAACGTTATACCATTGTTTAAAAAGGGTGCGAGGGATGGGCCAAATAATTATAGGCCGGTCAGTCTGATCTCTGTGGTGGGTAAATTATTAGAATCAATTCTGAGGGGCAGGATAAATTGCCACTTGTAAAGGCACGGGCTGATCAGGGATAGTCAGTGTGGATTTGTTAAGGGAAGGTGAAGTCTTACTAACTTAATTGAATTCTTTGAGGAAGTGACAAGAGGATTGATGAGGGTAGTGCAGTGGATGTGGTCTACATGGATTTTAGTAAGGCATTTGACAAGGTCCCGCATGACAGACTGGTCAGTAGAATGAAAGCCCATGGGATGCAGGGGAATGTGGCAGGTTGGATCCAAAATTGGCTCAGTGACAGGAAACAAAGGGTAGAAGTCGATGGATGTTTTTGTGAATGGAAAGCCGTTTCCAGTGGCGTTCCACAGGGCTCAATGTTGGGTCCCATGCTGTTTGTGGTATATTTAGATTTGATTTGATTTAGATATACAGCACTGAAACAGGCCCTTCGGCCCACCGAGTCTGTGCCGACCATTAACCACCCATTTATACAAATCCTACCCTAATCCCATATTCCTTCCACATCCTCACCTGTCCCTATATTCCCCTACCACCTACCTATACTAGGGGCAATTTGTAATGGCCACTTTACCTATCAACCTGCAAGTCTTTTGGCTGTGGGAGGAAACCGGAGCACCCGGAGGAAACCCACGCAGTCCTGCAGGGGTCTGTGCTGGGCACTCAACTTTTTACAATTTATGTCAATGACTTAGATGAGGGGAGCAATTGCATGGTCGCTAATTTTGCAGAAAACCCAAAGATAAGTGTGTTGTAATGAGGACATAAGGAGGTTGTAGGTAGGTATATAGATAGGTTGCGTGAGTGGGCACAAATCTGGTAGATGCAGAATAATGTGGGAAAATGTGAAGTTGTTCACTTTGGGAGGAAGAAAAGAAAACAGAGCGTTACTTAAATGGGCAACGACTGGAGAATTCCGAGGTGTAGAGGGATCGAGGTGCTCCAGTGCATGAGTCACAAAAAGTTAGTCTGCAGGTACGGCAATTAATAAAAAAGGCTAATGGAATGCTTTATGGATAACAATCCTTTATAATGCGAGGAATTCAAAATAATTTTAAAAAAAGGATTATTTGCTTCAATTATACATGTCATTGGTGAGACCACATCTCAAATACTGTGTGCAGTTTTGGTCTCCATATTTAAGGAAAGATGTAAATGTGTTGGAGGCGGTTCACAGGAGGTTTAGTCGATTGATACCTGGAATGATCAGATTGTCTTATGAGAAAAGGTTGGACAGACTGGGCTTGTTTCCATTGGAGTTTAGAAGAGTGTGGGGAGACTTATTTGAAGTATATACGCTCCTGAACGGTTTTGACAAGGCGGATGTGAAGAGGATGTTTCTTTTTGTGGGTGAGTCCTAGGGGGCATTGTTTTAAAATTACGGGTCCGCCCTTTTAGGACAGAAATGAGGAGATTATTTTTCTCTTAAATGGTTGTGCGGTTTTGGAACTCTCTGCCTCAGAAGGTTGGGGGAGGCGGGGTCATTGAATATTTTTAAGGCGGAGGTAGATAGATTCGTGTTAGGCAAGGTCGTCAAAGGTTATCGGGGTAGATGGGAGTGTGGAATTCGAAACACAAACAGAACAGCCATGATCTTATTGAATGGTGGAGCATGCATGAGGGGTTGAATGGCCGACATCTGCTCCTAATTCGTATGTTCGTATGAATGTAGGTGAGGTAAGAGTGACTGACCTTGACATCAATGCAGCATTTGACCGAATGTGGAATCAAGGAGCCCTTGCAAAATTGAAGTTCATAGGTATCAAGGGGGGAAACTCTCCACTGGTTGGAGTCATACCTGGCACAAAGGAAGATGGTTGTGGTTGTTGGAGGCCAGTCCTTTCAGTCCCAGGGCATTGCTGCAGCAGTTCCTCCCGGTAGTGTCCTAGGTCCAACCGCTAACCTGCCATTGTAGCCACAGTATTTACTTGGCTGCTCCAGCTAATATTATGGTTAATGGTGACATTCAGGTTGTTGATTGTGGGATCTCAGTGATAGTAATGCCATTGAATATCAAAGGGATATGGTTAGTTTCTCTCTGATTGAAGTAGTTGGTTGTCTGGTATTTTGTGACCCGGATGTTATTTGCCACTTATCAGCCCAAGTCTGTGTGCTGTCCAGGTCTTGTTGTGACCCCAGACTGCTTCAGTATCTGAGGAGTTGCGAATGGCAGTGAACATTGCAATCATCAGAAAACATCCCACTTTTGACCTTATGATGGAGGAAAGGTAATTGAAGAAGCAGCTGAATATGATTGGACCTAGGACAGTGTCCTATCCTTAGAAAAGTGTATCTGTAAATTAATCGTTTAAACAATTATTATTAAATTAAACCGTGATTATCTTGTATTACAATTACTGCTCTCAGATAGGTAGCTGAAGTGTAGGACACTACCGTAAGGATCGCCTGCAGCTATGTCCTGGGGCTGACATAATTGGCCTCCAATAACGGCAACCAGGATTTTCATTGACTTCAAAGTTGTGAAGAATCCTTGATGCTACATTCGCTCAAAAGATTCCTTGATGACAAGGGCAGCCACTCAAACCTCACCTCTGGAATTCAGCTCTTTTTTCCATATTTGGACCAAGGCTTTAATGAGATCTGGAGCTATCTGGGGCTGGCATAACGCAAACTAAGCATTGTAGAGCAGGCTGTTGCTGAGCAAGTGCTGCTTGATAACACTGTGAATGGCACCTTCCATTACATTGTTGATGATTGAGAGTGGACAGATGTGGCTCTAATTGGTCATATTGAATTTGTCCTGATGTTTGCGGACTAAGCATACCTGGGAAATTTTCCACATCGTCGGGTAGATTGCAGCATTGCAGCCATACTGGAAGAGCTTTGCTAAGTGCGCAACTCGTTCTGGAGCACATTTCTTCAGTACTACAGTCCAGATGTTATCCGAGCCGATATCCTTTGCTGCATCCAATGCGTTCAGACATTTTTGGAGAAATTCAGATAGTGGCATTGGGGGTCGTTAACATGGTAGTAATGCTACTGGATTAGAAATCCAGAAATTAGGCCTAATGCTATGGAGAAATGAGTTCAAATTCCACCACGGCGGCTGGAGGAACTTAAAATCAATTTATTGGTAAATCTGGAATAAAATGCTCGGTGCATTATTAATGATCATGAAATTATTGCATTGCCATAAAAAGCCATCAGGTTCACTAATGTCCTACAGGAGAGGAAACCTGCGATCTTTATCTGGTTTGGTCTGGACGTGACTCCAGCACCACAACTTTCTGGTTGACTCATAAATGCCCTCGAAATGACCAAGCAAGCCATTCAGTTGTATTAAACAGCGACAGAAAAGTTGAATAAAAGCAAAACTGGACAGATCACCCGACGTGGACACAGGCACAGGAAGGGACAAAGGAACACCCTGCCAAGTCAACACTGTAAAATCCTTCACACTAACAGCTGTGTACTTGTGCCAAAACTGGGAGAGCTGCCCTACAAACGAGTCAAGTGACAGTCTGATGTAGTCAGACTCACCGAATCATACTTTACTGCCAATGTCCTACACTTCGCCATCGCCATCCCTGGAAATGCCCTGTCCTGCTGGCAGGAGAGATGCACCAGAGGTGACAGCACAGTGGTATACAATCAGGAGAGTGTGACATTGGGAGTCCTCAACATTGACTCCAGCCAGAATGACGTCTTATGGCACGAGGTCAAACATGGGCAAGGAAACCTCCTGCTGATTACAGTCGCAGGACATCCCTGCAGGAGTTCTCAAATTAGTGCCCTAAGCCCAATCCCTTCAGATGCTTCATCAATAACCTTCCATCCAATATAAGTTGCAAACAGGGGATGATTACACCGTGCTCTGTACCATTTGCAATTAAAGTTACTGAAGCAATCCCTGCCCACATGCAGCAACACTTGGACAACATTCAGGCTTGAACTCATAAGTGGCAAGTAACATTCACACCACACATGTATCAGGCATTGACCATCTCCCACAAGAGTGAATCTGTCATAGCCCCTTGGCATTCAATGGTATTACCGTCACTAAACCCCCATCATCAACGTCCTGGTGGTTACAATTCACCAGAAATTTAACTGGAGAAGCGTTTCAAATACGATGACAACAATAACACGGCAGAGGCTAGGAATTCTGTGGCATTTAACTCATCTCCTCATTCCAGAAAGCATGTCCATCATCGACAAGGCACAAGTCAGGAGTGTGATGGAATATTCTCCACTTGCCTGGATGTGTGCAGCTCCAAAGACACTCAAGAAGCTCGACACCATCCAAGACAATGAGCCTCCTTCATCGACAGCCAATCCACCACCTTAAACCTTTACTCCTTCCACAACTGGCACACAGTGTCAGTAGTGTGTACCATCTACAAATGCGCAGCAACAACTCGCCTAGGCTCCTTTGACAGCACCTTCTGAACTCATGACCTCTATCACCTAGAAGAACGAGGACAACAAATACACAGGAACACCACTACTTTGAAGTTGCCATCCAAATCAGACACCATCCTGACTTGGAACTATATCGCTATTCCTTCTTTGTTGTTTGGTCAAAATCCTGGAACTCCCTCCCTAACTGCACTGTTTGTCTACCTACACCACATGGACTGCAGAGCTTCACGAATGCAGCTCACCACCATCTTATCAAGGGCAATTAGTAATGGCCAATAATTACTGGCCTTGCCAGCAACGTTCACATCCCAAGAACGAATAAAGAAATACCACCCACCTTCAGCTAATGAATCAATGTTCTTTCATGTTGAACTTGGAAGAAACACTGAGGGTAGCGAGGGCACAGAATGCGCTCTGGGCAGGGGCTTTCAATGTCCATAACCAAGAGTGCTGAGTAGCACCCTTACTGACGGAGGCGGCTGATTCCTGAAGGACATAACTCGAGACTGGGCCTGCAGCAGGTGATGAGTGAACCAACACAAGGGGGAAAGTTACTTGGCCTCATCCACACCAATCTACTTGTCACAGATGCATCTGTCCATGCTAGTGTTGATAGGAGTGACCACCACATAGTTTCTGGAGAGATAAAGTCCCGTCTTCATACTGAAAATACTCTCCATCATGCTGTGTGCTACTAATCGTTGTACTAAATGGGATAGACACAGGACATATCTAGCAGTTCATGACGGGACACCCATGATGCATTGTAGGCCATCAGCCATTGCAGAATTATATTCAATGAAAATCTGCAACCTCAAAGCCCGGCATTTCCCTCTCTTCACCATAAACATTAAGCCTGGGGATCAACCATGGTTCAATGAGGAGTGTAGGAGAGCATACCAGCAGCTTCACCAGCCATAACTAAAAATGATATGCCAACCTGGTGAAGCTGCAGCATAGGATTACCTGCGTGTTAAATAGCGAAAACAACATGTGAAGACGTACCTAAGTGATCCACAACCAACGGATCAGGAGAAAGCTCTGCAGTCCTTCCACATCCACTCGTGAATGGTGGTGGATAGTTAAACAAATAACGGGAGATAGGGGCTCCAAAAGCACCCCGCCCTCAATGTTGGGCATGCCCAGCACATCATTGCAAATGACACGACTGAAGCATTTGCAATCGCTTTCAGCCAGCAGTGCCGAATGGAAGATTATGTCGGTCACCACCGGAGGTCCCCAGCATCAATGATGCAAGTCTTCAGACAATTCGATTTTCCTCTTGATAGCCTGGGATACATTTCATTCGGGACTGATAATTTATCCACTTTCAAAGATGCTGAACCACTCAATATTTACTCTCTCACTATGTTTATACCATCGAATATTTTACACTTCTCTTTAACCAGAATGACTACATTGCCGCACTTTTTGTAAAACCTGACGCAAAGTATTCAGTAAGAAGGATGTCCACGATTCCCACCTCCACGCATTAGTTACTCGATTAGTCTGTAACTGGCCCTCGTCTTTCTTTAGTTATCCTGTTGATTATTAAGTATTCATGAAAGATTTTTGGGTTATCCTTGGTTTTACTTGCAATTGATTTTTCATGATCTTTCTTTGCTTTCCTAATTTCCTTTTTAATTTCCTCCCTGCACTTTCTAGCCTCCTCTAGGCTTCCTACAGTATTGAGCCCTCAGTAAACTGATATGAGTTTCCCTCTATCTGCTCTTTGACATCCTGGGAGGGGTACGGGAGGGGGGAACGGGGGTGGCGAGTGGGGGGGGGGGGGGGCGGGGGGTGGGGTGGGGGGTGGAGGTGGTGTCTAGATATGAGAGCATCAGCCTTTTTCTTCCTCTGAAATTATTTATTTTGAATCTACTGTCTCCTCCTCAAATACCTGCCACTGCTCTCAAACTGATTTACATTCAAATTTTGAAACTTGTTTCATCTCTAACGTTTGCCAGTTCTGCTGAAAGGTTAACGACCTGAAACCATAACCTTGTTTTCCTCTCTCTGCAGACGATGAGTATTCCCAGCTTTTTCCCCCTCAAACGGGAAATCGGCCCACAAGAGGCAGAGAAAGTAAAGATGAACAAAGCTCACATTCCATTTAGGGCACCACTTCTATGGGAGGTAGTTTTAACTTTGGGCTATGGTGTAAAATTAGCCACATTGAAATGACCGCTCATTAGACGTCTTGATCGATTTACCTTCGTGAAAGGAATGGGCGTGGTGGATGGAGAACGGCTAATTTCATTTCGCTCATTTTGGATTATTGCACAAGCTTAAAACTACTCCAGGTGTGACGGTACAGAACGATTGCTGCCATGGAACTGAGAAATTGGCCTCCGGTTTGATATCACCTGTTTTATACAATCACACAAAATAAAGGTTACCTTGTGTGTATTGACGTTCATAGAGTATGAGAAGTTTAGTGAAAATCCTGCAATTAAATAACCACACAGGTATCCTCAGTATTCCTTCTCCTTCCTTGGAATCTAGCTCTGCCACCAAGCAGACCCAATGGTTCATGTGCGTGGTTGCAGCCATTAAAATAAATCAATTGAAGTCGGGTAGAGTTAACATTCTCCTGATGTATGAACACAAATCAGTTGTCAAGTTTATATTTAGAGATTGCGTATAATAGTTTCAGTTGATAACCACAAGAATTGTTTCCATTATGTTGTAATAAACTCAGTATTTGATGCCTGAGAGGTGCTAAGAATCGCTTTCTCAACTACACGTAAACAGCAATAAACAACATAGAAGTTGTGCAACAGGTTTCAGTAAAACAGAAACCACATCACAGTTTTGATAAAAGGTCAGATTAAGTCGTATCTAGCCGTGAACACTGACAGTAAAACATACACTCCTTAACCCCTTCACTCAAGTAGATAAAAATATCTGTTGCATGTCGAGTCTTCGGAGTGGTGACATTTCTATTCGGGCTATCTGCAACCCGCTAATTATGTAGCAGGTCTGTGCTCCCCTTGACGAAGTCGGGAACGTTTTTACATCTATAATCCTCTTTGACAACAACAAAGACAACCTCTATTTATATAGCGCCTTTAACGTAATAAAACATTCCAAGGCACTTCACAAGAAATATATCAAACAAAAATTGACGCTGAGCCACATCAGGTGAAATTAGGGCAGGCGATAAAAAGAAACGAAGAGATAAATTTTAAGGAGCGTCTCAAACGAGGAACGAGAAGTAGAGAGGCGGAGAGGTTTAGGGAGGGAGTTCCAGAGCTTCGGGCCTAGGCAGCTAAAGGCCACCAATGATGGAGAAACTACAAGAGGCGTGAATTAGATAAGCGCAGGTACCTCGAAGGGTTGTGGGGCTGGAGGAGATTACAGAGATAGGGAGGGGCGTGGCCTTCGAGCCATTTGAAAATAAGGATTAGAATTTTAAAATTGAGGCATTGCTTAACCAGGAAGCAATGTAGGTCAGCAAGCACAGTGGTGAAGGATGAATGGACGTGGCATGAGTAATGGCACAGGTAGAGGAATTTTGAATGACCTCAAGTTTACAGAGAGTAGTATGCGGTAGACTGGCCAGAAACACATTGTAATTGTCAAATCTAGAGCTATGGTTCTCAAAGAGGTCCATGAGGGTCCTCCAGGTGGTCGGCGGGATAGTCCACAATGCAAATCACTGAGGAACAATGCCACAGCCGAGGCCATAGGAAAGAATAGGCCAGAAACATCATCCCCGCCACCCGCTTGAAATCGCACAAACAAGACTGGTTTCCGTGTGCACCGCATCTTAAGTGCAAGCAACAATTATGCAGTTCTATAAGCAAGATTTATGTCACCATTACAACATATAACTGCAATATCAGATTTTCAAAACTTGTGGGGCTGAAAACAAAGAAGAGGAACGGGCTGAACGTGAAGCCTGACATGAGACTGAAGTTCTCCAGCTTGGAACCAGATAGCACCTCATTGGTGTCTCATCAGATGCAGGGTCATTCTTCCCTTAATTATGATGAGATTTTTTGAGTGGCAAGCAATAGCAGGTGGGGTAGGAACAATAGGTGGTCCGTGGGGGCTTTAGCCCTGCCTAAGTGGTATATGAATAACAAATTTGCAAACTACTGATCTAGAGGTAACAAAGGCACTGATAAGTGTTTCAGCAGCAGATGAGCTGAGATAGGGACAAGGACGGCAGTGTTATAGGAATAAGCGTTCTTAGTGATGTCACAGGTATCTGGTCAGATGCTCATCCGGGGTCCAACGTGACGCCAAGTTTGTGATCAGTCTGGTTCAACCTCATAGAATTGCCAGGGAGAGTGATGGAGTTGGCAACTCGTGAATGCAGTTTTCAATAGGAACCGAAGGCAATGGCTTTGCTCCTCCAAATATTTAAAGCAAGGACATTTCTACTCATCTGGCAGCAGATGTCGGACAAGCAGTCTGATATTTTAGTGAAAATGGAGGAGTTGAGAGAGATAAGGCTGAAGCATTTGCAACCATCTTCAGCCAAAAGTGCGGAGTGGATGATCCATCTCAGACTCCTCCTGAAGTCCTCAGCATCACAGATGCCAGTCTTCAGCCAATTCGATTCACTCCACATGATATCAAGATACGACTGAAGACACTGGATACTGCAATGGCTGTGGACCATGACAACATTTTGGCAACAGTACTGAAGACCTGTGCTCCAAAACTTGCCTTGCCCCCCTAGCCAAGCTCTTCTAGCACAGCTACAACACTGTCATCTACCCGACAATGTGGAAAATTACCCAGGTATGTCCTGTACACAAACAGCAGGACAAATTCTACCTGGGCAATTATCGCCCCATCAGTCTGCTCTCGATCATCAGTAAAGTGATGGAATGTGTCATCAACAGTGCCATCAAGCGGCATTTGATTCGCAATAACCTGCTCAGTGATGCTCAGTTTAGGTTCTGCCAGGGCCACTCAGCTCTGGACCTCATTACAGCCTTGGTTGAAACATGGACAAAAGAGCTGAACTCAAGCGGTGAGGTGAGCTTGACTGCCCTTGGCATCAAGGCAGTATTTGGCTGAGTATGGCATTAAGGAGCACTAGCAAAACTGGAGTCAATGGGAATCAAGGGGGAAACTCTCCACTGGTTGGAGTCATACCAAGCGCAAATGAAAATAGTTGTGGGTGTTGGGGGTCAATCATATCAGCTGCAGGACGTGAGTGCAGGAGTTCCTCCAGTTACTGTTCGAGGCCCAACCATCTTCAGCTGTGTGGGGATGTTCGCTGATGATTGCACACAATGTTCAGCACCATTCACGACTCCTCAGACACTGAATCAGTCCTTGTAGAAATGCAACAAACCCTGGACAATATCCAGGCTTGGGTTGGTAAGTGGCAAGTGACATTCGCGCCACACAAGTGCCAGGCAATGACGATCTCAAACAAGGGAGAATCTCCCCATCTCCCCATGACATTATGATCGCTGAATCCCCGACTATCACCATCCTGGGGGTTACTATTAACCAGAAACTGAACTGGAGTAGCCATATAAATACCATGACTACAAGAGCAGGTCAGAGGCTGGGAATCCTGTGGCAATTAAATCACCTTCCAAGTCCCCAAAACCCGTCCACCATCTACAATGCACAAGTCAGGAGTATACAGGGATACCCTCCATTTGCCTGGATGGGTGAAGCTCCAACAATACTCAAGAAGCTCGACACCATCGAGGACAAAGCAGCCTGCTTGATTGGCACTCTATCCACAAACATTCATTCCCTCCACCACCGATGTGCAATGGCAGCAGTGTGTACCACCTGCAAGATGTACTGCAGCAATGCACCAAGGCGCCGTTGACAGCACATTCTAAACACGCAACATCCACCAACGAGAAGGACAAGGGCAGAAGATGCACGAGAACACCACTATCTGCAAGTTCCCCTCCAAGTCATACACCATCTTGACTTGGAACTATATTGTTGTTCCTTCATTGTCACTGGGCCAAATTCCTGGAACCCCCTTCCTAACAGCACTGTGGGTGTATCTACCAACATGGACTGCAGCGATTCAAGAAGGCGGCTCACCACCACCTTCTCAATGACAATTAGGGATAGCCAATACATGCTGTCTTAGCCAGCGACGCCCACATCCCATAAAGAAATGGCAGTAGTGAGATTGAACTGTGTATGGTCGCTTTGGTTCTGTGGTTATGGATTAAACTCCTATACCTCAGATTTGAGCCGATAGTTTGGGCTAACACTCCAGCGCATTACTGAATGGGTGCTGCATTTTCCAAGATATGGTCTTTCAGATGAACGATGAAGGGCAAGCTCTAAACGCCATCCCACCCACCCCCAAAGTGGTCATTTTAAAGGGCCTGATTTTAACACACTAAAAACCCATTCGCTTACACAGTTAAAACTGGGCCCTTTAAATTATCCCATGACACTACTTAAAGAACCAATGTCCTGGCACTTCAGCCAACACCACATCACATTGCTGTTTGTGGGAGTTGCTGGGCGCAAGTTAACTGCTGCGTTTCCTACGTTACAACAGTGACTACACTCAAAAGTACCTCATTGGCTGTGAAGAGTTTTTGAAAGTCGCGGAAGTTAAATAAGTGCAAGCCTTTCTTTCTCTGTCAACATCATTAAAACGGTTTAGCTTGTCATTATTTCATTGCTGGTTGTGGGATCTTGCTGTGCGAACATTGGTTGTCGGGTTTCCGACACTACAGCAATGATGCTTCGTATGTACTTTATTGCCTGCAAAGCGCGTTGGAAGGCCCTGATGCCTTGAAAGGCATTACATAAATGCAAGTTCTTTCTTTCATCCTGATAGGCCTTTTTTTTTTAGCGTGTTCCACAAAGAGCCTCGGCAGTCATCGGATTTTTTTTTAATTCGTAATCGTTTCCCTTGTTCGATTTCCTTATAAATTCCACACAAGGTCAGGAAACAACTTTCAGATGTTCCCCTTTTTAGAAGTGATCTATCTAACCTCTTGAAACTGTGCAATTCCACCTTTCATCAAATCCACGTTCTGCAGAAAAGATCTGCAACCATTATTAGGGTGCTGCATGGCGTTCTCTGCTGAAATGCATGCAAAGGCTCATTTGTCCTATTGGGAGCTCCCGGCCGCAGTGTGCCCACAGGGAGCACTGACCAGAAGATTCGAGGACGATAATGTCTGTCCTTCCGACCTTTAACTTAACTGCTCAGAACACCAAGCACATAGAAACAAAGAAAAATAGGAGCAGGAGTAGGCGCTTTGGCCCTTCGAGCCTGCTCCGCCATTCAATACGATCATGACTGATCATATAAACTCAGTACCCTGTTTCCGCTCTCTCCCCATAACCCTTTTCCCCGTTAGCTCCAAGAACTATATCTAACTGTTTCTTGAATATATTTCATGATTTGGCCTCAACTGGTGGTAGAGAATTCCATAGGTTCACCACTCACTGGGTGAATAAATCTCTCCTCATCTCAGTCCTACATGGCTTACCCCTTATCCTTAGATTGTGACCCCTGGTCCTGTACTTCCCTGCTATCGAGAACATCCTTCCTACATCTACTCTGTCCAATCCTGTTAGAATTTTGTAGGTTTTTATGAGATCCTCGCTCATCCTTCTAAACTCTAGCAAATACAATATTAATCGACCCACTATCTCTTCAAACATCAGTCCTGCCATCCCAGGAATCAGTCTGGTGAACCTTCGATGCATTCCCTTCACAGCAAGAACATCCTTCCTCAGATAAGGAGACCAAAACTGCACACAATACTCCAGATGTGGTCTCTCCAAGGCCTTGTATAATTGAAGCAAGACATCCTTTCTCCTGTACTCGAATCCTCTCGCTATGAAGGCCAACATACCATTTGCCTCTTAACTGCCTGCTGCACCTACATGCTTACTTTCAGCGACTGGTGCACAAGGACACCCAGGTCTCGCAGCACCTCCCCCTTTACCATTCTATTGCCGTTCAGATAATAATCTGCCTTTCTGTTTTTGCCACTAAAGTGGATAACCTCACACTTATCCACATTATACTGCATCTGCCCTTTATTTGCCCACTCACTTATCCTGTTCAAATCACACTGGAGCTTCTCTGCATCTTCCTCATAGCTCACAGTCCCAGCCAGCTTTGTGTCATCTGCAAACGTGGATGTATTACATTTAATTCCCTCATCTATATCATTAATATGTATTGTGAATAGCTGCGGTCCTTGCACTGATCCCTGTGATACCCCATTAGTCACTGCCTGCCACTTGGAAAAAGACCCGTTTATTCCTACTCTTTGTTTCCTGTCTGCCTACCAATTCTCTATCCATGTCAGTACCTTACCCCCAATCCCATGTGCTTTAATTTTGCACGCTAATCTCTTATGTGGGACCTTATCGAAAGCCTTCTGAAAGTCCACATACACCACATCCACTGTTCTCCCTTATCTATTCTATTGGTTACATCCTAAAAAAATCCCAGTAGATTTGTCCAGCATGATTTCCCTTTTGTAAATCCATGTTGACTTTGTCCGATCCTGTCATTGTTTTCCATGTGCTCTGCTATTAGATCTTTTATAATGGGCTCCAGCATTTTCCCCACTACTGATGTCAGGCTAACTGGACTACAATTCCCTGTTTTCTCTCTACATCCCTTTTTAAATAGTGGGGTGACATTAGCTACCCTCCAATCCGTTGGAACTGTCCCAGAGTCTATAGAATTTTGAAAAATGACTAGCAATGCATCTACTATTTCTAGGGCCACTTCCCTAAGTACGTTGGGATGTAGAGTTTCAGGACCTGGGGATATATCGGCCTTCAATCCCATCAATTTCACTAACACCACTTCCCTAATACTGATTTCATACAGTTTGTCCTTCTCACTAGATCCTATGATTCCCAACATTTTTGGGAGGTAATTTGTCTCCCCCTTTGTGAAGACAGAACCAAGTATGCATTTAATTGGTGCGCCATTTCTTTGTTCCGCATTATAAATTCCCCCGGTTCTGACTGTAAGGGACCCACATTTGTCTTCACTAATCTTTTTCTCTTCACATATCTATAGAAGTTTTTACAGTCAGTTTTTATGTTCTCTGCAAGCTTACTCTCATGCTCTATTTTCCCCTTCTTAATCAATCCCTAAACTAATCCTTTATCATTACACAATACCTAGTCTAGGATGACCTGTTTTCCAGTTGGTTCCTCAACGTATTGCTCCAAAACATCATCACGTGTGCACACCAGGAATCCCTCCTCTACAGTATTATTCCTAATTTGGTTTGCCCAATCTATATGTAGATTAAATTCACCCATAGTTACAGTTGAACCCTTATTGCATGCGTCTCTAATTTCCTGTTTGATGTCATCCTCTACATGACCACTGCTGTTTGGAGGTCAATATACAACCCCCACCAGCGTTTTCTGCCCCTTGGTGTTTCTTTGCTCCATCCATACAGATTCCACATCAGGATTCTCTGAGCTAATATCTTTACTCACTGTTGTATTGATTTCCTCTTTTACTAACAACACTTCTCCACCTCCTTTTCCTTTTTGCCTGTCCTTCCTAAATATTGAATACCCTTGAATGTTCAGTTCCCATCCTTGGTCACCCTGCAGCCATGTCTTCGTAATTGCAACTTTGTATCCATTTACATCTATTTGCGTGGTAAATTTACCTACCTTATTGCGAATGCTTCGCACATTGAGACACAATGCCTTTAGGCTTGTCTTTTTAACATTCTTAGTCATCTTAGCATTATTTCGCATATAGCCCAATTTGTTTTTTGCCCTTGATTTCTATCTATGCCTTCCACTTTTGCCTTCTTGTTTCCTGTCTTTCATTTCCTCCTCCTCAGTCTCCCCGCTCAGGTTCCCATCACCCTGACATTTTAGTTTAAATCCTCCCCAATAGCACTAGCAAACAACTCTGCAAGGACATCAGTTCCGCTCCTGCCTGGGAGTAACCTATACCGCTTGTACAGGTCTCACCTTCTCCAGAACCTGTTCCGATGTCCCAGGAATCTAAAACCCTCCCTCCTGCACCATTTCTCCAGCCACACATTCATCTGGTCTATTCTCCTGTTCCTATGCTCACTAACACGTGGCACAGGAAGTAATCCTGAGATTACAACTTTTTATATGTCCTGCTTTTTAATTTACCTCCTAACTCCTTAAATTCACCTTGCAGGACCTCATCCCTTTTTCTACCTATGTCATTGGTACCGACATGTACCACGACCACTGGCTGTACACGCTCCCCCTTCAGAATGTCCTGCAGCCGCTCTAAGACATCCTTGACCCTAGCACCAGGGAGGCAACATATCATCCTGGAGCCTTGTTTGCAGCCACAGAAACGCCTGTATGTTCCCCTTACAATTGAATCTCCTACCATTATGGCTCTCCCAGTCTTCCCCCACCCAGCCCCCACACACCGTTACCATTACCATTAGATTAATTAGTTACTCCCTTAATTAAAAAATACTAATTACACTAGTGGCCTTGTTCTACTCCAAAAACTACCCACTACAATCTAAAGTCCTTAATAAATTACACTAATTAAAAAAAACACTCTTTAGTGGTACTAACCTTATCAATTATATGGCAGGTTTTTAAAAAATATATACTTTCCCCTGATTGTTTTAGGCTATTTCCAGGCACTAACAGCTATCACTCACCAACCAATCACCTTGCAACTTTCCTGTAATGCCACTGTGGACTTTCTTTCCAACTGCGGCGCGCCTGGACTGCTTTCCCCCCTCCGGGAAGTTAAAGCCTCGATCTTCGAGCTCAATTTATCCACGCTCTCCCCACAGGTCCGCTCCTCTCTGCTCCGCTCCCGGAAGGCCCTGTGTTCCGAGTGTACCGCGCGTTCCCTGACCAGTATTTCCTGCAAGCGCTTTCCCATGATCTGTGAGCACAATCGCTGGATCATCCCTTATATTGTTTCAATATTATTATCAGATCAGCCATGATCTTATTGAATGGTGGAACAGACTCGAGGGACCGAGCTCATGCTCCTAGTTGGTATGTTCATAATATTGCGCACTTTTTAAAGCACAACTGATCAAACAACAACTTGCGCCATGCAATGACTTTACATTTGTTTGACGGGACTACCTAATGGAATAAAGGGTAACCAGTAGATGTAGTGTATTTGAATTTACAGAAAACATTCGATAAGATACATAAAAGGTTGTCAAGATAAGAGCACATGGCGTTGGGCATAATATTAGCATGGATAGAGGATTGGCTAACTAACAGTAAACAGAGAGTTGGGATAAATGGGTCTATTTTTAGGCTGGTAAACTGTAATCAGTACGGTGCCACAGGGATCAGCTGGGGCTTCAATAATTTCTAATCCATATAAATGTTGTAGCCAAATCTGTTGAAAATCCAAAGATAGGTAGAAAAGCAAGTTGTGGTGAGGACACAAGGTGTCTGCAAAGGGATCTAGATTCGGTAATTGGGCAACAATGGCAGATGGAACATAACGTGGGAAAATGTGAGGTTGTCCACTTGCCAGGAAGAATAGAAAAACAAAATATTATTTCAATGGAGAGAGACTTCAGAATGCCGCAGTACTCATGCATGAATCATAAAAAGCTGACATGCTGGTACAGCATTAATTAGGAAAGCAACCGGAGTGTTGGTCTTCACTGCAAGGGGATTGGAGTATAAAGTAGGGAAGTCTTGCTACAACTCTATAGGGCACTGGTGAGATCGCACCTCGGAGTACTGTGGACAGTTTTGGTCTGCTTATTTAAGGAGGGATATACTTGCATAGGAGGCAGTTCAGAGAAGGTTCATTAGGCTGATTTCTGGGATGAAGGGGTTGTCATATCAGGAAAGGTTGAGCAGGTTATGCCTATACTCACCAGAGTATAGAAGAAAGAGTGGTACTCTTATTGAAGCATATAAGATTCTGAGGGTGCTTGACAGGATCGATGCTGAGAGGATGTTCCCCCTCATGGTGGAATTTAGAACTGGCGGACACAGATTCAAAATAAGGTGTCTCCCTTTGAAGACAAAAGTGAGGAGGAATTGCCTCTCTCAGAGGGTCATTGATCTTTGGAATTCTCTACACCAGGAAGCGGTGGAGGCTGGGTCATTGATTATATTCAAGGCTGAGTTTGACAGATATTTGATTTACAAGTGAATAAAGGGTTAGGGGAAAGGAGGGAGTCAAGGCTACAATCGGATCAGCTATGATCTTATCGAGTGGTAAGGCAGGTGCGAGGGGCGAAATGGCATATTTCTCCTCCTATTTCTTACGTTTTTATGTTCAACAAATGTACTTTCTGTCTGTTTATGTTCATAAAAATCTGGAGCTTTAAGCTTACAACAACTGCAACATGAAGACGTAACAGGAAGGAATTTGATATACATTTATTTTACCAGCACAAAATCTTAGAATTGGATTCATGATATAATACAAATGAGTAAAATAAGAAAGACAAGTCTATAACCACATTCAATCATGTTATTATTGATTCAAGCCTGGATATTGGCACTCGAATTATAGTGATACACTGGAAAATAGGTTACAGCTGGATGGATGGTAACAACGTAACAAACGTCAAGGGCTCGCAAAGACCAATTGCCCAGTGAAGCTCTTCATCTCAATACCACAACTCTCCCATTCGAGAATCCCGACATATTTACAATGCACCCAACAGTTAGATTCTGCAGACCCTTTTGAAGAATTATTGCAACTTCTGAGTAAAAACGAACACTTTAAAATATCTGTTTTAAGAGAACAATTTTTCCTTCTGTTTTGTTTTGTCTGTGGTACTATTTCCCGGATTTACTTTTCAATTCTGAATTCACGTATTGGCAAAATTTTAAATAGCATTGTTCAGCGAAATGCAGAATTGAAGAGTAAATTCAGGAAGTAGTACGAGTGGAGAAAACAGACTTAAGCAAGTAAAATAGCTTTGTTCTCCAGTAACACTTTCTGGATTTACTTTAAATTCTGCATTCACCGTATCCGTACTTATAATGTTTTATAGATCACATTAACATCTCACACTGAAGAGTGTCTACAGAGACTCATCAACAGGTTTGCGGCCGCCTGCACCGAATTTGGCCTAACCATCAGCCTCAAGAAAATGAACATCATGGGACAGGACGTCACAAATGCCCCATCCATAAATATCGGCGACCACACTCTGGAAGTGGTTCAAGAGTTCACCTACCTAGGCTCAACTATCACCAGTAACCTGCCTCTCGATGCAGAAATCAACAAGCACATGGGAAAGGCTTCCACTGCTATGTCCAGACTGGCCAAGAGAGTGTGGGAAAATGGCACACTGACACAGAACACAAAAGTCCAAGTGTAGCAAGTCTGTGTCCTTAATACCTTGCTCTACGGTAGCGGGGCCTGGACAATGTACATCGGCCAAGAGAGACGTCTCAATTCATTCCATCTTCACTGCATCCGGAGGATCATTGGCATCAAGTGGCAGGACCATATCTCCAACACTTAAGTCCTCGAGGCGGCTAACATCCCCAGCATATACACCCTACTAATCCAGTGGCGACTGAGATGGCTTGGCCATGTGAGCCGCATGGACTATGGCAGGATCCCTAAGGACACAATGTACAGCGAGCTCATCGCTGGCATCAGACCCACCGGCCGTCCATGTCTCCGCTTTAAAGACATCTGCAAACGCGACATGAAGTCCTGTGACATTGATCATAAGTTGTGGGAGTCAGTTGCCAGCGATCGCCAGAGCTGGCAGGCAACCATAAAGGCGGGGTTAAAGCATGGCGAGTCGAAGAGACTTAGCAGTTGGCACGAAAAAAGTCAGACGCGCAAGGAGAGAGCCAACTGCGTAACAGCCCTGTCAATAAATTTTATCTGCAGCACCCGTGGAAGAGTCTGCCACTCTAGAATAGGCCTTTATAGCCACTCCAGGCGCTGCTTCACAAACCCCTGACCACCTCCAGGCGCTTACCCATTGTCTCCCGAAACAAGGAGGCCAAAGAAGAAGAAGATAGATCACAGTAAGTTCATAAATCAATGTCTTTCTACTTGTGTAGTAGGCCTTGACCTCCTCCATCAGTGCCTCTCTTTGCTCAGCAGTATCATTCTCTTGTCTGAGGTAAAAGATTAATGCATTGTAGACTTGAGCTCTTAATCTCGGCACACATGTCGATGCAGCACTGTGGGATGTTGCACTGTCAGAGGTACTGTCTCTGGGAGGAGGCAAGAAATGAAATTCTCGTCTGGCCTCTCATGGTAAAATAACCCATGGTACTATATGCCGATAAACAGCAAAGTTATCCTCGTGTCCTGGCCAATAGTTATCCCTGAACCAACAACACTGAAACAGTTATCTTATCACGCTTTTGATTGTTATTTGTGGGAACATGCTATGTTGTTGTTGTCAGTCCCAATTGCCGTACCTCACAGTGGTGCCGACACTTGAAAAGTCCTTCAGTAACCGTGAAGAGGTTTCGGAGGAGTTGGATTCGCAACAATTGTAATATAAAATTTGTTACATTATCTGATTCTCTATAGCATATTCATTGCTCTTTGCTATTCATTTTGTTTCACCCCAGTGCAATCCCTAAGGCCAAATTTCAATATAAAATCAAATCAAACGGAGCGCAGAACCTATTGTCTGCCCCCCTACCATCCGTTTTGCACTACCGTCCAAGTCGAATTTATACCCCAGAAAATTATATCCCTATTAGTTTTCAATAAATCGGTTATTGGTAACTGACCGTTCACAGTGCTCTGATTTAGGATTTATCTGTGTCGGGGGGGGGGGGGGGGGGGGGAATTGTGGCCGATGCAGCTAAATAAATATACACATATATACAAGATGAAAGTGTAGCCACGTATTGTTACAAAATGGAGTATTTACCCAAGGCTTTGTGGGACAAGTTAGTTAGTTTGCAGCATTGAGCATGGTTCTGCTTAGCACAGGCAATTAGCCTGACCAAGGAGCACGCCCCCTCCCCCCTCCCCAATATTAGTGCTGCTCTGTCTAATTGCGGACTACACAAAGCAACTAGGAATGCAGGCCTGATAGAGATAGAAGGATTCATTGTGAAGACTCAAGGATAGTTGATAAGGGGGCTTTGTAAACAAGCTGAGATGATCAGGGGCATACCATGAGCTATCTCCACAACCACATGATGCATAATTAATAATTTTACTGGTAAAATGTAATCAATAACCGTTATAATGGGATTGTGTGCAGCCGGGATGGGCTGAGTAACAAATATATCTGTTGTGGATTTTCCTTTGTTCAGTAGAGAAGCGCATGGGAAGCCATGCTTCCCATCGGTGTAAAATGAATCTTTTGACGACTGGAACAGACCTGAGCATCGAGTGGTTCATTTTAGTCAATCCCACTCTAAAATCTGTCGATTGGGAAAAAAGCTGTAAATCCAACCCTTTCGAAAGATGCTGCAGCATTCAAACACCATGGTCAGTAAATACTAAATACAACTACGAAGAGGGATCAGTTCACTGGCTTCGGTCATATGGGACCTGTTGGAGCAGAATTTGGGCATCGTGCTGGTGAATTTCTACGATCTATTTCATTCACAATTTCTTAAGTAAGGCGAAGGGGACAATCATACAGAAGCGACTTCTTCCAAATCGATGTTAGTTATTAATTGTCGACTGTTATTAAACTCTTAATCTTCACCCTTCCCCTCGAATCGTTGTTATTTGTCATGTTGTTGTTAGGATAATGTTCCTGCAGTTAAATCTACACACTTATATAACGGACTCCGCTTTGGAAACCAATATCACGTGGCTTTCGGTTCGGTGTAAATAACGTCTGCTCTTTGTTTTTCGATCCGTAGTTGAGCATACTCCGTGCTCTTATCCTTATAATTAGGCTTTGCTGTTTTCTTTGACCCTGACATATATACAGTAGCGTAAGTCAGCTTATCATCAGGTGTCCTTTGCTTGGTCTGTGAAATCAATATTTGGGAAGAAAATTAGTTCGGTATGTTAACTGTTCGCAATGTAAAGTTAGGCGCTGTAAGTCAAATAGAAAAAAAAAAGAAAAAGTTTGCATTTATATAGGGCCTTTCGAGACTTCAAGACATCCCAAAGGATTTTAGCTGCCAAAGAATTGTTTTTTGAAATGTAGTACCTGTTATACTGTAGGAAGCACGGCAGCCAAGATGCTCACAGCAAGCTTCCACAAACAGCAATATGTTAGTGATCAGATAATCTGTTTTAGTGATGTTGATTAAAGGATAAATATTGACTCGGAAACTGGGGATAACTCCACTGCTCCTCTTCGAATAGTGTCGCGGGATTCATCTTAAAAAGAAGGAACCAAAACCTCAGTCCAACGTCCCATTCGAAAGATGAAACCCCCAACAGAGCAGATATCCCTCAGTACTGCACTGAAGTGACAACCTACACTAAATGCTCAAGTCTCTAGAGTGCGACGATGATCCCAGAACCTTCTGAGTTTGATGCCAGAGTTCTACCAACTGAGTAACAGCTGACACAACCAATATTGCCAAAGCCTGGCAGAATTAGTGTTAAGTACAACAGCACTATTAAGGTATTTCATACGCTTCACCGTTTTACTTGTTAATTACAGGCATTCCGTGTCTCTTTGTTCGGCTACTCACCCCTATCTGGGCATGCGTTGTCCTTTCTTGATGCTTTGGTCTTGGAGCTTTCAAGGAATTCGTTATCTCGAGTTCAGCATAAGGCGCCATCACATCGGCTGCGCCCTGCATGGACTGAAGGACAAACATATATATCTTGTTATGTTGTCAGATAAATTCGGTTGGGCTCTCCGTGTGCAGAAGGATGCGAGTAGGGACGGAAAATGCAACTCCATAGTCCATCCATTAACTGAATGGATGCGATATCAGTCACTGCTGCTCTGTGTCTGCCTGCGCCATCAGTGCCCAGCAGGCGGAATGAGTCTTATTTACAAAAATAAACAGTTGGTGGGGCAGTGAAAAGAGGGTCTGGTCTTTAGCGACTGGGCTTTAAGCATCGCCAGCCCTGAGCGCAGAATGGAAACTCCGGCGAAGGCGCTGCTGGCAACAGGACCCGATGTATTTTCCCACCATTGAAATTGATATAAATACATTCATTGGGAAGTGCGATCCTACCAACCAGATTGACGTTTGTGTGCTGCACGTGCGTTTATTGCTGAACGCCCAAACGCTTTTTCGTGAAAATCTGTCTTCAGAACTCCACAGAGCTACAACCCGTTTCCTGATCTCACTTGGCTTCGTGATTACGAGAATCCCCGGAGAAATAGGGGAAATGGCTGAAAACGCTCTTTTGGCCAGTTCTCTGAGAGTATTCCATTAAGTTATGGAAACCCCATGCAATTTCCAGGTCTAGAAAATTACCAAATATGAGGGATCAAAGCTCATCCCTGTAGTCCATTAACATGACTCACTGCTTGAAATAACCTGCAGCTGTCAAGGCTTATATACTGGAAGCTACATATTTGTTGCAGCAAAAATAGGAAAAACCATTTAGATCATGTTATGAAATTGGGCATAATTGGAAAATCTGTGTCGCAATTTTCGAATTGATGGGATTGAAATAGCACAGGGTGACAGTGGGGAGTCTGGGACAACTGTAGTCAGGGCACTTTCAATGATCAAGGAAGTAAATGGAGAATAGAATTCTGCAATTAATAGAACGTGGAACACAAACAATTATTTGAATCTTGGCAGTCACTTTCTGGACTAAACTTAAAATCCGCCGTTCAGTGTTTATTCATCCAGAATGTCACAACATATGCATCTATATCTATATAATATGTATCTAATTATATAACTATTCATATTTTTCCATCTATATCTATATCCATCTCTCTTTAAGTGCAGGGTAGACTTTGACGATTTAAATGTGGAGAAGAATCAGAACGAGTGACACAAATGGAAAACAAATGTCGAACACACCTCAGGGAAAGCAGTTACTGAAAGAGTCAGCTTTGGTGATGTGTTGGAGTTTTTGTTCGCTTCCTGGGGTCGATACTTTTATGCAGCAGACGGTATATATCGGAAAGCCTCGAGTTAATACCAACACATTTCTGTCCATTGATTTAAATTTGCGAGGAATGGAGGACAATAGCGCAAAATTTTCCGATAAGGTTCTCAGTGCTTGCTCAGCCTCGCATCCTGTGCATCAAAGAAACAAATTCCTCCCAAGGAGTGAAGGCAAAGATGTTGGGGTTGTTCCAAATTCGGTTGGATAATATGATGGCAGAACGAGGCGCCTGAAAGGAAATCAGGTTTCTTGTCACCGGTCTCCTCGTGTTTTTTCACATTGCAGCAAATGCATCCGAAGTTCCTCTTCCGTGGTCTGGGCAGACGCGCGCGAACAATAAATAGCAAAACTTACATCTCAGCTCGTGATATTCTGCAGGATTTTACATTAATGTTGGCGCTGTGGTCATCGCTGGCAAGGCCAACACTTATTGCTTATCCCTGGCTGCCTTTCGAAGGTGGTGGTGGGCTTGTCAGGAGACTTCAGATGAAAGTTAAGAATCAACCAAGTTAATGTGGACAGGAGTCACGGACAGAGCGGACCGGTTAAGGACGGCAGATGCCCTTCTCTGACAGACATCAGTAAACCAGCTCGGGTTTTAAGAGAAACACGACAACTTCATGGTTACTTTGGCTGTTACCATATTTTGCTTACAGATTTTTGAAAACTGATTTGAACATCTCAAACTACCATGCCAGGATTTGAACGCTTGTGCACTGGATTTAGTCCAGAGTTAGCTAATGGACTTGGACAGCCATTGAATCTTAGAATAATTTACGGCACAGAAGGAGGCCATTCGGTCCATCGAGTTCACGCTTGCCCGTCTCGGAGCTATGCAGTTAGTTCCATCCCCAGCTCGATCCCCATAGCCCTGCAAGTCCATTTCCTTCAAGTGATCATCCAACGTCCTCTTGAAGTCATTGATTGTCTCCACTTACACCACCCTTGTGGACAGCGAGTTCCAGGTCATTACCAGCGGCTGCATAAAAAGGTTGCTTCCTCATATTCTTCCTGCATCTCCTGCCCAATACTTTCAACCTGTATCCCCTAGTCCTTGTACCACTTGCTAATGGGAAAAGTTTTTTTCCTTGTCTGAAATATGTAAGCCTGAAATAGCCTTGTACACCTCTATTAAATATTTCCTCAATCTACTTTGTTCTAAAGGGAACAAATCCAGCTTTTCCACCCTAGCCTTGCAACTAAAATCCCCCATCCCTGGCATTATTCTGGTAAATCTCCTCTGCACCCTCTGAAAGACCTTCACATCCTTCCTGCAGCTAACCTAGTCTTGCTCGTCTGCCTTTTCCCTGTAGTCTTGAACTTTTTTTCTCTTCCAGTAACTATCCAGTTCTCTTTTGAAAGCCATGACTGAATCTGCATCCACCATACCCTCAGGCAGTACATTCCAAATCCTAACTACCTGCTGTCACTGTTGCTTTTGTGCCAATCACCTTAAAACAGTGTCATCTGGCTCTGGATCCTTCAGCCAACGGGCACAGTTTCTCTCTAGCTACTCTGTCCAGGCGCCTCATGATTTTGAACTCTATCAAATTTCCTCTTAATCTCTTCTCCAAGGAGAAGGGACCCAGCTTCTCTAACTAATCCACGTAATTGAATGTCCTCATCCCTGAAACCATCCTCTACCCTCTCCTTCTGCACCCTCCCTAATGCCTTCACATCCTTTCGAAAGTCTGGTGCCCCGAATTAGAAACAATACTCTAGGTGAGGCCTAACCAATATTTTATATAGGTTTATCGCAACTTCCTTGTTTTGTACTCTGTGCCCCTCTTTCTGACGCTCAGGATCCATATACTTTATTAACCTATTTCTCAACCTGCCCTGCACTCTTCAATGATTTGTGCGCATGCACCCCCAGGTTCCTCTGAGCCTGCAGCCCTTTAGAATTGTAACATTTAATTTATATTGCCTCTCCTGCGTTCTTCCTACCAAAATGAATCACTTCATACTTTTCTGCATTAAATTGTATCTGCCACTTGCTGGCCAAAGCATTAGCTTGCCTATGTCCTCTTGAAGTTTATCACTATCCTCCTCACAGTTCACAATGCTTCCAAGTTTTGTGTCATCCGGAACTTTTGAAAATGTGCCTTGTACAACCAAGTCTATGTCATTAGTAGTATCAAGAAAAACAGACGTCCCAACCCCTGGGGAATCCCACTATATACCTTCTTCCAGTCCAAAAACCAACTGTTCACAACTATTCCCTGCTTTCTGTCACTCAGCGAATTTCGTATCCATGTTTCTACTGTCCCATTTATTCCCTGGACTCTAATTTTGTTGACAAGCCGGGTTATGTGGTACTTGATCAAAAGCCTTTTGAAAGTCCACGCACAGCACATCAGTTGCTTTACCCTCATGAACCCTCTCTGTTACCTCATCAAAATCAGGTAAGTTAGTTATACATGATTTGCCCTGAAGAATTATGTGATGGCTTTACTTGCTTAATCCAATTTTGACCAAGTGACTATTGATAGTGTGCTGTGTTATTGTTTCTGAAAGCTTTCCCACCACTGAGGTTAAACTGACAGGCCTGTAGCTAATGGGCTTGCCCTTACACACAGTTTTGAACAATAGTGTAACATTTGCAATTCTCTGGCAACACATCTGTATCCAAGGAGGATTGGAAGATTATGGACAGTTCATCTGGAATTTCCACTCTTACGTCCCTAAATATCCTTAGATGCATCTCATCCAGTCTTGGTGACCTATCAACTTAAAGTACTGCCAGTCTATCTAATACCTCCTCTTTGTCAATTTCAGCCCATCCAGTGTCTCAACAACCTCCTCTTTCACCATGACTTTGGGAGCAACCTATTCCTGGTTAAGGACAGATACAAAGTACTCATTTAGTCCCTCAGCGATGCTCTCTGCCTCCGTGAATAAATTCCCTTTTAGGACCTTAATCGGCCCCACTCGTCCTTTTACCACCCTTTTACTAGTTATGTGCAGCAGAAGACTGTCTGTTGCATAAGTGCTGAATTCAGCCTGTGCTATTTTGTATGAATCTGTGCAGCAGGGAATTAAACTTGACAAATTATTGCATTAAATAGATTACAATACTGTTATGTATATATTTACATTTGAAATACATTACTACGAATTATGAAAACCTACCTGTTCAGGAGAGTTGGATCTTGCACCATCGTTCTGCACTCCTGTTGACGAATGAAGTTTAAGACTTAAGATTAAACATTTACTCGGCTTGGAAAGACACTTCTGGTAAACATGGAAACATAGAAAATAGGAGCAGGAGCAGGCCATTCGGCCCTTGGAGCCTGTTCCGCCATTCATCTCAGTCCTGAAAGGTTTACCCCGTATCATTAGATTGTGACCTTTGGTTCTGTACTCCCCCACCATCAGGAACATCCTTCCTGCATCTACCTTGTTAAGTCCTGTTAGAATTTTATAGGTTTCTTTGAGATCCCACCTCACTCTTCTGAACTGCAGCGAATATAATCCTAACGAACTCATACATCAGTCCCGCCGTCCCAAGAAGCAGTCTGGTAAACCTACGCTGCACTCCCTCTATAGCAAGAATATCCTTCCTCAGATAAGGAGACCAAAACTGCACACAATATTCCAGGTGTGGCCTCACCAAGGCCCTGTTTAATTGCAGCAAGACATCCCTGCTTCTGTACTCGAATCCTCTCGCTATGAAGGACAACATGCCATTTTCCCTTTTTATCGCCTGTTACACCTTCAGCGACTGGTGTAGGAGGATACCCGAGTCCCGTTGCACATTCCCCTCTCTCAGTTTACAGCCCAGGTTGATTCATTGTAAATTATAACATGACCTAGGTATCACATTTGTTGTTCAGAATTGCTTGGTTTGTAATCACTTCTGACAATAGAAGTAAAATTGTTCAGATGCCATTGAGGTAGTGTGAGACTGATTGAAACATCGCACTGACATGACCCAAAATGTTACATTCATTGACCCAATGGCGTTAAATCGCAGGCAATGAAAGGAGATTTTGCAATAAAGAAGCCACTGAGTCCGAGGGCAGAATTTCCTCGAGCCCGCAGGGGTCCCGACGCTGGGCCTAAAAGGAGAGAAGAACCTCGCCTCAGCCCTTTGTAGACCACCTCCCCCCACCCCCCATCTCTATTTAACGACACTCAGGCAACTAACTGCCTGGGCCGTGCAACCCATCTCTTTCAGGATGAGGAACCCACCTCCAAGCACTATTAGTCAATCAGAGGGCCGGCAGATCAATAGTACTAGCATCATTACTGGGAGCGGTGACCAATGCTGATACTACAAGAGGCCGATCACTGGAACCCCAGAACCCCAGAAAGCGTGGTCAGGTCGCCAGCGCTAGTCCGGCTTGTCCGGCAAATTCTGGCTCGGGGGAGAGCTATCTAGGTCGTTGGGGTGGGGGGGGGGGGGGCGCTATTCATGGAGAGGTGGCCTTTGCCGCTGGTGACCCTCTGTGGGCCACAGATTGCCCACAGAGGAGGCCCACCAAAGACTGTAGGGAGGTCACCCTGTTTTACTGGAATATCCCCAATTCCAGGCACCCCCACCTCTATTAGGATGGCAGCAGCGAAGGGAAGAGGCCCTTACGTGGCTATTAATTGGCCTCTTAATGGCCTCAATTGGCCTCTGGATGGGAAGACCTTTCCTGTCATGAAAGGCAATGGGAAGCTAAGGGCAGTCCACCCACAGCCTTCCGTCGATATTTTATGGCCCCCGCCTCCATTCTAGTCACTAGCAGGCCCATAAAATTCGATCCCGAATCTCTGTCGGCGGCTGGAGACCTTGGAAAATTCCACTCGATTTCAGAACTTTTAATCTATCTCTACACTGGTACCCTGAAGTGTGTAGGATCCCATATATTGTAAATCACAGGAAAACTTTGGTGTTCAGTAATCACCTCTGTCTCTTTGAAACTTGTACTAACTTTAGTAAAACAAAAAGAAACATATATTTCTCACCGTTGTTTTTCTTTGAGAGACATCGGTTTACAATGATGAGAGCTAGCATCGATAATACCAACCCGCCCCCTGCAGATGCAGAAATCAGCAAATAACGGGTGATCTCATCACCTACAAGATGCAAATGAAATATATAAATCCGAATCTGTACGTTATTTAATTCATTAAGAAAATGCACTGAAAGATAGAAAATTCGATTTTTTTTAGTCAAGTGTTGAAGTTGGCATCAACCATGGCTCAGTTGGTAGCACCCTTGCCTCTGAGTTGCAAGGTTCTAGGTTCAAGTCCTACTTTAGAGCTTGAACACAAAAATTAAAGCTGACACTCCAATATAGTACTGAAGGAGTGCTGCACTGTTGGAGGTGCTGTGTTACAGATGTGATGTTTAACCAAAGCCCCACCTGCCTTCTCAAGTGGATGCAAAAGAGACCATGGAAGGATTTCAAAGACGAGCAGGGGAGTAATCCCTGGTGTGCTAGCCAATATTTATCCCTCAATCAACATTACAAAACATATTCTATGGTCATTATCACATTGCTGTTTGTGGGAGCTTGCTGTGTGCAAATTGGCTGTCACGTTTACTACATTACAACATTGACGATACTTCAGAAGTACTTCATTGGCTGTTGAGACGTCCAGTGGTCGTGAAAATCGTTATATAAATGCAAATCTTTATTTAATATTTTTGGATTAAGGTACAGTTTTATGAAACAAAAGAATGTTGAGCTATGGCATATAAGATTTATAGCACCGAGGTACCTTGGGTATACAATTTGCTAAGTGATAGGTGGCAGAGAGTGGATTTTTTGACAGGAGAGAAATATGCAGTGGGATTCCTTCAGGGATCAGTATCAGGACCACTACTTTACCTGATATGCATAAATAACCTGGACTTGATATAGGGAGTACAATTTGAAAATTGTTAATGATGCAAAATTGGTAACATAGCAAATGGTGAGAAGGGTAGTAGCAGACATTAGGAGAAAATACATGCACAGAACAGTCAGAGAAGCAGACGAATGGTAGATGTAATTCAATGTGGATAAGTGTGAGTTTCCACTTTGGATGAAACAACATGGAGAGGTAGTATAATCTGAATGTGCTATTTTGAGGGGCCTACTGATTCAGGAGAAGCGAGGGTGCATATTTACAAATCTTTGAAGGTGGCAGAGCAAGTTAATAAGCCGGTTAAGGAAGCTTGTGTGATAATTGGTTTTGTGGCTAGTGGCATTGGATACAAAAACAGGGAAGCCATGCAAAATTTGACAAATCTCTGGTTAATTCTCAGTTAGATTATTGTGCACAGTTCTGGGCACCATGTTTTAAGAAGACTGTCAAGATCATGGAGAGAATACAGACGAGATTTACCGGCTTTAGAAGGGAGGAGGGCCTTCAGCTACGTGAAGAGAATGGCGAACCTGGGATTTTCACATTAGACTAGAGGAGATTAAAAAGATACCAAATAGACGTATTCAAAATTATGAAGGGTTTTAATGAATTAAGTAGGGAGAAATTTTCCTCTGAAGAAATGGGTCGATAGCCAGCAGGCATAGGTTTAAAACTATTGGCAAAAAATAACTAGAGGAGTTTTGAGGGAAATTCTTTTCTCATGGGGGTTGTTGAGATGTAGAATACACAAGCTGAAATGTTGTTGGAAGCAATTTATACAGGAATTTTCAAAAGGCAATTGGACATGTTGCTTGAAGGGGTCTAATTTGCACAGTTATGGGGACTAAACTGGACAGCTCTTTCAAAGACGCCGCACAGGCACGCTGGGCCAACTGGCCTCTTCCTATGCTGTAATATTCTTCGCTTTTATCAGAAATCTTACCTGTGCTGGGATAAGTGACAATGTAAGTGGCCATGGCTGAAATTTGGAGGCTACTGTGAGAGACCAGGCAAGTATAAACAGTTCCGGGAAGGACAAACTGCGTCTCTTGCAAACGGCTGGAGGCTTCATATAGTCCGTCGGTGTTGGGTTCGATAACGTTATTTATCCCTGTTGTAGTTTTGGTGCCATCCTTATACCAAGTGAAACTGATGTTTTCCGGATAAAAGGGAGATGTCATACACAGAACAGTCAGAGAAACAGATGAATCCTTCTCAGGTTGCTGAGATTTAATTTTCAGTGGAGTTGGCGGAACTAAAAAAATGAAGGAAAATATCGTTAATGGGACATCAATCAAGGTTAACAACCGAACGTTTTGTTTGAGCCCATTTCTAACTATACACTGGAGGAGCTCGCGGGTGGGACGGGCCAGACTTTCTCACACTGCATCAATGTTCACTTTGCACTATCAGTAGGTATATCGTAAACGGATTTTCACAAGTCTCACTCTTATTTCGGCGGTAATTGTAATGTTACCGCGGGGCAAAAAGAAAAGAAATGGGATGATACCGAGTGAGTCGCCGGTTTATAGCTTGCCCAATTTTCTGTTGTAATGGGAAAGAAAATTGAGCAGGATGTAATTTGCGTTGCTCGCCCTGTTTCGCGGTACCGCTGCGGACAATTCCACCCTGTTGAACATAAAAACTGATGATAACATATAATTTACCAAACTAGAGGGAAATTGCCACCAAGTTCCAGGATGATACCTTATTTAAGGAGGTCAAAATCATGAAGAAAAAATGTGGCGGGATGCTCAAGCTACCGAGTGTAAACTTTAGCTGTTGGTAATATGACCGTTCAAAGATCCTGCCATATAGATTGCTAAATTATAATTACAGAAATCTGAATCCCGATAGAAACAGTCAGCCGCTCGTAACAGAAAGACACTAAATCTCAAATAGGGTAAGATCTATGCTCACTGTTTCAGATTCGCGCGGTAGCATCTAATACTGTCGAGATATACACCTCCGTAAATGATCCTGCAATTATAACTTCAGTAGTTTGTTGCATACGTTTACTGTGCATTTTGGGATAAAACAACTAAGCGATAATCCTTGTCTTGGTCAATATTGCTGAAATATTGTGATGCATATCAGAAAATAACTGCAGCCGTCACAAGTGCAATTTCAATGTATTCATATTAAAAGGATAGAATTTAATTTGCGATCTGAATCCTTCGAAGTACAATCAATAAATTTTGCGAGTTGTGAAATATTACAGTTACATGGATCTCATTCGCTTTTTTTTATCCTTACCCCATACAGCTAAATTGGATCCCGTTCCGTTTCCAACGATTTTGCCTCGATGGGTGACAGTGCAATAGTATACTCCTGAGTCCTGTACACTCACATTAATTATTTGTAGGAAGCCGCTGAATTTAGTCTTGAAGCCAATTACTTTTCTGCCATCTTGTCCTGTGCTTAGATATTGATTATCACCCTGCTTCCACCAGGAGACATTCACAGTTGGGCCATCTTGAAAGAAGGGAAGCGTGCAATGAAATGAAACATTTGTACCCGAGTTTGTGCTTGTACTTTCAGGGAGCTGAGTCACTTTGACCGAAGTTTCGCTGCAGCCTATCGGAAAATACAATAATGAGAGAGTATGACAGAAGGAAAAGCGCCAGAATAAGGGAATCAGGGAATATGTACAAAGGGAAATGAAACATGCTATATCAAAGTAAAGTTAATAACTGCCACATTTAATAAAAAGGCAAGTTGTAGAACGAACAGGTACCTGTGAAACTGATCCCCAAAACAGAGAGGCACTGAAGTACAACAGTCGCTAACATTCTGAACCACTTGATCACTCGGAGCCACAGGCCATGAGCTGGTCGATTGTAAGAAAGCCGAAGGGTCGGAGTATGACATACGCCTCAAAGAAGCGTAACATCCTGTCTAAGGGTTCAGAACATGTTTTTGTTGTCTCTTTGCTGAAACAGTTGTATGTCACAGAACCACAGAATAATACAGTGGAGAAGAGGCCCTTCGGCCCATCGAGTCTGCACCGATGCATTAAAGACACCTGACCTGTCTACCTAATCCCATTTGCCAGCACTTGGCCCATAGTTTTGAATGTTATGACATGCCAAATGCTCACCCAGGTTATTTTTAAAGGATGTGAGGCAACCCGCCTCCACCACCTTCCCAGGCAATGCATTCCAGACCGTCACCACCCTCTGGGTAAAAAGGTTCTTCCTCAAATCCCCCTTAAACCTCCTGCCCCTCACCTTAAACTTGTGTCCCATAGTAACTGACCCTTCAACTAAGGGCTGCTCCCTATCGACCCTGTCCATGTCCCTCATAATCTTGTACACCTCGATCAGGTCACACCTCAGCCTTCTCTGCTCCAGAAAAAACAACCCAAGCCTATCCAACCTCTCTTCATAACTTAACTGTTCCATCCCAGGCACTATCCTGGTGAATCGCCTTTGCATCCCCTCCAGTGCAATGACATCCTTCCTATAATGTGGCGACCAGAATTGTACACAGTACTCCAGCTGTGGCCTTACCAAAGTTCTCTACAACTCCAACATGACTTCCCTGCTTTTGCAATCTATGCCTAGATTGATAAAGGCCAGTGTCCCATATGCCTTTTTCACCACCCTATTAACTTGCACTTCTGCCTTCAGAGATCTATGGACAAACACGCCAAGGCCCCTTTGTTCCTTGGAACTTCCCAATGTCAGGCCATTCATTGAATACTTCCGTGTCACATTACTCCTTCCAAAGTGTACCACCTCACACATTTCAGGATTAAATTCCATCTGCACTTTTCTGCCCATTTGACCATCCCGTCTATATCTTCCTGTAACCCAAGACACTCAACCTCACTGTTAACCACTCGGCCAATCTTTGTATCATCCACGAACGTACTGATCCTACCCTCCACATAGTCATCTATGTCGTTTATATAAATGACAAATAATAGGGGACCCAGCACAGATCCCTGTGGTACGCCACTGGACACTGGCTTCCAGTCACTAAAACAGCTGTCTGTCATCACTCTCTGTCTCCTACAGCTAAGCCTATTTTGAATCCACCTTATCAAGTTACCCTGTATCCCATGTGCATTTGCTTTCTTGATAAGTCTCCCATGTGGGACCTTGTCAAAGGCTTTTCTGAAATCCATGTAAACAACATCAACTACACTACCCTCATCTACACACCTGGTCACATACTCAAACAATTCAATCAAATTTGTTAGGCATGACCTCCCTCTGACAAAGCCATGCTGACTATTCCTAATCAAATTTTGTGTCTCCAAGTGGAGATAGATTTTCTTCTTCAGAATTTTCTCCAATAGTTTCCCTACCACTGACGTGAGACTCACGGGTCTATAGTTCCCTGGCTTATCTCTACAACCTTTCTTAAATAGTGGGACCACATAAGCTGTTCTCCAGTCCTCCGGCACCTCCCCCGTGGCCAGACGGAAATTAAAACTTTGAGTCAGAGCCCCTGCAATCTCCTCCCTCGCCTCCCACAGCATCCTGGGACACAAATCGTCCAGACTTGGAGAATTGTCCACTGTTAAGCCTGCCAAAACCTCCAATACCTTGTCAATCCCTATGACAATTTGCTCAAGAACCTCACAGTCTCTCTCTCTGAGTTCCATATCAACTTCCTCATTCTCTTGGGTGAAGACAGATGTGAAGTATTCATTCAACACCCTACCAATGTCCTCTGGCTCCACCCACGGATTTACCGCTTGGTCCCTAATGGATCCTACTCTTTCCCTGGTTATCCTCTTCCCATTGATATACTTACAGAATATCTTGGGATTTTCCCTACTTTTACCAGCCAGAGCTTTCTCATGTCCCCTCTTTGCTCTCCTAATTGCTTTCTTAAGTTCCATCCTGCAATTTCCGTACTCCACTAATGCTTCCGTTGATTTGCTCTCCTTGTATTTGCTAAAAGCCTCTCTTTTCCTTCTCATCGTACCCTGAATGTTTCTTGTCATCCATGGTTGTCTGGGCTTGTTGCTCCTACCTATTACCCGAGAGGGAATCTGTTGGGCCTATACCCTCCCCATTTCCTTTTTGAATGTCCCCCCCACCACCACCCCACGCCCCCCCCCCACCCCCCACCCCCACCCCCACTGCTCTTCTGTCGATTTCCCGACAAGCAACTCTTTCCAGTCTAACTTGGCCAGTTCCTGCCTTATTTTACTAAAATTCGCTCTCCCCCAATCCAAAACCTTTTTTTTTATTATTATTCATTCATGTGATGTGGGCATCACTGGCAAGGCCAGCACTTATTGCCCATCCCTAATTGCCCTTGTGAAGGTGGTGGTGAGCTTCCTTCTTGAACCGCTGCAGTCCATTTAGGGTAGGTATACCCACAGTGCTGTAAAGAAGGGAGTCCCAGGATTTTGACCCAGCGACAGTGAAGGAACAGAGATATAGCTCCAAGTCAGGATGGTGTGTGGCTTGCAGAGGAACCTGCAGGTGGTGGTGTTTCCATGAAACTGCTGCCCTTCTGTTTCTGGGTGCTAGAGGTCACTGGTTTGGAAGGTGATGTCGAAGGGGCCTTGGTGAGTTACTGCAGTGCATCTTGTATATGTTAAATACTGCTGCCACTGTGCGTTGGTGGTGCGGGGAGTGAATGTTTAAGGTAGTGAATAGGTGCTGATCAAGTGGACTGCTTTTTCTTGGATGGTGTCGAGCTTCCTGTATGTTGTTGGAGCCGCACACATCCAGACAACTGCACAGTATTCCATCATACTCCTGGCTTGGGCCTTGTAGATGGTGGACAGGCTTTGGGGAGTCACGAGGTGAACTACTCACCGCAGAATTCCCAATCTCTGACCTGCTCTTGTAGCCATAGTATTTATATGGCTACGTCACAATGTTGTCCCGGTCTTGTTGCATATGGATACGGACTGCTTCAGTATCTGAAGAGTTGTGAATGGTACTGAGCATTGGGCAATCATCAGCGACCATCCCCAGTTCTGACCTTATGATAGACAGAAGGTCATTGATAAAGCAATTGAAGATGGTTGGGACCAGGACACTATCCTGAGGAACTCCTGCAGTGATGTCCTGGGACTGAGATAATTGGCCTCCAACAACCACAACCATCTTCCTTTGTGCTCGGTATGACTTCAACTAGTGGAGAGTTTCCCCTTGATTCCCATTGACTTCAATTTTGCAAAGGATCCTTGATGTCACACTCAGTCAAATACTGCTGTAATGTCAAAGGCAGTCACACTCATCTCCACTCTTGAGGTTCAGTCTTTTGTCCATATTTGGACCAAGGCTGTAATGAGGTCACGAGCCAGGTAACGCTGGTGGAAACCAAACGGATCATCCGTGAGCAAGTTATTGCTGTGTGAATGCCATTTGATTGCACTGTCAATGACACCTCTCATGACATTGCTGATGATCGAGAGCAGGTTCATGGGGCAGTAATTTATTGTATTGGCGTTGGCCTGCTTTTTGTAGAAAGGACATTCCTGCACAATTTTCCACATTGTCTGGTTGATGCCAGTGTTGTAGCTGTACTGGAAAATTTTCGCTGGGGGGCATGGCCAGTTCTGGAGCTCAAGTCTTCAGTACTATTGCTGGGATGTTGTCAGGACCCATAGTCTTTGCAGCAGTTCCTTCAGCCGCTTCCTGATATCACATACAGTATCTGCAACTGTTAAAGTACTTGTGTAAACTGACTGTAGGACTCTTGCACAAATCAGTTGCTTTCAGGCATGGGTGAACTAGTAGGCCTTCTTCTTGCAGTACAGCATGACAAAAATAATAAGAAGAGACCATGCAGGACAGACTGCTGGAAAAGGGAGGGGGAGGTGATGAAGGGAAAAGGGGTTTCCAAAGATGGCCATACCTGCCCAGGGCGTTCAGCGAGCAATTATCGAACCTGAACCTCAATGAGAAAAAGTGCAAGAGAAGTTTAAGGAGGTCCACACTGAAATATGCTGTAGCCACAACAGTAACCTCAAAGCAGGGCAAGGGCCACATTGACAATCGCTGTGAGGCTCACTATGACAATAAACTGTTGTGCATCTGGCTCTTTGCAGGCTGGAGCTGGAGATCCTAGTAAAATATCAGCACTTGCGAACTATTGTTGCATAAGCAAGGTTACTGATGTTCTCTATTCAAAAAATAGCTAATTTCATTTCAGAGACAAGCTGGCAGAGTGAGCACGAGAGTTTCCAAGGTTTACGGGCTTCCTCATGGTGCAGGCTGCCAGTGATTGCAGGCACAATGATTTGGGATACCGGTCCTTCAGTGTTCAGCTGGTATGTGCCCATAAGTAGCGCATCATGTATGTCAATGCCCGGGATTCCAGCAGCAGCAATGATGCCTCCATTCAATGGCAATCTATTGTATCAGCTATATTTCAGTCATCAGAAGAAATCAAAGCATAGCTACAGGATGACAAGAAGTATCTGCTGACGACATGGCTCCTGACTCCAGTTCACAATACATGCTAATATGTGCAGCATGTATACAGCATTCGCCAGAGCTGGCGGGCAGCCATAAAGACAGGGCTAAATTGTGGCGAGTCGAAGAGACTTAGTAGTTGGCAGGAAAAAAGACAGAGGCGCAAGGGGAGAGCCAACTGTGCAACAGCCCCAACAAACAAATTTCTCTGCAGCACCTGTGGAAGAGCCTGTCACTCCAGAATTGGCCTTTATAGCCACTCCAGGCGCTGCTTCACAAACCACTGACCACCTCCAGGCGCGTATCCATTGTCTCTCGAGATAAGGAGGCCCAAAAGAAAGATGTATACATAAAGAACCATGCTGCTGCAAGAAGTCTAATAGAGTAGACCTTTGATGTACTGAAAGAACGATCCCACTGCCTGGACAGCTTTAGAGCAGTCCTGCAGTATTTGGCTAAGCCGTCTTCAAGATTCACGGTGGTATGCTGCATACTGCATTTGGCAGATCTTGCCACCAGCTATCACATGAGAGGTTGAGGAGAAGAATCACGCGAGAAAGGAGGCGGAGGAAATGTATGAAAATAGGAAGGGAGGAAAGCAACCTAGACAACGCCTTTCTGCTCAGCCTTAACGTGAGCAAGTCTGATATTGCTAACTATGATATCTGTGTGATACCTGTAATTGCAACCCCAATTCCCCATTCAGCACAGTCCCACACTCCAAACCCTCAATAACTCAATGACTGTCACATCATCCTTTTGGCCACAACATAAAAATAAAAACGATCACAAAATAAACATTTCCGACCAAATTTATAGATGATGTCATGCAATATTGCTCAGAAACATATGCTAATCACTCTGGTGCATTCACTTATTACTTGTGTTGCAGGTTACTTTCCCTGTGCTAGTTCTCCTAAGCAGTGCTTTTCCAGTGGCTGATGAAAGGCTTTTCACCTTGTACGCAGGACACTGCAGATGGCCTTGGAGGACGACCTGGAGCAGCTGTGAGCTTTGAAGGTGCTTCTTCAGATGGTACAAAATCGGCATGGCTGGCAGCAGCCTGGACTGGCTGGCAGACAAGCAACAACAAGGGCACTGGTGGAGTGGAAGGACGAATGATGTCATCCTGAGAGAGAGCAGCAGACTCTTGCTCCCTGGAGCCATTGCTTTTCCACTGGGGTCTTCTCAGCATTCCTAGTAATCTGTTGGAGGAAAGATTGCTGGACCGTTGTGATATCCTGCAAGGCCCTTTGAACTTTGATGGCAGCAATCTGAGTCTGAGTCTGAGTCTGAGCTTGCATGGTAGCAAGCTGAATTTGCATGACTTAGTCTGAGCTTCCACTGCAGCACTCATACTTATGGTTGAAGCTGCTTATTCTGCATTGAATACTGAGACATGGACCATCAAATGCTGCATTATTGTTGAGTCCAGAAGTTTGCTGATGAAGTTGTCACGATTTCTATGCTGGAAAGAATTGGCTCCAAGCTCTGCACATAGCCCTGCGCCAAGTTGGCGCTGGACTCCTCAATGTTGATTGACATTGAATACAGTCTTTCTACTGTACATCCCAGTGCACCAAGCATTCGTTGTGTATACCCACCAGTCTTCTTCTGTAGACTGGCCCATCGAAGTGTTCATTTTACTACTCTGTAACCAGTCTTGTATGTGACGTCACCCTCCAGTGAGCTGGCACTTCTGCTATCCTTTTTGCCTGCCCTTGCAGCAGTCCACTTGTGCCCAGTGTCTCCCCATGTGCAGATTCCACTTCTAATCTAACCTCTAGGACTCGTGCAATGTCAATATCTAAGCTGGGGACTGCGAATGTGAAATCAAGTAACAGTATGGTGTCTTCATAATTGTTCTCTGCTAAGTCTTCCAACACGGCATTGTACCTCCTGGACACCTGAAAGAAAAATGTCACAAAGGTAAGACTGTGGTGTAGGGAGGGAGGGAAAACTCAGAGATGCATGGTTACACTATCTGCAGCTTGCAACCCAGAACAGTTTTTTGAATGAGGAGGAAGTGGGATGTGAGGAATATTCAGTATGAGGTATTATCATCTTCAATGGTTTTAGCCCCGCTGCTCCCATCGGCCTGACCTGCACCATCTCCTCCACGGGGTTTAGATTATGTAGGTGCACCATTCCTTCTCTAGATAGTTCCTGCTACTTTTGGTTTCGGAGCACCTCCTGCAATTCAGAGTGTGCCAGGAAATGTCGTGCAATATGTTTAAGTGATGTGGCGAAGACCTGAAAATGACAATTCATTCTGTTTCTCCAGGATGTCTACCACGATTCCACCGAAATTGTGGAAGGAGATTAGAACCCCATCGAAATTGAGGACCTGTATCATGATTCGCTTGTCACCCCTTGTTCTGAGACTGACATGTCAGCTCTGCTCCTCCACAGGCTATGCGAACATTTCTTCCGGTCTTCCACCTGTGTTAGGGCCTATTGAGGATGAATTTGGACAAAGCAGATTTGGTCCCGCCAGCAGTTCTGCGAATGCATATAGTCTCATCCTTTCAGACATTAAACAAGAGGCGCTCACCATGGTGGAATTAGAGCAGAATCTTCCCCAGGAGAGCGGGGCGTATTTCTCAGAAAGCCGCGTCGGGTCAGTGGCTTCACGCGTTCCCATCTCTGGGCGACCTTCCCGGAGGTAGTTCAGCTCCTGCAGAGCCTACTTGCCTGGTAGAGGCGCAGCGCAAATCTGCGTGAGTAAATGCTCATTTGTGGGTTGATTAGTGCCGCCAGCGTGATCTTACCTTTAATTCTTCTCCACCCTCGCACCACCACCCCCACCCCCCAACCACCAACACACCCGCCCCCTCCCCCCCCCCCCCCCCCCCACCACCACCACCACCACCACCCCCCCTCGCCCTTCCTCCTTTCACTTGTTCAAACCCTATTACATCTCTTACTTTTGTCATTTCTGCTGAAAGGTCACAGAGACCTGAAACGTTAGTAGAATCTGAAAGTTACGATGTTGCTTAACCAGGAGCCAGTATCGGTCAGTGAGCACAGGTGCGATGTTTGAACGGCACCTGATGCGAGTCGGGACATGGGCAGCAAAGAATTGGATGAACATTAGCTTATACAGGATGGAAAATAAAAAGCAGGCCAGGATGTGCTGGAATAGTCAAGTCTAAATGTAACAACAATGAGAAAATAAAATGAAACTTTGTTTCAGCGCTGTGCCTTCTGCTACGTCATGACGTCCCAAACCTCTTTCCAATCAATAGAATACTTTGAATTGTAGAGAAAGGCAGCAGCTAATTTGCGAAAAGCAAAGTCTCGCGGGCAACTCTCCGTTTTAGTGATGCTAGTTCTCACAATCTCCCTTTCTGCCGTGGGCGCTGATGTGAGCCCACTGGCGGGAAAGGGTGAGTAGAAGAAACTAGAGCAACGTGGAGAAACTGCTTCTTCCATACTACAGGTGAAAGGAAGAATGTGCAGGGTTACGGGGAGAAGGGAGAGGAATGGAGCTGAATGAACTGCTTTTCCAGAAAGCCGGGGTAGACACGATGGGTCGAATGGCCTCCTTTTGCACTGCACCGGTTCTGTGTGGTGGTCTCAGATTTCTATCTTTCATTGACTCTGGAATCAAATCATCTAACAGGTGCCAATTTGCAATACACTTTCCCATTGGTGGGTACGCAAACTCGCTCTGTAATGAAGCTGCAGTCAGGGTATAACTGGCAACAGTAAAATATTTCAACCAAATTAGTCAAACAACTTAACGTTAACAATATGATTTTGCTTTACATTCAAGTCGATGGAGGTAAAAAAATGAGAAGAGATCTACAACGGACTATCGATTCGCCATCACCCGCTTTGCACCCCAGCACCTGAAATAAAGGTTATCCGCTTTCTCTGATATCATCTCTTATATTGGACTTGTTTTACTAGCTGTACCATAATTCACTCCCCAGCCTTCCATGTATCTCCACATCGTGAATGTGCGACTGTCATTTTTATGTAAATAATCCTGTATAAACTAGTTAAATCCAATTATTTGGGTCATGCATCTCATTGCTGCGTGTGAGTCCTTGCTGTGCGAAAATTAATTGTTGTGTTTTCCTATTTTTCAAAGCCATTTATTGTGTTCAAGCGACACTGTCTGTGTATTTTAAGGAGAAATTATATTTACATTAGGACGAAAGGAATAGAAGGATATGCTGATGGTGTGAGGTGAAGTACGGTGGGAGGAGGCTCCTGTAGAGCATAAAGATCTACATCCACGCACTGGACAATATGAACTGTTTTTGTGCCTTAATTTCTATATAATTATATGTAACTCATGGACAGAGAACGTCGCTGTAAATTAGCGTTGTCCAATATACGGCCCGCAGGCCAGCCACCAGCCCGCCAAAGGATTCCATCCAACCCGCGGATATAGACTGTACCTGGGTCGTTCCTCAACCTCGCAGGGCTCCCAGACTGGGGATTAGAAATTTTTCATTGTCTTCTTCCAGGTAGTTGGTCAGTTTAAAAAAAAATCGGAAGTCAGTTTCACAGCTGACAGCGGGAATAGCCGTTTCCCAAATTCGGACAGTTCGGCGTTTTTAAAGCCCGCCGGGAAACCCCAATTCTGTCCGAAGTTCAGAAGCTGCTGCTCTCGCTCCTAGCACCTCGCAGCTGGAAAACAGATTGCTGATTTTTAAAAAACTGATCAACTATCTGCTGAGCTTTCCCACTCTCTGCAACTGTCAGAGAGAGCGAGAACATGGCGAACAGAGAGGGGCAACGAGAAAGAGAGATAGAAAGGGGGAGAGAGAGAGGACAGCGAAAGGGGGAAAGAGAGGGGGGTCAGAGAGATAGAGAGAGACGGGGGCGGGGTGGGGGTGGTGGCAGCAGAGAGAGATTGAGCGAACAGAGAGAGGGGGGGGGGACAAAGAGAGAGAGAGAGTGATCAAGAACACTCCTGACGAAATGACGTCTATCCAGAACACTTTGCATCGCTTCAAGTGTGCGCGCAAACATTGACTACTTGTGCAAGAAAAATAAAAATCCAGGTATCTCATGAAATCAGTGTCTAACATAGTAACGAGAAAGTAAGTCAATAAATTAGTCTTCTCATTTAAATATTTTTTTCACAAAATGTACATTTGTTGCTGTTTTAATTAATAACACGATAAATTTTAATGACTCTATCTTTCCAAGTTGTCTCACTGGCACCCACCCCCAACCTGCCATATCAGACAAAAATTGTACTTGGGCTCTCCATATGAAAAGGTTGGAGAACCCAGATGTAAATCTTTTGCTGTTGAACCCTTTCTTTAGTTGGTTTTAAGATAAGCCCGCCTATCAAAGGAAAAATTAGGTCTATTAAGAACCATAAATTACATCTTCTTGTAGAGACAGAGGTATTGCTCAGGAACTAAATGAGTACTTCACTGAAGACTGGGACTCTGCCAATGTTACAGTCAAAGGGGAAGGGGTAAAGAGTTTGGCTAGGTTAGAATAGATAACGAAAAGGTATTAAAACTGTTGATATTGTTCAAGGCAAAAAAAAAATCACCCAGTCCAAATGGGAGACATCCTAGGTTACTGGCGGAAGTAAGGTTGGAAATGTAGGAGGCTCCAGCTACAATCATTCAATCCTCCTTTTATATGGCAGAGGTGGCAGAGGAGTGAACTATTGCAAAAGTTACACCCCTATTCAAAAAAGGGAAAGGTTGCTATCGGCCAGTCAGCTTAACATCAATCTGATACAAAATTAAGTGTCACCTGGAAGCCAATATATTAATAAATAACAATCAACATGGATATGCAAAATATAAGACTGAAGCATTTGCAGCAATCTTCAGGCAGAGGTGCTAAGTGGCTGATTCAACTTGGCGTCCTTCCGAAGTTCCCTGGATCACAGAGGGCAGTCTTCAGCCAATTCGATTCACTCCACGTGACATCCAGAAACGACTGAAGGCTATGGGACCTGACAACATTCTGGCAATAGGTCTGAAGACCTTTGCTCCAGAATTTGCCGTGCCCCTCTCCAAGCTGTTCCAGTACAGCCACAACAACGGCATCTACGCGATAATGTGGAAAATTACCCAGGAATGTCCTGTACACAAAAAAGGAGGGCAAATCCAACCTGACAAATTACTGCCTCACCGGTCTACTATCGATCATGAGTAAAGTGATGGAAGGTGTCGTCGACGGTACTATCAACTGGCACTTGCTTAACAAGAACCTGTTTGGTTTGGATTCCACCAGGACCACTCAGCTGCTGACTCATTGCACCCTTGATACAAACATGACTAAAGAGCTGAACTCAAGAGGTGAGGTGAGAGTGAGTGCCCTTGACATCAAGGCAGCATTTGACCGAGTATCAAGGGACCCTAGCAAAACTGGAATCAATGGGAATCGGAGAAAACTGTCTGCTGGCTGGAGTCATACCTAGCGCAAAGGAAGATGGTTGTGGCTGTTGAAAATCAGTCATCTCAGCTCCAGGACATCAATGCCAGAACTCCTCAAGGTAATGTCCTAGACAACAAGCATCTTCAGCTGCTTCATGAATGACCTTCCTTCAATCATAAGGACAGCAGTGGGAATGTTCGCTGATGATTGCACAATGTTCAGCACCATTCGCAACTCCTCAGATACTGAAGCAGTCCATGTAGAAATGCAGCAAGACCTGGATAATATCCAGGTTTGGGCTGGCAAGTGGCAAGTAACATTCGTCGCACTCAACTGTCAGGCAATGACCTTCTAAAACCCGAGAGAATCTAACCATCTCTCCTTGACATTCAATGGCATTGCAATCACTGAGTTCCCCATTATCAACATTCTGGGCGTTACCATTGACCAGAAACTTAACTGGGGCAGCCTTATAAATACCATGGCTACAAGAGCAGGTCAGGGGCTGGGAATCCTGCGCTGAGTAACTCAGCTCCTGACTCCCCAAAGCCTGTCCACCATCTACAAGGCACAAGTCATGAGTATGATGGAATACTCTCTATTTGCCTGGATGGGTGCAGCTCCAACAACACCCAAGAAGCTCGACACCATCCAGGACAAAGTAGCCCGCTTGATTGTCACCCCATCCGCAAAATTCACTCCCTGCACCACCGACCCACAGTGGCAGCAGTGTGTGCCTATTCATTTATTTAGAGATACAGCACTAAAACAGGCCCTTCGGCCCACCGAGTCTGTGCCGACCAACAGCCACGCATTTATACTCATCCTATATTAACCCCATATTTTCTACCACATCCCCACCATTCTCCTACCATCTACGTACACAAGGGATAATTTACAATTGTCAATTTACCTATCAACCTGCGATTTTTTGGCTGTGGGAGGAAACCAGAGCACCCAGCGGAAACCCACACAGAGAGAACTTACAAACTCCACACAGGCAGTACCCAGAACTGAACACTTGTCGCTGGAGCTGTGAGGCAGCAGTGCTAACCATTGCGCCACTGTGCCTTGTGGCAACAACTCTGTATACTTGTTTGTCATTCACGGCAACAACTTGCACTAATACAGCACATTTAATTTAACAAGATCCCAGTATGGACAGAGGCATTCACAATTTATTTGAGGAGAATAATAATAATGCGGCGTAATAAAAACAAGAAATGCTGGAACCACTCATCAGGTCTGGCAGCATCTGTGGAAAAAGAAGCAGAGTTAACGTTTCGGGTCAGTGACCCTTAACGTTAACTCTGCTTCTCTTTCTACAGATGCTGCCAGACCTGATGAGTGGTGCCAGCATTTCTTGTTTTTATTTCAGATTTCCAGCATCCGCAGTATTTTGTTTTTATAATAATAATGCGGCGCTTAGCTTCTGGCAGAGGAGCGGACCTGCGGGAAGAACAAGGAACGGGAAACCGATAAATAATGTCCAAGGATCGCGGCCTGCAGCATGTAGGGAGAGCAGCCGAGAGGAGTCCAGGCACGCAAGAGTTTGACAATCAAGCGAGCTGTGATATCACAGGAACGCTATAAGGTGATTGGTTGGTGAGTCACTGCTGTTAGGGAGTATCAGTAAATAGGTGAGTTAGTGGACCACTATTAGGGTGTGTGTGTAAATACCTTAATAATAGGGAACAAGTGATCAGCTGTTTTTTGTGACTAAACTTTGTTTTAACTAGTGAACTGTATTGATTTTTACTAGGATATATCAGTACTAGTAAGGTTTTACAAATAATTCTAAGGTATTGTACTATTGGCAAGTTTTTTTTTCGCAGAGGCAGAGAGTCACCCAATAAATAAAAGTATGGCAGGGTTGCCTCAACCTCTAGTGTACACCTCCTGTGCTATGTGGGAGTATCAGGATGCTTCCTGTATCCTGGAAAACAATTTGTGCAGGACGTGCAAATTGAGTGGAAAGTGGCGACGCTGCATTGCATTCATAAGGATGAGAGCTGCATGGAAAGCACGTTTATAGATGCAGTCACCCCACACATTAAGAGTATGCAGGGAGCAAGGCAATGGGTGACCAGCAGGTATTCAAAAATAATCAGGCAGCTAGTGCAGGAAACCCCTGAGTGCATCTCACTCTCCAACAGGTATTCAGTTCTGAATATGGAGGAAAGTGATCCTTCACCTGGGGAGTGCAGCCAGAGCCAAGGACATGGCAACACGTGTGGCTCAGCTGTACAGGGCGGGGGGAGTGGGGGGGGGGGGGGCGGTTACAAGGAAAACTGGAAGAACCATAGCGACAGGTGATTAAATAGTCAGGGGACCAGCGTAGCGTTTCTGTCACTGCAGATGTGAATCTAGGATGGTGTGATACCTCCCTGGTGCCAGTGTCAAGGATGTCATTGAGCGGCTTCAGAGCGTCCTGAAGGGGGAGGATGCATCGCCAGCTGTAGTGGCCCATATTGGAACCAATGACATAGGCAGAAAGTGGGATGTAGCCTTGCAATCAGAACTTAGGGAGCTAGAAAAGAAATTACAAAGCAGGACTTTAAAAGTAGTAATTTCCAGATTACTCCCAGTACAACACGAAAGTGAATAAGTAAATAGAAAGATAAGACAGATGAATGCGTGGATGGAAAGATGGTGCAGGATTGAGGGCTTTAGATTCCTGGGACATTGGACCGGCACTGGGGGAGATGAGGTTGCATCTGAACAGAGCTGGGACTGAGTTCCTTGAGGGACGTTTTGCTAGTGCTATTTGAGGGGAGTGGGTGTTAAACTAGTTTGACAAGGGAGTGAGCACCTGAGGGTAGTCTCAGTTGGGAAAAAATCAGAAATGAAAATGGAAGGTAGAAAATTAATGGATGACTCTGGAAGACACAGGAAACGCGGGTCAAAAATAAATAAAAACGTTTGGCAGTGCTCAAGGGTATCTAATTCAATGCCAGGAGTATAGCAAATAAAGCAGATGAGCTGAGGGCACAGATAAACAGATGGCAGTATGATACCATAGCTATAACAGAAACATGGCTTAAGGAGGGACAGGAATGGCAGCTCAACATTCTTGTTTAAAGGGCTTTCAGACGCAATAGGGAGGGGTTAAGAAAGGAGGGGGAGTGGAAATTCTGGTCAAGAAAATTATTACAGCTGTGAGGAGGGATGAGATATTGGAAGATTCATCAAATGAGGCCATATGAATTGAGCCATGGATCAAAAAAGGGACAATCACACTGCTGGGAGTGTACTAAGGCCCCCAAACCGTCGGAGGGAGAGAGAAGAGCACATATGTCGGCAAATCTCTGAGAATTGCAAGAACAATCAGGCAGTAATAGCAGGGGATTTTAACTACCCCAATATTAACTGGGATAGTTTTAGTGTAAAAGGAGTGGAGGGTTCAGAATTCTTGAGGTGCATTCAGGAGAACTTTTTTTGCCCACTTCCAACAAGAGAGGGCGCAGTTTTAGACTTAGCATTAGGAAATAAAGATGGTGGAAGGGCTGGCACTGGGAGAGCATTTTGGTGGTAGTGATCATAATTCAGTCAGTTTTAACACAGGTATGGAAAAGGACAGAGACAGAGCAGGCCTTCGAGCTCTCAATTGGGGCAAGGCCAATTTTATTAAAATGAGGAGTGGTTTAGCGAAAATGGACTGGAAACAACTATTGAAGGGAAATCAGTGTCAGAACAGTGGGAGGCATTCAAATGGGAGATTCAAGTGGTTCAGGGTAAACATGTTCCCACAAAGAAAAACGATGAGGCAGCCAAATCTAGAGCCCCATGGATGTCAAGGAGCCTACAGGGTAAGATAAGGCAGAAAAGGAAAGCTTATGTCCAACACCGAGAACTCAATACTACAGACAGCCGAGAGGAGTATAGAAAGTGGAGGGGTGAAATCAAAAAGGAAATTAGGAAAGCAAAGAGAGGGCACGAAAGAATATTGGCAATCAAAATAAAGGTGAACCCAAAGATCAGTACTTTAAGAGCAAGAGGATAACTAAGGAAAGGGGAGGGCCCATAAAAGACCAACAAGGTAACCTATGTGTAGGGGTGTAAGATATTGGTATGGTTCTTACTGAATGCTTTGCATCTATCTTCACAAAAGAGGGGGATGATGCAGTTATTGTAGTTAAAGAGGAAGTGTGTGAAGTATTGGATGTGATAATGATAGGGAGAGAGGAAGTATTAATGGGATTAGCATCCTTGAAAGTTTATAAATCACCAGGGCCAGATGAAATATATCCTAGGCTGTTAAAAGAAGCAAGAGAGGAAATAGCACAGTGTCTGAGCATCAATATAAAGTCCTCATTGTATACAGGTGTGGTGCTGGAGAATTGGACAACTGCTAACGTTGTACCTCTGTTTAAAAAGGGAGTGAAGGATAGACCGAATAATTACAGGCCAGTCAGTTTAATCCCAGTAGTGGGCAAATTATCGAGAATTCTGAGAGACAGGATAAACTGTCACTTAGAAAGGCACAGGTTAATCAAGGATAGTCAGCAGGGATTTTTCAAGGGAAGTTCTTGTTTGACCAAACTTGACCGAATTTTTTTGAAAAAGTAGCAAGGAAGATAGACGACGGTAGTGCAGTTTATGTGGTCTGCATTGATTTTAGCAAGGCTTTTGACAAGATCCCATGTGGCAGTTTGGTAGAAAAAAAATCCCATGGGATCCAGGGAAATGCAGCAAGGTGGGTGCAAAATTGGCTCAGTGGCAGGAAACAAAGCATAATTGTTGATGGCTGTTTTAGCGACTGGAGGGCTGTTTTCAGCAGCATTCCGCAGGCCTCAGGGCTGGATCCCCTGCTTTTGTGGCATATATTAACGATTTGCATGTAAATGTAGGGGGCATGATCAAGAAGTTTGCAGACGAAACAAAGAATAGCCATGTTCTAGATAACAAAAAGGATAGCTGTAGGCTGCAGGAAGATATTGATGGTCTGGACAGATGGGCAGAAAAGTGGCAAATGGAATTCAACTCGGAGAAGTGTGAGGTGACGCACTTGGGAAGGTCAAAAAGGCAAAGAAATACACGATTAATGGGAAAAAAGTGAGAAGTGTAGAGGAACTGAGGGACCTTGGACTGAATGTTCACAGATCCCTGAAGGTAGCAGTACAGGTCGATGAGGTGGTTAAGGAGGCATATGGAATATTTTCATTTATCAGCCGAGGTATAGAATACAAGAGCAGGGAGGTTTTGCTGACACTGCATAACTCATTGGTTAGGCCACAACTTGAGTACTGTGTGCCGTTCTGGTCACCTCATTACATTGCATTGGATAAAGTGGAGGTGAAGGGTCTATTCACATTAGCAGAGAGGTCAGTGATGAGGGGGCATAGATTTGAAGCAATCGGTTGAAAAATTGGAGGAGGGATGAGGAAAAACATTTTCACCCAGAGGGTGGTGGGGGTCCAGAACTCGCTGCCTGAAAGAGTAATTGATGCAGAGACCCTCAACCCATGCAAAAGAAGTCTGGATATGCACCTCAAGTGCCGTAATCTACATGCCTATGGACCAAATGCTGGAAGGTGGGATTAGAATAGATGGATCGTTTTTCGGCCGGCACAGACACGATGGGCCAAGTGCCCTCTTTCTGTGCCTTAACCCTTCAATGATTGAATGATTCTAAGTAATGTTGTCTGTGGGCGCTAGTATTAAAGAGAAAATTAGGGATCAGCTTCCCTTTATACACCCTCAGGAGGGTAACAAAAGAGAGCACCCGGTGACAAACGGTTGATAAGGTGAATAGATCTCTATCCAGGTCCGTCAATATTTTGTACATTTCCATCATTAACCAGCTGCCCGTTTCACACTTCACCAGATTTTGCTACTCATTGAATTCAATACTAACATCACTTCAGCTATTACATTTTATTCCAGGATATTACAGCTCTATGCTTCCTGTTTCCGTGATATGATTTTATTTCCTCCTCTTTGTTCCGATGCTATTTAAATTTGTTTTTTTTTTTCCCGTTTCTGACGAATGGTTATGGCCTTAAAGGCAACTCATTGCATTTCTCGTCAGATGCTGAATGACCTGTTGGACCTTCTAGCATTTCCTGGGTTTTACTTTCTCAGATATATCTGCAAACCAGTGCCGTAACATGTCCTGGAGATGCCACTGCGCAGACCCTATGAATACCTCTTCATCACATGTAATCAATAATTTTAAACATTGTTGAGTGACCGTCATGTAACTAAGCTAATTCAAAGCTTCCTATTTCCAGTGGATATTTTCTACCAGGTTTATCCGGCTGTGACCTAGATTTTGTGGGACATTACTAACGTTTTGAGCACTTCAAAGTGACGTTGGGCGTTCAATTACCCGCACAGAATCACAATTTAAGAGCAACTCATTCATTGGCTCTGCCATTTCAGGTGGATGCATCAGTCCACAGATTATCGCCAGAGCTTTGTACTTCCTCCCAGCAAGCGGTAAACGTCCCTTGTTAAACATGTTTATTGCTAATGCGCTTCAGTCTATAAGAGTCCTGGGGATTATGTGCACAGGTATCTTCTGCTGCTTCTTTTCCTTTCTTCCCTCTCCTCTCTCTTTTTGAATCTATAATTTGCCTTTGCATTGACATTTCGTGTCTTATAGATAGTTATATAATTAACATCATTGTTTTCTGACAGTTGCTATTGACGCTCAGTTCCAAGTCTTCCAAGCTCCTGAAAGCACGAGCGCCCTCGTAGGTTCAAACGTCACGTTTTATTGCACATTTCCCATTTTTCAAGATAACTCAGATGTGGAAGTTTATTGGTGGAAACTTGGCGAAAGTAACTTTCTGCAAACAGCTTCCGACAGCAGGAAAAAAATTCTCCGTTTTAAACAAGGCGGAGCCTCCTTTCATCTCCTGAATATCAGTGCGCAGGATTCTGGGGTCTATTACTGCGGAGTCAGAACGCTGCGAAGCAGGATTGTAAATGGAACAGGCTCAACCATCAGCGTCGCCGGTAGGTGGTAATAGGTGGAGAAAGCAACCGCAAATGTTGGGTACTTTCAAATAATTATGGCTGCTGAATATTTGGTCAAAAATATACTCGGACTAATCTTCAACGTTCCGCTCAGCAGCGTTATTGAATGCACTCTCCATTTATAAACTGCGCTCGATGTTTATTTCCATTGAATGGAAAATCGACCCTGGGATGTATTGGCGTCTAATTTCAAATTAGGTAAAAATTGTTGCGATCACCCCTGCATTGCAGAAACAGCCCGGTATGTGTGACGATATCAGGTGGATCATCCTGAATATTAGTGTAACGCCCGTGCGGCAAGTTGAAAATCTACCTTCCATTTTAAAATAAGCAGGTTAACACCGAAGAAGGGTCACTGACCCGAAACGTTAACTCTGCTTTTCTTTCCACAGATGCTGCCAGACCTGCTGAGTGAATCCAGCATTTCTTGTTTTTATTTAACACCTATGTCATTAAACTGTGGAATGTTTTACAAGCATCAAGAGCGCACCGGCTAGTATCCAGACTAGCCACATGCAGCTGACAATTCCTTATTCGTTTTTTAAAAAATATCCTTAGTTGCGTTGCATATTATTTGTGTTAAAATAGAAGGAACATTTTTGTTTCACACATCTGGAATATGAGCCCTAAAGTTCAAAATATTTAAATGCCCGATATGGTCGTGTAAAAATATTTCGTATGCACTAAGTGCAGATTAAAGTACTTCTCAATTGATTCTGTACCGCTGTTCCTCTCCGTTAACATAATACAAGCTGAAATTACAACATGACGATGTTGTTCATTGTTCAATGTGAATTCTCACGGTGAAAAAAACAACTTTATCAGGCACGATAAAGGGAACAAGATGATTTTTAATATAACTTGCGCTGGATGTCTATTTAAAACTATTCACCCTCTAGAAACGTACAAGTGCTCCAAGTTGTATGAGCTGATGCTTCCCTCCCGGCAACCCCAATCTGTAGCCAACAGCATAAAACCAGGTGAAATCGGATAGTCCACCTTCAACTCTGGCGATGCCGAACGCAAAAAACACACATGTCCCGCAATAACATGTCACCCAGGTCACTGGGGCTGGGCTCAATAACATTTGTAAGTAAATGTTGGATTTGCAGGGATAGTATGTTCCCACACAAGAGCGATTTCTGTTGTCAATTTCCAAGCTGAATAAAGCGATACGCTATTTAATAAAGGCGCTGGTCATTTTGCGCATTAATTCCAAGCTGTTGATAAAACCTCTGCGCGTACGGGTTATCTCATTATATTAAAAGTATTTAGAATTGTATACAGCAACTTATTTGCTATTTCGCAACCCAGTACATTCAGTATTTTGTATTGCAATCATATTTGCTATTTTATACAGAAACAAATTTGATGCTTTATACTGCTAAATATTTATTATGTTATACTGTAACAGATTGGCTATTTTATGCGGCAACATATTGGAGAATTCGAACTGGAACAAATTAGCTATCTAATGCTGCAACATATTTACTATTTAGTAATGCATCATATTCGCTACTTTATACTGTAGCTTGTTTGTTATTTTATAATACAACATATTCTCTACTTAATACAGCAATATATTTTCTATTTCATACTGCAATGTATGCAGTTTTATAAGGCATTACATTTGCTATTTTATTTTGAAGCATATTTGCTATTTAACGTCACACATCTTCAATTCCAGGCGGCAATAATTTGCTATTTGGTATGGTTAAAATGTTTATATTATCCTGTATTTTTTTTTACCATTTTAGACTAACATATTATTTAATACCACAAAATATTTAGCGTTTTATGTTGCAACACATTTTCTGTTTAATACTAAAACATATTTACTATTTAATGCTGTGACAGACTTCACACATTATTTAATATCAAATGATAACATTGAATGGATGGTACCATACTGTAATTAAGATGGATAGTGTTATCACATGCTTTTAACAGTATAATTAGTATTTCTTTTTTAACACATTCACCATTAATATCGTAACAGATGTGCTATTTCTTCAGATTATACAGATGAAAAATGTATGGCAACTTTGACGAATATTTCAAAAGCAACAAAATGCTAATTTTGAAATTTATAACAGAACCATTGCTGACACTGTCAAATTATACTAACATACAAGCAAAATTTGAACAGGCATTTATGTCAATTCATGTTATCTAGTTAAACTGCGCTTGCTTTTTTATGTAATGAATAAAATATCGTGATGTCCCTTCAACACTAAGATACATTAATTGCATCCTATTTAAGTACAGCTGATAAAGAATACAATTGGTACACACAAGAACAAAATAACCCAAATTTTTACCTATATTTTTCCCCTTACAGTTCCGCCAACTCCGCTGCGGATTTTCCCCAAAGTACCTGAATTAAACTCATCTCTTCTGGATCTTGTGTGCAAAACGGATGAGTTTTACCCGGAGGCTCTCAACCTTACTTGGTATAAAGATGGGATTGAGATTACAATCGACATAGAGACAACCAAAAGTTTGAACATAGACGGACTGTATGAAGTTTCCAGCCTATTAATGGAGACACAGTCCGTCCGGAGCGGGGCTGTTTATACTTGTCAAGTGTCTCATCTCACCCTACCGGCTCCAACTTACGTGACATTCACTGTTGCGATTTCTAATGTGCCGAATTTCTCACAAACAGTTAGAGGTAAACGAATATGCATTTACAGAGCAAATGTAGCGTCGGCGGGAAGCCAGTTAGCTTAGCACCAGAGCAAAATGTAGTCTGTAAATCTGGAATCAGGACCTCTCAACCAACAAGCCAAAACGAGACAATCTGATACTTCTGGTCTCAGCCCATGTTAAGCTGATTATTCAACATTATTTTTTTAAACGTGGTTAAAATACCGATATTATCTAAATAAAAGCGCCTATCAAGGACATGCCATATCCACTCTCTAAAGAACGTTTTGCGACACATTATTAACGCAATTTCACTAACACTTTGAACTGAAGATCTTTATTGTTTCATAAAGAAAATTCAAAATCTCTCTACTACATTGTTGGAATGTAGGGTCAGGAATACAATGGGGTAGAGTTTCTTTTTGGCATCCGAGAATAAATCCCGCGTTTGAGCTCGGCTGCGCGTTATATAAACCGCCCGATTTTAATTTTTCTTTGCATATTTCCTAGTTTTCCCTCGATTTATATTGAGCGTATTGGTCCTTTTGCTGCTGACGATAATTATTATGGATCATTTTTTGAACAACTGCTTTGAAAGGTAAGACATTAATTTATCACGGACGGGCGATAGCTTAAGGACAGGACAGAGAGCAAACAGGAACTGAAAAGAATAAAAGATGTCAAGATCATTGTAATTTCTGAAGGACAATTACGGATGGGCAATTAATGCTGGTCTTGCCAGCGACACCTACATCCCGGGAATAAATTAATAAAAAAGAGCAATACGGAATTGGCCGCACATTATAAACTCCGCCTGATTTTCCTTTCCAATGACTCCACCGAATGGAAAATTGTGGCTGATTGATAAAGGGCCATGGATCCAGTATCGCCCGTTTCCCACCATTGGCAGGGGTTGAAATAACTCCCAATCTATCTGCTACAGTGTAAACCACTGACACAGACTTCACGGGCGAATGGCTTGAATCCGTACAGAGGATTCATTCTTTAGGGCAGGCGACTGACAGGCATAGCGCGTTACACGTTCACCCGTAGCCATGGCCCTGTCTTTATTTATATTGGGCAGTTTAGCGACCAGGCATCTAACGCACTTCCCGATTCAGCTCATTGCTATGACGGCCTCTTCACTCGCCAGCCAGGCCCTTGCGATGGCCGGTGTGGAGGTTCCGAGGCGGCAGCAGCCCAAATCATTTTCCTTTTGTGTGGTCAGGAATCACAGAATTGTTACAGCGGAGAAGGATGCCATACGGCAAATCGTGTCTTCACCGGACCTCTGAACGAGCAATTCACCTAATGCCATTCCCCCGCCTTCTCGAGTTAACCCTACACATTATCCCCTTTTATATAACAACCTAATTCCCTTTTGAATGCTCTAATTGAATCTGCCTCCACCACACTCTCAGGCAGTGCATTCTAGATCCTAATCACTGTCTGCATGAACAAGGTTTTCCTCGTGTCGCCATTGCTTCTTCTGCAAATCAATTTAAATATGTGCCCTTTCATTCTTGATCCTTTTAGAAGTGGGAAAACTTTTACCCTATCCACTCTGTCCAGACCCCTCATGATTTTGAACACCTCGATTTCCTCTCAACCTTCTCTTCTCCAATGAAAACAGTCCCAACTTCTCCAATCTGTCTTTATACCTGAAGTTTCTCATCCCTGGTAGCATTCTTGTGAATCTTTTCTGTCCTCTGTCCAATGCCTTCACATCCTTCCTAAAGTGCGGCACCCAGAACTGGACATAATACTCCAGCTATGGCCAAACTAGTGTTTTATACAAGTTTAATATAACTTCATTGCTCTTGTACTCTATGCGCTTATTAATAAAGCTCAGGATACTGTATGCTTTATTAACCACTCTCACAACCTGTTCTGCCAATTTCAATGGCTTATCACATATGCCTCAAGGTCCCTCTGCTCCTGCAACCCCTTTAGAGTTGTAACCTTTATGTTATATTGTCTCCCCATGTTCTTGCTACCAAAATGAATGACTTCACATTTCTCCGCATTAAACTTCGTCTGCCACTTGTCTGTCCATTCCACCAACTTGTCTATGTCCTTTTGAAGTTCTATGCCATCCTCCTCACAGTTCTCAATTGTTCCAAGTGTGAAATGTGAAATTATGTCCTGCACACCAAGGTCTGGATCATTAATGTATCAGGAAGAGCAAGAGTTCAACACTGATCACTGGGGAACTCCACTACAAACCTTCCACCAGCTCAAAGAACATCCATTAACCACTACTCTTTGTTTCCTAACACTCAGCCAATATCATATCCATGTTTTTACTGTCCTGTTTATTCCATGAGCTATAACTTTACTCACAAATCTGTTGTGTTGCACTATATTAAATACCTTTTGGAAGTCAATGTACACTACATCAACAGCATTGCCATCATCAACCCTTTCTGTTACCTCTTCAAAAAACTCTAGCAAGTTAGTTAAACATGATTTTCCCTTAATGAGTCTGTGTTGGCTTTCCTTTAGTAACCCATATTTGTCCATGTGACTGTTAATTTGGTCCAGAATTATTGTTTGCAGCTTTTTCCCCACCACCAAAGTTAAACTGACTGACCTGTAGTTGCTGGGCTTATGTTGACATCCTGTTTTGAACAAGGGTGTAACATTTGTAATTCTGCAGTCATCTGGCACCACTCCGAGTCAAAAGAAGACTGGAAAATTATGGCCAGTACTTCTACATTTCCCACTCTCACTTTCCACAGTATCCTTGGATGCATCTCATTTGGCCCTAGTTTTTATCAACTGTAAGTATAGACCACCTACCTAATACTTCCTCCTTATCAATTTTAAATCATTCTAGTGTATTATTTACCTCCTCTTTCACTGTTGCCTGGGTAGCATCTTCTTTCTTGGTAAAGACAGATGCAAAGTATTCATTTAATACCTCAGCTATTCTCCTTGCCTCCATGCGTAAATCCCCTTCTTGGTTCCCTAATCGCCCCTACTCCACCTTTTACCACCCCTTTTTTCTATTTATATGCCGATATAAAACGTTGGGATTTCCATTTATATTAGCTCTCAGTCTCTTTTCATATTGTCTCTTTGCTTCTCTTATTTGCCTTTTCACTTCCCCTCTGAGCCTTTTATTTCAGCCTGGTCCTCCATTGTATTATATACCTGACATCTGTCATAAGCACAGTTTTTCTTCTTCATCTTCATCTCTATCTCTTTTGTCATCCTGGCTCTGGATTTCTTTGCTCTACCTTTCCCCTTCGAGGAAATATATCTGATCTGTGCCAGAAGTATCTCTTATTTGAAGACAGCCCATTGTTTAGCTACCGTTTTTCCATCCAACCTTTGATTCCAATTTATTCAGCCCAGATCCAGTGTAACCAATCACATATGGCTTTTCCCAGTTAATAATTCATAGTTTGGATTATTCTTTGTCCTTTTCCATAACCAACCTAAACCTTATGATTCAGCGATCACTGTCATTTAAATGTTCTATTGATATTTGATCCACTTGGCTCACCCCATTCCCAAGACCGATCAATGCCTTCCCTCTCATTGAACTGGAAGCATAATGCTGTAGATTTTTTTTCCTGAACACACTCTAGGAACTCTTGCCCTCACGGCCCTTTACACTACTACTATCCCAGTCTATATTCGGATAATTGAAGTCCCCCATTATATCTCAACAATTCTTGTATATCTCTGTAATTTCCTTGCAAATTTGTTCCTCTACATCTTTCCCACTAGTTGGTGGCCTATAGACTACAGCGAGCAATGCAATTGCACCTTTTTTGTTCCTTAGCGCTAGCCAAATAGATTCCATCCTTGACCCCTCGGGGAAACCCTCTCCGGCAGTGCAATGCTCTCCTTAATCAATACTATCATTCCTCCTCCTATTCTTCTTTTTCTATCTTTCCTGTATACCTTATATCCTGGTAAATTTAACACCCAATCCTGCCGTTCTTTGAGCCAGATCTCTGTTACAGCCAAATCATCATATTTCCACATATCACTCTGCACCTGTAGCTCACTAATCTTATTAACAATACTCTGCATTAACAAATATGTACTTTAACCCTGATTTAGAGTTCATTACTTTCTCCCTTACTCTGACCCTACCTAATAAGACTATTCTCTACTCTAGTGTTATCTATCTCTCGAAATATTCTGTACACATTTGTATTCCTCTCTCATACTTCCGCCTGGTCCTCCACCCCTGCCAAGTTAGTTTAAACCCTCCCCAATAGCACCAGCGTGGCAACATACCATCCTGGTTTCACATCTGCGGCCACAGGAATGCCTGACTGTTCACCGGAGTATAAAATCTCCTATCACTATCACTCTTCTTGTATTCTTTGTACCCCTCTGTGCAGCTGAGCCAGCTGTGATGCCATGGCCTTGGCTTTGGCTGCACTCCCCGGGTGGACCATTACTTTCCTCAGTATTCAGAACTGAATACTGATTGGAGAGTGAGACGCACTCACAGGTCGTCTGCACTACCTGCCTGTATCTTCTTGGACTACCTGGCGGTCACCCATTCCCTCTCTACCTGCATACATGCTGGGTGACCACATCTATAAAGATGCTAGCCAAGAATCACTCAACCTTTCGGGTCCCACGAGACGCTTCCCGGAGTTTCCACGTGGCCCATGTTCCCAGCGTACGGCTGCTCCTTAGGGACCGAAAACATAAAATTCAACACTTAACGTGTCTAGGCCTCTCTCGCTCTTTGGCCTGCGGAGCTCGTCAGAGTTTGCAGAACAAAGCATTCGACTAGTCCTGACCTAAAATGAAAATGTGGATCCTACGGCTCCTTTTGCATATTAAACGGGGTTACCAACTGAAGCAGGAGGCACTTCGGGCACATTGCGGTCGGTCCTTTTCAACATGCCTGGGCCTCTGTTGTCTGAACAGGGTGCCAAGGCCACTGACCTCGTTATGAGGCCCTTACCTGACCGACAACGTCTGAAGATAGAAGTGAAACGTGACCCCATTCTACTATGTATATGAATTCAGATCATTTTTACATAAAGTTACTGAGTACATTTAATACAGTTAATAAATTAGGTATAAACGACACTTTGTTCGTAGTTAAGATGTCTTAGAACCTATTAATACATTGGACTGAATGAGTAATTTAACCCGTTTCGCTCGGTCTAACATTTCACTCATATGCTAATTTGCATACACCAAAATGGGACATTCTTCTAGTATCGTTTTGAATCCTTAAACACCGAACACAGCAAACTCTATCGTTACAGTGGCGTGATGCTTACGATCTATTTCAAAACTAACAACCAGGACATTTTATATGTACCTCTACTTTAGAGCCGATCTAAATTGCAATGACGTCTATTGATTGTTGGAAAACTTCAGGAGTTACAAAACCGAACCCTTCACTCATGATTAGTAACTCTAATGCGCCTATTCAAACAAAATCCTATAGAGTCCGAAATTTTCCTGCCACCAATTTCTAAACAACTTGCATCATGTTATTCAAATCTAGGTGGTTTTATATTAGACACATTCGGAAAGAAAACTAATCGAAGGCACCCAGATACTGGATACGTTGCAAAGGTGGTTTAGGAACCAATCACTGGCCCATCTAATGCTCCTTCTACTATCTTGTTCTTCGCATCATGTAATGATAGTAACGTTGTTGATTAAGCATGGCAATGAATCTCTATCAATTAGATTACAACAGACCCAGACATGAACGCGAGGAAAACCGCAGTGGTGAAAGGCTTCTGGAAATACTTTCGCAATCTTTTTGCTGCCTTTAGAAAGAAATTCTCGCTCACTGAACTGAATATTATTCGTTTTTGAAAGTATTTTAACCACAAATTCATAAATGTTTGTACAACTCGTCATACAACTCAATAAATGAAACTGCACATATTATTGTGTGTATAATAGGTAATTCTAGAGGGGCTTAAAAACTGTTCGTTTTTAGTTTCCTATCTAATTCATAGTGGTACGCAGGTGGCAGAATTCAATTTCGTGCTAAAACAGTGCATTGCTAAAAGATCAATTATTATGTGTTGAAAGTTTGGAATTGATTAAGGCTGCATCATAATAAGGTTCAATTGATAATCACAGGAATATCTTATCAAACAGGAGGAAAATAAATGAACAGTTTTAAATGCAACTCATCCAATTTCATCATCTAGCCATAACCGCGGCTTCTTGGTTGTGGAAAGTGACGGCTTGTAAAAGTAATCAATAAATGTAAGGATTGCTAAAGTTAAAAATTGTATTGATCTCAATTTCGTTGCACAGATGCATTAATTGTTGGGATGCGGACTGACCTGTGGTGTAGCGTTGTACTGGTTGGACCAAAACTGCAAATTCTTAAAGAGTGGAGTGAAGATGAGTTTGAGAATGCCATAAATGGCCAAAATGCAATCAAGCCTTGTGAATGATTATAGATATATTTTATCGAGGAAAGCTTCTGGAGTTATGCAAGAAAACTGAGGTCATTTTGTGCCAATAATTATGCATTGTATGGCGATGCAATCCAGTTACTTCTGCTGTTAGGTGTGCTCCATTAAAACAAGAGCTGCTTTGGAAGCGAAACTAATACAAACCTTTCAATTGAGAACTTGTCTTTAATTGCATCTCTCCAAAGTGTTTGTGTGATATCTGTAACACCCATTCGCGAAATATTTTCACCTCTGCGTTTATTCTGATATGGGATATTATTATAATGACTATTAACGATGGTACAACTTCAGAGTTACAAAAACAATTGCATCACTACATGAAAGTATAATAAGAATAAAAACGGCTGGACAGCCAACATCGAAGGATTTGGACACGGCAAAAAAAAAGCACACCCGGTGTTGGAGAAATTTTCTTAGCTTTGCTAATTATTACGTAACTTTGTAGAAGCAGAAAAACAGGACACAGCTTGTAGCTAATCTAACCACAACCAACGGTCATAAATTGTAGACAGAGCAGCTAACCACAATCAGACATTACGGCCAGATATGGTGTCTGGAGTGGGCATTGAATTAAGGAACTAGCTTGTTATTGTTGAAACTGATGTTTCGCTGACCTCGGACCCTGCATGGTGCACCGTTACGTTGGCAGTCTTGTGGGTGCTTATCTAATTGTGAAACTGTTAGCTCTACCTTTTTTATACTATATAAATCCACGGCGATCTGTAGCTCTTTGGGAGTAGCGCTGGACCGCATTTAGGTAAGGTGTGCTCCCCCATGATATCATGCAATAAAGGGTTTGATTCTCAACGTCTGAGTCCGGAGAATTTGTTCAACAATTGGGCACAATCTGGATTTTCTCCAACATCCGGCGAATCGTTCCTGAAATGTGCTCCTCACAACGTTCTTGGTAATTGTGCCAACATTGGGATAGCTGTCCCACAGACCGTTCAAGCAAAAGCTAGAAATAGTCATACGCATAGATTCATCAACTATTGTCCCCAGGCTCCTCCATCACCATCGCTGTGTATGTCCTGTCCCACCGGTAGGACAGACCCAGCACTGTGGCTGGCACAGTGGTATGCAGTCGGGAGCGAGTGGTAGTGGGAGTCCTCAACGTTGACTTTAGACTCCATGAATTCTCATGGCATCAGGTCAAGCAAAGGCTTCTGTTGATCACTACCTACCGACCTCCCTCAGCTGATGAATCAGTACACCTCCATGTTGAACACCACTTGCAAGAAACACAGAGGGCAGCAAGGGCACAGAATATCGTCTGGGTGGGGATGGGGAGAGCTTTTAATGATTATCACCATTCTGGCCAAGTCCTTAAGGACATAACTGATAGACTGGGCCTGTGACATGTGGTGAGAGAAGTAACATGAAGGTGGGGGGGGGGGGGGGGGGAACTATTGTCCTCATCCTCACCAATGCAGCTGTTGCCGATGCATCTGTTGCTGACATGATTGGTGGGAGTGACCACCCCACATTTCTCACCATCACAGATCAGTCTTAAGCCAATACCATGTGATATCAAGAATCAGCTGAGCACACTGAATAAAGGTCCAACAATATCCTGGCTGTGGTGCTGAAGATTTTGCCTTCCATACGTAGTAGTGCCCTTAGCCAATCTATTCCAGTATAGCTGCAACACTAGCATCCACTGCACAAAATTGCCTAGGTATGCCTGTCCCAGGACAAATTCAATTCAGCAAATTATCATTCCATCAATTTAATCTCAATCATCCCCAAAGTGATGGAAGTTAGCATCTACTGTGTCATCAAGCAGCATTACTAACTAATAACCAGCTCACTAAAGTTCAGTTTGGGTTCTGCCGCAGCTGTTTGATTCCAGACTTCATTGTAAGGGCAGCACAGTGGCGCAGTGGTTAGCACCGCAGCCTCACGGCTCCTGGGACCCGGGTTCGATTCTGGGTACTGCCTGTGCAGAGTTTGCAAGTTCTCCCTGGACTGCGTGAGTTTTCGCCGGGTGCTCCAGTTTCATCCCACTGCCAAAGACTTGCAGGTTGATAGGTAAATTGGCCATTGTAAATTGCCCCTAGTGTAGGTAGGCGGTAGGGAATATGGGATTACTTTAGGGTTAGTATAAATAGGTGGTTGTTGGTCGGCACAGACTCAGTGGGCCGAAGGGCCTGTTTCAGTGCTGCATTTCTAAAATTAAAATAAACACCTTGGTTGAAATATAAACAAAACAGACGAATTGTGAAGATGAGCGGTTTGATTTTGTGGAGGATGCAGGGCTCCTGTTGTGGGCTGAAATGGCGGGGGGAGACGTTTCGGGTCAGTGACCCTTCTTTGGAACCCTTCTTCTTGGAAGAAGGGTGACTGACCCGAAACGTTAACTTTGCTTCTCTTTCCACAGATGCTGCCGACCTGCTGAGTGGTTCCAGCATTTCTTGTTTTTATTTCAGATTTCCAGCATCCGCAGTATTTTGCTTTTATTATCTCTTCTGACTTTATGATGGAAGGAGGGTCATTGACGAAACAGCTGAAGATGAAATAGGACAGTACCCTGAGGAATACCCACAGTGATGCCATTTTGTGTGATCAGCAAACTTGGAAATATTACATTTCGTTCCCACATCCAAATTATTTATATGGATTGTGAAGACAAGGCTGAATCATTTGCATCCAACTTTAACCAGAAGTGCCTAGTGGTTGATCCATCCCGGCCTCCTCCTGAAGTCCCCATCATGACAGGTGCCAGTCTTCAGCCAATCCGTTTCATTCCACGTGATACTAAGAAATGTCTGAAGGCACTGGATGCTGCAAAGGCTATGGGCCCTGATAACATTCTGGCATTGTGCTCCAAAATGAGCCACGCCTCTCACCAAGCTGTTCCAGTACAACTACAACACTGGCATCTACCTGGCAATGCGGAAAATTGTTCAGGCATGTCCTGAGCACAAAAATCAGAACAAATTCAACCCGTCCAATTACTGCCCAATCGGTCTATTTTTGATCTTCAGTAAAGTGATGTAAGGGGTCATTGACTGTGCTATCAAGTAGCATTTGAACAGCCATAGCTTGCTCACTGGCGCTCAGTTTGGATTCCGCCAGTGCCATTCAGCCCGTGAGCTCATTACAACCTTGGTCCAAACATGGACAAAGGAGCTGAATTCCAGAGGTGAATTGCGAGTTACTGCCTTTGATATCAACGCAGCATTTGACCAAGTATGGCATCAAGGAGCGCTAGCAAAACTGGAATCAATGGGAATCAAGGGGCAAGATCTTCACTGGTTGGAGTCACACCCAGCACAAAGTAAGGTGGTTGTGGCTGGTAGACCTTAATCATCTCGGTCTCTGGACATCGCTGCAGGAGTTCCTTGGGTTAGTGTCCTAGGCCCAACCTTCTTCAGCTGCTTCATCAATTACCTTCCTTCAATCATAAGGTCAGAAGTGGAGATGTTCACTGATGATTGTACAATGGTCAGGACTATAAGAGACTTCTCAGATACTGAAGCACTCCATGTCCATATGCAGAAAGACCTAGACAACATCCAGGTTTGGACTGATAAGTGGCAAGTAACAGTCGTGCCACACAACTGCGAGGCAATGACCATCTCAAACAAGAGAGTATCGAATCATCTCCTCTTGCTGTTCAATAGCATTACCATCGCTGAATTCCGCCACTATCAACATCCTGTGTGTTACCGTTGACCAGAAACTGAACTGGGCAAGCTACATAAATACTGTGGTTACAAGAACAAATCAGAGGCTGGTTATTCTGCCGCAAGTAACTCACCTCCTGTCTTCCCAATACCTGTCCACTATCTACAAGGCACAAGTGAGGGATATCATGGAATACTCTCCACTTGCTTGGATGAGTGCAGCTCCAACAACACTCAAGAAGCTCGACAATATCCAGGAAAATTCAGTACGTTTGATTGGCACCCCATCCACCACCACCAACATCCACTCCCTCCATCACTGATGTGCAGTAGCAGTAGTCTGTACTATCGACAAGATGCAATGCAGCAACTCACCAAGGCTCCTTTAACAGCACCTTCCAAACCCTCGACCTCTATACCCTAGTAGGACAGGGTCAGCAGATGCGTGGGATCACAACCATCACCAGCAGCAAGTTCCCCTCCAAGCCACACACCATCCGCATTTGGAATTATATTGCAGTTCCTTCACTGTCGCTGGGTCAAAATCCTGGAACTCCCTTCCCAACAACACTATTGGTGTAGCACCGCCCCACGAACTGCAGAGGTTCAAGAAGGTGGATCATCAGCAGCTTTTCAAGGGCAATTAAGGATGGACAATAAATTCTAGCCATTCCCGCGATGCCCACAACCCATGAATGATTTTTTTAAAAAAAAAGAATATTAACAAATATTTCCTCTCTGCTCTTGGTGCAAAGTATTATCACTCCATTATAATTAGGTTCAATATCTCATCACACATAGTACACTAAGCAAGTTATCCACCCTATTACTTATTAACAGGTTTGAGAAGGTAACAATCTTCAGTCCATTTAACTCACCTAGCCAAGTTTCTGACAACCCCTGAATTCGATTAAAGTTGTTTGTTCCACCTTCTATCTCAATGATCTATTCCATGTTGTTAAAGGTTTTAGTTGAAAACGTTACTCCTGAATTTCCTGTTTTCGTAAGTGTGGCAATACGGTGTGGTGGGGGGGGGGGGGGGGGTGGGGGGGGGGGGTCGGTGCTGTCTGACTTTTTACAAAAAAGCAGTAGGTTGATAAAGGGAATTGGAGCCCAGCAGCGAGACGAGAGAACTGAAGCCCGGAAGCATTAATTAGGTGAGAAGGCAGGTGAGTGGTTGGTGAGCTTTCAGTATTTTTTTCTCTCCCTAAATATGGTAGTAGTTTAACGGGTACTGGGGCGATATAAGCATTGCATTAAATGTATAGTTTAACTACTTAAACCAATTGATATAACTACAGATAATTGTTGAGTGATACTTCTAAATCTAATTTGTTAATTTAAACACAGTAAAGATAGTAGGGCAGGTGATGTACTGCAGCTGTAGTATGTGGGAACTGGTGGACGCCTATGTGATATATAACAAAAATATCTGCAATAAGTGTCTGCAGCTTGAGGAACTCCATCTCAGCGTTTATGAGCTGGAGTCCGAGTTTCAGACGCTGCGATGCATCAGGGAGGGGGAAAGGTATACTTTGTTCTAGGAGGCAGACACATCCCTTGGTCTAGGTACTTCTGATTTGGTATGTGGTCAGGTACAGGACGATGTGACTACAAGAGATGGGCATTCAGAAGGTAGTATTGGAGAAGCAATTGTCCAACAGGTTCTATGTTCTTGCATCTTGTGTGGATGAGAGCAGGAAGGATGAGCAAACTGACCATAGCATCATGGTGCAAGGGCCATTCAAGTGGGGGGGGGGGGGGGGGGGGGGTTAAAAGGAATGTAGTTGTAGTAATGGACAATATAGTTAGTGGCATAGATATGGTTCTCTGGTTCTCTGCAGTTGAAAGCATGAGTCCCAAAGATTGTGTTGCCTGCCAGCGCCAGGGTTAAGGACATCTTCTGGGGGCTGGAGAGGAACTTGGAGTGGGAAGGAAAGAATCTAGTTGCCGTGGTCTACGTGGATACCAGTGACATAGGTAGGGCTCAGAAAGAGGTTCTGCTGAGGGATTATGAGCAGAATCACGAAGGAAATGTTTCTTTTGGTTACTACCTGAGCCATGAGCAAATTGGCATCGGGCAAATAACTGTAACATTTCTGACCAATAAAGGAGGAAGTCAGAAAATTGGAAACTGTAGGCCAGTTAGCCTAACATCTGTCATTGGAAAAATGCTAGAATCCATTATTAAAGAGGTAGTAGCAGAACATCTAGAAAGTCACAATACAATTAGGCTCAAAGATTAGTGTGGGAGAAGTTGGTTTTGATTCATGAGCACTGGTACTGGGGAAAGAGGGAGCTGTACCACTGGGATAGTCTTCACCTGAACCATGCTGGGACCAGTGTCTTGGAGAACCATATAACTAGGGCAGGGGAGAGGGTTTTAAAGGAATAAGTTGGGGGGAGAGGGTTCTCTAGAGGGGAGATTTGGAAAGTTAAAGAGAAAGGAGAAGGAAACAGTGCAAGGCAATGATACATGTTATGAGAAACAGAGTGTGACAGGAAGGGACATAATGTACAAACACAACAGCAAATCAGGTCAGAGTAGGGAAAATGGTATGAATACATAATTAAAGCTCCTTATCTGAATGTTCGCAGCATTCATAACAACATGGATGATTTGATATCACGAATGGAAAAAAAAACTGAGTATGATATGATAGCAATTACAGAGACATAGTTGTAAAGTGACTAAGTTTGGGCCTTGAGTCGTGTTTGACAAATTTATTAGAGTTCTTTGAGGATGTATAAAGCAGGGTGGATAAACGGAAACTAGTAGACATAATGTATTTGGATTTCAAAAAGGCATTTGATAAGGTGCTACATAAAAGGTTACTACACAAGATATGAACTCATGGTGTTGGGGCTCATATATTAGCAGGGCACCTGAATATTCAAGGGTATTTAACATTTCGAAAGGACAGGGGAAAGGAAATAAGAGTTGGCAAAGGTCTGTTAATAAATGATGCTATCAGTACAACAGTGAAAAATGATCTTGGTTCAGAAGGTCATGGAGTAGAATCAGTTTGGGTGGAGATAAGAAGAAGCAAAGGAAAGAAGTCACTGGTGGGAGTAGTCTATAAGCCCCCTAACAGTAGCTACAAAGTAGGACATAGTATACATCAAGAAATATTGGGAGATTTCAAGCAAGGTACGGCAAAACTTTTGGGTGATTGCAATCTTCACATCGATTGGACAAATTAAATTGGCAAAGGTAGCCTGGAGGATGAGTTCATATTCGGGACAGTTACTTCGTAAAACATATTCGAGAACCTACCAAGGACCAGGCTATTTTGGACCTGGTATTTTGTAATGAGAAAGGATTAATTAAAGACCTCACAGTAAAGCATCCTATAGGCAGAAGCGATTATAACATGATCGAATTTCACATTCAGTTTAAGGGTGAGAAATATGGGATCATGCCTGAATAGCTGGCTGGAGTGTCTGTGAATTTGAATTTCCAACAAAGGACTTGAACTCAGAACGCCATGTGCTCCTGGCACTGAAGCAAGAATTACCGCTTCTCCTGTCTACCTGCTCCATTTCCTTCCCACGGAGCTGAATCTTGTGAAAACATGTGAAACTCAAAGAGAGAAAAGTCTCCTACATGAACAAAATTTAAGTAGAACACTGGGCCATGATGAAAGCAAGACTACTTACAAAAGGATTAAACGGTGAGCTCGAAGCACCAAACAAGATATTGCCTCAAACTGCTCCACCTTTTCTTTAATTCTCTTTTCTGTTGCTAACTGCATGTATATATTGCATTTGCATGCTAGCGTGGGTGCGTTGTATATCCGTAGGTGTGAACCTTATCAGAGTTGATGTTAGGATTACTACATTTCAGGTTTACTTCTTTAAACCTGAGAAAACCTGGTGTGCTCATTTATTTGCCTTATAATTGGAATCTGTGAACAAAAAAGGGAGCTCACAGCACAGTGCATTTAAGATTAAACCCTATTACACTAAGACCAGGTGAAGACAGCAAAAGACTCCTAAACAAATTTCTCACTTGGCTGTAACACCATCCAAGAGAAAGGAGCCGCCTTCGTCGACGCCCAATCCAGAATTTTAAACATTCACTATTTCCACCACCCACACACAGTGTCAGCAGCGTATACCATCTTCAAAATGCACAGCAGCAACTCGCCTAGGCTCTTTTGACAGCACCTTCCGAACACATGACCTCTATCACCTCGAAGAACATGGACAACAGACACACGGGAACACCGCTACCTGCAAGTTCCCCTCCAAGTCATACACAAACCTGATTTGGAATTATATCGCTACTCCTTCACTGCTGCTGGGTCAAAATCCTGAAACTCCCTCTCTAACTTCACTCTTTGTGTACCTGCACAACATGACAGCAGAGGTTCACTAAGGCAGCTGAACACGATCGCCTCAAGGGCAATTAGGAATGGGCAATAAGTGTTGGCCTTGCCAGCAACGTTCACATTCTAAGAATGAATTAAAAGAAAACACCCTCCCTCAACTAATGAATCAGTGCTCCTTCATGTTGAACATGGAAGAAACACTGAGGGTAACAAGGGCACAGAATGTGCTCTGGGTGGGAGCTTTCAATGTCCATCACCAAGAGTGCTTGGTAACACCATTACTGACCGAGCTGGCTGATTGCTGAAGGACATATCTCGAGACTGGGCCTGCAGCAGGTGAAGAGTGAACCAACACAAGGGGGAAAGCTGCTAGGCCTCATCCTCACCAATCTACCTGTCGCAGATACATCTATCCATAACAGTGGTGTTAGGAATGACCATCACATAGTCCCTGTGGAGACCAAGTCCGTCTTCATACTGAGAATACTGTCCAGTGGGAGTCCTCAACATTGACTGCAGGCAGCTTGAAGTCTCATGGCGCCAGTTCAAACACGGGCAACGAAACCTCCTGCTAATTACCAGCCCCGGGACATCTCAGCAGAAGTTTCCAAATTAGGGCCCTAGGCCCAACCATCTTCAAATTCTTCATCAATAGTCTTCCCTCCAATATAAGTTCCGAGGTGAGGATGTTCACTGATGATTGCACGATGCTCTGTACCATTTGCAACTAAAGATCTGAAGCAGTCAGTGCCCACATTCAGCAAGACCTGGACAATATTCAGGCTTGGGCTCTGAAGTTTCATATAACATTCGCACCACATACGTATCAGACAATGACCTTCTCCAACAAATGTGAATCTAACCATCTTCCCTTGATATTCAATGGTATTACCGTCACTGAATCCCCCACCATCAACATCCTGGTGGTTAGCATTCACTAGAAATTTAACTGGAGAAGCCATATAAATACTGTGAAATCAATAAAAGGGTGAGAATTCTGTGGCGAGTAATTCACCTTCAGATTCCACAAAGCATGTCCAACATCTATAAGGCACAAGTCAGAAGTGTGGGGAATACTCTCCACTTTCCTGGATGAGTGCAGTTCCACCAACACTCAGGAAGCTCGACATCATCCAAAACAAAGAATCCTCCTTGATCAGCACCCAATCCACCACCTTAAACATTCACTTACTCCATCACTGGCACACAATTTCAGCAGAGTGTACCTACAAAATGCACAGCAGCAACTCGCCTAGGCTCCTTTGACAGCACCTTACGAACTCGTGAACTCTATCACCTAGAAGAACAAGGACAACAGACACGCGGAAAAACCATTATTTGCAAGTTCCACTCCAAGTGAGACACCATCTTGACTTGGAACTATATCAGTGTTCCTTCGTTGTTGCTGGGTTAAAATCCTGGAATGCATCCTTATCACCACTCTTTGTGTGCCCACATCACATGAACTGCAGAAGTTCACGAAGGAAGCTGACAACAATCTTCTCAGGGCAATTAGGAATGGGCAATAAATGCTGGTCTTTTAAACAATGTTCACGTCCCAAAACAGAACTTTAAAAAAAACTCTCCCTTAGCTAATAAATCAGTGTTCCTCCATTTTGAACTTGGAAGAAGCATTGGTGGGAGCAAGGACATAGAAATTGCTCTGGGTGGGGGTTTTCAATGTCTATCACCAGGTGTGCTCAGTAGCACCATTACTGACAGAGGTGGCTGATTCCTGAAGGACATATCATGAGACTGAGCGTGCAGCAGGTGATGATTGAATCAACAGAAGGGAGAAACCTGCTTGGCCTCATCATACACCAATCTACCTGTCACAGATGCTTCTATCCATGACAGTGTTGATAGGAATGACCAGCACAGAAAGCCTGTACAGATGAAGTCCCGTCTTTATACTGAGAATACTCTCCAACATTTTGTGTGGTGCTACCTAGGGCGGCACAGTGGCGCAGTGGTTAGCACCGCAACCTCACAACTCCAGCGACACAGGTTCAATTCTGGGTACTGTCTGTGTGGAGTTTGCAAGTTCTCCCTGTGTCTGCGTGGGTTTTTGCCGAGTACTCCGGTTTCCTCCCACCACCAAAAGACTTGCAGGTTGATAAGTAAATTGGCCATTATAAATTGCCCCCAGTATAGGCCGGTGGTAGGAAAATATAGGGACAGGTGGGGATGTGGTAGGAATATGGGGTTAGTATAAATGGGTGGTTGATGGTCGGCACAGACTCGGTGGGCCGAAGGGCCTGTTTCAGTGCTGTATCTCTAATTAAATAAAATAAAAATAAACATATCTAGCAGTTCAAGACTGGGCATCCATTAGGATCTATGCACCATCAGCCCTAGAAAAATTATATTCAATCACAATCTGTAGCCTCAAAGCCTTGCATATCTCTTACTTTAACATGTGCATCAAGCCTGGGGATCAATCCTGGTTTAATGAGGTGTGTAGGACAGCATGCAAGGAGCTTTACCAGCTATACCTTAAAATAAAGTGCCAACCTGGTGAAGCTAAAACATAGAACTACTTGCGTGCTAAATAGCAAAATTAACATGTGATGGGCAGAGCTAAGTGATCTCACAACCAACGGATCTGGAGAAAGCTCTGCAAGCCTTCCACATCGATTCTTGAATGGTACTGGACAGTTAAACAACTAACGTGGGAAAGAGGCTGTTAAAGCATTCCTATCCTGAGTGATGGAGGAGCCCAGCACATCGCTGCAATTGAGATGACTGAAGCTTTCAGCCAGCAGTGCTGGGTGGATGGTTATGTCGGAGACCACCGGAGGTCCCCAGCGTCAATGATGCAAGTCTTCAGACAATTTAGTTTTCCTCTTGATAACCTGGGATACATTTCATTCGGGACTGGTAATTTATCCTCTTTCAGAGATGCTGAACCATTCAATAGGCCATCGAATATTTCACACTTCTCCTCCTTAAATACAAGGATTGCATTGCCCCACTTTTCGGAAAAACTGACGTACAGTACTCAATAAGAAGCATGCCCACGAGTCCCACCTCCACACACGTTACTCTTTTGGTTTGTAATCAGCCCTCGTCTTTCTTCAGTTATTCTGTTGCTCATTATGCATTTATGAAAGATTTTTGGGTTATCCTTGATTTTACTTACAAATGATTTTTCGTGATCCTGCTTTACTTTCCGAATTTCCTTTTTAATTTCGCCCCTGCACTTTCTAGCCTCCTCGAGGCTTTTGCAGTATTGAGCTCTCTGTAACTGACAGGAGCTTACATTTTTATATTATCCTACCCTCTCTGCTCATTAACATACGGGAAAGCAGGGGTGGAGAGAAGGGGTGGCGGTTCTAGATTTGAGAGTACCGCCTTTTTTCCCTCTGAAATTATTTATTCTGAATCCACTCTCTCCTCCTTAAATACCTGCCACTGCTCACAAACTGATTTACATTCAAATGTTAGAATCTGTTTCATCTTTAACGTTTGGCTGTTCTGATGAAAGATCACCTTCACCCTGTTTTCGTCCCTCCACAGATTTTTTTTGTTTTATTGTTCATTCATGGGATGTGGGCATCGCTGGCTAGGCCAGCATTTATTGCCCATCGCTAATTGCCTTCTTGGACTGGTGCAGTCCATGTGAGATAGGTGCACACACAGTGCTGTTAGGAAGGAAGTTCCAGGATTTTGACCCAGCGACAGTGAAGAAATGATGATATAGTTCCAAGTCAGGATGGTGTGTGACTGGAAGGGGATGTTGCAGGTGGTCGGTGTTCCCATGCATTTGTTGCCCTGGTCCTTCTAGTTGTTAGAGGTCGCGGGTTTAGAAGTACTATCTCAGGAGGCTTAGTGCATTGCTGTCGTGCATCTTGGAGATGGTTCACACTGCTGCCACTGTGCGTCAGTAGTGGAGGAAATGGTTGGCGTGTCAATCAAGCGGGCTGCTTTGTCCTGGATGGTGTCGAACTTATTGAGTGTTGTTGGAGCTGCACGCATCCAGGCAAGTGGGGAGTATTCCATTACACAAGAAATGCTGGAACCACTCAGCAGGTCTGGCAGCATCTGTGGAAAGAGAAGCAGAGTTAACGTTTTGGGTCAGTGACCCTTCTTCGGAACTAGCAAATATTAGAAATGTCAAAGGTTATAAGCAAGTGAGGCGGGAGTGGGGTGAGAGATAACAAAGGAGAAGGGTAGATTGGACAAGGCCACACAGCTGACCAACAGGTCATGGAGCAAAGTCAAAGAATATGTAATGATGTGTTGAAAGACAAAGCATTAGGAGAGATAGGGTGTTACGAACTGAAGATTGAACAGCAGCAAGTGCAAACATGAAAAAAGTGGGTAAGCAAACTGAACAAACTACAATGAAATTGAATAAACAAAAGAAAAAAAATTGTAAAAAATGTAAATAATAAAAAATAAAAAATAACTAAAAATAAAAGTAAAATGGGGGGCCCGTCACGCTCTGAAGTTATTGAACTCAATGTTCAGCCCGGCAGGCTGTAGTGTGCCGAATCGGAAAATGAGATGCTGTTTCTCGAGCTTGCATTGATGTTCACTGGAACACTGCAGCAAGCCCAGGAGAGAGATGTGAGCATGAGAGCAGGGGAAAGTATTGAAATGGCAAGCAACCGGAAGCTCAGGGTCCTGCTTGCGAACTGAGCGGATGTGTTCCGCAAAGTGGTCACCCAGTCTGCGTTTGGTCTCCCCAATGTAGAGGAGACCACATAGTGAGCAGCGAATACAGTATACTACATTGAAAGAAGTACAAGTAAATCGCTGCTTCACCTGAAAGGAGTGTTTGGGGCCTGGGATAGTGAGGAGAGAGGAGGTAAATGGGCAGGTATTACACCTCCTGCGATTGCAGGGTAAGGTGCCATGGGACGGGGACGGGTTGGTGGGGGTAATGGAGGAGTGGACCAGGGTGTCGCGGAGGGAACGATCCCTTCAGAGTGCTGACAGGGGAAGGGAGGGGAAGATGCGTTTGGTAGTGGCATCACGTTGGAGGCAGCAGAAATGGTGGAGGATCATTCCCTCCGCGACACCCTGGTCCACTCCGCCATTACCCCCACCACCTCATCCCCGTTCCATGGCACCTTCCCCTGCAATTGCAGGAGGTGTAATACCTGCCCATTTACCTCCTCTCTCCTCACTATACCAGGCCCCAAACACTCCTTTCAGGTGAAGCAGCGATTTATTTGTACTTCTTTCAATGTAGTATACTGTATTCGCTGCTCACTATGTGGCCTCCTCTGCAATGGGGAGACCAAACGCAGACTGGGTGACTGCTTTGCGGAACACCTCCGCTCAGTTCGCAAGCAGGACCCTGAGCTTCCAGTTGCTTGCCATTTCAACATTCCCCCTGCTCTCATGCTCACATCTCTATCCTGGGATTGCTGCAGTGTTCCACTAAACATCAACGCAAGCTCGAGGAACAGCATCTCATTTTCCGATTCGGCACACTACAGCCTGCCGGACTGAACATTGAGTTCAATAATTTCAGAGCGTGACGGGCCCCCCATTTTATTTTCATTTTTAGTTATTTTTTATTTTTTACAATTTTTTTCTTTTGTTTATTTCACTTCATTGTAGTTTGTTCAGTTTGCTTACCCACTGTTTTTATTTTCATCTTTGTACTTGCTGCTGTTCAATCTTCAGTTCGTTAACACCCAATCTGTACGAATGCTTTGTCTTTCAACACACCACTAACATATTGTTTGCCTTTGGTCCATGACCTCTTGGTCAGCAATGTGGCCTTGTCGAATCTACACCTTCTCCTTTGTTATCTCTTGCCCCATCCCCGCCTCACTTGCTTATAACCTTTGACATTTCTAATATTTGCTAGTTACGAAGAAGGGTCACTGACCCGAAACTTTAACTCTGCTTCTCTTTCCACAGATGCTGCCAAACCTGCTGAGTGAACAAAGAACAAATAAGAAAGAAACTTACAGCACAGGAACAGGCCCTTCGGCCCTCCAAGCCTGCGCCGATCAAGATCCCCTATCTAAACATGTCGCCTATTTTCTAAGGGTCTGTATCTCTTTGCTTCCTGCCCATTCATGTATCTGTCTAGATACATCTTAAACGACGCTATCGTGTTTGCATCGACCACCTCCGCTGGCAACGCGTTCCAGGCACCCACCACCCTCTGCGTAAAGAACTTTCCACGCACATCCCCCCTAAACTTTTCCCCTCTCATTTTGAACTCGTGGCCCCTAGTATTTGAATCCTCCACTCTGGGAAAAAGCATCTTGCTATCCACCCTGTCTATACCTCTCATGATTTTGTACACCTCAATCAGATCCCCCCTAAACCTCCATCTTTCTAATGAAAATAATCCTAATCTACTCAACATCTCTTCATAGCTAGCGCCCTCCATACCAGGCAACATCCTGGTGAACCTCCTCTGCACCCTCTCCAAAGCATCTACATCCTTTTGGTAATGTGGCGACCAGAACTGCACGCAGTATTCCAAATGTGGCCGAACCAAAGTCCTATACAACTGTAACATGACCTGCCAACTCTTGTACTCAATACCCCGTCCGATGACGGAAAGCATGCCGTATGCCTTCTTGACCACGCTATTGACCTGCGTTGCCACCTTCAGGGAACAATGTACCTGAACACCCAAATCTCTCTGTACATCAATTCTCCCCAGGACTTTTCCATTTACTGTATAGTTCACTCTTGAATTGGATCTTCAAAAATGCATCACCTCGCATTTGCCCGGATTGAACTCCATCTGCCATTTCTCTGCCCAACTCTCCAATCTATCTATATTCTGCTGTATTCTCTGACAGTCCCCTTCACTATCTGCTACTCCACCAATCTTAGTGTCGTCTGCAAACTTGCTAATCAGACCACCTATACTTTCCTCCAAATCATTTATGTATATCACAAACAACAGTGGTCCCAGCACGGATCCCTGTGGAACACCACTGGTCACATGTCTCCATTTTGAGAAACTCCCTTCCACTGCTACTCTCTGTCTCCTGTTGCCCAGCCAGTTCTTTATCCATCCAGCTTGCACACCCTGGATCCCATGCTACTTCACTTTCTCCATCAGCCTACCATGGGGAACCTTATCAAACGCCTTACTGAAGTCCATGTATATGACGTCTACAGCCCTTCCCTCATCAATCAACTTTGTCACTTCCTCAAAGAATTCTATTAAGTTGGTAAGACATGACCTTCCCTGCACAAAACCATGTTGCCTATCACTGATAAGCCCATTTTCTTCCAAATGGGAATAGATCCTATCCCTCAGTATCTTCTCCACCAGCTTCCCTACCACTGACGTCAGGCTCACCGGTCTATAATTACCTGGATTATCCCTGCTACCCTTCTTAAACAAGGGGACAACATTAGCAATTCTCCAGTCCTCCGGGATCTCACCCGTGTTTAAGGATGCTGCAAAGATATCTGTTAAGGCCCCATCTATTTCCTCTCTCGCTTCCCACAGTAACCTGGGAGAGATCCCATCCGGACCTGGGGACTTGTCCACCTTAATGCCTTTTAGAATACCGAACACTTCCTCCCTCCTTATGCCGACTTGACCAAGAGTAATCAAACATCTGTCCCTAACCTCAACATCCGTCATGTCCCTCTCCACGGTGAATACTGATGCAAAGTACACGTTTAGAATCTCACCCATTTTCTCTGACTCCACGCATAACTTTCCTCCTTTGTCCTTCAGTGGGCCAATCCTTTCCCTAGTTACCCTCTTGCTCCTTATATATGAATAAAAGGCTTTGGGATTTTCCTTAACCCTGTTTGCGAAAGATATTTCATGACCCCTTTTGTCCTCTTAATTCCTCGTTTCAGATTGGTCCTACATTCCCGATATTCTTTCAAAGCTTCGTCTTTCTTCAGCCGCCTAAACATTATGTATGCTTCCTTTTTCCTCTTAGCTAGTCTCACAATTTCACCTGTCATCCATGGTTCCCTAATCTTGCCATTTCTATCCCTCATTTTCACAGGAACATGTCTCTCCTGCACGCTAATCAACCTCTCTTTAAAAGCCTCCCACATATCAAATGTGGATTTACCTTCAAATAGCTGCTCCCAATCTACATTGCCCAGCTCCTGCCGAATTTTGGTATAGGTGGCCTTCCCCCAATTTAGCACTCTTCCTTTCGGACCACTCTCGTCTTTGTCCATGAGTATTCTAAAACTTACGGAATTGTGATCACTATTCCCAAAGTCGTCCCCTACTGAAACTTCAACCACCTGGCCGGGCTCATTCCCCAACACCAGGTCCAGTATGGCCCCTTCCCGAGTTGGACTATTTACATACTGCTCTAGAAAACCCTCCTGGATGCTCCATACAAATTCTGCTCCATCTCGACCTCTAACACTAAGTGAATCCCAGTCAATGTTGGGAAAATTAAAATCTCCTATCACCACCACCCTGTTGCTCCTACATCTTTCCATAGTCTGTTTACATATTTGTACCTCTATCTCACGCTCGCTGTTGGGAGGCCTGTAGTACAGCCCCAACATTGTTACCGCACCCTTCCTATTTCTGAGTTCTGCCCATATTGCCTCACAGCTCGAGTCCTCCATAGTGCCTTCCTTCAGCACAGCTGTGATATCCTCTTTGACCAGTAATGCAACTCCTCCACCCCTTTTACCTCCCTCTCTATCCCACCTGAAGCATCGATATCCTGGGATATTTAGTTGCCAATCATGCCCTTCCCTTAACCAAGTCTCAGTAATAGCAATAACATCATACTCCCAGGTACTAACCCAAGCCCTAAATTAATCTGCTTTACCTACTACACTTCGTGCATTTGGGCGGCACAGTGGCGCAGTGGTTAGCACTGCAGCCTCACAGCTCCAGAAACCTGGGTTCGATTCTGGGTACTGCCTGTGTGGAGTTTGCAAGTTCTCCCTGTGTCTGCGTGGATTTTCTCCGGGTGCTCCGGTTTCCTCCCACAAGCCAAAAGACTTGCAGGTTGGTAGGTAAATTGACCATTATAAATTTTCACTAGTATAGGTCGGTGGTCGGGAAGTATAGGGGCAGTTGGGGATGTTTGTTAGGAATTTGGGATTACTGTAGGATTAGTATAAATGGGTGGTTGATGGTCGGCACAGACTCGGTGGGCCGAAGGGCCTGTTTCAGTGCTGTATCTCTAATCTAAAAAAAATCTAATCTAAACAAATGCACCTCAGACCACCAGTCCCTTTGCTTTCATCATCTGCTCCCTGCCGACTCTTTCCTTTCGTCATGCTGACTTCATTATCTAGTTCCTTACAGGCTTTACTTACTACCTCCTTACTGTCCACTGACCTCCTCATTTGGTTCCCATCCCCCAGCCACATTTCTTGTTTTTATTTCAGATTTCCAGCATCCGCAGTATTTTGCTTTTATTTTAATGAAGTCTTGTGATATTGACCACAAGTCGTGGGAGCCAGTTGCGAGCAATCGCCAGAGCTGGTGGACAGCTATAAAGGCGGAGCTGAATAGAGGCGAGTCAAAGAGATCAGCAGTTGGCAGGAAAAGAGACATCAGTGTAAGGAGACAGCCAACTGTGTAACAGCCCCGACAACCAACTTTACCTGCAGCGCCTGTGGAAGAGTTTTTCACTCTGGAATTGGCCATTGTCGGTGCAGCTCCACAAACCACTGGCCACCTCTAGGCGCTTACCCATTGTTTCTCGAGACAAGGAGGCCAAAAGGAAGGAAAGGAAAGAGGAAGGAAAATAAGAAAGACAACCGTCTATAACCATATTCAATCGTGTTATTGTTTTTTTTTCAAACCTGGACATTAACACTCGAATAAAGGTAATACACGGAAATTAGGTTACAGCTAGATGGATGATAACAACATAACAAAAGTCAAGGACTGGTAAAAAAAAAACAATTGCCCACTGAAGCTCTTCATCCCAATACCACAATCCCCCATTCAAGAATCCTGACACATTTACAATGCACCAAACAGTTTAGATTCTGCAGTCTCTTTTGAAGAATTATTGCAACTTCTGAGTAACAACAAACAACTTTACAATACCTGTTTTTAAGGGAACTAGCTTTCCTTCTATTGTGATGTTTTGCCCTCTGGTACTACTTCCTGGATTTACTTTTCAATCTATATGCAGAATATTAAGTAGCACTGTTCAGTTGAATGCAGAATTGAAGAGCAAATCCAGGAAGTAGTACGACTGGAAAAAAAAAGAATTAAGCAAGTAAAATCGTTTGTTCTCCAGTGCTACTTTGTGGATTTACTTTAAATTCTGTATACATCTTTTCAGTATTGTATAATGTTTTATAGATCACAGTAAGTTCATAAATTAACGACTTTCCACTTGTGTAGCTGGGCTTGACTTCCTCCACCAGTGGCCCTCTTGGCTCAGCAGTACCACTCTCCTGTCTGAGTCATAAGGTTAGCGCTTTGAAGACTTGAGCTAATAATCTAGGCAGACATGTTGATGCAGCACTGTGGGATGTTGCACTGTCAGAGGTTCCGTCTTTGGGAGGAGGCATTAAATCAAATTCCCGTCTGGCCACTCATGGTAAAAGAACCCATGGTACTATTTGCAGAAGAACAGCAAATTTCTCCTGGTGTCCTGGCCATAGTTATCCCTGAACCATCAACACTGAAACAGTTATCTAATCATCCATTTTAATTATTGTTTGTGGGAACATGCTGTGTTGTTGCTGCCTGTTCCAATTATCCTCCCTGATAATGGTGACTACCCTTGAAAAGTCCATCAGTGACTATGAAATGGTTTCGGAGGAGCTGAATTCGCAGAAATTGTAATATAAATGTTGTTTCATTATCTGTTTCTTTACAGCGTATTCATTGTTCATTGCTACTAATTTTGTTTCACCCCAATGCAATCGCTAATGCCAAAGTTCAATATAAAAGAAAATCAAACGGAACGCAAAACCTGTGACCTATCCCTTACCGTCCGTTTTGTACTACCGTCCAAGTCGAATTTATACCCCGGAAAATTATATCCCCGTTTCTGTTAATTTTCATATAACTCGGTAATTGGTACCTGACCGATCACAGTGCTCTGATTTAGGGTTTATTTGTCAATCGGGAAACAACTGTAAACCCAACCCTTTCAAAAGATGCGTAAAATTCAAACACCATTGACAGTAAATACTCAATACAACTGTGAAGACGAATCAGTTCACTGGCCTTGGACGTTTGGGACCTTTTGGAGCATAATTTGACCATCGTGTCAGTGAATTTCTACAATCTGTTTCATTCACAACGTCTTGAATGAGGTGAAGGAAACAATCATACAGGAGCGACTGCTTCTAAATAGATGCTAGTTATTAATTATCGACTGCTATTAAACTGGCAATCTTCACCCTTCCCCTCAAATCCTTGTTATTAATTTCTCATGTTGTTGTTCGGATAATGTTGCTGCAGTTAGATCTACACACATAAAAAACGGGTTCCGCATTGGACACAAATATCACGTGACTTTCGGTTCGGTGTAAATCACGTCTGCTCTTCGTTTTTCAATCCGTAGCTGAGCATACTCCGTGCTCTTATCCTTATAATTAGGCTTTGCTGTTTTCTTTGACCCTGCCATAGATACAGCAGCGTAAGTCAGCTTATTATCAGGTGTCCTTTGCTTGGTCTGTAAAATCAATATTTGGGAATATAATCAGTTCGATATGTTAACGGCAATGTAAAGTTAGGCTCTGTAATTTAAATAGAAAAACAATGAAAAAGCTTGCATTTATATAGCGCCTTTTGCGACCTCAAGACACCCCAAAGCATTTTAACAGCCAAAGAAATACTTTTTGAAGTGCAGTAACTGTTGTACTGTGGGAAACGTGCCTGCCGATTTTCTCACAGCAAGCTCCCGCCGACTGCATGTTAGTGAGCAGATAATCTGTTCTGGTGATGTTGATTGAAGGATAAATATTGACTAGGACACGAGGGGTAATTCCCCTGTTCCGCTTCAAATAGTGTCACGGGATTCACCTTAGAAAGAAACCGAGGCCTCAATCCAACGTCTCATTCGAAAGACGGCACCCTCAACAGTGCAGATTTCCCTCAGTACTGCACCGAAATGTCAACATACATAGTGTGCTCAACTCTCCAGGATGCGATGATGAACCCACAACCTTGTGAGTTCGATGACAGGTTGCTACCAACTGAGCGACAGCTGTCATAACGACCATTGCCAAAGCTTGGCAGAATTAATGTTAAGTGCAACCGCACTATAAAAGCACTATTAAGACATTTCTTACGCTTCACCGTTTTACTTGTTAATTACAGGCATTCCGTTTCTCTTTGTTCGGCTACAACCCGTCTCTTACTTGGCTTCGTGATTACGAGAAACCCCGGAGAAATGGGGGAAATGGCTGAAAACGCTCTTTAAGTCGGTTCTCTGAGATTTCCGCGAATATTCCACTGAGGTTATGGAAATCCCATGAAATTTCGAGGTGAAGAATATCAAGAAAAACGGAAGAGCAAAGTTCATCCCTGCAGTCCATTGACCTGACTCGCTGTTTGAAAAAACCTGGAAGCTACACATTTGTTGCAGCAAAAATAGGAAAAACCATTTAGATCATGTTATGAAATTGGGCATAATTGGAAAATCTGTGTTGCAATTATAGAATGGATGGAATTGAATTAGCACAGGGTGACAGAGGGGAGTCTGGGACAACTGTAGTCAGGTCACTTTCAATGTTCAAACAAGTAAATAGAGAATAGAATTCTGCAAACAATTATTAGAACGTGGAACACAGGAGATTATTTGAAGTTGGCAGTCACCTCTGCACTACACTTAGAATCCTACGTTTAGTCTTTAATTCATCCAGAATATCAAAAAATATATCTACATCTATACAATATGTATGCAATTATATATCTATATATTTTCCATCTATATCAATATCCATCTCTTTCTTTCACTGTAAGGTAGACTTTGACGACTTAAATGTGGAGAAGAATTAGAACCCGGGATACAAATGGAAATCAAATGACAAACGTATCTAAGGGAAAAGATTTGCTGAAAGATTCAGCTATGGTTGGAATGCCTCTCTTGATGTGTTGGAGCTTTTGTTCGCTTCTCGGCATCCATAATTTCATGCAGCAGACGGTATATGTGGGAAAACCTCGAGTAAATGCCAACACATTTCTGTCCATTGATTTCAATCTATGGGACATGCAGGACAATAACACATAATTTTCCATAAGGTTCTCAGTGCTTGCTCGGTTTCGCAGCCTGTGCAGCGAAGAAACAAATTCCACCCAATGATAATCTGATATGCCAATGAGGCGACTGAAAAGAATGCTGATTTCTTGTCACCTGTCTCCTCGAATTTTTTTTTCACATTACAGCAAATGCATCCGAAGTTCCGCTTCCGTGGTCTGTGCACACGCGTGAACAATAAATAGTAAAACTTGTATCTTCAGCTCGTGACATTCTGCAGGATTTTGTATTAATTTTGGAGCTGTGGGCATTGCTGGCAAGGCCGGTACTTATTGTTTATCCCTGCTTGACCTTAAAAGGTGATGGTGGGCTTGTCAGGAGACTTCAGTTGAAAGTTAAGAGCCAACCACGTTGATGTGGACTGGAGTTACGGACAGAGCGGTTAAGGATGACAGATGCCCTTCTATGACAAACATTATTGAACCAATTGGGGTTTCAGGGGAACACGACAAATTCATGGTCACTTTGGCTATTACCATATTTTATTTCCAGATTTTTGAAAACTGAATTGAAAATGTCAAATTACTAGATTTGGCAAATGGACATTAGACAGCCATAGTCATTGAATCATTTACGGCACAAAAGGAGGCTATTCAGTTCATAGAGTCCATGCCGGCGCTCCACGGAGCTATGCATCAGTCCAACTCACCGGCTCGATCTCCGTACCCTGCAAGTCCATTTCCTTCAAGCCATCCAACTTCCTCTTGAAGTCATTGATTGTCTCCACTTCCACCACCCTTGTGGGCAGCGAGTTCCCGGTCCTTAGCACCCGCTTCAAAAAAAAGTTGCTTCCTTACATTCCCACTGCATCTCTTGCCCAATATTTTCTATGTGTGTCTCCTAGTCCTTGTACCATTCGTAATAGGAACAATATTTTAGAGATTCATAGAATCACAGAGTTATACAGCACAGAAACAGGCCCTTCGGCCCATGGTGTCCGTGCAGGCCATCAAGCACCTAACCATTCTAATCCCATTTTCCCCGTAGCCTTGTATGCTATGGCGTTAATTGCTCATCTATAACTAATCTGAGGCCTGTTATAATCGTGTACACTTTTATTAAATCTCTCCTCAATCTCTTTTGTTTTAAGGGGAACAAAAACAGTTTTTCCAAACCTAACCTTGTAATTAAAATCTCCCATCCCTGGAACCATTCCGGTAAATCTCCTCTGCACCATCTCAAGGACTCTCACGTCCTTCCTGAAGTGTGGTAATCAGAACTGGACGCAATACTCCAGTTGAGGACTAACCAGAGCTTAACAAAGGTTCAGCATAATATACCTGCTTTTGTACTCAATGCCTCCATTTATGAACTCCCAAAATTCCATATGCTTACTAACCACTTTCTCAACATGTCCTGCCACCTTCATAGATCCATGCACATGCACCCCCAGTCCCTCGGTTCCTGCACACTCTTTAGAACAGTGCTATTAAGCATATATTATCTTTCCCTACTCCTTCTCCCAAAATGCATCACCTCTTGCTTGTCAGTATTAAATTCCATCTGTCACCTTTCTGCCTACTCCTCTAGCCCATCTACGTCCTGGCTTCTCCCTTATTTTGAAATTGTCTAGTCTAGTCTAGTCTAGAGATACAGCACTGAAACAGGCCCTTCGGCCCACTGAGTCTGTGCCGACCATCAACCACCCATTTATACTAATCTGACACTAATTCCATATTCCTACCACATCCCCACCTGTCCCTATATTTCCCTACCACCTACCTATACTAGGGGCAATTTATAAAGGCCAATTAGCCTAGTCTTTGGCATGTGGGAGGAAACCGGAGCACCCGGAGGAAACCCACGCAGACACAGGGAGAACTTGCAAACTCCACACAGGCAGTACCCAGAATTGAACCCGGGTCGCTGGAGCTGTGAGGCTGCGGTGCTAACCACTGCGCCACTCCTGTTGCAGGTGATTCATGTCATGCTCACTGTTTGCTGCTTCTCCAACTTTGGTGTCATCAGAAATTTTGAGATTCTGCTCAGTATGTAAAGATCCAAGTCATTTCTATATAGCAATAAACAGTGGTCCCATCACAGGACCTTGGGGAACATCACTGTCTACCATCTTCCAGTCCAAAAAGCAACTATGTACTATAACTCACTGTTTTTGTCTTGAAGCTAACTTCTATTATCCAATTGTACACTGAACCTCCTATTCCATGAGCCTCAATTTTCTTTACCAGCCTTTTATGTGGTACTTTATCAAGTACTTTATTCAAGTACTTCCGTCGCATTCCCTTCACCAACCTTCTCTGTTATTTCATCAAAAAATACAACTAGATTAGTCAAGCATGATCTCCCTTTTACAAATCCATGCTGACTATTCTTTAGTAACTCGAACCTCTCCAAGTGTCCGTTGATATGTATGTTGATTATTCTTTCTAAAACCTTACTGATGTTAAATTAACTGGCCTGTAGTTGCTAGGACTGTCCTTACACCCTTTCTTGAATAAGAGTGTCACATTTGCCACTATAGAATCCTCTGGTACCTCCCTGTAACCAGGAGGTTAAAGCAGTTTTTTTTTACTATTCGTTACAGTGGATGATAAGTCATCTAATGACAGTTACAATTCACGTGCCTCGGATCCATTGACCAAGATTGTTTCCATATAGAATCATGGAATGTCTACAGCACAGAGCAGGTCATTCAGCCCATCGTATCCGTGACGGATCACTGCAAGGGCAGCTCACCTATCCCTGCTTCCCTGCCTTTTCCATGTAACCCTGCACTTCTTTGTTTATCTTCAGATAATTATGCAGCTTTCTTATGAAGGCCTTAACTGAATCTGACATCACCACACCCCCGGGCAGTACATTCCAACTCCGAACCACTCGCTGTCACTGCTGCTTTTTTTTTTGCCAATCGCCTTAAATCGGTGTCCTCTGGTTCTCGATCCTCAGCCAACGGGAACAGTTTCGCCTTACCTACTCTGTCCAGACGCCTCATGATTTTATACTCCCCTATCAAATTTCTCTTAGTCTTCTCTTCTGCCAGAGAACAGTCCCAGCTTCGCTATCCGATCTACGTAACCGAAGTTCCTCACCCCTGGAACCATTCTCGTGATTTTTTCTGCACCATCTCCAATGCCTTCATATCCTTCCGAATGTGTCGTGCCCAGAACTCGACACAATACTTCAGTTGATGCCGCACCAGTGTTTTATACAGGTTTATCATAACTTCCTTGTGTTTGTACTCTATGCCCCTATTTATGAAGCCCAGGATCTCATATGCTTTATTAACCTATTTCTCAACCTGCCCTGCAACTTCCATGATTTGTGCTTGCACCCCCAGGTTCCTCTAAGCCTGCACCCATTTTAGAATTGTAACATTTAATTTATATTGTCTGTCCTCGTTCTTCCTACCAAAACAAATCACTTCACACTTTATTCATTAAATTTTATCTGCCGCTTGTCCACCCAATCCATCAGTTTGCCTGTGTCCTCTTGAAGTTTATCACTATCCCCCTCACAGTTCACAATCATTCCAAGTTTTATGTCACTGAAAAGTTTGAAATTGCTCCTTGTACAACCAAGTCTAGCTCTGTAATATGTGTCAAGAAAAGCAGAGGTCCCAACACCAACCCTTGGGAATCCAGTCTTTCTCCAGTCCAAAAGAAACTGTTCACAGCTGTTCTCTGCTTTCTGTCACTCAGCTATTTTCGTATCCATGTTGCTACTGTCCCGTTTATTCCATGGATCTAACTTTGTTATATGGCACAATATCAAAGGCCTTTTGGAAGTCCATGTACAGCACGTCAGTTGCATTACCCTCATCAACCTTGCCTGTTACCTCATCAAAAAAAAACCTCAACCAAGTTAGTGATACACGATTTGCCCTTAACAAATCCGTGCTGACTTTCCTTACTTACACCACACTTGACTAAGTCACTATTAATTTCGTCCTGAATCATCGTTTCTAAAAGCATTCCTGCTGCCGAAGTTAAACTGACTGGCCTGCAGTTGCTGGACTTGTCCTGACATACATTTTTGAACAATAGTGTAACATTTGGACAAAGACGAGAGTGGTCCTAAAGGAAGAGTGCTAAATTGGGGGAAGGCCAACTCTACCAAAATTCGGCAGGAGCTGGGGAATGTAGATTGGGAGCAGCTGTTTGAAGGTAAATCCACATTTGATATGTGGGAGGCTTTTAAAGAGAGGTTGATTAGCGTGCAGGAGAGACATGTTCCTGTGAAAATGAGGTATAGAAATGGCAAGATTAGGGAACCATGGATGACAGATCAAATTGTGAGACTAGCTAAGAGGAAAAAGGAAGCATACATAAGGTCTAGGCGGCTGAAGAAAGACGAAGCTTTGAAAGAATATCGGGAATGTAGGACCAATCTGAAACGAGGAATTAAGAGGACTAAAAGGGGTCATGAAATATCTTTCGCAAACAGGGTTAAGGAAAATACCAAAGCCTTTTATTCATATATAAGGAGCAAGAGGGTAACTAGAGAAAGGATTGGCCCACTCAAGGACAAAGGAGGAAAGTTATGCGTGGAGTCAGAGAAAATGGGTGAGATTCTAAACGAGTACTTTGCATCAGTATTCACCGAGGAGAGGGACATGACGGATGTTGAGGTTAGGGACAGATGTTTGATTACTCTAGGTCAAGTCGGCATAAGGAGGGAGGAAGTGTTGGGTATTCTAAAAGGCATTAAGGTGAACAAGTCCCCAGGTCCAGATGGGATCTATCCCAGGTTACTGAGGGAAACGAGAGAGGAAATAGCTGGGGCCTTAACAGATATCTTTGCAGCATCCTTAAACACGGGTGAGGTCCCGGAGGACTGGAGAATTGCTAATGTTGTCCCCTTGTTTAAGAAGGGTAGCAGGGATAATCCAGGTAATTATAGACCAGTAGGGAAACTGCTGGAGAAGATACTGAGGGATAGGATCTATTCCCATTTGGAAGAACATGGGCTTATCAGTGATAGGCAACATGGTGTTGTGCAGGGAAGGTCATGTCTTACCAACTTAATAGAATTCTTTGAGGAAGTGACAAAGTTGATTGATGAGGGAAGGGCTGTAGATGTCATATACATGGACTTCAGTAAGGCGTTTGATAAGGTTCCCCATGGCAGGCTGATGGAGAAAGTGAAGTCGCATGCCGTCCAAGGTGTACTAGCTAGATGGATAAAGAACTGGCTGGGCAACAGGAGACAGAGAGTAGCAGTGGAAAGGAGTTTCTCAAAATGGAGACATGTGACCAGTGCTGTTCCACAGGGATCCGTGCTGGGACCACTATTGTTTGTGATATACATTAATGATTTGGAGGAAAGTATAGGTGGTCTGATTAGCAAGTTTGCAGACGACACTGAGATTGGTGGAGTAGCAGATAGTGAAGGGGACTGTCAGAGAATACAGCAGAATATAGATGGACTGGAGAGTTGGGCAGAGAAATGGCAGATGGAGTTCAATCCGGGCAAATGCGAGGTGATGCATTTTTGAAGATCCAATTCAAGAGTGAACTATACAATAAATGGAAAAGTCCTGGGGAAATTTGATGTACAGAGAGATTTGGGTGTTCAGGTCCATTGTTCCCTGAAGGTGGCAACGCAGGTCAATAGAGTGGTCAAGAAGGCATACGGCATGCTTTCCTTCATCGGACGGGGTATTGAGTACAAGAGTTGGCAGGTCATGTTACAGTTGTATAGGACTTTGGTTCGGCCACATTTGGAATACTGCGTGCAGTTCTGGTCGCCACATTACCAAAAGGATGTAGATGCTTTGGAGAGGGTGCAGAGAAGGTTCACCAGGATGTTGCCTGGTATGGAGGGCGCTAGCTATGAAGAGAGGTTGAGTAGATTAGGATTATTTTCATTAGAAAGACGGAGGTTGAGGGGGGATCTGATTGAGGTGTACAAAATCATGAGAGGTATAGACAGGGTGGATAGCAAGAAGTTTTTTCCCAGAGTGGGGGATTTAAATACTAGGGGCCACGAGTTCAAAGTGAGAGGGGAAAAGGTTAGGGGGGATGTGCGTGGAAAGTTCTTTACGCAGAGGGTGGTGGGTGCCTGGAACGCATTGCCAGTGCTGTAATTTTCTTTGTTCTTTGTTCTATTTCCTATTCTCCAGTCCCCTGGAACCACACCTATATCTAAGGAGGATTAGAAGATTATAGCCAATGCATCTGCAATTTCTACCCTTACATATCATTGGATGCATCTCATCCAGACCTGGTGACTTATCAACTTTAAGTACAGCCAATTGATCTAATACTTCTTCTTTGCCCATTTTAGCCCATCCAGTGTCTCAACTACCTCCCTTTCCCTATGACTTTGGCAGCATCTTCTTCCTTGGTAAAGACTGAGGCAAAGTACACATTTTGTGCCTCAGTGATGCCCTCTGCCTCCATGCTTAAATTCCCTTTTAGGGCCCTAATCGGCCCCACTCGTCCTTTTTACCAGCCTTTTACTAGTTATGCGCTTATACAAGATTGTCTGTTGCATAAGCACTGAATTCAGCCTGTGCTATTTTGTCTGAATTTGTGCAGTAGGGAATTAAACGCGCAGATTATTGCATTAAATAGAGTACAACTTTGTTACATTTATATTTACATTTGAAATACATTAGCACGAATTATCAAAACCTACCTGCTGTTCGGGAGAGCTGGATCTTTCACCGTCGTTCTTCACTCCTGGTAATGAATGAAGTTTAAGACTTTACCTTAATATTTACTCGGCTTATCAAGACACTTCTAGTAGATTCAATGTAAATTATAATATGACCTAGATATCACATTTGTTATTCAGAATTGCTTGGTTTATGATCACATTTGACAATAGGATTAAGATCGTTCAAATTCCAGTGAAGTAGTGAGAGTCTGATTGAAAAATCGCATGGATACAACATAAGTTTTTATGTTCATTACCGGAATGGCGTTAAATCACAGGCAATGAAAGGAGATTTTTCAAAAAAGCACCCACTAAGTCTGAGCGCTGAATTTCGTGGAAAGAGCAGGGGTCCTGACGCTGGGCCTAAGAGGGCAACCTCGCCTTCGACCTTTGGAGAACCCCCCACCCCCAACTCCGTCTCTATTTAATGACAGTCGGGCAAGTAACTGCCTGGGCTGTGGTTTCGGTCCTTTTCAGAACGGGGATCCCACCCCAAAGAACTATCAGCCAATCAAACGGCTAGCAGATTAGTGGCCACTGGGAGCCATGAGCATTGCTGGTACTACAAGTGGACGTTCGCTGGAGCCCCACACGCCCGGAAAAGTGGCGGGGGTCAGCAGGACTAGTCCGGCAGGCCCTGCCGAGGGGGAGGAAGGACGTAGGGCATTGAGGATGAGAGGGGCTGTTCATGGTGGCCTTTGCCACTGGGGGCCCTCTGTGGACCACACTTCGCCCACAGAGGAGCCCCGCCCCAAGACTGCAGGGAGTCACCTTGTTGAATTGGGATCTTCCCAATTAGCCTCTGGGTAGGATGGCCTTTCGTGTCCCAGAACAAACACATGGCGACGGAAGGTGCAGGGCAGTCCATCCGCTGACTTCCTTCGATATCTTATGGCCACCGCCTCAGTTCCAGTCACTAGGGGGCTCAGAGAAATCCACCCCGAAGCTCTATCAGTGACTGAAGACCTTCGAAAATTCTACTCCACTTCAGAAATTTGAATGCACCCCTACACTGGTACCCTGGAGTGCCTGTGTAGGGTCCCATATATTTTAAATCCCAGTAAAACGTTTGTGTTCAGAAATCACCTGTGTTCCTGTGGGACAGGCTAACTAATGTCGCTTTGAAAGCTGTGTTAACTTTAGTAAAAGAAAACTGAATTATTTCTTACCATTGTTTTTCTTTGCCACACATCGCTTGGCAATAATGAGACCTATCACCAATAATACCACCACGCCCCCTGCAGATGCAGCAATCAGCAAGTAATGGTTGTTTTCTCCACCTAAAAGATGTAAATTAAAAAAATTAATCCGAACCTGTATGCTGTTCAATTCAATATGACAATACCCTGAAAGATAGAGAATTCGAAATCTTTTCAGTCAGTTATTGCAGTTGACATCAGCCATGGATGAATTGGTAGCACTCTTGCCTCTGAGTCATAAAGTTTGGGTTTAAGTTCTACTTTAGGGCTTGAGCAGCAAAATTAAGGCTGACACTCCAATGTAGTACTGAGGGAGTGCTGCACTGCTGGAGGTGCTGATTTATCGATGTGATATTAAATCAAGCCCCTATCTGCCTTCTCAAGGGGATATAAAAACGCTCATGGTACTATTTCAAAGAAGAGCAGGGCAGTTATCCTTGGTGTGCTCGCCAATATTTATCCCACAATCAACATCACAAAACAAATTATCTGGTCATTATCACATTGCTGTTTGTGGGAGCTTGCCGTGTACAAATTGGCTATCGCGTTTTTTACATTACAACCATGAATATACTTCAGAAGTACTTCATTGGCTGTAAAGCATTTTGAGATGTCCAGTGGTCGTAAAAATCGTTATATAAATGCATTTTTAAAATCATTTAGTAAACAGTGCTGTTTTATTAAACAAAAGAATGTTGAGCTATGACATATTGGATTTGATGCACCGAGGTACCTTGGGTATGCAATTTGCTAAGTGATAGGTGGCAGAGAGTGGATTTTTTGAAAGGAGAGAAATATGCAGTGGGATTCCCTCAGGGATCAGTATCAGGACTAATACTTTACCTGATATGCGTAAATGATCTGGACTTGATATAGGGAGCACAATTTGAAAATTGTTAATGATGCAAAATTGGTAACGTAGTAAATGGTGAGAAGGTAGTAGCAGACTATAGGAGAAAATACAGTGAGGAAATGGGCAGACGAATGGTAAGTGCAATTCAATGTGGATAAGTCTGAAGTGTGCACTTTGGGTGAAACAACATGGAGAGGTAGTATAATGGAAATGGTGCTATTTTGAGGGGCATACTAAATCAGGAGAAGATAGGGGTGCATATTTACAAATCTTTAAAGGTGGCAGAGCAAGTTAATAAGTAGGGTTAAGGAAGCTTGTGCGACAATTAGTTTTGCGAATAGAGGTATTGGATACAAAAACATGGAAGCCATGCTAAATTTTGCACATCTCTGGTTAGTTCTCAGTTAGATTATTGTGCACAATGCTGGGCACCGCATTTTAAAAGAATGTCAAGGACGAGATTTACCGGCTTTAACAGAGAGGAGGACCTTCAGCTACGTGGAGATATTGGCGAAGCGAGGATTGCTCTCATTGGAACAGAGAAAATTAAAGGGACATCGAAGAGAAATATTCAAAATTATGAAGGGTTTTAATGAATGAAGGAGGAAGCAACATTCTTCTGAAGGAATGGGTGGATAGCCGGCAATCATAGGTTTAAAACTATTGGCAAAAAGACTGGAGGGGTTTTGAGGCAAATTCTTTTCTCACGGGGGTTGTTGAGATGCCGAATACATTAACTGAAAGGTTGTTGGAAGCAATTTATACAAGAATTTTCAAAAGGCAATTGGACATGTTGCTTGAAGGGGTCTAATTTGCAGAGTTATAGGGACTAAACTGGACAGCTCTTTCAAAGACGCCGTACAGACACGCTGGGCCAAATGACCTCTTTCGATGCTGTACGATTCTCCGATTTTATCTGAAATCTCACCTGTGCTGGGATAGGTGACAGTGTAAGTGGCAATGGCTGATATTTGGAGGGTACTGTGAGAGACCAGGCAGGTATAAACAGTTCCGGGCGGGACAAACTGCGTCTCTTGCAAGCGGCTGGAGGCTTCATATAGTCCGTCGGTATTAGGTTCAATAACGTTATTTATCCCTGTTGTAGTTTTGTTGCCATCCTTATACCAAGTGAAGCTGATACTCTCTGGATAAAAGGGAGATGTCACGCACACAACAGTCAGAGAAACAGATGAATCCTCAGATTGCTGAGATTTAATTTTCAGTGGAGTTGGCGGAGCTAAAAAACAAATGAAGGAAAATAACGTTAATGGGACATCAATCAAGGTGAACAACCGGAGGTTTTGTTTCAGCCCATTTCGAACTTTACACTGGAGGAGGTCGCGGGTGGGTCGGTAGGCGGAGGGGAGTCGGGGCTGGGGGTGGAGGGTGCGGTGAGGAGATGTGACACTTTGCGCTGTCAGTATTTGCATCGCAAACAGATTTTCACGAGTGTCGCCATTATTTCGGCGGTAATTGCAATGTTACCGCCGGGCAAAAAAAAACGGATGATAGCGAGTGGGTCGTCCGTTTTACAGCTCTCCCAATTTTCGATTCAAATGGGAAAGAAAATTGAACGGGATGTAATTTGCGTTGCTCCCCTGTTTCGCGGTACCGCTGCGAACTCTGTTGAACATAAGAACTGATGAGAAAATATAATTTACCAAACTAGAGGGACACTGGTGCCAAGGTCCAGTATGATACCTTATTTACAGGTGAAAATCATGAAGAAAAATGGGACGGGAGGATCAAGCTACAGAATGTGAAATTTAACTGTCAGTAATATGCCCTTTCAAAGATCCTGACATATAGATTATTAAATTAGAGCTACGGAAATCTGAATCCAGATAGAAACAGTCAGTCGCTCGTAACGGAGACAAAATAAATCTCAAATAGGGCAATATCTGTGCTCAGAGCGGCAGATCCGCGCTAGTATCTAACACTGTCGAGATATACACCTCCGTAAATGATACTGCAATTTTAACTTCAATAGTTTTCTGTATGCCGTTTACTGTGTATTTTGGGAATCAAGCAACTAAGAGATAATGCTTGGCTTGATCAATATTGCTGAAATATTCTGAAGCATATCAAAAAATAATTGCAGCCGTCACAGGTGCAATTTGAATGTATGCATGCTAAAACAATGGAATTTAATTTGCGATGTGAATCCTTCGAAGCACAGTCAAGAAATGTTCCGAATGGTGAAATATTACAGTTACAGGGATCTCATTCGTTGTTTTTATACTTACCCGTTACAACTAAATTGGATCCCGTTCCGTTTCCAACTATTTTGCCTCGATGAGTGACAGTGCAATAGTATGCTCCTGCGTCTTGTACACTCACATTGATTATCCAAAGAACGCCGCTGAATCCAGTCTTAACGCTAATTAATTTTCTGTCATCCTGTCCTGTGATTAGATATTGATTATTACCCTCCTTCCACCAGTAGACATTCACAGGTGGGCCGTCTTGAAACATGGGAAGCGTGCAGCGAAAGGAAACATTTCTTCCCAGGTTTATGCTCATACTCTCAGGGTACTGATTCACTTTGACTGAAGTTTCGCCGCAAGCTATCGGAAAAGATGATAATTAGATTGTATTACAGAAGGAAAAGAGCGAGAATAAGGGAATCAGGGAATATGTACAAAGGAAAATGAAACATGTTGTATCAAAGGAAAGCTAAATAACTACCAGATTTAATGGGAAAGTAAGGTATAGAGGGAACTGTTACCTGTGAATATGATCCCCAAAACAGAGAGGCACTGAAGTACAACACTCGCTAACATTCTGAAGCACTTGATCACTCGGAACGACAGATTATGAACTGGCTGATGGTTTGTAACAAAGCCGAAGTTTCGGAGTATGGCAAACACCTCAAAGAAGCGTAACATCCTGTCCATGGGTTCACAAAATATTTTTGTTGTCTCTTTGCTAAAACAGTTTTATATTCGCCAGACGAGGGCGCCGCTCGCAATATTTTTTATTCTTTCATGGGATGTGGGCATTGCCGGGAAGGCCAGCATTTGTTACCTACCCCTAATTGCCATTGAGAAGGTGGTGGTGCCATCGGTATGGGTACACCCACAGTTTTGTTAGGAAGGGAATTCAAGGGTTGTCATCCAGCAACAGTGAAGTAACGATACAGTTCGAAGCCGGATGGTTTGTGCTTTGGAGGGGAACGTGTAGATGGTGGCACTCCCATGCAACTGCTTCCCCTGTCTTTCTAAGAGGAAGAGGTCACTGGTTTGAAAGGTACTGTGGAAGAAGCCTTGGTGTGTTGCTGCAGTACATCTTGACAATGTTGCATACTGCTGCCACTGTGAAGGGAGTGATTGTTTCAGGTGGGATGCTGGTCGAGTGGACTAATTTGTGCTGAATGGTGTCAAGCTTTTTGAATGTTGGTGGAGCCGCACACATCCAGACAAGCATACAGTATTTCATCACACTTGGGCTTTGCAAATGGCGGGCAGGCTTTTTGAAGTCAGGAGGTGAGTTACGCAAGGCAGAATTCCCAGTCTCTGACCTGCTCTTGTAGCCATAGTATATGGCTGTTCGAGTTCAGTTTCTGGTCAAAGGTAACCCCCCCCCCCCCCCCCCCCCAGGATGTTGATAGTGGGATGATTCAACATGATAATGCCGTTGAATGTGAAGGGGAGATGGTTAGATTTTCTCTTGTTGGAGATGATCATTGTCTGTCACTTGTGTGATGTGAATGTTACTTGCCGCTTATCAGCCGAAGCCTGAATGTTGTCCAGCCCTCACATGGGCTGCTTCAGTATCTGAGGAGTCTGGTGGAATGGTACTGAACATTGTGCAATCATCAGCGAATATCCCCTTATGATTGAAGGGAGGTCATTGACGAAGCAGCTGAAGATGGTTGGGCCTAGGACACTACTCTGAGGAACTCCTGCAGTGATGTCCTGGAGTTGAGATGATTGGCCTCCAACAACCACAACCATCTTCCTTTGTGATAGGTGTGACTCCAACCAGTGGAGAGTTTTCCCCTTGATTTCCGTTGAGTTCAATTTTGTGCGGGATCTTTGATGCATTACTCAGTCAAATACTGCCTTAATGTCAAAGGCAGTCACTCTCACCTCCACCTTGGTCTTGTGTTCATGCTTGGACCAGGGCTGTAATGAGGTCAGGAGCCGGGTAGTCCTGATAGAACCCAAACTGAGCGTCAGTGAGCAAGTTATTGCTGTGTAAGTGCTGTTTGATAGCACTGTCAATGACACCTCTCATGACATTGCTGATGATCGAAAAGAGGTTCGTGGGGCCGTAATTGCCTGTATTGGATCTTTCCTGTTTTTTGTGGATAGGACATACCTCAGCAATTTTCCACATTGTCGGGTAGATGCCACTTTTGTAGCTGGACTGGAAAATCTTGGCTACGGGCGTGGGCTAGTTCTGGAGTACAAGTCTTCAGTACTATTGCCGGGATGTTGTCAGGACCTAAAGTCTTTGCAGCATCCAACGCCTTCAGCTGTTTTTTAATACCAGGTAGAGTATCTGTGATACTGGGGACCTCAGCAGGAGGCCGAGATGGATCATCGACTTGGCACTTCTGGCTGAACGGGGATGCAAATGTTTCAACCTTGTGTTTTGCACTGATGTTCTAGGCTCCCCATCATTGAGGATGGGGATATTTGTGGAGCCTCCTCTTCCTGTTAGCTGCTTAAGTATCCATTCATTACCATTCACAACTGGATGTGGCAGGACTGCAGATCTTTGACTTCATTGGTTAATTGTGGGATCACTTAGCCCTATTGCATGCTGCTTCTGCTGTTTGGTATGCAAGTAGTCCCGTGTTGTAGCTTCACCTGGTTAACACCTTACTTTTAGGTATGCCTGGTTCTGCTGCTGACATGCCCCTCTAAACTCTTCAGTGTTGATCCCTTGACTTGTTGGTAATGGTGAAATGAGGGATATGCTGGGCCATGAGGTTACAGATTGAGGTTGAATACAACTCTCCTGCTGCTGATGGTCCACAGCGCCTCATGGATGCCCAGTTTGGAGCTGCTTGACGTGTTCTGAATCTATCCCATTTAGTATGGTTGTAGTGCCACACAACACAATAGAAGTTATCCAGTGTGTGGAGACAGGACTTCGTCTTCACAAGGACTGTGTGCTGGTCAATCCTACCTATACAGTAATGGATGCATCTGCGACTGGTGGATTGATGAGGACATACTGTAGCAGATTTTTCTCCCTTATTAGTTCCCAAACCACCTGCCACAGGCCCAGTCTGGCAGATAGGTTCTTCAGGACTCGGCCAGCTCAGTCAATAGTTGTGCTGCCGAAGTACTGTTGATGATGGGCCCTCAGTGCTTCTGCCAGATGGTAATCAGTAGGTTTCCATGCCCATGTTTGACCTGATGCCATGAGACTTCATGTGGTCCGGATTCAATGTTGAGGATTACTCCCAGGGCACTCCGCCCGAATGTATACCACTGTGCTGCCAGCTCGGCTGGGTCTGCCCTACCGGTGGGACAGGGCATGTCCAGGGATGGTGATGGTGGTGTCCAGGGCATTGGCTGTAAGATATGATTCTGAGAGTATGACTATGTCAGGCTGTTGTTTGACCAGTCTGTGGGACAGCTCTTCCAATTGCGGCACGAGCTCCCAGATGGTAGTAAGGATTCTGCAGGATTTGGCGTGCCGTTGCCATTTCCGATGCTTCGGCTGATGCCAGGTTGTCCACCCGGATTCATTACACACAGCAGCTGGACTGGCCTTGCCTCAGGACCTCCTACATTAAGGAAAGCTGTGATGAAAAGGTCATGGAGTAGTCCGGAAATGGTGGATTTCAATTTCCACGGAGTTCTCTGACAGGAAACAGGCAGACTTTCCGGAAAACGGCGAGAATGGATAATTCCAGCCGTTACTCGTTTGTGCAGGGTTTGCGTTAATTGTCCAGAGAAGATACGGCAGGAAATTGCGAGATCTGTGCCTACATTCCCCCGCAATGATCTATGTCACTTCAACTAAGACAGCAGAGATGTTTCGAACCGCAGTCCAGGAAATTGTGAAATATTTAAAGCTCTACGGCCCATAAATTTAGTGATATACTCAATGCCTCCCGCGGTAACTTCAGTGACTGCTGCACATCCCAACATAAACCACGTGCAGTGTGTAGGACGGCCGTTTATGTTGCTTTCTGTGCCACCTTTTATTTGATAATTGGTAAAAATAGCCAGGTAAACTATGAATAACTATAAATGTTAATCAGGCAAAATTAAAGGCACTCTATCTGAATGCACGCAGTATTCGCAATGAGGCAGATGAATTGACGCCACAAACAGAAGTAAACGGGTATGAGCTAATTGCCGTTACAGAGAGGTGCCTGCAGGGTGACCGAAGCTGAGAACTGAATATTCACGGGTATTCGACATTTAGGAAGGATCGGAAAAAAGGAAAAGGAAGTGGGGTGGAGATAAGTACATTAGTGGGAGAGGATCTCAGATTATTAGTTCATGATGGAGAATCAGTTTGGGTGGAGGTAACAAACAGCAAGGGGCAGAAAACATTGATGGGAGTTATTTATAGGCCACAGAACAGTAGTGGTAATATTAGAGGTGCATGTAATAAGGGTAATACAGTAATCATGGGGGAATTCAATCTACATATAGACTGGGTAAACCTAATGTGCTCTATTGCTATGGAGCACAAATTCCTGTAATGTATACGAGATGGTTTTCTAGTACATAATGTTGAAGAACCAACTAGAGAAATGGTTATTTTATATCTGGTATTGTGCAATGAGAAAGGGTTAATTAATAATTTCATTGTAAAGGGGCCTTTAGGGAAGAGTGACCATAAAATGATAGAATTTTACATTAAGTTTGAAAATGATGCCGTTCAATCTGAAACTAGGTCTTAAATATAAACAAAATAAACTATAAAGGTATGCAAGGCAAGTTGGCTGTGTAGATTGGGAAACTACATTAAAAGGTATGATGATAGGCAGGCAATGGCTAGCAATTAAAGAATTAATATATGGTTTACAACAAATATACATTCCTTTGAGGCACAAAAATCCAACAGGAAAAGTCATGCAACCATGGCTAACATGAAAAGTTAAAGATTGCATTAGATCAAAGCAAGAGGTTTATAAAGTTGCCAAATAAAGTAGCAAGCCTGAGGACTGGGAGCATTTTAGAATTCAGCAAAGGCAGACCAAGAAACTGATAAAGAAAGGGAAAATAGAATATGAAAGTAAACTCGCAAGAAACATAAAAATGGACTGTAAAAGCTTCTCTCGGTATGTAAATGGGAAAAGATTAACAAAAATAAATGTGAGCCCATTACAGGCAGAGACAGGAAAATTGTAATGGGAAATGGTGTAGAAACTAAAGAAATACTTTGGGCTGGATTTTGTGTAGAAGGCAGGGCTCCTGACACCAGGCTGAAAAGGCGGGGGAGCCACACCTCGGCCTTTCCATGACCCCGCCCCCTGGACCCACCCCCTCTCCTCCCTCTATCCCCCCCCCCCCCCCCAAGCCCACAGAAGGGTGCCTAGTTGTACAAGGCTGCCTCCCCCTGTGGTGGAGAACCCCCCATGGTAGTGCAAACAGGCCCTGAAGCGGCTGTTAATAGGCCACTTAAAGGCCTCAGTTGCCCTCTGTGTGGGACGGTCAGCGTCAGCCTTCTCCTGCCCCTAGCAAGATCGCTTGGAAACCGGTCCGCCATCATCTGCCACCTGTCGTGATTCTATGGGTTCCCCACCTCTGACCATTGTGTCTATCTTCACGGAGGAAGATATAAAGACAACCTCCCAGAAATACTAGAGAGCCAAGGAACTAGCGAGAATTGGGAACTGAAAAAAAAGTATTACACTAAAACTAGTACCGGAGAAATTAATGGAACTGAAAGTTAGTAAATCCCCTGAACCTGCTTATCTACATCCCAGAATGATGAAAGAGTTGGCTGTAGAGATAGTAGATTACATTATCCACATAGAGCAGGATGTTCTTGCTGAACATGAACTGGCACTGGTTTAGTGTAATCTGATGTTACTTCCATAATTACAGGAGTCAGAATCCCTCAGATGTATTTAATGAAAGGTACCTTTCCATGACATGGATTGTTGATAGCCTTACCAATGTTCTTACCATATAAATATGGCATCAATACACTTTCGTCACATCTTCCAGTGCAATCAGTGGCACCTCTTCCAATGTTAACTATGAGGTTACATGCAGCTTCCTTGCTTTACTGATGAACCTCATTTACTGTGGTCATTCTAAGGGAAACGGACTTGATGAGAAACTGGCCATGGATGGCCTAATGAAGCTGAAATAAAAACATGAAATGCTGGAAATACTCAGCTGATCTGGCAGCATCTGTAGAGAGAGAAGTAATGTTAACGTTTCAGGTCAGTGACCTTTCATCACACCCTAATGAGGCTGAGATTGCCTTTGACCATCACCTCCATGGTGTTCAGTATGATAGTTGACAGATGCATTGCTGGAGGTTGTATGAGTAAGTGAGGAGGAGATATTCTGGTCACTGATATCCAGTATATATATAGTCCGGGATATTTCTTGGTGAGTGCTATGATCATCATCAACCAGTCTGTTTAACAGAGCCATCAAGAAGGAGTTCATTTTTCTACCTGGTTCTCAGAATATTTTTGCGGTCTCGATGCATGTTTCTGCATTTTGTAATATTACTATAGGCAGGGCATAAGGACAGAAAAATTGCCTTTTGATCCATAACTTCAGTTCTAGAAAACCTGCTCCCTCAACCCAGCAACCAACTCTATGGTGAACTCTTCCATTTTCTTAAACTCAGCTGCTTACCTGGTGGATCCTTCCACTGATCACTTTAAATCTATGCCCCCTGTTTATTAACCTCTCTGCTAAAATAAATAGGTCCTTCCTAATCACCACCTAGGCCATTCATAGGACTGAATTTTACGAGTCTCTCGACGCCATGGGTCATGGCGGGGGGCCCGTAAAATTCTGCGGGGAGAGGCCCGTCTCCAACCCTGACATCGAGAGCGGCCCTCCGCATACTACTGGCATCAGGGGACCTCAGTGCGGCTCCCCACCACTCAGCGGCGGCACCCCAATTAAAACATGTCAACCCTACTTACCTGTCCAGCTTATGCATCCCGCCGCCCTCGCTCCACACTTCCGCATTTTATTTAGAATGGGCGGCAGTCATAAACGGAAAAGCCGATGGGACAGCAGAAGCAGGAGTACTGGACTGTGAACTGTCAGGGGTCTCAGCTCTGCGTTCTGGAAGGGAGAAGGGAGGGGGGATTACAGGGGTCTCAGCTCTCCATACTGGAAGGAGGAGGGAGTGGGTCTGAGATTACTGGAGGGAGAGCTCTGCAGGCATGAAGGGAGGTACTGTGTACACTGTTTACGGAGGTACTGTGTACTCTCCCTCCGTAAACAGTGTACACTCTGCATTTGCTTGTGTGTGTGAAGGAGTAATGGCATGTAAGTGGGGAGTGTGTCAGAATGGGTAGGAGCATTAAGGTTATATGGATGGTGCGGGGCAATCGATGCAGCTGGTAGGAACTTGATGTGGTCATGTTGTGCCACTCGGAGTGTTAGCCAAGATGAACAATGACATGCCACACCACATAGTTGATCCATGAAAGCACCTGATGTACCCGTCAACACCAATCACTGCCCTGTTCGGAACCTTCGAATAACTGAAGGATACAACTTTGTTCATCACATAGAAATGGTTATGGATCATCCGACATTGTGTGGTCCGTTTCTCCTGAGGATCTGTATGCGCTGGCCGGAGGCAAAATCAACAGGCAGGTGTGGTCCACATTAGAGGCCCCTGGGTGTGAGCAGCTGGCCCCAAGGAGAGCTCGCCATTACGGTCGCCGTGCATCTATAGGCCCCACATGACATGCTATCAGATGTCAGATCACCAGTGTCAGAAGCGATTGTGCATATAGAGAGAGTGGTGACAAGGATGACCTGCAGCCCATGGGCTTCGGTGGACATGCCATGCCTGTGGTCCTCATTGTGGCAGCGGTTCTTAGGCTTGATGCCTATGCAGCTTTTCAGAGGCCCACCAGAGACCTTTGTGGGATCATGCAGTTAGCAATGCATCGCTGCATCAGGGAGGTCACTGATGCCCTGCACCGGAGGGCCAGTGAGTATGTCCACTTCAGGACGGTCTCTCACAGCCAGGTCCAGAGGCCGATTGGTTTTGGCACCACTGCCGGAGTACCATAGGTTGTAATGGTCATAGACTGCACCCATGTGGCCATTAGGCCTCCCGCCAGGCTACCACCTGCAGATGTCACTATTAAAAGAATCCTCTCAATCTAGGTGAGGCTGATATGTGATCACCAGAGATACTTCATGCAAATCTGTGCCGGCTTCTCATGCAGCTGCCATGACACCTGGGCCCTGCGCCAGATCCAGATGCCACTGCTCAGATGGAGGGGTGGCTTCTTGGAGAAAAGAGCTATCCCTTGCAGACATGGCTCCCAACACCAGTGAGAGACTCCAACACGGCTGCAGAGGAGATATACAACGCCAACCACTGAGCTACAAGAGGCACCATTGAGCAGGCGATCAGCATGCTGAAAAGGGACTTCCAATGCCTGGATAGACAGGATGATGTCCTGTACTATGGGCCGGAAAGGCCAGCTCCTTTCTTTGCTGCTCTCTAGGCTATGCATGACTACTCACCCAATAGGGGGCAGGACCGGCATGATGAGGAGAGACATCAACAGGATTCCTTCTCAGACTATGAGGCCACTGAGGACCCACAACAGGAAAGGCACGCAGGAGGGCAAATGGCACCCAGGCTCTGCATGCAGGGCTAGCAGTGAACTAGGGATGTACGGCAGTGGCTTGTCAAACAAAGGCTCTCTGTTCCATAGGAACCAACATGAGCTCTGCAAGCCACACATCACCTCGCTCACCTGCTGTGCACCAGTCCGCATCTGCAACATTTTTGTCTGAACCATGAGAGACAGCAGAAGACTGAGCCAATGTCCATGTCACTGCATCCATGAAGACGCTCATGAATAATGGTGGCATGGCAATGATGTTATTGCATACGTTGTCTCTCCTGAAGGGCCAACAGTGCAAAGGGTAGTGACATTTGCGCTACATGCTGGCACACATCATTCACACAGAGAAAAGGAGACACATGTTGGTGGAGAACATTCAGCAAAAGACATAGTTACATTGATGTGACACCCATGCATTCTCATTTGTGTCAGTGTGTTGTCTGTAAACATTTGCGAGTGCCCCTTCTTGGTGAAACCTCTGTGCTCGCAGCCTGTGGAGGAAGATTGCTGATCTGATTGCCCTTTGGCTGTGGAAAATGTTGGTCGTCGTACCCTGTGTACATGAGGCCTAGAGGGCCCAGGCTGAATGGGGGAGTGCTCGTTTACCCCCTTCAAGCTGGACTGGCCTGTTCAGGTGGGAGGTCCTCTTCTTACCATCGCTGGGGAAAAGGACAACCCGCCTTTCCTGCAAAACCTGAAGGAAAGTGAGCGGGGAGGTTTTACTGAACTATGGCGCCATCCTCTGTCATACTCGTTTTTTGGTGTGGTCCTTTAAATGCAAAGGTGACTCCACCATGTAACTGCTCTAACTTCTGTCTGCAAGGTTTGTCTTGCACATGTTTGAAAACCGATGCAGGGTTGTGAGGAAATCTGCTGTTGTCATGGTTTTTCAACTATTACACATCAACACATGTTCGCAAACACCTTGCTTCTGCAGCAGCTGATCATAATTATTGGTGTAATGTTTCTAGTTGGCAATGCAGCCAGAATATGCACAGATTTTCCTGTTTCATTTTGCAAACATCGTTTCATTGTAGTTCCATGCATTTCCACATAACAGTTAGCAGAGAAATAAATACAGATTCCAAATGCATATTAGTCTGTGGCTTTTCACAGTCAGATGATTAGAAGCCCATAGTATGTAAATGTTCTTCAAGTCTGGTTTATTTCTGTTGTGTATTTGTCTTTTATGGTACATTTAATTCTCACGTCCTGGAATGTGTGAAATTAAGATTCTTCACCCAGGTGCAACACGCCCACATGAAGGAATGCTACACTTGAGTGGGAGAAGAGGATCACAACTTTACAGGACACTGGGACACAGCAGGGTATGTATGTGGCAGCAAAACAGAAAGTGTTGGGGAAGCTCAGCTGGTCAGCTAGCATCTGTGGAGAGAGAAGCAGAGTGAACTTTCAGGTATGTGAACTTGGTCAGGTTAACTCTGCAGAGTGTGCATAGGGAACGACCACCAACGTCTTCCACAGCCAAAGGGCAAAGAGATCAGCAGCCTTCCTCCAGTCAGGCTGCTAGCATAGAGTTTGCACCAGAGTTAACTTGACCAAGTTCACAGACCTAAACGTTAACTCTGCTTCTCTCTCCACAGATCCTGCCTGACCTGCTGAGTTTCTCCGGCCCTTTCTGCTTTGCTACCAGATTGACAGCAGCCCCATTCTTCAACAGTGAGATATGTATTTCTTTGGCAGATGTCAGGAAGCAGGTGCTAGGGCACTTTAAATAGGGCTCCAGCACCTGCTGCATAGCTGTCAAAAGGTCCCTCACTGTGCCGGATGTCCCACCTCTCCCCACGTAGGGGGGTCACAACGTAGTGTTGCTAATGAGCCCCTGTGTGTAATATCGCGGGTGCTCGGTGGTGGCCGCTCAGTGCGGGCATGCTGCTGAGTTCAAAGCATGCCGCTGTGAAGTGTGGTGCACTAATAAAATTTCGCCTATAATTTTATACACCTCAATTAAATCTCCCCTCCGCCTCCTCTGATCGAACTAAACACAGGCAGCCTATCAAATCTTTCCTCAAAGCTAAAATTTCCATTCCTGGCAATATCCTCATAAATCTCTTCCTTACCCTCTAGTATAATCACATTCTTCCTGTAATGTGGTGACCAGAACTCGGCACAGTACTCCAGCCGAGGTCTAACTAGCGTTTTATACAGTTCTAGCATAAACTCCCTGCTCTTCTACTCTAAGCCTCAGCCAATAAAGGAAAATATTCCATATGCTTTCTGGATCACCTCTCTGCCTGTCCTCCTACCTTCAGGGATCTGTAGACATACACTCTAAGGTCCCTCTGTTCCTCTACACTTTTCAGAATCCTACCATTTAGTGTATACTCCCTTGCCTTGTTTTTCCTCCCCAAATGCAGGAGCTCACATTTCTCTGGTTTGAATTGCATTGGTCACTTTTCAGGCCACCACAGCAATACATTGATATTGTGCAAGTAATTAGGAAAGCTAATAGAATGTTATCATTTATTGCAAGGGAACAGCATACAAAAATAGGGAGGTTATGTTTTAGCTATACAGTGCATTGGTGGGACCACATCTTGGGTACTGTGTGCAGTGCTGGTCTCCTTATTTAGGGAAGGATGAAAATGCGTTGGAAGCAGTTCAGAGAAGGTTTACTAGACTAATACCTGGAATGGGTGGACTGTCTTATGAGGAAAGATTGGACAGGCTAGACTTGTGTCTGCTGGAAACATATAAGATCCTGAGGGGTCTTGACAGGGGGATGTGAAAAGGATGTTTCACCTTGTGGAAGAATCTCGAACTAGCGGTCACTGTTTGAAAATAAGGGGTCCGCCCATTTAGGAAATCATTTCTCTCAGAATGTCGTGAGTCTTTGGAATTCTCTTCCTCAAAAGGCAGTGGAAGCAGAGTCTTTGAATCTTTTTAAAGCAGAGGTAGATAGATTCTTGATAAGAAAGGGGGTGGAAGGTTATCGGGGGTAGGTGGAAATGTGACTAATCAGTTCAGCCATGAACTTATTAATGGCGAAGCAGGCTCGGGCGGCCGAGTGGCCTACTCCTGCTCTCAATTCGTACGTTCGTATGTTCCCTTGGATCTAAGGGAAAGTGACAAATTGGTTCCAAAATTGGCTCCGTGGCAGGAAGCTTTTAACTTACTGATCAGTCTGCCATGTCAGACCTTGTTAAAAGTCTTGCTAACATTCATGAAGAATACATCAAATCTGCTACCCTCATCAACCCTCCTTGCTACTTCCTTAAAAAATGTGGTCAATTTAGTCAGACAAGACCGTTCCTTAACAAATCCATGCTGACTATCCTTGATTAATTATGAGTTATACTACCTCTCAACTTGTTTTCCAACAATGTGTCCACCCCTAAGGTTAGGCTGACTAGTCTATAATTACCCAGGCTTTACTTTTCTACCTTTTTAACAATGGTTCAATGCTGGCAGACTTCCAGCATCCAGTACATCTATAGCCAGACAGGATTGGAAAATGATGGTTTGAGCCTCCGCTATTTCATCCCTTGCTTCCCTTAGCATCCTGGGACATATTTCACCAACTGTGGGAAATTTCTTAGTGGGACATACTTTAAACGAATGTCAAGTTGGAGGAGTTACCAGAAGTAAGGATAAGCTTCAAACCATGTGTGTAAAACAAAAAACCTTGCAGACTTTAACTGCATGTGTAGACTGAAAACATAAAATGTTCTGGGGCTGATAAAAGATAAGCGACTGAAGAAATCAAGCAGACTGAGATAGCTGAAAATGAGACACTGATGAACAGTGAATCACCATAGGGATGCGCATGATTGGGAACTAGGAGGAGTTAATTGAATAAGAATCAGGATAAAACCGACCCTCTTGATCAAGTCCATGCAGCAGTAAAGACAAGAACCAAGAAGTCAAGGAGAGAGAGAGAAATCTGAAGACCGAGACGAAAAGCTGCAAGGAAAAGACGTGCACTCTTCCATCCAGAACTAATATGAGAAGTATAAAGCCAACGTTAGACTGTAAATCGCTAATGAACTTATTGTTTTAGTTTGAATAAAACTTAATTTTTTTCTGACTTTGTCTCAATAAAGTAAATTCACAACTGAACTTTTGTTACATCCAAACCTGTTGTAAGGGGTTAACTCCTTACAGTTAACAGATTACAGGTTCCAGTGATGACCCAGATGGGACAGGACTAGGTTGTGAACCATTTTGAGAGAAATAAAACCTCAAGATTAGTAAGTCCAGCCAACACGGGTCTCAGGGTGGGATAAAAGCGCAATACTGCGGATGCTGGAAATCTGAAATAAAAACAAGAAATGTTGGAAATACTCAGCAGGTCTGGCAGCATCTGTGGAGAGAGAACCAGAGTTAACGTTTCAGGTCAGTGACCCTTCATCAGAACTGGCAAAGGTTGTTGTGATGTTTATTTTGTTTGGCAGAATGTTTGGGTGATCTATCTGATTTTCATTCGCCTGCCTTGGAGTGGAGAGAGAGAGTATGGCGCTGCATTCCATTAGCCGCCAGCAAGTAGCAGAGACCACTCATGGTGAACTCTCTCCTCAGCGTTCATTCCTTCCCTTGCTGGCACAATTTCCAGTATCTGCTCAGTGTTAGTGCTGCTCAGGGGTAGAAAAATGAAAGCTGGAATGAAAAGAGCAACTGTGATACGGGTCTCAGGATGGGAATCTTATTTGAACGTGAGAACCCTAATAGACCCTCTCTCCAGTGACCAAAGGCACTTATGAGAGAATAGATATAGTACATTATGTCATTCAAAGACATCAAACAGGTGCTCGAGGAAACGTTAGATACGTTACCTATCAATAAGATACAGGAGTTAATGCCTGGATGCCTGAATGCGGGCGATCGGAAGCCATATAGGGATGTCATAGAGTTTATTCAAGGTAGGATAGGTTAGAAAAAGTTAAAAGTCAAGAACGTTTGCGCACAGAGAGATGATTAAACTATTAACCAAAAATATCAGGAATTAGAGCGGTTGAATCAACAGATCCAAGAGTCCGTTAACCAATAGGATCAAGAGATAGAGAGACTGAACCAGTGGGTTTGAGATTTGGAACTGTGTAACCAGCAGATTACTGCTTTGTTGCAGTAGCAGCAACATGTCTATAACCTGAATGCTGGTGCTGTTGGATTGATGCTCCGGAAACTAAAAACCAGTTAAAACATCAAAAGGAAGAGAATTAATATTTAAGAGAGAATTGGAAGATGCTAGTAGGGCGCTCAGAGAAGTGATGAGCAAACCTCAATAGGTTGTGGATTACTTACAGTGCCGCCTCAAAATTTACAAGAATTTACAAGCTACCGGGAAAATTGGGAAAGCAACAGGCAATTGTGTCTGCAGTAACAGCGGGAGGCACCATCCTGGCCTCTTGTGAGGATAGTGGAGAGGTAGATTGGGGAGAGTTGAGGTGAGAAAGTGAGAGGTTTGAGACTCAGAAAAATGGGACAATTGACTTTCAGAAGTGGCATTATTTGTGAAATGAGGAGGTGAAAGCTGTAATAATGAGAAGACCATAACGGAGTCAAGGCCCTTGACCCACTCTGATGCAGAGTACTTGGCTCAGGAAATAGGGCCATATGGGACGGATAAAATGCGATCGCTGTGAACAAGCGGTGGGCTATCTTCAGACGAATTCACCCCGAATTAGAGGAGGGAGACCTTAAAAGCATCCTTTTTAGGTCTTTGGTGACCAAAATTAAGGCCAATTATGATGCAGATGTTTGTGAAGAAGGCGCGACCTCCAAGGATGATATTCAGGCTGTCCTTGATCATTTAGATATTCTGAATCAGAACCTCATAGAATTATGTGGTCAGACTCTACAGGAGAAGGATGAGAAACTAAAAGTGTTTGCCAATCGATTGTATGACCTGTACGAACAATGCCAGAAAAGGGCTCCTGCTGCATATGGGAGGGAACATGTACAATTTAGAACTATGTTTTTTGCACCATTCTATCAATATTCAAGCTTGGGCGGAGAAGTGGCAAGTAACATCCGTGCCACACAAGTGCCAGGCACTGATGATGTCCAACAAGAGAGAATCAAACCATCTCCCCTTGGTATTCAACGACATTACCATCACTGAATTTCCCATTATCAACACCCTGGGGGGGCACTATTGACCAGAAACTGAACTGGAGCAGCCACATAAATACTGTGGCTAAAACAGCAGGTCAGCTACTGGGAATTTTTAGGTGAATAACTCACCTCTTGACTCCCCAGTCCATCATCGACAAGGCACAAGTCAGGAGTGTGATGGAAGACTCTCCACTTGCCTGGATGGGTGTGGCTCCTGGAAGCTCAACACCATCCAAGACGAAGCTGCCCGCTTGATCAGCAATCCATCCGTCACCTTAAACATTCACTCCCTCCACCACTGAGGCACAGTGGCAGCAGTGTGTACCATATACAAGATACACTTCAGCAACTCACCACACCTCTTTGGACAGCACCTTCCAAACCCGCCACCTCTTCCACCCAGAAGGACAAAGGCAGCAGACGCATGGGAACACCACCACCTGCAAGTTCCCTTCCAAGCCACACACCATTCTGACTTGGAAATATATCATCGTTCCTTCACTGTCGCTGGATCAAGATTCTGAAACTCCCACCCTAACTGCACTGTGGGTGTACCTGCACCAGATGAACTGCAGCTGTTCAAGAAGGCGGCCCACCAATATCTTTCCAAGGGCAATTAGGGATGGGCAACCAATGTTGTTCTTTTCAGCGACACCCACATCCCATGAAATGAATAATAAAAAAAGCCCACCACAACCACTGGTGAAGAAGGCTATGGGTACAACCACCCACACAGAGCAACAGTAGGCTAATATAATTGAGACTGCCCAAATCGCATATGAGGCAGTAAGAGACTCCCTGAGAGTGGATACCCCTATGGCTGCGCATCTAAAGAAAACCGTAGCCGCTGTGGAAGGACGAAAAAGTACTCCGGGAAGGTACAAGAGTTATCCCGTTACAACTGCGGAAAAGCGGGACACATGGCTCGGGACTGTTGCTCTTCCATGAAGGAGCCACTGCCACACTTCTGCTCCAGCCCAACACAAAACTATCCGGGGATGAGCAAATGTTAGGCCAAATGATTTCCCTGATGATCACGACAATCATAGAAAATCAAGAAATAATAGGGAAAAACATAAGTTACACATCTCCCAACACCACCAACACCCCCCCCCCCCCCCTCCCAGTCTTTGGGAGTGGTGGAGAGGGGTAATAAGACCCTGAGAATGAAGTTGAAGAAACTATGTGCCGACCACCCCACTCATTGGCGAGTATGCCTCCAACGTGTCTAATGGTGATCCACTCGACCGCACACAAAGCAACGGGAGTATCACCATATCAGACTATGACCAGGAGACTGATGAGAACCTGACCTTGCCATGCATGAGCCCTCTGCTACAAGGGCCATGTAGTTCTAAGTGGTTGGAAAAGGTAATCGTGTACACAAATCAGATGAATCAGTTTGTAGCACAAATTCTGGGGAAGTCAAAGAAGCAGATCAAGAAATACTGCGGCAAGAAGGTGCGATCATTTCAGTACCAAGTAGGAGGCATGGTTATGGTCCTGTATTATGGCAAAAAAGAGCATGTCGTTCAACGCAAATGGAAGGGGCGATACCCAATTGTGGACCGCTTGTGTCCCGCAGTCTACTTAATTCATTTCTTGGGGTAAAGAAGTTCAAAGTACACAAAGTAGTATCATATTAATCGGCTGAAAACTGTGAAAGAATAAATGCTTCATTGATCTGTTACAGGAAGGCCTGGAATAACCGGACAATCAAGGTATACAATGAGATCGCCTCTCTGCTGGATGGATGTTGGACTATTACTCATTTGGACTACGTTGGTATAAGATTCAACTCTGCAACGCGTAACTGCACATGATGACCAAGGGAATCAAGAGAATGTGAACCTGTGAGCGAGCTGCAACATGATAGTTTACTGTAATCGGTGTATTACATTTCTGAAATGTTAACTCTGTTTCTCTCTCCACAGACGCTGCCAGACCTGCGTATTTCCAGCACTTACTGTTTTATTTGTCAATGGAGGTGAATTCTACGGGAGCAAATGGGAGCGGCAGAAGGGAGAGAGGGTTTTGGGAATGGGTCGATATCGCGGCCACTGCGAGTTAGCTGCCTGGAATAAAATAGACATTGAGGATATGTGGGAACACAATGAGGCCAGAAGGAGACAATTAAAGGGGATTTTAGCAGGAATGAATGAAGGCAAAAATATAATTCACAAATTATCTCAGAACCTGCTGGCAGTTAGGAATGAGGTGAAGATATTCTCACAAATCCAGGATCACATCAATGCAGTAACAAAGGGTAAAGGAGAAACTGAAGGGAATATATCGAAGGCTATTGGCTGCTCAATTTATGGAAGCTATGATGTTAGATCAGATAATGGCTGGCCTTGATGATATTGGGAATAAACAGATTCCATCCTTGTGAATGACAGTATGATCAGGGGTTGGTTCACAGACCATGACCACACCAAAGTGGCCAGGCAGCATGGATTGTCCTATTCAGTGAAAGGAATTAAGGACTATGACAATAAAACCGATAGTCCTGGTCGTGTTAAGGTTACCCCGCCGACAAAGAGAGGATGAATGGAAGGTATTTAGAGTAGAGTTAATTGGGATGATAGACTAAGATGTCCACCCCTCGTATGAAACCTCTCCACCAATTTTGATCAAATGCAATCTAACCTGGGACAGCCTGAACATCGAGTGCTGCTCAGAAAGGGAAGAAGTTTACTTATGCCGCTGTGACGTTCGGAACCCAGGTTGACCTGTGTGTGGGTTCACCCTAGACTAGGAACTACTAGTATGCAATAAGAACGTCCAAAGGTGGGGTGAAAGTAGTGCAAAATATGTCTACCTTCAGATGGAGATGTATTGTGTCACCACTAATGCCCAAACAATGAGGTATGGAGGGGAGGAGTATCCTATTATTGGAACCCACCTTTTGTTTCAAGCCCATCCAGATGACCATAATAGGAGGCAACGTCCTGCTCCCCATGTCAATACATAATGTCACCGAACTGACAATCTATTCCGCCATGCAGGCTGAAGCCCACAAAGCCATTGTGAGCGTTGGACATCCCATACCTCCATATCTCTGAGTCTATGATCAAGAATCGAGAGGGCTACCATCTCACAGAATCACTTGGTAAAATGATGCAAGAAAACAACCAAAGAAGGAAGAAAATAGAACTGTTAGGAGAACAATCATGATGGAATACTATGTATAATGTAGGGAAACGCCCATGGCTCCGAACCTTGTTCCCGCTCGTGGTATTGACCCAAGCAGTAGTGCTAGTAGTAGGAATTTTTATGCTTTACTATCTGAGACAACTTGTATGAAAAGTGAGTCACAAAACGTGTAGTTTAGAGTTCGCAGTTTTGCTTAAAAATAATCAATGAGGGGTTGATATGTCTATCTCCCTTCAAGGTGGGGAATTGTTGGAAATTAAATAAATATACCTTAAAAAATTTTATTAGGATAAGTATAATGAGGACATACTATAAACTAATATCAAGTCGAGGAATAACCAGAAGTAGAGCCAAGTTTCAAACTATGTGTGTCAGAAAAAATACCTTGCAGACTTTAACTGCGTGTGTAGGCTGAAAACACAAAATGTTCTGGGACTGCTAAGAGATAAGCGACTGAAGGAATGAAGCAGACTGAGATAGCTGATACTGAGATGAATGAAGAAGTCATAATAGGGTACACGTCCGTCTGCTCTGGTGAAACACCATAGTGATGAGTATGAATGGGAACCAGGAGGGGTTAATTGGAAAAGAGATAAGATAAAAGAGACCCTCCCGATCAAGTCAGTGCGGCAGAGAAGACAGAACCAAGATGTCAAGGAGAGACAGAGAGAAATCTGAAGACTGGAGACTAAAAGCTGCAGGGAAAAGATGTGTGCTGTTCCATCCAGAACTAATACAGGAGGTATATAGACCACATTAGACTGTAAATCGCTGCCTGAATTTATTGCTTTAGTTTGAGCAAAACTTGATAAACTTGTTCTGACTTTGTCTCAATAAAGTAGATTCACAACTGAACTTTTGTCACATCCAGACCTGTTGTAAGGGGTTAACTACTTACAGTTAACAGATTACAGTTTAGACCAGGCTTTGTGATTCGCCCACTTTAAAGCATGCTGTTACAACCAGGTGAGAAAGCGATCTAGAGGTTTCCTTTCAGCCTTCACCTGATCTTACTGTAACAGGGTTTTGTTTTAAACACGCTGTGTTTTAGCTCTCCCTTTGGTGAATCCTTGTTCACTGCTTTCCAATTAAAAGGCAAAGAAATGAGCACAAACAGGCTTTCTTAGGATTAAAGAAAGAAAGTGAAATTTATTAAAACTTAAACTACAAACTCTAATTCAGTTAACGCCTACGGATATACACCGTGTTCCACGCGAGCATGCATACCTGATATGTACATGCAAATAGAGACAGAAAAGAGCAGAAGAAAATATAAAGTAGAACAGTTTGAGGCAATCTCTGAGGAGGGCTGTAGTCCTTGATTCGAGGTATGGTCTTTTTGTTGGGGCCCAGCATTCTTCTTAAACCTTGTCCACTGTAGGAGACCTTTCTCTCTTGGAGTTCATGTGTCTTCAATGGTTTTCAGTTCTGTGGGAAAGAGATGGAAGCAGGCAGGAGTGGCTGCAGCAAGCCAGCCACGAGAGGTCTTGTCAGTCCAGGAGCAAACAGCTTTCTGAGTTCAAATTCTCAGTGGCAAGTGGAAAAAAAAACTGCAACAGTCAATTAGTCACGTGACTAAACTGGTCTGACCATGTTTGTTTGTGTATTTGGCCATCTTACCAGTCAACCTGGAATGCTAACTCCTCCACCTTCAACATCTGGTAATCAAAAGTCCATTGTGGATTGAATGTATCAGGGAATGGTCTTTTGTCCCTTTTAAGTACTGTCTGTGAATATGCAAATGTCTTTCCAGTCAAGGATCTGGTGTTGCTTTCTTTTAAAAAACAAGTTCTTTCTTTACTCCAGTAGCAGTTTAAAAATCAATGTTCATGTGGAGAAATTAATCTGCCTCATTCTTGGCAGGTGGGGACCTGCATGACAATGCTAAACACCTTAATATTTCCTCCCTCACCACGTTTATCCCATCCAATATTTCATATTCCTCCTCCTCCTAAACTACTTGTCATGTTTTGTCTGCTTTGTCATGCTCTTTTGTGAAAATGGACACAAAGTATTCATTAAGAACAATACCCATGTCTTGCGCCTTCACTCAAAAGTTCACTTTTTGGTGTCTAAATGGTCCTACTCTTTCCTTGCTTATCCACTTACTCTTTGTGTATTGAGAAAACTTTTTGGGGTTTCCTTGATTTTCCTTGCTCCTATTTTTTGGTGTCCTCTCTTTCCTAATTTAGCTTAGAGAAAGAGTATATGAAATTGAAGATAGGGAGAGATTGGGAATGTGGTGTGTCTGAGAGTTTGGGAGTGATGTGTGAGATTGGGGAGAGGGAATGTGATGTGTCAGAGAGTACAGAATGGTGTGTATTGCAGATCCTCCAATCTGAGAGGTATCCAGGCCCTAGCCCACAAGCTTCCGTGGTGCTCCATTGACATACTGAAAGGAAATTGAAACAAGGTGGCCTGGTGTGTCACCGATATGTCAGATGACACACATCCTGTTGTCCATCATTTTGAAGATGTGGTAAACCAATGGTGTCTGAAAAACAGGGGCTATGTGCCCAATTCCTAGATCAAAACCTTCTAGAATAAACAGTTAAAAACTTTAATCTCCTGGAACCCCCTGTGATACTGAACTCAGACACCCCTGCCCTATGCTCCAGCATCACCTGAAACCAGACAGCTTTGCTAAACTGCTGCTCCCAATCCTGGGAGACCCCAGAGTCTCCCCAGAGGCTCCAGACCCTCCCCAATACCTCCAGACCCTCAACAGTGTCACATGTATGGAATAAAACTGTCTATCATCATTAGACTGCACTTTACCTAATATCATTTGCACAGTGGCGCAGTGGTTAGCACCACAGCTCCAGTGATCCAGGTTCAATTCTGGGTACTGCCTGTGTGGAGTTTGCAAGTTCTCCCTGTGCCTGCGTGGGTTTCCTCCGGGAGCTCCGCTTTCCTCCCACAGCCAAAAGACTTGCAGGTTGATAGGTAAATTGGCCATTATAAATTGACCCTAGTATAGGTAGGTGGTAGGGGAATATAGCGACAGGTGAGGATGTGGTAGGAATATGGGATTAGTGTAGGATTAGTATAAATGGGTGGTTAATGGTCGGCACAGACTCGGTGGGCCGAAGGGCCTGTTTCAGTGCTGTATCTCTAAATCAAATCAAAATCAAATCATATTTTGAAAATTTCAACATTCAGAGATCACCACCTTCATATCTTAACAATCAGAATATTAATAACCACTCTGCACAGAAACAAATCAATTACTCCTGGATAAACAGCATAATTCATAATGTAAAAACATTAAAAATCTGCTAATATATTTCAGTTTTTGCAGAAGTGTTCTGCCATGAGGCTGAATTTCTGCCATGAACCTGGGGTTTGAGATTTGCTCTGAGGTCACGGCCAGCAATACAGTCTAACATGTATCTAGCTACCTTGTACAATGCTCCAGATATCCTGCTGAATCCTGCAGAGGAGTTTTACCAGAATGGTACCAGGGATAAAAGACATCAGATATGTGAAGAGATGAAACTGGGATTGTTCTCCTCACAGCAGAGAAGGCTAAGGGGAGATTTTAAATAGGTGATCAAAATCTTGAAATAAGGAGAAACTGCTTCCTGTGGCAGAAGGGTCATTAACCAGAAGATACAGATTTAAAGGTAATTAGCAAAAGAAACATAGGTGACAGGCAGAGACAATTCTTTTTAAACCAAGGCAGTTTTTATGATTGGTGGCGGGAACAGATTTAACAATACATTTCAAAAGGGATTTGATAAATACTTGAAGGGGAAAATTTGTCGGGCAGTGGAGAAAGAGCAGGGTAGTGGGACTACTTGGATAGTCCTTTCAAAGAGCTGGGACAGGCCCGATGGGCCAAATGCCCTTCTTCAGTGTTGTATGATGCTATAATTCCATGAGTTGCCCAACTAACTTGGCCATATTGAGAGCTTCTGCACCGATCACCCACCCACATTAGTGCTTCCTGGTCACCCACCCACATTAGTGCTTCCTGGTCACCCACCCACATTAGTGCTTCCTGCCCCAATTGCTCACCTATCCCAAGTGCTTTCCAGCTTGCCCACCAGCCTGTGCAGAATAACTTTCTCTCCCACATACTTACCTATCTATCGACCTGTAGAATCTGCGTACTTACCAACCAGACTTATCTTTCCAACCATACTGCTTCCTAATGTCCTGGAAGACCAACCCCAGAGCTTTGTACCACTGATATATATGAAGCCGCACCAGCAATTGATGCCTCCCAAGTTGACCACCGTAGCTCTCATGAATGCTTTTTCTCTCCTTGTCCCACTTTCTACCATGAATTCCAATGAATATTTATTTTAATTCAGGCTCATTATATATGATTCTTCCATTTCCTTACCCAGGTCCCTGTACACCTCCTCTCTGGTTTCTTTAAACAATGTATTATAGATAACTTTTGACACATGGAGTTTAAAGGGCTGGTTCTCCCAGACTGCTAATGATAAGAAGTAAGGTAGAGACATTTATCATTTATCACTGGGCCAATGATCTATTTACGTCATTCCTGGATTACCTGGGGCTTCCCTTGGGCCTAAACCCCAGCCTGCAACCATTCCCATGGAAATGAGGCAGCATGAAAGCATTCCTGGCTCTTCAGCTCCATTTCCCTGTCCTTGTTATATTTGCTGTGACTATTCCTGTTCAATTTGAAGAGAAATCTCACTGTTAAACCATTTCACTTTTTCGGGTAATCGTCAAACAAGGATTCCTTTTGTTTACTCACAGCTTGAAGTTACCTTTGTTTCTTCAATTATTTTGCCCTGATATTGTGAAGGAGAGTTATTTCCAATCTGATGAATTTAAGAACTGTTCTGTAAACAAAGTATTTTCAATCTTCACAGATTCGGATCTATCACCAAGCTAAATTCTGGAAACAAATGATTTAGAGCTCCACAAGTTCTTATGAGTTTAAGAATTAAGTTACATTAAGAAGCGACTTTGACCTCCGCTGATGCTGAAGACGTTGTTGTTGGCATCCCTTCATCTCGGGAAGATGATGGACATGCAACAACAACAGTCCATTTAGATGAGGTGTCTTCTCTTGGTTCACTTTTGCTGATGGCTGTGAAGGCCAATCCTTGAGAGGCAGGTTCTGACAGTCAAGACAGCTGTGCAAAGGACAGGGAGATACTGTGCAAACAAACACTAGATCAACTTATGTCAAGAAATCCAAACTACATGTGACAAAGGAAATTTAGGAGCAAATGCATGAAGGGACCAAGCATGCGCCTGTCCCTGTCATCACCAAAGTTGTTCCCCTGAGGTCGACAGATGGTGAAGTACTCACCGACAGAAGTAAACAGATGTTCCACTGGGCTGAACATTGCTGTGAACTGTACTCATCTCCCAATCCATGCATAACAATCTCCGGCAACTTCCTGCCATGGATGAATAAGATGAAGGACCCTCATCACTGGAGTTCGAGAGCCATAGACCACCTAGCGAATAGAAAGACACCCAGTAAGGACGGAATCCCAGCTGAACTTCTCAAGCATGGAAAGTCCCATCTCTTGCCACACATTTATGACTTTCTGCTTCTCTGCTGGAAAGTAGGCTCTTTTCTACAGGAGATGTGAGATGCCAAAATCATCACACGATATGGAAACAAAGGTGATAGAGGAGACTGCAACATCTAGAGGGGCATCTCACTCCTTGGCGTCACGGTGAAGGCCTTTCCTAGGGTCATGCTTAAAAGACACCATTTACTTGCAGGCTGAGTGTACCCAGAAGCAGAGCACAGTTTCTGTGTCAGCAGATCTACTGTGGACATGATCTTCTCCATATGCCAGCAACAAGAGAAGTGTAGGGAACAGAGTATACCCCTTTACCTTACTTTTATAGACCTCACTAAAGCATTCAAAACCATCAGCAGAGTAGGGCTCTACAAGATTTTGGGAAAACCCGGTTGTCCCCTGAAGCTCCTCAGTCTCATCTGTTCCTTCCATGACATAATGTTCTGCTGAAGACTTAAGCTTTAAACAAACTTGCCCCTACTTGTCAAGAGCTTTTCAATGTCTGCACTTCAGCTACTGGTGCAAGCCACTTCCCTCTGGGTTGCCATGGTTTCACTGTATGTCATGTGACAACCTCCTCCATCATAATGTGGAGGGTGATGTTGGCCCTGATTTGAGAGCCCATATAAGGACTGCAAGCTGTTTGAGGCTGGGCGGGGTTAAGCCCAGAAATGAGACATACTGACAGCAATTGTAATCTAAGCCGCCCATCAGAAAACTGACAGGATCTGGTGTATGCTGGTTTCACCGTCTGTCCAATCCCACTCACCATCTGCAGCATAAACACCAGCATAGACCTGATGGGCCAAATGGTCAGTTTCTGTGCTGTATGTTCAAATGTAATTCTATTTAAATGTTGATTCATTTTCCCACATCCTGGAATCTGGAGTGGCTCAGTGGATTGGAAAATCACAAATGTAACAACTCTATTCAAGAAAAGGGGGAGACAGAAAGCAGGAAACTATGGACTGGATTTTACAGCCCCCCCAACGTTGGGAGACATGGCGTGGGTGGCTGGAAAATGCCTCCGGCACAGGCCTGCAGCAGCCTCGATGCTGGGAATGCCCGGCCCGATATTGCCATTGGCAGTGAGGCCTTGTGGCAGCCCCCCTCCACGCCCCCCCCCCCTCCACGACTCTGCGATGGGAGACATATTTACATTGCAAAATTTATTAAATTCAAGGAATTAAGTACTTACCCGCTCCCGCCATCCGCTCTGGTGCAAAATTGGGGCCAGTGGCTGGCACTCCCATGACTTCAGATACCCATCCAGGTATCCAAGGTGGACTACTGATGGGGAGGGGGGAGCAGGTAAGTTTTCCAGTGATGGAGCAGGAGGAGCGGAGTCAATCTAATTTCATTCATCTTGGGGGTGGTGGGAAGGGGCAAAGTTTAAAGTTGATGAACCTTGGGGGGAAAGTTCGGCAGCACAAGGTAAGTGTTTTGTGGGGAGAAGGCAGGTAATTACTTGTGTGTTTATTAGGGGGGCTGGGAGAGGGTTGGGATCACTTTATTTATTTTTTAAAATGAGGATTCCTTTAAAAATTTAAATTGTACTGTAGGGCTCAAAGCCTTTTAACAATGGCATCAGCGCCTGCGCAATGGCACCTGACACCTTTGATAGGAACGGACCACCCATCTCCTTCCCATCATTGGTGGGGGGGTGGGTGGGTGGTGGGTGGTGGTCCACCCCGAATATTTAAATGAGCCTTCGCATTTAATATCGCAGCGGCTCCGCAAAACTTGGCCTGCACGTGTGTGACACCATTGTTTACGGCTGCCACTGTAATTTCAGCCCTATAGGTCAGTTAGACTAACATTTGTCATTGGGAAAATGCTAGAATCCATTATTAAGGAAGTAGTAGCAGGACATTTCGAAAATCCGAATACAATCAGGAATCAAAATCAACATGATTTTATGAAAGGGAAATAACATTTGACAAGTTTATTGGAGTTCTTTAAAGATGGAACAAGCAGGATGGATTAAGGGCAACCAGTAGATGTCGCGTATTTGGATTTCCAAAAGGTATTTGATAAATGCCACATAAAACGTTACTACACATGATATGAACTCATGGAGTTGGGGTGATATTTTAGCATGGATAGACGATTGGCTAACTAACAGGAAACAAAGAGTTGGAAAAAATGGGGCATTTGCAGGTTGGCAAACTGTAACTAGTGGAGTGTCACAGGGATCAGTGTTGGGGCCTCAACTATTTTTGGTCTTTCTTAACGACTTCGATGAAGGGACTGAGTGCATTGTAGTCAAATTTGCAGATGAAACAAAGATAGAAACACAAGTTCTGAGGAGGACACAAAGCGTCTGCAAAAAGATCTAGATAGGTTAAGTGAGTGAGCAAAAATTTGACAGATGGAGACATGATGTGTGAAAATGTGAGTTGACCACTTTGGCAGGAAGAACACAAAAACAGGACATTATTTACATGGACCAAGACCACAGAATCAGAGGGATCTGGGTATCCTTGTACATGAATTACAAAATGTTAGCATGCAGGTACAGCAAGTAATTAGGAAGGCAAATGGAAGGTTGACATTTATTGCAAAGGGGATGGAGTATAAAAGTAGGGAAGGCTTGCTACAACTATACAGGGCATTGGTGATACTGCACCTAGAGTACTGTGTGCAGCTTTAAGGAGGGATATACTTGCATTGGAAGTAGTTCAGAGAATGTTAATTTGGCTGATTCCTGGGATGAAGGGCTTGGCTTATGAGGAAATGTTGAGTAGGTTGGGCTTATACCCATTGGAGTTTAGAAGATTGAGAGGTGATCTTATTGAAATATATAAGACTCTGAGGGGGCTTGACAGGGTAGATGTTGGGAGGATGTTTCCCTTGTAATGGACACAGTTTCAAAATAAGGGGTCTCCCTTTTAAGATGGAGATGAGTGAGGTCGGCAACATGTCCATGTCAGAGGTAAAAATTTTGAGGTCCATGGTAATTTTAGATATCTTGCTCCGAGAAAGACATTTAAAATTACCATGGATCTCAAAGAGGATTGTCCAACGTACAGTCCGCGGGCCAGAATTAGCTCTGCCAAAGATTTCTATCCCACCTGCCAATCCTCAGGAAGTGAGCAGCATCAGGAGACAGCTCCGAATTGACGGCTGCAGAGGTGGACAGTGTAGTTTGTAGCTTTGGTCGATTCCCAGCGACAGCACTGCCCGGGCCGTCACATGACTCCGACTCCCCGAACAATAACTGAACATCTTCAGCCCCTACTTCACATCCATCAACAAATACGCCGAGTTCCTGCAGGGGGGAGATCTGGTGGCAGCTGCAGATACAAGACACTATTGGGGAATGAAGATTTAAACATTCTACTCAATCCAGAAGAGATTTATCCATTTAAAAAAATACATATGCCCTATGAGTAGAGTCATTGAGTTACACAACACAGAAACAGGACCTTTGGCCTATCGTGTCCGTGCCGGCCATCAAGCACCTATCTATTCTAATCTCATTTTCCAGTACTTGGCCCATAGCCTTGTATGCTATGGTGTTTCAAGTTCTCATCTAAATACTTCTTAAATATTATGATGGTTCCTGCCTCTACCACCTCTTCAGGCAGTGTATTCCAGATTCCAACCACCCTCTGGGTGAAAAACCTTTTTCCACAAATCCCCTCTAAACCTCCTGCCCCTTACCTTAAATCTATGCCCCCCTGGTTATTGACACCTCCATTCATAATTTTGTATACCTCAATCAGGTCTCCCCTCAGCCTTCTCTGCTCTAAGGAAAATAACCCTAGCCTATCCAGTCTCTCTTCATAGCTGAAATGCTCCAGCCCAGGCAACATCCTGGTGAATGTACTCTGCATCCTCTCCAGTGCAATTATATCCTTCCTGTAGTGTGGCAACCAGAACTGTACACAGTACTCCAGCTGTGGCCTAACTAGAATTTTATACAGCTCCATCATAACCTCCCTGCTCTTATATTCTATGCCTCAGCTAATAAAGGCAAGTATCCCATATGCCTTCCTAACCACCTTATCTACCTGTGCTGCTGCCTTCAGTGATCTATGGACAAGTAGATCAAGGTCCCTCTGACCTGCTGTACTTCCTACGGTCCTACCATCCATTGTATATTTCCTTGCCTTGTTAGTCCTCCCAAAATGTATCACCTCACACTTCTCAGGATTAAATTCCATTTACCACTGCTCCGCCCAAGTTACCAGCCCATCTATATCATCCTGTGATCTAAGGCTTTCCACCTGACTATTTACGACACCACCAATTTTCGTGTCATCTGCAAACTTACTGATCATACCTCCTAGATTCACATCCAAATCATTAATGTACACTACAAACAGAAAGGATCCCAGCAGCGGTACACCACTGGTCACATGCTTCCAATCTTAAAAACAACCCTCCACTATCACCCTCTGCCCCTGCCACTAAGCCACTTTTGCATCCAATTTGCCAAATTGCTCTGGATCCCATGCAGGACCTTATCAAAAGCCTTACTGAAGTCCATGTAGACTGCATCAACTGCTGTACCCTCATCTGCACACCTAGTCATCTCCTCGAAAAATTCCATCAAATTTGTGAGACACGATCTCCCCCTGACAACGCCATGCTGACTATACCTGATTAATCCATGCCTCGCCAAGTGGAGATTAATCCTGTCTCTCAGAATTTTTTCCTCTAGTTTCCCTACCACTGATGTTAGACTCACCAGCCTGTAATTACCTGGTTTATCCCTGCTACCCTGCTTGAATAATGGCACCACATTCGCTGTCCTCCGTGCTCTGGCACCTCTCCTGTGGCCAGAGAGGATTTGAAAATTTGTGTCAGAGCCCCTGCGATCTCCTCCCTTGCCTCACATAACAGCCTGGGATACATCTCATCTGGGCCTGGGGATTTATACACTTTAAGCCCACTAAAACCACTAATATATCATCCCTTTCCCTGCTAATTTGTTCAAGTATATCACAATCCCCCTCCCTGATCTCTACACCTACTTCGGCCTTCTCCAGAGTGAACACAGATGAAAAGTAATCATTCAAAACCTCACCTACGTCCTCTGGCTCCACACACAGATTGACACTTTGGTCCCTAATGGGCCCTACTCTTTCCCTGATTATCCTCTTGCCATTAATATACTTATAAAACGCCTTGGGATTTTCCTTTATCTTGTCCGCCTGTGTTTTTTCATGCCTCTTCTTCGCTATCCTAATTACTTTTTGAAGTCCCCCCCTAGACTTTCTATACTCCTCTAGGTCCTCCGCTGTTTTTAGCCCTCTGAATTTGCCATCAGCCACCTCTTTTTTCCTTATCCAATCCTCTGTATCCCTTGACATCCAGGGTTTGCTGGACTTGTCGATCCTATCCTTCACCTTTAAGGGAACATGATGGCCCTGAACCCTCACTATTTCCTTTTTGAATGACTCCCACTGGTCTGATGTAGACTTTCCTATGAGTAGCTGCTCCCAGTCCACTTTGGCCAGATCCTGTTTTATCATATTGAAATCGGCCTTCCCCCAATTCAGCACCTTTATTTCCTGTCCATCTTTGTCCTTTTCTATAACTACCTTAAATCTTACAGAGTTATGGTCACTATCTCCGAAATGCTCCCCCACTGAAACTTCTACCACTTGTCCTGCTTCATTCCCTCAGATTAGGTCCAGTACTGCCCCTTCTCTTGTAGGACTTTCTATGTGCTGGCTCAAAAAGCTCTCCTGAATGCACTTTAAGAATTCTGCCACCTTTAAGCCTTTTGCACTATAACTATCCCAGTTAATATTGGTGAAGTTGAAATCCCCCGCGATAATTACCCTATTATTTTTACACCTCTCTGAGATTTGCCTACATATCTGCTCCTCTATCTCTCCCTGACTGTTTGGACACCTGTAGTACACTCCCAGCAAAGTGATTGCCCCCTTTTTGTTTTTAAGTTCTACCCATATAGCCTGATTTGAGGAACCTTCTAAGATATCATTCTTCCTTACTGCAGTAATTGACTCCTTGATCAATAGTGCAATGTCAAACAATGTGTCATAATCAAAGAATTATTACAATTGTAATAACAGATAACACATGGCCCTGTGGCTATATAGAATCCATAATTTTAAAGGATCTTCTGGAAAAGTAAAATAATAACATAACTTTATTTAAAAACTTCTAATTTGTTCACAAATGCTCAGAGGTAAAATATTTAATATATTTGGGACAGCGTTGAAGTGTGATTTGAATCAAAATTTAAACAATTATATATGCTTTTAATAACATCAATAATCTAAATGCTTTTCCCAATATTTGAACATGAAATTTTATTTATTTACCATGAAAATCATATTTTAAAATAATTATTGAAATAGAAAATGGGTATTTATCATCAAACAATAGTCATCATCTGCTGCTGTTTCTAAAGATACAATGCCAATTTCCTAATTAAATCAAGAATTCATATCAGGTGAGCCATATCATCGACACACATGAGTACCTGCAACTGGATGTAATTCATGGGATTAATATTAATGTATAAAAGGAAGGAACCACTAATCTCTGCAGGTCTCTGTCTAACTCCAGACTAGATTTTCATACATACAAACATATGCAAATGACAGACAGGAAAAGACTGTCCATCTACTTGTGATGTATTACGCATTATACTCCCTCCCCACCCAGAGCCATGTAACCTGGGAGATGTCAAAATCCAGGCCAATTAAGTGAAGAAAAGATTTGGACTGTTCTTCTTGACCCCTTTAGGTGATTGAAACTAGTCACAGAGATCACATTAGCCCTGATTTATATTACAGGGTACCTACCTCCAGTAGATGGTGATCTCCACCCCAGACACAAGCCCAGCTCTCTCTTGCAGGACTACAGTGCATCATCATTTACTGCAAGAGCTGGCAACTGGTTCCACATATTCACTAATATGTGGGAAAAGAAGAACTGCCTAACATCCAACCTAGCTCTGCCATAAGTATACAGCCCCATTTCTTTGAGCATTTCTGGATAACTGTAATGTTTTAAACTAGGTATCAATAATATATACTTCCTCTGCCCCTCTCCAATACCTTCAATATCCCTCAACATGTGAGGAGACCAGAATTGAATGCTGTATTCTAATCAAGGTCTTATACAAGGACAAAATGGTATGCTTTGTTTAGTTGTGAATTGTCCTGTGATATAACCTAGAACCTTGTTTACGATAGCTTGACGGTACTGTTCATGTAACTTTAATCAATGTGTTGCCTCAGTGTCTTATCCAAATCTATCAAAACATGTCCTTTGATTCATCGTACTGTTTAGCAGCACATATTGCTGTGAACAGCTTTTGTCAAGAATAAAAAGTGTCAAAACAAGATCCAGATCATTCTTGACAGATGGGCATCTATATACTCTGCATTACAATATCAAGTGTGCGGGCAGACATAGCTGGGAAGAACAATGCCAGGTATCTCACTAAATCAGTGTTCAACATTGTAACAAAAAGCTAATAAATTAGTCTTCTCATTTAAAACTTGTTCATAAAAATGTACTTTTTTGTTGTTTGGATTAATAGTAAGATAAATTTCTAATGCCTTTATCTTTCTGAAATTTGCTCACTGGCCCCCATGTAGGACAAAAATTGTAATGTGGCCCCTAACGCGACTAGGTGGATACCCCTGATCCAAGCCTGGCGGCTGGGTTATTTTCAAACACATGTTGAAAAGCTTGGAGCAAGCATTTAAAATTACCAGGAGTGAAATTAATTAGAAAGAATTGGGATCATCGGGGTATCGAACTCGGTCCTGGTTGGCTACATGCTAATGAAATGTAAACACATGGTTTAGCGAGCTCTATTCTGTCAATAAAGGTAATTCACATTGGCATTGCATACTGTTTTGCTTGCTAGCTAGCTAATACAATAGTGCTGGTGTCCATTGATGTTTGTATGCTTAGCTCCTTTACTTACAGGGAGAAATTGTTTTAAATCGGACTGTGCTTTGATGGCATTAGGTTGGCTATGTTAAACAGGCAGATATCCATTCACCAACATGAGGAAGCCAATGACAGTCTCTGATCCATAACTGTTTTATTGACAATTCATAGTTCAGTCCAAATATCAGTTCCCACTCTTCCCTTCTGAACTAACTCTCTGTCCAGAGGTAATTCCCCCCAAAACTGGGCAAAAACCCAGCCCTGAAATGCAAAACCATAATGAGCATCACCTGCTCCCTATTAACACTGAAATGAGTCCTGTTTAATTAAAGGGACCCACATTTTCAATATTGTCAGGTTACACACTTTATATGCAGATTAATTGCCTCCATGTCTGTGGCAGTGTCAATAATTTTGTCACATGTTAGTGGTGCAACATGTTTGTGCCTATCCCTGGTGAACAATATACAATCTCACTCCCTGGTGAACGAGTATACAATCTCACTCCCTGGTGAATAATATAGAATCTAACTCCCTGGTAAATAATTGAAGCCCCAACACACGTACTTGTGGGATACCACTAGCCCCATACTGCCAATTAGAGTATCTGCACATGATCCCGAAGCTGTTTCCTGCTGCACAGTCAATTTCAGAACCAGGTCAATATATTACCTTCAATTCCATGAGCTTCAACTTTAGCCAAAAGTCTGTTATGAGGGATTTTATCAGATGCTTTCCTGAAGTCTAGTCTCTGATGACCTAGTACACAATCTCATCCCCTGGTGAATTCGTCTGCAATCTCACCCCTGGTGAACTGGTATGCAATCTCACTCCTGGTGAACTGGTATGCAATCTCACCCCTGGTGAACTGGTATGCAATCTCACTCCTGGTGAACTAGTATAAAATCTCACCCCCTGGTGAACTCGTATACAATCTCAATCCCTGGTGCACTAGTATGCAATCTCACTCCCTGGTGAACTAGTAAAAAATTCACCCACTGGTGAACAAGTATACAATCTCACCCCGAGTGAACTAAGTATGCAGTTTCAACCCCAGGTGAACTAGTATACAATCTAATCCCCTGGCGAACTGGTATACAATCTCACTCCCTAGTGAACTAGTAGGCAGTCTCACCCCTAGGTGAACTAGTATACAATCACGCTCCCTGGCAAACTGGTGTACAATCTCATTCCCTGGAGAACTGGTATACAAACTCACCCCCTGGTCAACTAATATACAATCTCAATCCCTGGTGCATTCGTATACTAACTCGCTCCCTGATGAACTAATATGCAGTCTCACTCCCTGGTGAACTAGGATACAATCTCACTCTGTGGCGAACTAGGATACAATCTCACTCTCTGGCAAATTAGTACACAATGTCATTCCTTGATGAACTAGTATACAATCTCACTGCCTGACAAACTAGTATGCACTCTCAAACCTTGGCGAACGAGTATACAATCTCACTCCTTGACGAGCGATATACGATCTCATCCCTGGTGAACAGTATACAATCTCACTCCCTGGTGAATAATATAGAATCTCACTCCCTGGTGAATAATATACAATCTCACTCCCTGGCGAACTAGTATACAAACTGACCCACTGGTGAACTGGTATACAAATGCACTCCCTGGCAAACTTGTATACAATTAGGGCGGCACAGTGGTTAGCACCGCAGCCTCACAACTCCAGCGACCCAGGTTCAGTTCTGGGTACTGCCTGAGTGGAGTTTGCAAGTTCTCCCTGCGTCTGCGTGGGTTTTCCGGTTTCCTCCCAAAGACTTGCAGGTTAATAGGTAAATTGCCCATTGTAAATTGCCCTTAGTGTAGGTAGGGAATATGGGATTAATGTAGGATTAGTATAAATGGGTGGTTGATGGTCAACACAGACTCGGTGTGCTGAAGGGATTGTTTCAATGCTGTATGACTCTAATATCACTCCCTGGTGAACTAATATGCAGTCTCATTCCCTGGTGAACTACAAAACAATCTCACTCCTAGGTGTACTAGTATACAAACTCACCCCCAGGCGAACTAAGATGCAATCAAACTGCCCAGCAAACTAGTATACGATCTCACTTCCTGGTGAATTAGGACACAATCTGACCCTTGGTGAACATGTATACAATCTCACCCCCTGACAAACTAGTATTCAATCCCACTCCTTGGCGAACAATGTGCATCGTATTCCCAGGCGAACTTGTATACAATCTCACCCTTGCTGAACAATATACAATCTGACCCCCGGTGAACTAGTATACAATCTCAATCCCTGGAGAGCTAGTATGAAGTCTGACTCCCTGGTGAATTAGTAAAAAACTCATCCACTGAAAAACTAGTAGACAATCTCATCCCCTGGTTATCTTGTATACAATCTCCCTCCCTGGCGAACCAGTATACAAACTCACCCTCTGGTGAACAATATATAACCTCATTGCCTGGCGAACATGTATACAATCTCATCCCCTCATGAATTATATACCATCTCACTCCCTGCTGAACAATATACAATCTCACTCCCTGGCGCATTTGTATACAATCGCACCCCACTGGTGAATAATATACAATCTCACTCCCTGGCAAACTAGAATACAATCTCAATTCCTGGTGAACTGGAATACCATCTCAGCCCCTGGTGAACAAGGATACAATCACACTCCCTGTTGAACTAAGATTCAATCTCTGCCTTGCAGAACATATATAGAATCTCACCCCTGGTGAACTAGTAAACAATCTCACCCCTGGTCAACTAGTATACAATCTCACCCCTGGTCAACTAGTATACAATCTCACCCCCGGTGAACTAGTAAACAATCTCACCCCCGGTGAACTAGTATACAATATCACCTCCGGACAATTGGTATACAATCGCACCCCAGGCAAACTAGTATGCAATCTGAACCTCTGGTGAACTAGTATACAATCTCACCCCCTGGCGAACTTGTATACAATCTCACCCCTGGTAAACTAGTGGTCAATCTCACCACTGGTAAACTAGTGTACAACATCATCCCTGGAAAACTAGTAGACCATCTCACTCTCTGGTATACTGGTGTACAATCTCACCCCTGGTAAAGTAGTAAACAATCTGACACCTCGGCGAATTTATATACAATCTTACCTCTTGGTGAATTAGTATGCAATCTCACTCCCTGGCGAACTAGTATACAAACTCACAAAAATAAAAGCAAAATACTGCGGATGCTGGAAATCTGTAATAAAAACAAGAAATGCTGGAACCACTCAGCAGGTCTGGCAGGTCTGCTTCTCTTTCCACAGATGCTGCCAGTATACAATCTCACCCCTGGTAAACTAGCAGGTAATCTCACCCCTGGTAAGCAGTATACAATCTCACCCTTGGCAAACATGTATACAGTCTCAAACCCTGGCAAACTAGTAAACTATCTCACTTGTTGGTAAACTATTATAGAATCTCACCTCCGAGTGTACAAGCTCACTCCCTGGTGAACTAGGAAGCAATCTCACCCCCTGGTGAACCAGAATACAAACTCACTCCATGGAAAACTAGTATGTAGTCTCACTCCCTGCTGAACTAAGATACAATCTCACCCATGATGAACGAGTGTACAACCTCATTCCCTGATACATTAGTATACAATCTCACCAATGATGAACGAGTGTATAATCTCATTCCCTGATAAACTAGTATACCATCTCACCCCTGGTCAACTAATATACAATCTCACTTCCTGGCGAACTGGTGTACAATCTCATTCCCTGGAGAACTAGTATACAAACTCACCCCCGGTCAACTAGTATACAATCTCACTCCCTGGTGCATTAGTATACTAACTCATTCCCTGGTGAACTAGTATACAATCTCACTCCCAGGTCAACAATATACAATATAATTCCCTGGCGAACTAGGATACGAACTCACCCTCTGGTGAACTAGTATGCAATCTCACTCCTTGGCGAACCTGTATACAATCTCACGCCCTGGTGAATAAAATACAATCTCACTCCCAGGTGAACTAGTATACAGTCTCACCCCTGATAAACTAGTATACAGTCTCACTCCCTGACGAACTAGCATACAATATCACTCCCTAGCAAACAGGTATACAAAGAACAAAGAACAGTACAGCACAGGAACAGGCCATTCGGGCCTCCAAGTCTGCGCTGATCTTGATGCCTGTCTAAACTAAAACCTTATGCACTTCTGGGACCCTATCCCTCTATTCCCATCCTATTCATGTATTTGTCAAGATGCCACTTAAACGACGCTATCGTACCTGCTTCCACCACCTCCCCCAGCAGCAAGTTCCAAGCACTCACCACCCTCTGTGTAAAGAACTTGCCTCGCACATCCCCTCTAAATTTTGCCCCTCGCACCTTAAACCTATGTCCCCTAGTAACTGACTCTTCCACCCTGTGAAAAAGCTTCTGTCTATCCACTCTGTCCATGCCACTCATAACTTTGTAAACCTCTATCAGGTCACCCCTCCACCTCCGTCGTTCCAATGAAAACAACCCGAGTTTATCCAACCTCTCCTCATAGCTAATGCCCTCCAGACCAGGCAACATCCTGGTAAACCTCTTCTGTACCCTCTCCAAAGCCTCCACATCCTTCTGGTAGCGTGGCGACCAGAATTGCACGCAATATTCTAAGTGTGGCCTAACTAAGGTTCTGCACAGCTGCAGCATGACTTGCCAATTTTTATACTCTATGCCCCGACCAATGAAGGCAAGCATGCCGTATGCCTTCTTGAGTACCTTATCCACCTGCGTTGCCACTTTCAGTGACCTGTGGACCTGTACACCCAGATCTCTCTGCCTGTCAATACTCCTAATGGTTCTGCCATTTACTGGATACTTCCCACCTGTATTAGATCTTCCAAAATGCATTACCTCACATTTCTCCGGATTAAACTCCATCTGCCATTTCTCCACCCAAGTCTCCAACCAATCTATATCCTGCTGTATCCTCTGACAATCCTCATCACTATCCGCAACTCCACCAACCTTTGTGCCATTCACAAACTTATTAATCAGACCGGCTACATTTTCCTCCAAATCATTTATATATACTACAAACAGCAAAGGTCCCAGCACTGATCCCTGCGGAACACCACTAGTCACACCCCTCCATTCAGAAAAACACCCTTCCACTGCTACCGTCTGTCTTCTATGACAGAGCCAGTTCTGTATCCATCTTGCCAGCTCACCTCTGATCCCGTGTGACTTCACCTTTTGTACCAGTCTGCCATGAGGGACCATGTCAAAGGCTTTACTGAAGTCCATATAGACAACATCCACTGCCCTTTCTTCATTAATCATTTTCGCCACTTCCTCAAAAAACTCGATCAAGTTAGTGAAACACGACCTCCTCTTCACAAAACCATGCTGCCTCTCGCTAATAAGTTCATTTGTTTCCAAATGGGAGTAAATCCTGTCCCGAAGAATCCTCTCTAATAATTTCCCTACCACTGACGTAAGGCTCACTGGCCTATAATTTTCTGGATTATCCTTGCTACCCTTCTTAAACAAAGGACCAACATTGGCTATTCTCCAGTCCTCTGGGACCTCACCTGTCGCCAATGAGGATACAAAGATTTCAGTCAATACCCCAGCAATTTCTTCCCTTGCCTCCCTCAGTATTCTGGGGTAGATCCCATCAGGCCCTGGGGACTTATCTACCTTAGTGCTTTGCAAGACACCCAACACCTCCTCCTTTTTGATAACAACATGACCCAGACTATCTACACTCCCTTCCCTAGACTCATCATCCACCAAGTCCTTCTCTTTGGTGAATACTGATGCAAAGTACTCATTTAGTACCTCGCCCATTTCCTCTGGTGCCACGCATAGATTCCCTCCTCTGTCCTTGAGTGGGCCAACCTTTTCCCTGGTTACTCTCTTGTCCTTTATATACGTATAAAAAGCCTTGGGATTCTCCCTCACTCACAATCTCACTCCCTGGTGAAAACCAGTATACATTCACACCCCTGGTAAACCAGAATACAGTTTCAGTCCCTGGCGAACTAATATGCAGCCTCATTCCCTGGTGAACTATGATACAATCACACCCCTGGTGAACCAGTATGCAATCTCCCAGGTGTACTAGTATACAAATTCAGTTCCTGACGAACATATATACAATCTCACCCCCTCATGAATGATATACCATCTCAGCCCCTGGTGAACTAGAATACAATCTCAATCCCTGGCGAACTAATATACCATCTCAGCCCCTGGTGAACAAGGATACAATCACACTCCCTGTTGAACTAAGATTCAATCTCTGCCTTGCAGAACATGTATACAATCTCATCACAATATGGTGAACTATACCATTTTACACCTGGTGAACTAGTATGCAATCTCACTCCCTGGTGTAGTAGTATACAATCTCACTCCCTGGCAAACCTGTATACAATCTGACCCCCTGGTGAACAAGATACAATCTCATTCCCTGGCAAATTAGTATACACTCTCACCCTCTGGTGACCGAGTATACAATCTTATTCCCTGGTGAACTGCGATACAATTTCACACCTGGTGAACTAGTATGCAATCTCACTCCCTGGTGAACTAGTATACAATCTCACCCTCTGGTGAACTAGTATACAATCTCACTCCCTAGTGAAAAATATACAATATCAATCCCTCGCTAACTGGTGTACAATCTTGCCCCTGGGCGAAATATGATACGATCTCACTCCTGACGAACTAGTATACACTCACTCTCCGGCAAACGAGTATACACTCTCACTCGCTGAAGAACTAGAATACACTCGCACTCCCAGGCGAACTAGTATACAATCTCACTCCCTGATAAACTAACATACAATCTCACCCCCTGGCAAACTTGTATGCAATCTCACCCACTGCCGAACTAGTATACAATCTCACTCCCTGATAAACTAACATACAATCTCACGCCCTGACGAACTAGAATACAATCTCACTCCCTGGCGCATTGGTATGCAATCTCACCCCCTGGAGAACTAGTATACAATCTCACCATCTTCTGAACAAGAATACAATCTCACTGCCTGGCAAACATGTATCCAATCTTACTCCTGGTGAACTCGTATACAATCTCACTCCCTGGTGAACAAGGAGACAATCTCACTCCCTGGTGAACAAAGAACAAAGAACAAAGAAAATTACAGCACAGGAACAGGCCCTTCGGCCCTCCAAGCCGACGCCGATCCAAATCCTCTATCTAAACCTGTCGCCTATTTTCGAAAGGGTCTGTATCTCTTTACTTCCTGCCCATTCATGTGTCTGTCTAGATACATCTTAAAAGACGCTATCGTGCCCGCTGGCAATGCGTTCCATGCACCCACCACCATCTGCGTAAAGAACTTTCAACGCAGATCCCCCCTAAACCTTTCCCCTTTCACTTTGAACTCGTGTCCCCTTGTAATTGAATCCCCCACTCTGGGAAAAAACTTCTTGCTATCCACCCTGTCTATACCTCTCATGATTTTGTACACCTCAATCAGGTCCCCCCTCAACCTCTGTCTTTCGAATGAAAATAATCCTAATCTACTCAACCTCTCTTCATAGCTAGCGCCCTCCATACCAGGCAACATCCTGGTGAACCTCCTCTGCACCCTCTCCAAAGCATCCACATCCTTTTGGTAATGTGGCGACCAGAACTGCACGCAGTATTCCAAATGTGGCCGAACCAAAGTCCTATACAACTGTAACATGACCTGCCAACTCCTGTACTCAATACTCCATCCGATGAAGGAAAGCATGCCATATGCCTTCTTGACCACTCTATTGACCTGCGTTGCCACCTTCAGGGAACAATGGACCTGAACACCCAAATCTCTCTGTTCATCAATTTTCCCCAGGACTTTTCCATTTACTGTATAGTTCACTCTTGAATTGGATCTTCCAAAATGCATCACCTCGCATTTGCCCTGATTGAACTCCATCTGCCATTTCTCTGCCCAACTCTCCAGTCTATCTATATTCTGCTGTATTCTCTGACAGTCCCCTTCACTATCTGCTACTCCACCAATCTTAGTGTCGTCTGCAAACTTGCTAATCAGACCACCTATACTTTCCTCCAAATCATTTATGTATATCACAAACCACAGTGGTCCCAGCACGGATCCCTGTGGAACACCACTGGTCACACGTCTCCATTTTGAGAAACTCTCTTCCACTGCTACTCTCTGTCGCCTGTTGCCCAGCCAGTTCTTTATCCATCTAGCGAGTACACCTTGGACCCCATGCGCCTTCACTTTCTCCATCAGCCTACCATGGGGAACCTTATCAAATGCCTTACTGAAGTCCATGTATACGACATCTACAGCCCTTCCCTCATCAATCAACTTTGTCACTTCCTCAAAGAATTCTATTAAGTTGGTAAGACATGACCTTCCCTGCACTAAACCATGTTGCCTATCACTGATAAGCCCATTTTCTTCCAAATGGGAATAGATCCTATCCCTCAGTATCTTCTCCAGCAGCTTCCCTACCACTAACGTCAGGCTCACCGGTCTATAATTACCTGGATTATCCCTGCTACCCTTCTTAAACAAGGGGACAACATTAGCAATTCTCCAGTCCTCCGGGACCTCACCCGTGTTTAAGGATGTTGCAAAGATATCTGTTAAGGCCCCAGCTATTTCCTCTCTCGCTTCCCTCATAAACCTGGGATAGATCCCATCCGGACCTGGGGACTTGTCCACCTTAATGCCTTTTAGAATACCCAACACTTCCTCCCTCCTTATGCCGACTTGACCTAGAGTAATCAAACATCTGTCCCTAACCTCAACATCCGTCATGTCCCTCTCCTCGGTGAATACCGATGCAAAGTACTCGTTTAGAATCTCACCCATTTTCTCTGACTCCACGCATAACTTTCCTCCTTTGTCCTTGAGTGTGCCAATCCTTTCTCCAGTTACCCTCTTGCTCCTTATATATGAATAAAAGGCTTTGGTATTTTCCTTAACCCTGTTTGCTAAAGATATTTCATGACCCCTTTTAGCCCTCTTAATTCCTCGTTTCAGATTGCGCCGACAATCCCAATATTCTTTCAAAGCTTTGTCTTTCTTCAGCCACCTAGACCTTATGTATGCTTCCTTTTTTCCTCTTAGCAAGTCTCACAATTTCACCTGTCATCCATGGTTCCCTAATCTTGCCATTTCTACCCCTCATTTTCACAGGAACACTAATCAACCTCTCTTTAAAAGCCTCCCACACATCGAATGTGGATTTACCTTCAAACAGCTGCTCCCAATCTACATTCCCCAGCTCCTGCCGAATTTTGGTATAGTTGGCCTTCCCCCGATTTAGCACTCTTCCTTTAGGACCACTCTCGTCTTTGTCCATGAGTATTCTAAAACTTACGGAATTGTGATCACTATTCCCAAAGTAGTCCCCTACTGAAACTTCAACCACCTGGCCCGGCTCATTCCCCAACAGCAGGTCCAGTATGGCCCCTTCCCGAGTTGGACTATTTACATACTGCTCGAGAAAACCCTCCTGGATGTTCCTTACAAATTCTGCTCCATCTCGACCTCTAACCCTAAGTGAATCCCAGTCAATGTTGGGAAAATTAAAATCTCCTATCACCACCACCCTGTTGCTCCTACATCTTTCCATAATCTGTTTACATATTTGTACCTCTATCTCACGCTCGCTGTTGGGAGGCCTGTAGTACAGCCCCAACATTATTACCGCACCCTTCCTATTTCTGAGTTCTGCCCATATTGCCTCACAGCTCGAGTTCTCCATAGTGCCTTCCTTCAGCACAGCTGTGATATCCTCTTTGACCAGTAATGCAACTCCTCCACCCCTTTTACCTCCCTCTCTATCCCGCCTGAAGCATCGGTATCCTGGGATATTTAGTTGCCAATCATGCCCTTCCCTTAACCAAGTCTCAGTAATAGCAATAACATCATACTCCCAGGTACTAATCCAAGCCCTAAGTTCATCTGCCTTACCCACTACACTTCTTGCATTAAAACAAATACACCTCAGACCACCAGTCCCTTTGCTTTCATCATCTGCTCCCTGCCTACTCTTTCCTTTAGTCACGCTGACTTCATTATCTAGTTCCTTCCAGGCTTTAGGTACTACCTCCTTACTCTCCACTGACCTCATTTGGTTCCCATCCCCCTGCCACATTAGTTTAAACACTCCCCAACAGCGTTAGCAAAAGCACTCCCAAGGACATTGGTTCCAGTCCGGCCCAGGTGTAGACCGTCCAATTTGTAATAGTCCCACCTCCCCCAGAACCGGTCCCAATGTCCCAAAAATCTGAACCCCTCCCTCCTGCACCATCTCTCAAGCCACGCATTCATCCTGACTATTCTTTCATTTCTACTCTGACTATCACGTGGCACTGGTAGCAATCCTGAGATTACTACCTCTGAGGTCCTACTTTTTAACTTGGCTCCTAACTCCCTAAATTCTGCTTGTAGGACCTCATCCCGTTTTTTACCTATATCATTGGTGCCTATGTGCACAACGACAACTGGTTGTTCACCCTCCCCCTTCAGAATGTTCTGCAGCCGATCTGAGACATCCCTGACCCGTGCACCTGGGAGGCAACATACCATTCGGGAGTCTCATTTTCGACCACAGAACCGCCTATCTACTCCCCTTACAATCGAATCCCCTATGACTATAGCCCTTCCACTCTTTTTCCCGCCCTTCTGAACAGCAGAGCCAGCCACAGTGCCATGAACCTGACTACTGCTGCCTTCCCCTGGTGAGCCATCTCCCTCAACAGTATCCAAAACGGTATACCTGTTGTGGAGGGAGATGACCGCAGGGGACACCTGCGCTGCCTTCCTGCTCTTTCTCTGCCTTTCTGCCTCAGCAATCCTAATCTGCGGTGTGACCAATTCGCTAAACGTGCTATCCACGACCTCCTCAGCATCGCGGATGCTCCAAAGTGAGTCCATCCGCAGCTCCAGAGCCGTCATGCGGTCTAACAAGAGCTGCAGCTGGACACACTTCCTGCACGTGAAGGAGTCAGGGACATCAGCCATGTCCCTGAGCTCCCACATTGAGCAAGAGGAGCATGTCACGGGTCTGAGATCTCCTGCCATTTTTAATCTTAAGCTTAAACTTAGTTAAATGCAAAAGGAACGAAAAGTTTTTAACCAATCACACGATAAAAAAAGGGAAATAGAAAAAGCCTTACCTTATCTACACACCACCGAGTCCTTTTTTTTTTGGTTAGAGGAGGAGGGCGGGTGGGAGACACTACAGGTGTAGTGTCTCAGGTACAGAAACGGCCCAAATATATAGTGTTTTACTTACCCAGCAGCCCCCTGGTCTCCGCCGAAAACAAAAAGAAATTAAGTTTACTTTAAACTGACCTTCCCAGATGCTCACTCACACGCACGCTCAGCTCCCGAAAAAGCTGCTGCAATGAAAGGCAAGTTATTTTAAACGGCCCAAATATTTAGGGTTTTACTTATCCAGCAGCCCACTGGTGAACTAGTACACAATCTCACACTTGGTGAACATGTGTACAATCTCACTCTCTGGTGATCTTGGAGACAATCTGACCCCCTGCTGACCAATATACAATTTTATTTCCTGGCGAACTTATATACATTCTCAACCCCTGCTGAACAGTATGCAACCTCGCCCCTGGCGAACTCGTGAACAATCTCAATCCCTGACTAAGTAGTATACAATCCCATCCCCAGGCAAACTAGGATACAGTCTAACTGCCTGGCAAGCTAGTATACAGTCTCACTCCCTGGTGAACAAGGATATAATCTCACCCCCTGGTGAACAAGGATATAATCTCACTCCCTGGTGAACTAAAATCTCTGCATTGATGAACATGTATACAATCTCACCTCTTGTGAACTTGTGTACAATCTCACCCACTGGACTACTAGTATAGAATATCACTCCCTGGCAAATAATATACATCTCATTCCCTGGCTAACTTGTATACAATCTCAGCCCCTGATTCAATAATATGCAATCTCACTCCTTGATGAACTAGTATACAATCTCACACCAGTGGTACAATATACAATCTCATTGCCTGGCGAAATTGTATACAATCTCACCCCCTGGTGAATAATACACAATTTCACTCTCTGGTGAACTAGGATACAACCTCACTACCTGGTGTACTTGTATACAATCTCGCCCCTGGTAAACTAGTATTCAATCTCACCCCCTGGTGAACTAGTATACAATCTCAGTCCCTGACTAAGTAGTATACGATCTCGCCCCCAGATGAACTAGGATATAATCTCGATCACTGATGAACTAGTATGCAATCTCACTCTCTGGTGAACTAGGATACAATCTTAATCACTGGCGAACTAGTATACAATCTCACCCCCTGGTGAACTAATCAACCATCTCACCCCCTGGTGAACAAGGATATAATCTCACTCCCTGGTGAACTAAAATTCAATCTCTGCCTTGCTGAGCATGTATACAATCTCGCCTCTTGTGAACCTGTGCACAATCTCACCCACTGGACTACTAGTATGGAATCTCACTCCCTGGCGAATAATATTCATCTCATTTCCTGGCAAATTTGTAGACAATCTCACCCCCTGATTGAATAATATAGAATCTCACTCCCTGGTGAACTAATATACAATCTCAACCCCTGCTGAGCAGTACACAATCTCATTTCCTGGCGAACTTGTCTACAATCTCACCCCCTGGTGAATAATATACAGCCTCACCCCCTGGTGAATTAGGATACATTCTCAATCCCTGTTGAACAGGGATATAAATTCACTCACTGGTGAACTGGGATTCAGTCACTGCCTTGCTGAACTAGTATACAATCTCATCCCCTGGTGACAAGGATACAATCTCAACCCTGGTGAATTAGTATACAATCTCACCTCCGGTCAACTAGTATACAATCTCACTCCCAGGTCAACAATATGCAATATAATTCCCTGGTGAACTAGCATACAAATTCACCCTCTGGTGAACTAGTATACAATTTCACTCCTTGGTGAACCTGTATACAATCTCACCCCCTGGCGAATAAAATACAATCTCACTCCCAGGTGAACTAGTATACAGTCTCACCCCTGATAAACTAGTATACAATCTCACTCCCTGACCAACTAGTGTACAATATCACTCCCTGGCGAACAAGTATATAAAGAACAAAGAACAGTACAGCACAGGAGCAGGCCATTCGGGCCTCCAAGTCTGCGCCGATCTTGATGCCTTTCTAAACTAAAACCTTATGCACTTCTGGGACCCTATCCAGAGGCAGAAAGGACATTTGAGGACTTGTCTACTGAGGTAGTATGGGCCGAGGTTCGAAACAGGAGAGGAGAGGTCACCCTGTTGGGAGTCTTCTGTAGACCTCCGAATAGTTCCAGAGATGTAGAGGAAAGGATAGTGAAGATGATTCTCGATAGGGGCGAGAGTAACAGGGTAGTTGTTATGGGGGACTTTAACTTTCCAAATATTGACTGGAAATACTATAGTACGAGTACTTTAGATGGGTCAGTTTTTGTCCAGTGTGCAGGAGGGTTTTCTGACACAGTATGTAGACAGGCCAACCAGGGGCGACGCCACATTGGATTTGGTACTGGGTAATGAACCCGGCCAGGTGTCAGATTTAGATGCAGGTGAGCACTTTGGTGATAGTGATCACAATTCGGTTAGGTTTACCTTAACGATGGGCAGGGACAGGTATATACCGCAGGGCAAGAATTATAGCTGGGGGAAAGGAAATTATGATGCGATTAGGCAAGATTTAGGATGTGTAGGATGGGGAAGGAAACTGCAGTGAAGGGCACAATCGAAATGTGGAGCTTATTCAAGGAGCAGCTACTGCGTGTCCTTGATAAGTATGTACCTGTCAGGCAGGGAGGAAGTTGTCGAGCGAGGGAGCCGTGGTTTACTAAAGAAGTTGAAGCGCTTGTCAAGAGGAAGAAGAAGGCTTATGTAAGGATGAGACGTGAAGGCTCAGTTGGGGCGCTTGAGAGTTACAAGCTAGCCAGGAAGGATCTAAAGGGAGAGCTAAGAAGAGCGAGGAGAGGACATGAGAAGTCATTGGCGGATAGGATCAAGGAAAACCCTAAGGCTTTCTATAGGTATATCAGGAATAAAAGAATGACTAGAGTTAGATTAGGGCCAATCAAGGATAGGAGTGGGAAGTTGTGTGTGGAATCAGAGGAGATAGGGGAAGCGTTAAATGAATATTTTTCGTCAGCATTTACAGTAGAGAAAGAAAATGTTTTCAAGGAGAATACTGAGATTCAGACTACTAGGCTAGATGGGATTGAGGTTCTCAAGGAGGAGGTGTTAGCAATTTTGGAAAGTGTGAAAATAGATAAGTCCCCTGGGCCAGATGGGATTTATCCTAGGATTCTCTCGGAAGCCAGGGAGGAGATTGCAGAGCCTTTGTCCTTGATCGTTATGTCGTCATTGTCGACAGGAATAGTGCCAGAAGACTGGAGGATAGCAAATGTTGTCCCCTTGTTCAAGAAGGGGAGTAGAGACAGCCCTGTAATTATAGACCTGTGAGCCTTACTTCAGTTGTGGGTAAAATGTTGGAAAGGGTTATAAGAGACAGGATTTATAATCATCTTGAAAAGAATAAGTTCATTAGCGATAGTCAGCATGGTTTTGTGAAGGGTAGGTCATGCCTCACAAACCTTATTGAGTTTTTCGAGAAGGTGACCAAACAGGTGGATGAGGGTAAAGCAGTGGATGTGGTGTATATGGATTTCAGTAAGGCGTTTGATAAGGTTCCCCACGGTAGGCTATTGCAGAAAATACGGAAGTATGGGGTTGAAGGTGATTTAGAGCTTTGGATCAGAAATTGGCTAGCTGAAAGAAGACAGAGGGTGGTGGTTGATGGCAAATGTTCATCCTGGAGTTTAGTTACTAGTGGTGTACCGCAAGGATCTGTTTTGGGGCCACTGCTGTTTGTCATTTTTATAAATGACCTGGGAGAGGGTGTAGAAGGGTGGGTTAGTAAATTTGCGGATGACACGAAGGTCGGTGGAGTTGTGGATAGTGCCGAAGGATGTTGTCGGGTACAGAGGGACATAGATAGGCTGCAGAGCTGGGCTGAGAGATGGCAAATGGAGTTTAATGCGGAAAAGTGTGAGGTGATTCACTTTGGAAGGAGTAACAGCAATGCAGAGTACTGGGCTAATGGGAAGATTCTTGGTAGTGTAGATGAGCAGAGAGATCTTGGTGTCCAGGTACATAAATCCCTGAAAGTTGCTACCCAGGTTAATAGGGCTGTTAAGAAGGCATATGGTGTGTTAGCTTTTATTAGTAGGGGGATCGAGTTTCGGAGCCACGAGGTCATGCTGCAGCTGTACAAAACTCTGGTGAGACCGCACCTGGAGTATTGCGTGCAGTTCTGGTCACCGCATTATAGGAAGGATGTGGAAGCTTTGGAAAGGGTGCAGAGGAGATTTACTAGGATGTTGCCTGGTATGGAGGGAAGGTCTTACGAGGAAAGGCTGAGGGACTTGAGGTTGTTTTCGTTGGAGAGAAGGAGGAGGAGAGGTGACTTAATAGAGACATATAAGATAATCAGAGGGTTAGATAGGGTAGATAGTAAGAGTCTTTTTCCTCGGATGGTGATGGCAAACACGAGGGGACATAGCTTTAAGTTGAGGGGTGATAGATTTCGGACAGATGTCAGAGGTAGTTTCTTTACTCAGAGAGTAGTAGGGGCGTGGAACGCCCTGCCTGCAACAGTAGTAGACTCGCCAACTTTAAGGGCATTTAAGTGGTCATTGGATAGACATATGGATGAAAATGGAATAGTGTAGGTCAGATGGTTTCACAGGTCGGCGCAACATCGAGGGCCGAAGGGCCTGTACTGCGCTGTAATGTTCTAATTCTAATTCTAATTCCCTCTATTCCCTTCCTATTCATGTATTTGTCAAGATGCCTCTTAAACGACGCTATCGTACCTGCTTCCAGCACCTCCCCCAGCAGCAAGTTCCAGGTACTCACCACCCTCTGTGTAAAGAACTTGCCTCCCACATCCCCTCTAAATTTTGCCCCTCGCACCTTAAACCTACGTCCCCTGGTAACTGACTCTTCCACCCTGGGAAAAAGCTTCTGACTATCCACTCTGTCCATGCCGCTCATAACTTTGTAAATCTCTATCAGGTCGCCCCTCCACCTCCGTCGTTCCAGTGAAAACAACCCGAGTTTATCCAACCTCTCCTCATAGCTAATGCCCTCCAGACCAGGAAACATCCTGGTAAACCTCCTCTGTACCCTCTCCAAAGCCTCCACGTCCTTCTGGTAGTGTGGCGACCAGAATTGCACACAATATTCTAAGTGTGGCCTAACTAAGGTTCTGTACAGCTGCTGCATGACTTGCCAATTTTTATACTCTATGCCCCAACCAATGAAGGCAAGCATGCCGTATGCCTTCTTGACTACCTTATTCACCTGCGTTGCCACTTTCAGTGACCTGTGGACCTGTACGCCCAGATCTCTCTGCCTGTCAATACTCCTAAGGGTTCTGCCATTTACTGTATCCTTCCCACCTGTATTAGATCTTCCAAAATGCATTACCTCACATTTGTCCGGATTAAACTCCATCTGCCATTTCTCCGCCCAAGTCTCCAACCAATCTATATCCTGCTGTATCCTCTGACAATCCTCATCACTATCCGCAACTCCACCAACCTTTGTGTCGTTCGCGAACTTACTAATCAGACCAGCTACATTTTCCTCCAAATCATTTATATATAATACAAACAGCAAAGGTCACTGATCCCTGCGGAACACCACTAGTCACAGCCCTCCATTCAGAAAAGCACCCTTCCACTGCTACCCTCTGTCTTCTATGACCAAGCCAGTTCTGTAACCATCTTGCCAGCTCTCCTCTGATCCCGTGTGACTTCACCTTTTGTACCAGTCTGCCATGAGGGACCTTGTCAAAGGCTTTACTGAAGTTCATATGGACAACATCCACCGCCCTTTCTTCATTAATCATTTTCGCCACTTCCTCAAAAAACTCGATCAAGCTGGTGAAACACGACCTCCCCTTCACAAAACCATGCTGCCTCTCGCTCATAAGTTCATTTGTTACCAAATGGGAGTAAATCCTGCCCCGAAGAATCCTCTCTAATAATTTCCCTGCCACTGACATAAGGCTCTCCGGCCTATAATTTCCTGGATTATCCTTGCTACCCTTCTTAAACAAAGGAACAACATTGGCCATTCTTCAGTCCTCTGGGACCTCACCTGTAGCCAATGAGGATACAAAGATTTCTGTCAAGACCCCAGCAATTTCTTCCCTTGCCTCCCTCAGTATTCTGGGGTAGATCCCATCAGGCCCTGGGGACTTATCTACCTTAATGCTTTGCAAGACGCCCAACACCTCTTCCTTTTTGATAACGACATGACCCAGACTATCTACACTCCCTTCCCTAGACTCATCATCCACCAAGTCTTTCTCTTTGGTGAATACTGATGCAAAGTACTCATTTAGTTCCTTGCTCATTTCCTTTGGCTCCACACATAGATTCCCTCCTCTGTCCTTGTTTGGGCCAACCTTTTCCCTGGTTACTCTCTTGCCCTTTATATACGTATATAAAGCCTTGGGATTCTCCCTCGCTCACAATCTCACTCCCTGGTGAAAACCAGTCTCCAATCACACCCCTGGTAAACTAGAATACAGTTTCAGTCCCTGGCGAACTAATATGCAGCCTCATTCCCTGGTGAACTATGATACAATCACACCCCTGGTGAACCAGTATGCAATCTCACTCCCAGGTGTACGAGGATGCAAATTCAATTCCTGACGAACATATATACAATCTCACCCCTTCATGAATAATATACCATCTCACTCCCTGGTGAATTAGTATACATCTCAGCCCCTGGTGAACTAGAATACAATCTCAATCCCTGGCGAACTAAGATTCAATCACTGCCTTGCAGATCATGTATACAATCTCACCTCTGGTCAATTAGTATACAATCTCACCCCAGGCAAACTAGTATACAATCTCACCCCCTGGTGAACTCGTATACAATCTCACCCCCGGTAAACTAGTATACAATCTCAGCCCCTGGTGAACATGTATACAATCTCAACCCCTGGTGAACAATACACATTCTCATTCCCTGTTGAACTTGTATACGATCTCACCCCCTGGTGAACAATATACAATCTCATTCCCTGGTGAACTAGTATATAATCTCAGACCCTGGCAAACGAGTGTACAAAATCACTCCCTGGTGAACTAGTATGCATCTCACTCCCTGGTGAACTAGGAAATAATCTCACTCCCTGGTGTACTAGTATACAATCTCACCCCCTGGTGAACGTGTACACAATCTCACCCCTGACAAACCATTATACAATCTCACCCCCTGGTGAAATAATTTACAATCTCACCCCTGGTAAACTAGTATACAATCTCAGCCCTGGTGCACTAGCATACAATCTCACCCCCTCGCAAACTTGTATACAAACTCCCCCCCTGGTGAACAAGATACAATCTCATTCCCTGGTGAACTATGATACCATTTTACACCTGATGAACTAGTATGCAATCTCACTCCCTGGTGTAGTAATGTGCAATCCCACTCCCTGGCAAACTTGTATGCAATCTGACCCCCTGGTGAACAAGATACAATCGCATTCCCTGGCAAATTAGTATACACTCTCACCAGGGAGTAAGTTTATCCAATCCCACTCCCTGGCAAACTTGTATGTAATCTGACCCCCTGGTGACCTAGTATACAATCTCATTCCCTGGTGAACTACGGTACAATTTTACACCTGGTGAACAAGTATGCAATCTCACTCCCTGGTGTACTAGTATACAATCTCAATCCCTGGCTAACTAGAGTACAATCTCGCCACCGGGCGAACTAGGTTACAATCTTACAATATACAACCTCACGCCCTGGTGAACTAGTATGCAATCTCAAACCCTGGCGAATATAGTGTATAAACTCACTCCCTGGTGAATTAGTATGCAATCGCACTCCCTGGTAAACTAGGATACAATCTCACTCCCTGGTGCACTAGTATACAATCTCACCCCTGGTAAACTAGTACACAATCTTACCCCCTGGCGAACAAGTATACAATCTCACCCCTGGTAAACTAGTATACACTCTCACCCCCTGTTGAACAAGAATACAATCTCACTCCCTGGTGAACTGGTACACCATCTCACCCTTGGTGAACATGCATACTATCTCATCCCCTGAGGAACTGGTATAAATCTCACCCCTTGGTGAACAATATACATCTCATTCCCAGGTGAACCTGTACACAATCTCACCCCCTGGTGAATAACATACAATCTCACTCCCTGGTGAACTAGTATACAATCTCACCCTCTGGTGACCGTGTATGCAGTCTCACTCCCTGGTGAAATAGTATACAATCTCACCCTCTGGTGACCTAGTATGCAATCTCACTCCCCAGTGAAAAATATACAATCTCAATCCCTCGCTAATTAGTGTACAATCTCGCCCCTGGGCGAAATATGATACAATCTCACTCCCTGACGAACTAGTATACACTCACTCTCTGGCAAACGAGTATACACTCTCTCTCCCTGACGAACTAGAATACACTCGCACTTCCTGGCGAACTAGTATACAATCTCACTCCCTGGTAAACTAACATACAATCTCACCCCCTGGCAAACTTGTATGCAATCTCACCCACTGCCGAACTAGTAAACAATCTCACGCCTTGGCGAACTAGAATACAATCTCATTCCCTGGCGCATTGGTATGCAATCTCATCCCCTGGAGAACTAGTATACAATCGCACCCCCTTCTGAACAAGAATACAATCTCACTCCCTGGCGATCTAGTATACAATCTCACTCCCTGGTGAACTAGTATACAATCTCACTCCCTGGCGATTTAGTATGCGCTCTCACCCTCTGGCGAACTAGCATACAATCTCACCCACTGCTGAACAATATACCATTTCATTCCCTGACGAACTTGTATGCGATCTCAACCCTCAATGGTGAACAATATACAACCTCACTCCCTGGTGAGCTAGTATACAATTTCACCCCCTGACGAACTGGTATGCAATCTCATCCCCTGGCAAACCAGTATACAATATCACCCCCAGTTGAACAAGAATACAATCTCACTCCCTGGTGAACTAGCATACAATCTCACCCCCGGTAAACTGTTATACAATCGCACCCCTGGGAACTTGTATCGAATCTAACCCCTGGCGAACTTGTATACAATCTCACCCCTTGTGAACAATTTACAATCTCATTCCCTGGCGAACTTGTATATGATCTCACCACCTGGTGAACAAGGCACAACCTCACTCCGAAATGAGCTATTATACAACCTCACCCCTTGTGAACAATATACAATCTCATTCCCAAGATACAACCTCACTCCTAGTATACTAGGGTGAGCTAGTGTACAACTTCACACTCTGGCGATCTAGTATGCAATCTCGACCACTGGCGAACTAGTATAAAATCTCACCCACTGGCAAACTAGTACAAAATCTCACCTCTGGCGAAATAATACACAATCTCATCCCTTGGCGAATTAGGATACAATATCACCCCTGGCAAACTAGTGTACAATCTTACTGCCTGGTGAACTAGTAGACAATCTCACCTCTTGGTGAAAAATATACAATCTCATTCCCTGGAGAACTTGCATACAATTTCACCCTCTGGTGAACAATATACAACCTCACTCCCTGGTGAACTGGTATGCAATCTCAAACCCTGGCAAACTAGTAAACCATCTCACTTGCTGGTAAACTATTATACAATCTCACCCCATGGGGAACAAAATACAATCTCATTCCCTGGTGAACTAGGATGCAATCTCAAACCCTGGCGAATATAGTGTATAAACTCATTCCCAGGCAAATTAGTATGCAGTCTCACTCCCTGGTGAACTAGGATACAATCTCATTCCCTGGTGAACTCGTACACAATCACATCCTTGGTGAACATGTATACAATCTCACCTCTTGTGAACTATTATACAATCTCACTCCCTGGTGAACAATATACATCTCATTCCTAGGTGAATTTGTATACAATCTCACCACCTGGTGAATAATATACAATCTCACTACCTGGTGAACAAGTATACAATCTGACAGCTGCTGAACAATATACAATCTCATTGCCTGTTGAGATTTTATACAATATCAACCCCTGCTAAACAATATACAACTTCACCCCTGGTGAACTAGTATACAATCTTAACCCCCGGCTAATTGGGATAACATCTAACTGTCTGGCAAACTAGTATACAATCTCACTCCCTGGGTGAACTGGTATATAATCTCAATCCCTGGCAAACTAGAATACAATCTCACTCCCTTGTGAATTAGTATACAATCTCACTCCCTGGCAATCTAGTATGCGCTCTCACCTCTAGCGAACTAGTACACAATCTCACCCCCCCCCCCCCCACCCCCGGTGAACTAGTACAAAATCTTAAATACTGGTGAACTAGTATACAAACTCACCCTCTGGTCAACTAGTATACAAACAAAACCGTGGTAAACTAGTGCACAATTGCACTCTCTGGTGAACTAGTATACAATCTGACCCCTGGTGAACTAGTATACAATCTCAGTCCCTCTGGTGAACTAGAACACAATCTCACTCCTTGGTGAACTAGTATACAAACTCACCCTCTGGTGAACTAGAACACAATCTCACTCCCTGGTGAACTAGTATACAAACTCACCCTCTGGTCAACCAATATACAATCAAACCCCTGGTAAACTAGTATACAATCTCACTCCCCGGTGAACAAGTATACAATCTGACCCCTGGCGAACTAGTATACAATTTCAGTCCCTGGCGAAATAGTATGCAATCTCACTCCCTTGTGAACTAGGATACAATCTCACTCCCTGGCGATCTAGTATATGATCTCACCCCCTTGTGAACTAGTACAAAATCTCACATACTGGTGAACTAGTATACAAACTCACCCTTTGGTAAACTAGTATACAAACAAACCTCTGTTAAACTGGTGCACAATCGCACTCATTGGTGAACTAGTATACAATCTGACCCCTGGTGAACTAGTATACAATCTCAGTCCCTGGAGAACTAGTATACAATCTCACTCCTTGGCCAACTAAAATGCAATCTCACTACCTGGTTAACTAGTGTGCGCTCTCACCCTTTGGTGAACTAGTATACAATCTCACTCCCTGCTGAATTTGTATACAATCTCACCCCCTGCTGAATTTGTATACAATCTCACCCCCTGCTGAACAATATACCATTTCATTCTTGTATATGATCTCAACCTCCAATGGTGAACAATATACAACCTCACTCCCTGGTGAGCTAGTATACAACCTCACACCCTGGCAAACCAGTATGCGGTCTCAGTCACTGGTGAACTTGTATAAAATTTCACCCCATGGCGAACCAGTATACAATCTCACCTCTGGCGAACTAGTGTACAAACTCACCCCCTGGTGAACTAGTATACAATCTCACTCCCAGATGAACTGGTATGCAATCTCACTTCCTGGTGAACTAGCATACAATCTCACTCCCTGTTGAACTAGTATACTATCTTACTCCCGGGTGAACTAGGAAACAATCTCACCCACTGGCAAACTCGTACACAATCTCACTCCCGGACGAACTGGCATGCAATCCCACCCACTGGCCAACTGGTATGCACTCACACTCCCTGGCGAACTAGTAAACCATCTCACTCCCTGCATAAACTATGATGCAATCTCACCCCTGGTGAGCTAGTATACAATCTGATCCCTGGCAAACTAGTATACAACCTCAGTCCCTGGCGAACCAGTATACAATCTCACTCCCTGATGAACAAGTATACAATCTCACTCTCTGGCGATCTAGTATACACTCTCACCCTGTGGCGAACGAGTATACAATCTCACCCCCTGGTGAACTAGTAAAAAATCTCACATACTGGTGAACTAGTATACAAACTCACCCTCTGGTCAACTAGTATACAAACAACCCCTGGTAAACTAGTGCACAATTGCACTCCCTGGAGAACTAGTTTACAATCTGACCCCTGGTGAACTAGTATACAATCTCAGTCTCTGGAGAACTAGTATACAGTCTCACTCACTGGTGAACTAGAACACAATCTCACTCCCTGGTGAACTAGTATACAATCTCACTCCCTAGCGAACTGGTATGCGCTCTCACCCTCTGGCAGATTAGCATACAATCTCACCCCCTGATGAACAATATACCATTTCATTCCCTGACGAACTTGTATACGATCTCAACCCCCAATGGTGAACAATATATAACCTCACTCCCTGGTGAGCTAGTATACAACCTCACAGCCTGGCAAAATAGTATGTGGTCACACTCCCTGGTGAACTCGTAAACCATCTCCTCCCCGGTAAACTGTTATACAATCTTACCCCTGGTGAGCTAGTATACAATCTGATCCCTGGCAAACTAGTATACAACCTCAGGCTCTGGCGAACTAGTATACAATCTCACTCCCTTGTGAACTAGTATGCGCTCTCACCCTCTGGCGAATTAGCATACAATCTCACCCCCTGCTGAACAATATACCATTTCATTCTCTGGCGAACTTGTATATGATCTCAACCCCCAATGGTGAACAATATACAACCTCACTCCCTGGTGAGCTAGTATACAACCTCACAGCCTGGCAAAATAGTATGCGGTCTCACCCAATGGCAAACTAATGTACGATCTCACTCCCTGGCAAACTAGTATACAATATCACTCCCTGTTGTACAAGAATACAATCTCACTCCCTGGTGAACTAGCGTACAATCTCACTCCCGGGTGAACTAGGATACAATCTCACTCGCTGGCAAACTGGTCTGCAATCCCACCCACTAGCCAACTAGTATGCACTCACACTCCCTGGCGAACTAGTAAACCATCTCACTCCCCGGTAAACTATTATACAATCTAACCCCTGGTGAACTTGTATACAATCTCACCGCTTGTGAACAATATACAATCTCATTCTCTGGTGAACTTGTATGTGATTTCACCATCTGGTGAACAAGATACAACCTCACTCCCTGGTGGGTTAGTATACAACCTCACATTCTGGCGAACTAGTATGCAATCTCGACCACTGACGAACTAGGATAAAATCTCACCCACTGGCGAACTAGTATACAATCTCACCTCTGGCGAAATAGTGCACAATCTCAGCCCCTGGTGCATTAGGATACAATCTCACCCCTGGCAAATTAGTATTCAGTCTTACTCCCTGGTGAACTCGCATACAAATTCACTCCCTGGCGAACTATTATGCAATTTCATCCCTTGGCGAACTAGGATACAATTTCACTCCCTGGCGTACGAGTATACAGTCTCACTCCTGGCGAATTTGTATACAATCTCATTCTCTGCTGAACAACATGCAATCTCATTCCCTGGCAAACGTCTATATGATCTCAACCCCCAATGGCGAACAATATACAATCTCACTCCCTTGTGAACTAGTATATAATCTCACTCCCTGGCAAACTAGTATACAATCTTACCTTTGATGAACATGTATACAATCTCACTCCTGGTGAGCTAGGATACAATCTCACCTCCTGGCGAACTAGTATACAATCTCACCCTTGGTGAACATGTGTACAATCTCACCCCTGGTGAACTATTATACAATCTGACCCCTGATGTACTAGTATACATTCTCAGTCCCTGGTGAACTAGAATACAATTTCACTCCCTGGCAATCTAGTATGCATCCTCACCCTGTGGCGAACTAGCATACAATCTCACCCCCTGGTGAACTAGTATACAATCTCACCTCCTGGAGAATTTGTATACAATCTCATTCTCTGCTGAACAACATGCAATCTCATTCCCTGGCAAACGTCTATATGATCTCAACCCCCAATGGCGAACAATATACAATCTCACTCCCTTGTGAACTAGTATATAATCTCACTGCCTGGCGATCTTGTATGCGCTCTCACCCCCTGGTGAACTAGTATACAATCTCACCCTCTGGTCAACTAATATACAAACAAACCCCAGATAAACTAGTGCACAATCTCACTCCCTGGAGAACTAGCATATAATCTCACCCCCTGGTGAATTAGTATACAATCTCACTTTCGGGCAAACTAGTATACAATCTCACCGCGTGGTGAGCAAGGATACAGTCTTATTCCCTGGTGAGCTAGTACACAATCTCACCCTTGTTGAACACGTATCCAATCTCACCTCTTGTGAACTAGTATATAATCTCACTCCCTGGTGAACAATATACATATTATTCCCAATTGAATTTGTATGTAATCTCGCCCATTGGTGAATCATATACAATCACACTCCCTGTGAACTAGTATACAATCTCACCCTCTGCTGAACAATATACAATCTTACTTTCTGGCAAACTTGTTTACAATATCACCCTCTGGTGAATAATATACAATTTCACTACCTGCTGATCTAGTATACAAACTCACACCCTTGTAAACTAGTATAGAATCTCAATCTTGGTGAACTAGTATGCAGTCTCATTCCCTGCTGAACTAGGATACAATCTCACTGCTAGTGAACTAGTATGCAATCTCACTCCCTGGTGTACTAGCATACAATGTCACTCCCTGGAGAACTAGTATACAATTTAACCCCCTGGCAAACTAGTACACAATCTGACTCCCTGATGAACTAGTATACAAACTCACCCTCTGGTCAACAAGTATACAAACTCACCCCAGTAAACTAGGATACAATCTCACTCCCTGCTGAACTAGTATACAATCTGACCCCTGGTGAAATAGTATACAGTCTTATTCCCTGGCTAACTAGTATACAATCTCATCCCTGGGTGAACATGTATACACTCTCACTCCGAACAAGTATACACTCTCACTCCCCAACAAACTGGGATACCATCTCACTCCCTGATGAACGATTATACACTCTCACTCCCTGGTGGACTAGTAAACCGTCTCACTCCCTGGTAAAATATTATACAATCTCACCCCTGGTAAACTACTAGACAATCTCACCCCTTGGTGAACTTGTATATAATCTCACCAAAAACAAGAAATGCTGGAATCACTCAGCAGGTCTGGCAGCATCTGTGGAAAGAGAAGCAGAGTTAACGTTTCGGGTCAGTGACCCTTCTTCGGAACTGACAAATATTAGAAAAGTCACAGATTATAAGCAAGTGAGGTGGGGGTGAGGCAAGAGATAACAAAGGAGAAGGTGCAGATTGGACCAGGCCACATAGCTGACCAAAAGGTCATGGAGCAAAGGAAAACAAAATGTTAATGGTGGGTTGAAAGACAAAGCATTAGTACAGATTAGGTGTGAATACACTGAATATTGAACAGCAGCAAGTGCAAACCTGAAGAAAAACCTGAAAAAAACAGTGGGTAAGCAAACTGAACAAACGTGATGCCACTACCAGTCGCATCTTCCCCTCCCTTCCCCTGTCAGCATTCCGAAGGGATCGTTCCCTCCGCGACACCCTGGTCCACTCCTCCATTACCCCCACCACCTCGTCCCCATCCCAGGGCACCTTCCCCTGCAATCGCAGGAGGTGTAATACCTGCCCATTTACCCTCCTCTCTCCTCACTATCCCAGGCCCCAAACACTCCTTTCAGGTGAAGCAGCGATTTACTTGTACTTCTTTCAATGTAGTATACTGTATTCGCTGCTCACAGTGTGGTCTCCTCTACATTGGGGAGACCAAGCGCAGACTGGGTGACCGCTTTGCGGAACATCTCCGCTCAGTCCGCAAGCAGGACCCTGAGCTTCCGGTTGCTTGCCATTTCAACACTCCCCCCTGCTCTCATGCTCACATCTCTGTCCTGGGATTGCTGCAGTGTTCCAGTGAACATCAACGCAAGCTCGAGGAACAGCATCTCATCTACCGATTAGGCACACTACAGCCTGCCGGACTAAACATTGAGTTCAATAATTTCAGAGCATGACAGCCCCCCATTTTACTTTCATTTTTAGTTATTTTTTCTTCCTTTTTTTTTACATTCTTTTTTACATTTTTTACAATCTTTTTTTGCATTTATTTCATTTCATCTTAGTTTGTTCAGTTTGCTTACCCACTGTTTTTTTCAGGTTTTTCTTCAGGTTTGCACTTGCTGCTGTTCAATATTCAGTGCATTCACACCTAATCTGTACTAATGCTTTGTCTTTCAACACACCATTAACATATTGTTTGCCTTTACTCCGTGACCTTTTGGTCAGTTCTGTGGCCTGGTCCAATCTGCACCTTCTCCTTTGTTATCTCTTGCCCCACCTCCACCTCACTTGCTTATAATCTGTGACTTTTCTAATATTTGTCAGTTCCGAAGAAGGGTCACTGACCCGAAACGTTAACTCTGCTTCTCTTTCCACAGATGCTGCCAGACCTGCTGAGTGATTCCAGCATTTCTTGTTTTTGTTTCAGATTTCCAGCATCCGCAGTATTTTGCTTTTATATAATCTCAACCCCCTCGTGAACAATATACAATCTCATTCCCTGGTGAACAGGTAAACAAACTCTCCCCCTGATGAACAATATACAATCTCACTCCCTGGTGACCAAGTATACAAACTCACCGTTGGTGAACTGGTATACAATTTCACTCGCTGGCAAACTAGTATAAAATCTCTCTGTCTGGGGAACTTGTATGTAATCTCACCCCTCGGAACCAGTATACAATCTCACCCGCTAGCGAGCTGTGGAGTCCAGTTCCCCAGCCCTTGCTTGTGAACATTTGTATCTGGTGATTCATTACATGCAGATACCCCCTCCAACCTGGCTGACCTGGTGCTTGCAAGGGTGAGATTGAGTGGCGGTGCATCTTCTGCAATGCTGGCTTCCTCATCCTATATTGGCACAGGCATTTCCACATCTTCAGCAGTAGAAATGAAAGAGAGGGACAGAGATTAATTCATAATGTATGACAGAGCAGAGGGCGGCACAGTGGCGCAGTGGTTAGCACCGCAGCCTCGCAGCTCCAGGGACCCGGGTTCGATTCCGGGTACTGCCTGTGTGGAGTTTGTAAGTTCTCCCTGTGTCTGCGTGGGTTTTCTCCGGGTGCTCCGGTTTCCTCCCACAAGCCAAAAAGACTTGCAGGTTGATAGGTAAATTGGCCATTATAAATTGTCACTAGTATAGGTAGGTGGTAGGGAAATATAGGAACAGGTGGGGATGTTTGGTAGGAATATGGGATTAATGTAGGATTAGTATAAATGGGTGGTTGATGTTCGGCACAGACTCGGTGGGCCGAAGGGCCTGTTTCAGTGCTGTATCTCTAATCTAATCTAAAAAAAAAAATGGTTGTTGTAAGCATTTGCAGTTTGTCATACAGAGTGTATAAAGAGAGGCAGAAGTGAGAAGGGACAAACCCTGCACAGCGTCTCCTCCAGATTTTCCAGTCACCACGAACTCTGCTCTGCCCCTGCCCAGCATCAGGCAGGGAAGGGTGTACTGAAGGGCACTTCCTGTTCCAGTCCCAGCTGGCCACCTTGCCTTGTGCACCAACTTCTCCCGAGGCCAGAACATAGGTGAGTTTTTTTTTATTTGTTTATGGGATGTGGGTATTGCTGGCGAGGACAGCATTTATTGCCCAACCCTAATTGCCCCTGAAAAGGTTGTGGTGAGACGCATTTTGAGCCCCTGCAGTCCATATAGGCAGGTGCACCCACAGTGCTATTAGGAAGGGAGCAAGATTTTGACCCAGCGATGGTGAAGGAACGGTGATATATTTCCAAGTCAGGATGGTGTGTGGCTTGGGGGGAACTTGCAGGTGGTGGTGTTCCCATGAACCTGCTGCTCTTGATCTTCCAGGTGGTAGAGGTCGCAGGTTTGGAAGGTGCTGCTGACGGAGCTTGGTGAGTTGCTGAAGTGCATCTTGTAGATGGTACACACTCCTGTCACACTGTGTCGGTGCCACTGTGAAGCGAAGGAATGTTTGTGGATGGAGTGCCAATCAAGTGGGCTGCTTTGTCCTGGATGATGTCGAGCTTCTTGGAGCTGCACCCATCCAGGCAAGTGGAGAGTATTCCATCACACTCCTGACTTGTGCCTTGTCGATGGTGGACAGGCTTTGGGGAATCAGGAGGTGAGTTACTCACTGCAAGATTCCCAGCTCCTGACCTGGTCTTGTCGCCACGGTATTCATATGGATACTCCAGTTCAGTTTCTGGTCAATGATAACCCCCAGGATGTTGATAGTGGGAGATTCAGCGATGGTAATGCCATTGAACGTCAAGGTGAGATGGTAGATTTTCTCTGGTTTGAGATAGTCAGTGCCTGGCACTATTGTGGCATGAATGTTACTCATCAGCCCAAGTCTGGATCTTGTTCAGGTCTTCCAGAATCTGGACATCGGTTGCTTCAGTATCTGAGGAGTCGCAAATGATGCTGAATATTGTGCAATCATCAGCGAACATCCCCACTTCTGACCTTATGATTGAAGGAAGGTCATTGATGAAGCAGCTGAAGATGGTTGGGCCTAGGACACCACCCTGAGGATCTCCTGATGTCCTGGAGCTGAGATGATTGAGCTCCAACAACCACAACCATCTTCCTTTGCGCTAGGTATGACTCCAGCCAGCGGAGATATGCATTGACTCCAGTTTGCTGGAGCTTTTTGATGCCATAGTCAGTCAAATGCTGCCTTGATGTCAAAGGCAGTCACTCTCACCTCACTTCTTGTGTTCAGCTCTCTTGTCCATGTTCAACCGAGGCTGTAATGTGATCAGGAGCTGAGTGACGCTGACAGAACCCAAACTGAGCATCACTGAGCAGGTTATTGCTCAGCAAGTGCCGCTTGATAGCACTGTCGTCAACACCTTTCATTACTTTGCTGATGATTGAGAGTAGACTGATGGGGCAGTAATTGGCCAGGTTGGATTTGTCCTGCGTTTTATGTACAGGACACGCCTGGGCAATTTTCCACATTGCCAGGTAGATCCCAGTGTTGTAGCTGTACTGGAACAGCTTGGTTAGGGGTGTGGCTAGTTCTGGAACACAGGTCTTCAGTACTATTGCCAGAATGTTGTCAGGTCCCATCGCCTTTGCAGTATCCAGTGCCTTCAGCCATTTCTTGATATAACGTGGAGTGAATCGACTTGGCTGAAGACTGGCATCTGTGATGCTGGGGACTTCAGGAGGAGGCCGAGATGGATCATCCATTCGGCATTTCTGGCTGAAGATTGTTGCAAAAGCTTTCGCCTTTTCTTTTTCACTGATGTGCTGGGCTCCCCCATCGTTGAGGATTGGGATATTTGTGGAGCCATATCCTCCAGTTAGTTGTTTAATTGTCCAGCACCATTCACGACTGGATGTGGCAGGACTGCAGAGCGTACGCTGTTTGGAATGCAAGTAGTCCTGGGTTGTAGCTTCACTGTGTTGACACCTTATTTTGAAGTATGCCTGGTGCTGCTCTTGGCATGCCCTCCTGCACTCTTCATTGAACCAGGGTTGATCCCCCGGCTTGATGGTAATGGTAGAGTGGGGGATATGCCGGGCCATGACGTTATAGATTGTGGGTGAGTACAATTCTGCTGCAGCTGATGGCCCACAGCACCTCATGGATGCCCAGTTTTGTGTTGCTAGATCTGTTCAAAATCTAGCCCGTTTAGCATGGTGGCAGTGCCACACATTACAATGGAGGGCATCCTCTGTTTGTCGATGGGACTTTGTCTCCACAGGGACTGTGTGGTGTTGATTCCTACCAATACTGTCACGGACAGATGCATCTGCAACATGCAGATTGATGAGGACGAGGTCAAGTATGTTACTCCTTCTTGTTGGTCGCCTCACCACCTGCTACAGATCCAGTCCAGCACCTGTGTCCTTTAGGATTCGGCCATCAGTGATGTACCGAGCCATTCTTCGTGGACGTTGAAGTTCCGCACCCAGAGTACATTCTGCACCCTTGCCACCCTCCGTGCTTCCTCCAAGTGGTTTTCAACATGGAGGAGTACTGATTCACTTTCTGAGTTGGGGCGGGGGGCGGGGGTCAGTAGGTGGTAATCAGCAGGACGTTTCCTTGCCTAGCTTTGACCTGATGGCTTGAGACTTTATGAGGTCCAGAGTCAATGTTGAAGACTCCCAGAGTAACTGTATACCACTGCGCTGCCATATCTGCCGGTGGGACGGGACATACCCGGGGATGGTGATGGCAGTGTCTGGGACATTGTTTGTAAGGTATGATTCCGTGAGTATGACTATGTCAGGCTGTTGCTTGACTAGCCTGTGGGACAGCTCTCCAACTTTGGCACAAGCCCCCAGATGTTAGTAAAGGTAACTTTACAGAGTTGACAGGGCTGGGTTTGCAGTTGTCATTTCCAGTGCCTAGGTCGATGCGTGTGGTCCATCCGGTTCATTCCTTATTGACTTTGTAGCAGTTTAATACAACTGAATGGCTTGCTAAGCCAATTGAGAAGGCACTTAAGAGTCAACCACATTGCTGTGGGTCTGTAATCACATGTGGGCCTGACCAGGCAATGACAGCAGATCTCCTGCCCAAGAGGGCATTAGTGAACCAAATGGGTTTTTATAATTCACAATAGCTTCATGGCCATCATTAGAGTAGATTTTCCTTCCAGATTTAGTAATTGAATTCAATTCCACCTTTTGCTGTTGTGGGATTTGAACCCATCTCTCTCGCGTAACACTTTGTGTTTTTGGCTCAGTGACAATACCACTATGTCATTGTCTCCCCAATTCATGAAGGATTTGGAGAATGTGGCTGTCATGTTGAAATAGCTGATGTATGAGTGAGATACCAGTTATAGGAAGATAGGAGCAGGAATCAGCCATTCAGCCCATTGCACCTGCCCCATCATTCAATATGAGAATAGCTGATCATGCACTTCAATGCCTTTTTCCCACACTATCCTCATTGCCCCTTATGTCATTGGTATTTAGAAATCTGTCAATCTCTGCTTTAAACAGTCAATGACTGAGCTTCCACAGCTCTCTGGGATACAGAATTCCAAAGATTCACAACCCTCTGAGTAAAGAAATTTCTACTCATCTCTGTCCTAAATGGCTTCCCCCATATTTTGAAAGATTGAAGGTTTTGGGCAAAAGATGCAGGGGGAATGTGAGGAAGAACATTTTTACACAGCGGGTGGTAATGACCTGGAACCTGCTGCCCACAAGGATGGTGGAAGCGAAGATGACCAATGACTTCAAGACGAAGTTGGATGGCAACTTGAAGGAAATAGACTTGCAGGGCCATGGGGATCAAGCCGGGGAGTGGCACTGACAGCATAGCTCCATGGAGAGCTGGCAAGGACTCAAAGGGCCGAATTGCCTCCCTCTGTGCCGTAAATGACTCTATGACATTAAACGGAGCAACTTCTCAAGTGGCTGAATTAATACATGGCTCACAGCTATCCTTACAGAGAAGGTTACAGTCAGTGACCCCTGGTCAGCAATCCTGGGAATAATTTTTTTTTTAGAGATACAGCACTGAAACAGGCCCTTCGACCTACCGAGTCTGTGCCGACCATCAACCACCCATTTATACTAATCCTACACTAATCCCATATTCCTACCACATCCCCACCTGTCCCTATATTTCCCTACCACCTACACTAGTGGCAATTTATAATGGCCAATTTACCTACCAACCTGCAAGTCTTTTGGCTGTGGGAGGAAACCGGAGCACCCGGAGAAAACCCACGCAGACACAGGCAGTACCCAGAATTGAACCCGGGTCGCTGGAGCTGCGAGGCTGCGGTGCTAACCACTGCGCCACTGTGCCGCCCATATTGTGTCCAGAACTCCACATATCTGCTCCTAGAGCCACTGCCAATCTGGTGCTTGAAGGCAAGTTGGTCACCGCAGAGAATTGATATTGACACAGGTGAGCACACAAATTGAGCAACTTTTTAAGTTGACTGTTCCTGGTACCAAGCCAATGGCTCTCCGGTCAAAGTTTTCTGCCACATGGCAAATGTGCATGTCTGAACTGGATTCTTTTTCCCCCAAAATATACTTTATTCATAAAATTTGTCAAAATACATTACATAACAGTTCAAATTTGACATTACAGAATGTGCCATACAAACCAGTTTATTTCAATAAACTACATGAGCTGCCTCACTACATTTGCCTTTAAAGGTTATATTTACAAAGTACATTCACATTCCATGTCAGCATTCTCTGGGGAGCCTGAGGAGCTTTACATGGGTTCCAGCCTGGGAAAAGCTTTTTATTTCCTAAATTATACTTTATTCACAAACTTTGTAAAAATATATGACCTAATGATTCATATTTGACATTATATAAAGTGCAATGCAGATCAATTCCTTTCACCACAGTACATGAGGTGCCTCATTACACTTGCCAGGTTATATTTGCAATGTACATTTACATTTCATGTCAAACATTCTCTGGTGCATACAGCCTGAGGGGTTTTACATGGGTTCCAGCCGTTCGGTATACTATAGTGGGAGGGTCTTACACAGTGGCCATTCTCCATTGAGCCTTTGCAGCGGCTGCCCCAAGCTTTCGTGCATTCCTCAGCACTGGACCTTGAAATGTGCCAGTCTGCAACGCTCGATCATCACGGCTCTTTGCACTAGAAAACCAGCAAGTTTCAGACAGACAAAATACATCTTGCACCAAGTTGATGGTCCTCCAGCAGCAGTTGATGTTTATCTCAGTGTGAGTCCCTAAGAACAGCCTGCAGAGCACTGAGTCGTGCATTACGGAGCTGCTCAGGATGAACCTCGACAAAAACCACTGCATCTCTTTGCAGACCTGCTTTGCAAAGGCACATTCCAGGAATTGGGCAATGATCTCTTCTCCACCACAGCTGCCTCGAGGGCAGTGAGCGGAGGCAGTGTGACTCTGGATGTGCAGGAAGGATCTGATGGGGAGGGGCCTTCTCACAACCAGAAAGCTAAATGTTGTTGCATATTTGAAAGTTCTGTTGATGAGGCATTCTGCCAAATGAGTTTGACAGTCTGCTCGGGTAATCAAGCTGGACTGGATATATATAAATGCTCTGTTTCTTCTGCTCAGTATAAAGAGGTGGCTGCTAGCCTCCATGTCTTGTTTACAGCCCCAGTTATTTCATCCCCTTTCATTATCTGCCCGGATTTGACTGACAATCTCCTAAACTGGCAGAGAAACAATTGGTGCAATGCTGATGGTAGATCTGTCAAATACTCAGCTATGCTTAGAATGATCTACTCCACCTTGAGATTTACATTGTGAAGGTTAAAGCACATTCCAAACCAGGCCCCATTCAGCATTGGAATGGATGCAGCAGCAAAACACAAGGCACTGATGGGTTTTCCTTGGGTGGCTTCCACTCCCCAGGATGCCCCTATGGCCAATATCACCACTGGAGCCTGCTGGGGTCTTTCTGACCAATGAGCTCAGCAGGTCATGGCAACAGCATCTTGACAGTAGCAACATGTAACTGTGCAACAACTTCCTATCACTGTTCAAAATGACATGGTGATAGACCCATTCTCCTCCCATAACCCACACCCAGATCCCTCCCCCTGCCCAGCTCTGACAGCCCCCCTGCCCAGACCTTCTCCATTCCCCCTGCCCAGACCCCAACATCCTGCCCCAACCCCCGAACCACCACCCTCCCTGACCCCAAGTTCCCACCCCAGACCCCCGACTCCACTCCCCACTTGGACCACTGGCCCAGAGCACGCACCGGATCCTGACCTCCCACCCGGACTCACGACCCCAACCTCCTGTCCCAGACACCTGGCCTCCCGACCTCCCAGCATCCCCCACCACCATCTCCCACACTGTTCAGACCTCCCCCCCGCCCAAAACATGCTCCATTTAACAAAATCCCTTCTATGACTAATTGTTTCCAGTTGAGGAGTTCTGCAGAACATTGATAATGGCAATGGAGCATCTTTTGTCAACCAGGCCACAGGCCATGAGAAAAATGTGCACCAGGGATAGAACAGAACTAACAGGACTTCCAATTCTTTATCATCCAAGAGTGCAGGCTCAGCACAGAACAACTAAGATATGCTGAAAAAGGGAGTCAATGAGACTGGGATTTTAAAATACTCCTGATTTTGATGGGAATTCAAGGTACTGTGTCTGGAAGTATTGACATAACACCTTTTCAAGCTATGGCAGGCTGCGAATTGTGTCTAAGGGAACATCTCTATGCTGCCTCAATAGCACATTTTACAGTAAACCGTTGCCAAAACACAGTGGTCAGTCATGGAATCATAGAATGGTTACAGCACAGAAGGCAGACATTCAGCCATCCAGGTCACTGCAACAGCAACTCTGCTTGTCCCATCTCCTGCCTTTCCCCCATAGCCCTTTTATCATTTCGCTTCAGCAACTATAGGCCAGTCAATTTAACTTTGGTGGTGGGGAGACTTCTGGAAACAATAATTCGGGATAAAGTCAATAGTCACTTGGACGAATACAGGTGAATTAAGAAAAGCCAGCAAGTATCTGTTAAGGGAAATTCATGTTTAACTATTTTGCTGGAGTTTTTTGAAGATGTAACAGAGAGGGTTAATGAGGGCAATGCTGTTGATGTGGTGTACACGGACTTCCAAAAGTCGTTTGATACAGTTCCGCACAACAGATTTGTGAGCAAAGGTATAGCTCATGGAATAAAAGGGACAGTAGCACCATGGATACGAAATTGCTGAGTGACAGGAAACACAGTGTAGTGGTTAATGGATGTTCTTTGTGACTAGAAAAAAGGTTTTTAATGGAGTTCCGCGGAGTCAGTGTTGGGACTCTTGATCTTCCTGATATATATTAATGACCAAGACCCTGGTGTACATGGCACGATTTCAAAATTTCTGGATGATGCAATACTTGGAAGGATTGTGAACTGTGAGGAAGATAGTGTGGAACTTCAAAAGGACATAGACAAGTTGGTGGAATAGGCAGACAAGTGGCAGATGAAATAAAAACAAAAAGTGCTAGAAATATTCAGCAGGTCTTGCAGCATCTGTGAAGAGAGAAGCAGAATTAACGTTTCAGGTCTGTGACCTTTCATCAGAACTGGCAAAGGTTAGAAAAGAATTAGGTTTTAAGCAAGTGAAGGGGAGGGGGCATGGGGAGAGAACAAAGGGGAAGGTGTTTGATAGGGCAGAGGCAGGAGAGATTAAATAACAAAGCAGTCCTAGGACAAAGGCAAAGAGTGTGTTAATGCTTGTGGTGAAAAACAAAACATTAGCCCAGAGAGAGTGTTAACAACAGAATGAGCAGCTCTGACTACATGAAAAACAGGTAAATGGTGCAAAAATAAAATATTTTAAAATGCCAGTCATGGTCTGAAGTTATTGAACTCAATGTTCAGTCTGGAAGGCTGGGCGGTGCCTAATCAAAAGATCCGATGCTGCTCCTCGAGCTTGCATTGATGTTCACTGAAACACTGGAACAAGCCAAAGACAGAAATGTAGGCATGAGAGCAGGGAGGTGTTGAAATCGCAAGCAACTGGAAGCTCAGGGTCATGCGTTCAGGCTGAACAGAGATGTTCCACAAAGCAGTCACCCAATCTGCGTTTGGTCTCCCCACCGTAGAGGAGACCGCACTGTGAGCAGTGAATACAGTATACTAAATTGAAAGAAGTACAAGTAAATTGCTGCTTCACCTGAAAGGAGTCTTCGGGGCCTTCGATAGTGAGGAGAGAGGAGGTTATTACACCTCCTGCGATTGCACGGGAAGGTGCCGTGTGAAGGGGACGAGGTGTCAGGGATAATGGAGGAGTGGACCAGGGTGTTGCGGAGGGAATGCTCCCTTCGGAATGCTGACAGGGAGGGGAAGATGCGTTTGGTGGTGGCATCATGCTAGAGGTGGCGGAAATGGAGGAGGATGATCCTTTGGATATGGAGGCTGGTGGGATGGAAAGTGAGGACAAGGGGAACCCTGTTGCAGTTCTGGGAGGGAGGGGAAGGGGTGAGGTCAGAAGTACGGGAAATGGGCCGGACACGGTTGAAGGCCCTGTCAACCACAGTGGGGGGGATTCCTCGGTTGAGGAACAAAAAAGACATAACAGAAGCGCTGTCATGGAAGGTTGCATCATCAGAGCAGATGCTTTGGAGACGGAGAAACTGAGAGAATGGAATGGAGTCCTTATATGAGGCAGGATATCAAGAAGTGTAGTCGAGGTAGCTGGGGGAGTCGGTGGGCTTAAAATGAATATTAGTGGATAGTCTATACCCAGAGATGGAGACAGAGAAGTCGAGGAAGGGAAGTGTCAGAGATGGACCATGTAAAGGTGAGAGAAGGGTGGAAATTGGAAATTAATTTGATAAAGTTTTTCATTTCAAGGCGTGAGCAGGAAACGGCACTGATACAGTCATCAATGTACCGGAAAAAGAGTTGGGTGAGGAGGCCTGAGTAGCACTGGAACGAGGAATGTTCAACATATCCCACAAAAAGACAGGCATAACTAGAACCCATGTGGGTGCCCATAGCAACACCTTTTGCTTGAAGGAAGTGAGTGGTGTTGAAGGAGAAGTTGTTCAATGTAAGAACAAGTTCAACCAGGCGGAGGAGGGTGGTGGTGGATGGGGACTGGTTGGGCCTCTGTTCAAGGAAGAAGCAGAGAGCCCTCAAACCATCCTGGAGGGGATGGAGGTGTAGAAAGTTTGGACGTCCATAGTGAGGAGACGGTTAGGGCCAGGGGAAACTGGAAATTGTCAAAATTCGTAGGGTGTCAGAAGAGTCACGGATGTAGGTGGGAAGAGACTGGACTAGTGGAGAAAAGATAGAGTTAAGATAGGAAGAAATAAGTTCACTGGGGCAGGAACAGGCTGAAACGATTCGTCTGCCAGGACAGATCTGTTTGTGGATTTTAGGAAGGAGGTAGAAGCAGGCTAACTGGGGTTGCGGGACTATGAGGTTGGAAGTTGTAGAGGGAATTTCTCCAGAGGAGATGAGGTCAGTGACAGTCCTGTGGACAGTCGCTTGATGTTCAGTGGTGGGATCATAGTCCAGGCGTAGATAGGAAGAAGTGTCTGAGAGTTGATGCTTAGCCTCTGCAAGGTAGAGGTCAGTATGCCAGACAACAACAGCACCATCCTTGTCAGCAGGTTTGATCACAATGTCGGGGTTAGACCCAAGAGAACGGAGTGCAGCAAGTTCAGAGGGAGACAGGTTAGACTGAGTGAGGGGAGAAGAGAAATTGAGACAGACAATGTCTCGCTGACAGTCCTCAATGTAAAGATCAAGAGCGGGTAAGAGGCCAGAGGAAGGGGTCCAGGTGGAGGGAGAGTGCTGATGACGGGTGAGTGCTGGTCAGGGGGAGGACTCCTGGTCAAAGAAGTGAGCATGGAGGTGAAGGGGACAGCAGAAGAGCTCAACGTCATGCCGAACACGAAATCCATTGAGGTGGGGGCGTAAAGGGAGAAAACTGCTGAGTACAGATCGTTCAGCATCAGAGAGGGAAAGGTCAGAGGGTATCGTGAATACACGGCAAGGGCTCAGATCAGAGGTTTGGGGTCAGAGGGAAGTGAAGGGGAAGAAGGATCTAGAGGGGCATTAGTCCCCATCAGCTGCTGGAGCTTGCATTCCTCAACTCCTGAAAGGAAGAAAAAAAGTTTTTTGTTAATGCATCAGATAAGACGAAGGATGAAATCAAACTGCAGAGCAGAACAGCTTTGAGATAAGGTGTCGCAGTGGCAAAGTGGCAGATGAAGTTCAATGTGGAGAAGTGTGAAGTGATTCATTTTGGTAGGAAGAACATGGAGAGACAATATAAAATAAAGGGTCCATGTTAAAGAGGGTGCAGGAGCAGAGAGACCTGGGTGTATATGTGCATAAGTCATTGAAAGTGGCAGGACAGGTTGAGGGAGTGGTTAATAAAGCATACAGTATCCTGGGCTTTACTAATAGGGACATAGAGTACAAGAGCAAGGAGGTTCTGTTAAACTTGTATAAAACACTGGTTCGGCCTCAACTGGATTATTGTGTCCAATTCCGGATGCCACATTTAAAGAAAGATGTTAGGGCATTGGAGAGAGTACAGAAAAGATTTACGAAAATGGTTCCAGGGATGAGGAATTTCATTTACGAAGGTCGATTGGAGAAGTTAGGGCTGTTTTCCTTGGAGAAGAGAAGGCTGAGAGAAGATTTGATCAAGGTATTCAAAATCATGAGGGGTTTGAACAGAGTAGAGAGGGAAAAAACTGTACCCACTTGTGAAAGGATCAAGAACGAGAGGGCACAGATTTAAGGTAATTGGCAAAAGAAGCAATGGTGGCATGTGAAGAAACATTTTCACGCAGCAAGTGGTTAGGATCTGGAATGCACTGCCAGAGAGTGCAGTGGAGGCAGGTTCAATAGAGACATTCAAAAGGAAATTAGATAGTTATCTGAAAGGAAGTATGTGCAGGGTTATGGGGAGAAGGCAGGAGAATGGCACAAAGTGAATTGCTCACTCAGAGAGCCGATGCAGGCACAATGGACTGAACGTCCACCTTCAGTGCTGTAACAATTCTGTGATTCTGAGATTCCCTTTTGAAAGTCAAGATTGTATCTGCCTCCATCACACTCTCATGCAGCGCATTCCAGATCCTAACCACTCGCTGTATAAAAACATTTTTCCTCATGTCACCTCTGGTACTTTTGCCATTCACCTTCAATCAGTGACCTCTGGTTCGCGACACTTCTGCTAATAGAGTTTCCCTCTATCTACTCTGTCCGGACTCCTCATGATTTTGAACACCTCTATCAAATATCCTCTCAATCTTCTCTAAGGAGAACAACCCCAACTTCTGCAACCCATCCTGTCAGTTAGTGGAACGTGTAAAGGAGGTGAATAAACATGTATCATTGGTTAGTGGTCAGACCCAGAGAAAGATTCAGCTGTACTGTGATCAGGATGTTACTCCTTGAGAGTAAAAGGGTGAAGATACAACAAAACTCCAAGAAGAAACCATTCTGAAGTCAGCTTGGGAGGGGCCCTTCATAGTGCAGAAAACAAACTCTTCATTCCATCTGATCTGTGTGAACACTGGTAACTGGTGAGTAGATAAATTATTACATGTCCTGCAACTGGGGAATTTACGTTCAATTAACTGAATACATATGGAATAGAAAGCTAGTCTCAATAATGGTGACCATGAAACTACTGGAATGTTGTCACAAACCCCCATTCTAGTCTACATGTGACCCCAGACCGACAGTGATGTGGTGAACCCTTAATTACCTTCTCAAATGGATTAGCAAGCCACTCAGTTAGATTAAACCACGATGGAAAAGTCGAATAGAATAAAACTGTACAGACCACCCGTCATCAATCTAGGTACTGGTTATGACAAAGGCAGACCGGCCCAGTCGACCCTGCAAAGTCCTCCTCACTAACATTTGGGGACTTGTGCCAACTTTGGGAGAGCTGTCCACAAACTAGTTAAGCAACAGCCAGACATTGTCATACTCACCGAATCATACCTTTCAGATGTTCCAGTCTTGTCCATCACCATCCCTGGGTCTATCTGTCCACTGACATGACAGACCCACTAGAGGTTGTAGCACATTGGTATATAGTTGAGAGGTAGTGGCCCTGGGAGACATCAACATTGCAGAGTCCATGAAATATCCTGGTATCTGGTCAAACATAGCAAAGTAAACATCCAGCTGATTATCACCTACCACCCTCCCGCAAGATGAATCAATGCTTCTCAATGTTCATCAGCACTTGAAAGATGCACTGAGGGTAGCAAGGCCACAGAATGTACCCTGATTGGGAGATCTCAATGTCCATCACAAAGAGTGGCTCAGTCGCACCACTACTGACTGAGCTGGCCGAGTCCTTAGGACATATCTACCAGACTGAGACTGTGACAGGTTTTTTTCCTATTCATTCATGAGATTTGAGAATCGCTGGCAAGGTCAGCAATTATTGCCGATCCCCAACTGTCCTTGATAAGGTGGTGCTGAGCTGCCTTCTTGAACCTTTGCAGTCGATGGGGTGTAGGTGACCAACAGTGCTGTTTGGGAGGAAGTTCCAAGATTTTGACCCAGTGATAATGAAGGAACGATGATATAGTTCCAGGTCAGGATGGTGTGTGACTTGGAGGGAAACTAGCAGGTGATGGCTTTTCCATGTGCTGCAGCCCTCGTTCATCTAGGTTGTAGAGGTCATGGATTTGGAAGGTGCTGTCAAAGGAACTTTGGTGAGTTGCTGCAGTGTGTCTTGTAGATGGTACACACTGCTGCCAAGGTGCACCACTGATGGAGGGAGTGATTGCTTAAGGAGATGGGTGGGGTGTCAATCAAGTGGGCTGTTTTGACTTGGGTGGTGTCGAGCTCCTTGAGTGTTATTGGAACTAAACTCATAGAAACATAAAATCATAGAAAATAGGAGCAGGAGTAGGCCATTGGGCCCTTCGGGCCTGCTCCACCATTTAAAAAATATCATGGCTGATCATCTAATTCAGTACCCTGTTCCCGCTTTCTCCCCATATCCCTTGATTCCTTTGGCATTAAGAAATATATCTGTCTTCTTCTTGAATATATTTAATGACTTGGCCTCCAATTACTTCTGCGGTAGAGAATTCCACAGGTTCACCACTCTCTGAGTGAAGAAATTTCTCACCATCTCGATTCTAAATGTCACAGCCTGTATCCTGAGACTGTGACCCATGGTTCTGGGCTCTCCAGCCATCCGGAACATCCTCCCTGCATCTGGCCTGTCTAGTCCTGTTAGAATTTTATAGATTTCTATGAGATCCCCTCTCATTCTTCTAAATTGTAGTGAATATAGGCCGAGTCGACCCAATCTCTCCTCATACGTCAATCCTACCATCCCAGGAATAAGCCTAGTAAATCTTCTTTACACTCCCTCCACGGCAAGAACATCCTTCCTCAGATAAGGAGACCAAAACTGCACACAATACTCCAGATGTGGCCTCATCAAGGCCCTGTATAACTGCAGTAAGACATTCTTGTTCCTGCACTCAAATTCTCTTGCAATGAAGGCCAACATACCATTCACCTTCCTAACTGCTTGCTCACCTGAATGCATGCTTTCAGCAACCAGTGTAAAAGGACACCCAGGTCTCACTGCACCTCCCCCTTTTCCAATCTATCACCATTCAGATAATAATCTGCCTTTCTGTTTTTACAACCAAAGTGGTTGTTCGCCTATAAGTTAAGTTTCTGATCAATGGCAACTCCCAAGATGTTGATAGTGGGGTATTCAGTGATGGTAATGCTGTTGAATGTCAAGGGGAGATGGTTAGATTCTCATTTGTTGGAGATGGTCATTGTCTGGCATTTGTGTTGGATGAATGTTACTTGCCACTTATCTGTCCAAGGCTGATTGTTGTCCAGGTCTTGCTGCTTATGCGCACGGGCTACTTGATAATTTGAAGAGTTGTGAATGGAACTTAAATCTGAAGCCATCAGCAAACATCTGACCTTATGATGGAGGGAAGGTCATTGTTGACCCTTTTTCTCTGTAGGGTATCAACTGATGTGACAGACAAAGATACGCTAAAACCAAAGTCTCGTATAACTTCACTTTACTAGTACTAAAATCACTTCAAGCATACAAATGCTTACAACAGTTTTATTTCAACACCAAATTCAGTACAAGTCTCACTTCTTGTACAAGATACTACCCGTCAACACAGAGGTGATCAGTCTCTGGTCACGGTTGAGCACTGAGCCTCCAGACTCAGGATCATGCCTTCGAGAGTTGTCCACGGGTTCTCGCCGAGAATACCCTCAAGTGTTAACCCTTATATATTCTTTGAAGGCTCCTTGCTCAATCCATGACTCACATGATCCTGTTTTGCAAAAACCTTCAAGCATTATCATCTTTGGCAAGCATTAGCCATTTAGCCACCTGGACAGAGGTCCAGACTTGTTTACAATAACCACTGTTCGTTCGCCTATATCTGTTCCTCTTTTATCTATTCTTGTTCAACAGTCTAGTCTAACGGTCACATATCCCTAACCACAAGCTTCAACCTATCTGTTAGCTTACTTCAGCAAGTTCTGTGCTTATCTTTAGCTGCCTTAGAGAATGCTGGGTATAAAGCATTACTTGACCAACTTTTCAGGGCCTACAACATTGATGAAACAGCTGAAGATGGCTGAGCCTAGGAACTTGAACACCTGCAGCAATGGTGAGAGAACCAACACAAGGGAAAATCATCTATCTGACCTCGTTCTCACCAATCTATTAATTGCAGATGCATCTGTCCAGGACCACATTGGGAGGAGTGAACACTGCACAGTCATTGTGGAGACAAAGTCCCGTCTTCACACTGAAGACACCTTCCAACATCATGTGGCACGACCACCATGCTAAATGGGATCGGCTGAGAACAGATCTAGCAGGTTAAAACTGGGCATTTAAGAGGTGATGTGGGTCACCAGCCGCTGCAAATTGTAATCATCACAATCTCCGCATGGCCTGCCATATTCCCCACTCCATCATTATCATCAGGCCAGGGGATCACCACTGGTCCAATAAGGAATGTAGGGCAGCATGCCAGGGGCAGCACCAGGCATACCTAAAAATGAGCTGCTAACCTGGTGAAGCGACAACACAGGACTACATGCATGTTAAACAGCAGGATGGCATGCTATAATCAGAGCTGAGGGATCCCACAACCAATGGATCTGATCAAGCTCTGCAGTCCTGCACATCCAGTCATAGATAGGCAGGCTGTACTTAAAGCTGATAAGTCACCAGGACCGAATAAGATGCATTCAAGGATACTGTGGGAAGTGTTTAATTGGTTCTGTTGATGGATGTTAAATATGTTGTAGTTGAAGGTAATAGGGTATACAGGGGTTGGGTGTTGATTAGTTAATTGTACTCAGATATTATATATATATATATATATATATATATATATATAAAGAGCCAGCCAGCACTGATTGGCTGTTCTTAGCAGTGGAGAAGTAAGCTCTGTGGAAAACAATAAACAGTTTCCACCAAAGTCACCTAGTTTCAGTGTCTTCTTCACAAACAGGCTTGAAGTTTCGTTCACATTGGTATCAGAGAATCGTTGCCTAAAAGTAAAGATTGTGGACTAAGACTTGTTTTCAAACAGGAGATTAGAATTGGAGTTTCTTTTTAGAAAGATGACTGAAACCAAATGTAAGGTCTCAGGATACGATTTTCTAACACTGTTCTGTGAAGCTGAACCTTACGAATGGAAGAATGAAGTTGATCTATGGACACAGGTTACGTCTTTACTATAAAGGAAACAAGGAATAGTCTTTGCAATTTCACCTCTGGGCAGAAGCAAGATCAAGGGAAAAGTGTTCTCTGAACTAGAGGCTCATCATTTGGGCAATGAGGAAGGTTTGTACAATCTCTTAAAATTTGTGGATAAAATGTATCTGAAACATGACTTATTGAGTGCCTGTGAGGCGTGGTCAGACTTTGATAAATGTAGAAAAATGGATGGTTCTTCCATAGAAGAATATATTATGAGTTTAACTGACTTTCTGCAAGGTTGCAGCGATTCTACTTGGAAATTCCGATATCAATTCTTGCCTTCAAATTGTTGGATTGTGCTAGCATATCGAACATGGTATTAACATGCTACTGGTATTAACTGGAGTTCAATTCAAAGGAAGACTTTTTGATCAGATGTCTGATGGCTGAATTTTTGAGGGAAATTATTCCTTTCCGGCCACTTTCATGACACAAATGGGCTCTTTGCGGGGACACTAAAGATGGACGATACAATGCTGGCAGCATTTTGAGCTGTTCAAATATGGGGCCCAAACATCAGTACGAAAAAGGAATCACAAACCAAACAAATGAGCATGGAGACCCTTTTGGCAGCTACAACAGACAACAAGAGTTGCACAATTATGGCAGAAGAATGAAGCCCAGGAATAACCAAGGGGTGGTCAACAGGTGTTTCCGATGTGACTCAAAGGATCATTATGTGTTGCACTGTCCAAAAAGGAATAACAGGGTTTTTGAGATGACACATGATGTGGAAGGTGAGGATGACACTACTGATCAATCAGAAAGAATTGTACTGGTCACGAGAAGCTTCAGTCTGGTAATGAGTGTCCTAGTCGCAGATTCATTCAATTGCGCAGTACGAAACGGCGGGTGTATGTACACGGTGTGTGGAGTGGAGTAGTTAGAGTGTTACATGGATTCTTTAAGTAAGGAAGACTGAAGTAAGGTCAAAGAATATGACGGTTATACCTGTTTCAGGTTTGGGGATGACAACACGTTGAAATTACTAAAAAGACTGTTAACTCTGTGTAAAATAGCAGGGGTAAACCATTTTATTCGTATGATGTTGTATCCAGTGAAATATCTTTGCTGTTAAATAAACTGTCTATGAAATAGACTCAGATGAAATTGGATATGGAACATAAGGTGATTGCCTTTAGGAAATCTGTAGCTTTGCAACTTACACAGTCGGAACATTATTGTATTCCTTTAGCAAGACCTAACATCCCTAAGCAGGTAGGGATTTAAAGGAGAAAAGGCAAATTATTTCAAAACTACATCGACAATTTGCACATCCATCTTGTCATAGGTTGGAGATTCTGTTAAAAGATGCAGGGGTAATAGATGATGACTACACTAAACTTATAGAGGATACCAGTGAAAAATGTGATATCTGTTAAAAGGAGAATGCCATTGCAACCTGTAGTGAGTCTCCCATTAGCGAGGGACTTTAATGAAACATAGCGATGGACTTGCAGGTCAAAGAAACAATTTTCTTCTACACTTTAAAGACATAGCGACTAGATTCAGTCTGGCAACAGTAACTTGTAGTAAAGACTAAAAAGTAACTTACAGTAAAAACTAAAACGTAATAGTGGACAAGATAATGGAAAGGTGTATAGGAATGGGCCTGGGAGCATCGGCTGGATTTCTAACTGACAATGGAGGAGAATTTGCCAATGATCAGTTCAGGAGTATATGTGAAAATTTGAATATTGTAGCAATTCACTTGACAGTGGTAAGTCCATTTTGTTATGGGATTTGTGAGAGAAATCATGCCATGATTGATGAAACGCTCCGGATAATTTTAACTGATGGTATAAATCGTAAACTGATGACTGCTCTGGTATGGGCAGTACATGTGAAAAACACGCTTCAAATGGTTCGGGGCAACAGCCTCTAACAATCCCCGGTTTTAGAGCGGACTACAATTAGTTCAATTTTTGAGGAACTTTTGAATCCCACGCATGCAGGGAGCAGAGCATTTATTAAGGCGGAGGTTTCTGAAAAAATCAGGAGAACTTTAAGGTATGGGATCAGGCCATCAGAAAAAAAAAATACCGGGGATATGGTGTATCACAAAAGAGAAGGGCAGAATGAATGGAGAGGCCCAGGAAAAGCTGTAGGCACTGATGGCAAAACGGTAATATTGCAACATTCCAACCAAACTATTAGAATACATTGCTCATGACTTATTGGCACTGATTATACATTGTCATGCAGACCCCCAACTGCCAAGAATGAGGCATATTAATTTTGTCATATGAACATTGTTGAAGTGAAGAAATGACTTGTTTGAAGATCACCAGACACTTGGCTGGAAGGACATTTGAATGATAAGACAGTGCTTGGAGAGACAAAGGAATTGATCACTGATACAATTAACAGAGATTGGTCTGACAATGGTTCCACATCTTGTCGGTAAGAGATAGCACTACACCTCACCCACCCAACCGAGAGCTTTGAAATCCACAAACCTCCCAAAAAAGGAGCTAGTCACATGACCATCCTGCTGGGAAACATGTTTTTTTTAAATTGCGCCACAGAGAAGACCCAGAAGGCAGTTTGAAACTGAAGCTGAAACAAGCAAGTCTCTTGCTTGGCTGTCTCTCTCTCTCTCTCTCGCTTTCTCCCAAGCTACCGGACCCACGGAAGACAGGTAAACCTCAAGATAGAAAAGGCTCCTACATTGGAACAAGTTGAAGCGTGAACTAGGTCCCAACAAATTGTAAGACTTACCAGCAACCAAAAACTCCACATTAAACCTAAAGGACTGTAACTATCAGATATTGCCTCAAACTTTTCCCCTTTATTCCTTCCACTTTTTCTGTCTCTATCTGCGTGTGTTTATCGTGTATGCATGCAAGTATTGTCACGTCGCATATTCATAGTCGTTAACCAGTTTAGAGTTTAAGATTAATAAACTTCTACCTTTCTTGTTTAAATTTAAGGAAATCAGTTTGATTTCATTGCCTTACAATTGGACCATTGAATTTGGATTCACCGAGGAGGAGCTAAAAACACGGTGTTTTAAAATTAAACCCTGTTACAGTTCAACCAGGCAAAGGCTGAGAGGTAACCCTAGACCCCTGATGAAAGGTCACTGACCTGGAATGTTAACTCTGCATCTCTCTCCACAGATGCTGCCAGACCTGCTGAGAATTTCCAGCATCTCTTTTTATTTCAGATTTCCAGCATCTGCAGTATTTTGCTTTTATTTTATTATTAAATTACCCTAGATCCCTCTCACCTGATCGTAACAACGTTGACAGAATTTGAACAAATGATGCACACTGATGATACACCATGTATCTCACAGACACATGTCAGACCGTTACAATCAACAGATTGTGGCAGATAATAGGCTAACTGAGAATGGATCAAGTGTTAGTGAAGATCAAGATAAGGCCATTTTCCCAAAGGTCAACTATCCGGAGTTGGGACAAGAGTGAGGTATATGCCAGAAGGGGCTAGTGAATGGAGTAAAGCCATCATTACAGGGAGGGCAGGAAAGGCCACAGGGAAACATAAACACTGGCTGAATGTGCAAGGCAAAGTATCAGACAAATAGATTGGCAGAAGGAAGTGAAAATGTGGAAGGTCAGAAAACATAGTGCAAGTTCAGACTGAGCCTGAAGATGAACATAGTCCAAGAAAAAGTTCATGAACTTGTGAAAGAAAGTCTGGTTGTAGGAGGGAGTATTAGCAGGTCGAGTATTAGCAGTCCACAAAGGGATAGGAAATCTAATAGGGGACGTGGTTTCACAAGAGCAAGGACCAGAGAGCAGGCAAGGAGTGCCACAAGAAGTAGGAGCCCTTACGATAGAGAAGCTCTAGTGGCTACTAACAAGTTAGATGGTAAATTGATAAAGGATGCAAAACAAACAAAGGTGACCAAGAAGTTAGAGTAGACTCTCCATCAGGAGGAAAAGCAAGTTTGAGGATTTTCCGAGCCCTTTTAGCAACACAATCATAAGAATATAAGTTCATTGAGATCAAAGCAGAGTTTTTGCAAGGGGAGAAATTTAAAAGAGAAGTACTTTCAAAGCACCAAGATCAGCTGAAGATATAGAGGGGAAATTATGGAAGCTAAACAAGTGTGTTTATGAGCTAAATGATGCATCTAGGATGTGATATTTTTCAGTTAGGTCCATCCTACTAAAAGCTGATCATATTCAACTAAAAGCAGATCCAGCAATGTTTTATTGGTACTATCACGAAAACTAGCAGGCATTTTCTTGATGCATGTGGACCATTTTCTGTGGGGAGGATCTGAGGCATTTGAGAAATTTGTCTTAGATAAAGTTCGACAGGAATTTAAAATTGGAAGTCAGGCTTCTGGAGCTTTTAAATATATAAGGTTGAATATTAGGCAGACTTAGTTGGGGGTAACCTTACATCAACCGTCTTACCTAGAGAATGTTAATAGGATCCAAATAAATTGGGGCAGATCCTCACAAAAGGAAGATTCTGCAACCAAGAAAGAAGCAGACCAGTTAAAGAGCTTAATCCGGCAATTAAACTGTGTATGCAAACTAGGCCAGATGCTTGCGATGATGTATTAGAATCGAGCACCATGCTGAAATATGTTGGGAAAGTGCTGAAAGCAAGTAAGACATTGGAGAAATTAAGTTTAGACAAATGCACACTCAAGTTTCGATCCTTAGGTGACCCAGAAGAAATGAAATTAGTCATTTTTAGTGATGCCTCACACGCTAATCTTCCCAATGGTTATTCAAGTGCAGCAGGACTCTTATATTTTTGGTGGGAAGAAATTATAAATGTTGTCAATTAGGCTGGGAATCGATGAAAATAAAGAGGATAGTTGAAAGCACCTTAGCTGCTGAGACTCTTGCATTGATAGAAGCGATAGATATGGATATGTATTTATCGAGTATTTTAAAGGAACTCTTATATAAAGGAGCAATCGGAGAAAATTTTCCTGTAGAATACGAGATAACCATTCTCTGAGACGATATCCGTTCGACAAAAAGTGTCAGGGAAAAGCGGTTGAGCATTAATCTCACGAGTATAAAAGAAATGTTGAAAAGGCAAGAAATGTCCACAATAAAATGGTTGTCGCAAGTCATCAGTTGCTGGATTGTTTTATGAAGAGAGGAGCTTGTTCAAAGAAATTGTTGGATATCCTCAAAGAGGGCTGTCTTGTGTTATGATGAGTTAGGAAAATATCAAATATTTTTTCTGTTAAGATCGCTTTGTAATTCTTTTAGCATGTTTTTTTGTTGTTAAAAAGGGGAATTACAGTATGTTAATGGCTGGTGCTGTTGAAGGTCGATGGTATGATAATGTAAGGTAAAGCAAATGTATTATTTTGTCTCTTTTCCTTTTCGTTTTATGTGTGTGTGGATGTATTCAATTTAAAGAAAAGAGGGGAATCTGTTAGTGTCTAATACGTTCTGTTGATGAATGTTAAATACCTAGTCGTTGAAGGTAATAGGGTGAACAGAGGTTGGTTGTTGATGAGTTAATTGTACTCAGATGTATATATTAAGAAGAGCCAGTCAGCACTGGCTGGGTGTTAGGAGTGGAGAAGTCAGCTCTGTGGAAAGCAATAAACAGTCTCCACCAAAGCATCCGAGTCTCAGTGTTTTCTTCACAAACAGGTTTGAACATTTCTCTGATAATGTTTCCACTTCACACCTTCCCTGTTTCAGAAGAACCAATTAAATTTGGGAATATTTCAGGATGAGTGTAGGATGGGTGCAATTGACATCTTTTAGCTTTGAAGGTATTCATTTGTCCCTGCCAAACAGTTTGAATATACAAAGGCCAAGTCTTTTACCTTCAGCAGCCATTTTCGAACACACTGTTCACTTTTTAAAAGAAAAGTTTCATTTTTTAAAAGACAAAGTCAATTTTTATAATTCTTCAGTTCTAGTCTGTAATCTTTCATTGTTGTTCTTCTTGTACACCTGACAGGATGCAATTCTAAAGTGGGTGCAGAAGCAGAGGGTTCTGGGGTATGTGTGCACGAGCCATTGAAGATGGTAGGGCAGATTGAGAAAACAGTTAATAAAGCATATGGAATCCTGGACTTTATAAATAGGGGCAAAGAGAATTAGATAATTATCTGAACAGAAACAATTTGCAGGGCAACAGGGAAAAAAAGGAGGGGAAGTGAGACCAGATGATTTGCTCTTTCAGAGAACCGGCACAGGATGATGGGCTGAATGGCTCCTCGGTGCTGTTACCATGCTATGATTCTACGGTGGTGGACAATTAGACAATCAACGGGAGGGGCAGGCTCCATGAACGCCCCCATCTTCAATAATAGGGGAGCTTAGCACGCCAGTGCAGAAGACAAGAACTGAATGTTTGTAACCAACTACAGCCAGAACTGCGAGTTGATGATCTATCTCTGCCTCCCCCTGAGGTGCCCACCTTCACAAATGACAGTCTTCAGCCAATTCGATTCACTGAATGTGATAACAAGAAATAGCTGAATGCACTGGATACAGCAAAGGTTACAGGCCCTAACAGCTTCTCGGCTGTAGTACTGAAGACTTGTATTCCAGAACTAGCTGTGCCCCTCGCCAAGCTGTCTCAGTAGAGCTACAAGACAGGCATCTACCCAACATTGTGGACAACTGCCCAGCTATGTCCTGTCCACAAAAAGCAAGACAAATTTAATATGGCCAAGTGCCGCCACCAGTTTCTTCTCAATCATCAGCAAGGTGATGGAAAGTGTCATCCACAGTGCTATCAAGTGGCACTTACTCACCAATAACCTGCTCACCGATGCTCAGTTTGGATTCCACCAGGGCCACTTGGCTCCATACCAAATCACAGCATTTGACCAAGCATAACATTAAAGAGCCCCGGTAAAATTGAAGTCAATGAAAAATAGGGGAAAACCTCTCCAATGGCTAAAGTCATACCAGCACAAAGGAAGGTGGATGTTTGTTGTACTCCAATCTTCTAAGCCCCAGGACATTGCTGCAGGAGTTCCTCAGGGAAGTGCCCTAGGCCCAACTATCTTAACAGATTCAGAGTTGTTACAGCACGGAAGGAGGCCATTCATCCCATTGTGACGGCACCTGTTCTGTAAATGAGCAATTCATTGAATGCCATTCCCCTGCCTTTGCCCCATAACCCTGCACGTTCTTCCTTTTCTGATAACTATCTAATTCCCTTTTGAATGCCTTGATTTAACCTTCCTCCACCACACTCGCTGATTGTGTATTCCAGATACTAAGCACTTGCTGCGTGTAAAAGTTTTTCCTCATGTTGTCATTGCTTATTTTGGCAATTACCTTAAGTCTGTACCTTCTCGTTCTTGCTCCTTTCACAAATGGGTACAGTTTCTTCCTATCTACTTTGTGCAGACCCCTCATGATTTTAATACCTCAATAAAATCACCTCTCAACCTTCTCTTCTCCAAGGAAAACAGTCCCAACTTCTCTAATCTATCTTCATAAATGAAGTTCCTCATCCCTGGAGCCATTCTCAGGACCCCTTTCTGCACTCTCTCCAATTTCTCCACACCTTTCTTGAAGTGTGGCACCAGGGTACTGTGCACAATTTTGGTCTCCACATTTTAAGAAAGGATATACTTGCATTGGAGACAATGCAGCGAAGGTTCACTAGATTGGTGCCTGGAATGAGGGGGGTTGGCCTTTGATGAGAGGCTAAGTAAATTGGGCCTGTATTCTTTGCAGTTTAGAAGAATGAGAGGTTATCTCATTGAAACATATAAGATTCTAAAGGGATCATGGAGCAAACAACCAATACAAACCCCGAATGTTTGAAACTTCATCACGACAGTGGGTACTGAAGGACTCTATAAAACTGGTAATAATGTGACGATAATACACCGGAGAAGTGCCATAGAGTGAGTTTGAGTCTAGAAAGGCCGATGTCGATACAGTCATCCAACAGCAGGGTCAGAGAATGACGAGTAACCCAAGAACTCCAGTGTCCCTGGTGGTAGGGCTGTGAATACCATATTTTAGTGGCCCCACAAAGATGAACGGGACAGTGCGGGCTGGTTCAGATGGGCCCGTTTTGGCAAAGATAAGAATGCACCCGCAGGGAGCCTAGAGAATGGTGGCTTAATTATATAGCAGAGCCAATAGAAACTTATTTGGGGGCTGAAGATGATCCCCAAGGATGTACTGAATTAAAAAGTAAAACTTCCAAAAATGATTTGACAGTTACAAGGAGCCATGTAGCAATATCTACCAACATACTACATGAAATGATTCTTGTAATCCTAAATTTCACCAATCTTACCATTTTCAGAGGATCTGTGTTGCCCGGGCCAAATAGATTTATATCAAGAAAAGTGTAATCTAGGACTTTCTAGCCCAAAATGCAGTATGAGATCTTACTGAAACTTGGCCCCTGGTATCAAAACCCTTTGACCCTGATGTTGATGATACAACTCATGTTGCGCCAAATGGGAGGAAACAAGACCTAGTGAATGGGTGGCAAAGGTGCATTGGTCAGTACTGCAGCTTGGAACCAAATGAATATACAAAAGTGTTTGGGAACACAATGAGTTAATGAGTAAACAGCTCAAGGGAATAATGATAAATATCGGAGGAAGGTGGTGATTTGATTCATGAGGAACGCCAGAATGTCATGTCTTTGCTCGAAGTGGGGGATGGATGAGAACAATTAGCAGTATAGGGAGCAAAACAAAAGCAAGAGTTTTGTGTGTGCTACTTAGTGATCATGAGTACAAGCTAGAGTTAGTGATATTGAGAACAACCAAATTCCAAATGTCACCGATGTCCAATTCGGTTAGTGACGAGGTAAAGTAAAATAATACATGGTGTCAAGCCAAGCAATACAGATCTGTGCATTTTTTATTCTTTCATGGGATGAGCGTCAATGGCAAGATCAGGATACGTTAACCATCCCTAATTGCCCTTGAGAAGGTGGTGGTGAGCCACCTTCTTGAACCATTGCAGTCCATCTGGTGTAGGGGCACCCAGTATTAGTAAGGGAGTTCCAAGTATTTGACCCAGCGACAGTGAAGGAACAGCGATACAGATACAAGTCAGGATGATGTGTGACTTGAAGGGGAACTTGGAGGTGATATTGTTCTCATGCGTCTGCTGCCCTTGTCCTTCTAGGTAGGAGAGGTCACAGGTTTGGAAGTGCTGTCAAAGAAGGCTTGGCGACTTGCTGCAGTGCATCTTGCATACGCTACACACTGCTGTCACTATGCGCTGGTGGAGGCATTGAAAGTTGAAGGTTGTGGATGGGGTGCCGATCAAGCGGGCTGCTTTGTCCTGAATGGTTTCGAACTTCTTGGGTGTTGTTGAAGCTGCACTCATCCAGGGAAATGGAGAGTATTCCATCACACCACTGACTTGTACCTTGTAGATGATGGACAGGCTTTGGGGATTCAGGAGAAGAGTTACATACTGCAGGCTTCCCAGCCTCTGACCTGCTTTTGTAGCCACAGTATTTATATAGTTAGTCCAGTTCGGTTTCTGGTCAGCCCCCAGGATGTTGATAGTGGGGCATTCAGCGATGGTAATATCATTGAGGAGGGTCATTGCCTGGCACTTGTGTGGCAAGATTAATATTTGCCATTTATCAGCCCAGGCCTGAATGTTGTCCAAGTCTGGTGGCATGTGGGCACAGATTGCTTCAGTACTTGAGGAGTTGCTAATGGTATTGAACACTGTGCAATCATCAGCGAACATCCCCAATACTGATCTTACATCAGAGGGAAGGTCATTGATGAAGCAGCTGTAGATGGTTGGGCCTGGGACACTACCCTGAGAAACTCCTGCAGCAATGTCCTGGGGCTTAGATGTTTGGCCTGCAACAATCACAACCATCTTCTGTTGTATTAGGTATGATTCCAACCAGTGGAGAGCTTTCCCCAATTCCCATAGACTTCAATTTTGATAGGGCTCCTTGATGCCACACTTTGTCAAATGCTGCCTTGATGTCAAGGACAGTCACTCTCACCTCACCTCTTCAATTCAGCTCTTTAATCCATGTTTGGACCAAGGCTGCAATGAGGTTAGGAGCTGAGTGGCCCTGGTGGAATCCAAATTGAGCAGTGAGCTGGTTATTGCTGTGTAAGTGCTGCTTGATACTGTCGACAGCACTTTCCATCACTGTTGATGATAGAGAGTGGACTGATGGGGCAGTAATTGTCCAGATTGGATTTGTCCTGCTTTTGTTGACAAGACATACCTGGGCAATTTTCCACATTGTCAGGTTGATGCCAGTGTTATCGCTGTACTGTTATAGCTTGGCTACGGGCACAGCTAGTTCTGGAGTACAAGTCTACAGTACTACTGTTAGGATATTGTCGGGGCCCTAACCTTTGCTGTATCCAGTGCCTTCAGCTGTTTCTTGATAGCAAATGCAGCAAATTGAATTGGTTGAAGACTGGCATCTGTGATGCTGGGGAACCTCAGGAGGAGGCCGAGATGGATCATTCTCTCAGCACTACTTGAAGATGGTTGGAAATGCTTCATTCTTGTGCTTTGCACATTCTGGGCCACCATCATTGAGGACGGGGATGTTTTTGGAGCCTCCTTTTCCGGTTAGTTGTTTAATTGTCCCTCACCATTCCCGACTGGAAGAGACAGGACTTCAGAACTTTGATCTGATCCATTGATCGATTAGCTCAGTCTATCGTATGCTGCTTCCGCTGTTTTGCATGCAATTTTTGAAATTGTACCCTGCACATTTAAGTCTAGGTCATTAATATAGATCAAGAATAGCAGCGGTCCTAATAGTGGGATCCCTGGGGAACTCTATTATATAACTTCCTCCAGTCCAAAGAACAAACATTCACCATTGCTCTTAGTTTCCTTTCACGCAGCCAACTGTGTAACCATGTTGCCTCTTTTCCTTTTATTCCATGGGCTTTAACGTTGCTGACAAGCCTGTTATGTGGCACTTTATCAAATGTCTTTTGGAACTCCATGTACATCAATAGCCCATTGCTGTCATCAACCGTCTGTTACCTCATTTTAAAAACTGAATGAAGTTAATTAAGCAAGCTTTTAACAAATCTGTGTTGGCTTTCCTTAATTAATTCACATTTGTCCAAGTCATTATTAACTTGTCCGAAATAATCGTTTCTAAAAGCTTTCCCACTAGTAAGGTTAAAGTGACTGGACTGTAGTTGCTGGACTGATCCTAACGCTCTTTTTTTGAACTAGGGTGTAACATTTGCAATTCTCCAGTCCTCTGGCACCATCCCTGTACCTAAGCAAGATTGTAAGGTTGTGGCCAATGCCTCGGCAATTTCCAAAGTATCCTAAATATCTTTGATATGCTTGACTTATTAACTTTATGTACAGCCAGGCTTTCTAATCCCTACTTTATAAATTTTTAGCCCATCCAGTGTCTCAACTACCTCCTTTCACTATGACTTGCACAGCATCATCTTCCTTAATAAAGACACATTTAGTACCTCAAACTCGCGCTTTGCCTTCATACCTAATCGGCCCCACTCCTCCTTTTACCACTCAAACTATTTCTAAGGCTATAGAAAACTTTTGGATTCCCTTTTATGTTAGCTGCCAATGTCTTCTCATACTCTTTTTCTGATTAGAAAGAGGAATTAGACAGCAGCTGAATGAAATGAGTGCTGGATGTGCATCAGCACAATATAAAGGGGAGACAATACAAGTTCAGATGTTATTTCAACCCAAGCTGTTGAGTTGGAAACCTCTCAGATGTTGATGGTGGGGTATTTAGTGATGGTAATGCAGCTGAATGTCAAGGGGAGTATGTTAGATTCTCTCTTGTTGGAGATGGTCATTGCCTGGTACTTGCAAGGCATGTATGTTACTTGCCATTTATCAGCCCGAGCTTGAATGTTGTCCGAGTCCTGCTGCACTCGGGCACAGACTGCTTCAGTATCTTGAGTTGCAAATAGAACTGAACACTGTGCTATCATCAATGTACATCTCACTTCTGACATTGTGTTGGAAGGAAGGTCATTGATGAAGCAGCTGAAGATGGTTGGGTCGAGGACACTACCTTGAAGAGCTCCTGCAGTAATGTCCTTGGGCTATGATGATTGATCCCCAACAACCACAACCATCTTGCTTTGTGTCAGATATGACTCCAACCAGTGGTGAGCTGTCCCTGGTTCCCATCCATTTCAATTTTGCTCGGGCTCCTCAATGCCACATTCGATCAAATGTCAGTGACAGCCACTCACACCTCACCTCCAGAATTCAGCTTTTTTTCCCCATGTATGGACAGAGGCTGCAATAAGATCAGGAGTCTGGAGGTACGCTAGACTGGGGAAGGACGGTAGATTTTCTTCCCTGAAGGATATTAGTGAACCAGATGGATTATTACGACAATCCTGTAGTTCTTTGATCATCATTACTGAGACTAGCATTTTATTGAAGATTTATTAATTAATTGAATTTAACTTCCCCTCCCCTAGTTCCAGAGGTGGGTTTTGAACTCTGAAGAATAGTCATCTCTAAATCGAAATGCTAACTCTTTCTTTCTCTACAAATGCTACCAGACCTGCTGAGTACTTCCAGCACTTGTTTTTATTTCAGATTTCCAGCATGCACTGTATTTTGCTTTTGTTTTATAGGTTATGGTGAACCTTTATAAAACACTACTTTTGCCTCAACTGGAGCATTGTGTCCAATTCTGGGCACCCCATTTTAGGGAGGATGTGAAAGCATTAGGGAAAATGCAGTAAAGATTTACAAAAATGGTTCCAAGGATGAGGGACTTCGGTTATGAGGACAGATCAGAGAAGCTGTGGCTGTTCTCTTTAGAGAAGGTTCAGAGGAGATTGATACAGGTATTCAAAATCATGAGGTGTCTGGCCAGAGGAGATAGCGAGAAACTGTTCCCATTAGCAGAAGGGTTGAAAACCAAAGGACACCAATTTAAGGTGAATTGCAAAAGAATTACAGGCGATATGAGGAAAATCTCTGCACAGTGAGTAGTAGGATCTGGAATGCATTGCCTGAGTGTGGCTGAAGCAAATTCAATCATGGCTTTCAAAAGGGTATTGGATAATTATCTGAGAAAAAATTGCAGTGTTACAGGGAAAAGCAGGAGTGGGACGAACTGAGTGTTCTTGCAGAGAGCCAGCACTGACACGATGGGCCGAATGGCATCCTTCTGTGCTATAATCATTCTGATTGTGATTTTAGATGTTCAAAGATTTTGGTACATATGCTCTTCTTCTGCTACTTATTTTCTGTCCCCTTTCAGTTTATTTTTTGCAAATCTTCAAGTAAATGGATTAAGAAGCTCATCCTTATTAAAAAATTAACCTGGAGATATGAATGAAAGAAGTTATGTTTGAGAGTAGAGGTGCTAATTATAAAGAGATATTGAGCAGTGATATTTTCAGCATAGAAAATTATAACAAAACACTGAACATCCATGGTTGTAGTAATTCAACAAACAACTACCTACAGGAGATTCATTATCCACTGCTGCTGACTCAATCTCTTTGTGGGCCTTTCAGTCACTAAACACTAGCGCTGTCTGTAACTGGCTGCTCGGTCACCTCTTTCCAATTAGCAGGAATATTTGAATAAAGCCTAATAAAGAACAGAAAATAATAATTGCCAACATTAATATAATTTCACTGACTGTATTAACTGTTTTTCCATTTGGAGATGCAAAATACATACAATAAACATCACTGACTGGTGCAATGAAATGTTGTCCAGTGTTATAACGTTAGATATTATGAGGATGGATTTGACTTCGTGGGGAGAGCAAAACCAGTGAACAAATCCACTGGGTGCAACACCAGCCCTGAACCTCTGCCACCCATTGCCTATTTAAGTTGAATTTCACCCACAAAAATCAGAGGGTGGCCTACAGCTCATTGCCACCATTACCGTGGTTACGACAGTGTTGGCCAGGGTCCACCGCAGGGTGGTTGAGAACCAAGCTCATTTAAATAGAAGTTGGGGGTCATGTGCATTATTCCAGGTTCCGGTTTGTTGGCCAAGCTCTCTTTGACCAGCACCAGGTGTGCTTCGTCCAGAGAGGACCCGAAGGCCAGTAATGAGTTTCATGGAGCTTAAAGGAGGGGGGAGATCTCCTCGAACTGCACACACCCAGCCTGTCACTGTCACTCAGCTCCATAACTGAAATCAACTTCAACCCGAGCTCCGCCAGCATCCTTCACTCATTCCCCAGATGTGTCAAGTTGTGTTTTGTTTGAAGTGCAATTCTCACTTTCTCCAGTGTAAATCAGCTGGTGTTGTATCAAATGACTGAATGTGTGATTTTTTTTTTTATATAAACACACTGAAAATTGAAATGGTTCCTCTCCAGTATGAATTCATTCATGGACAGTCAATGAACTGGATTGACCAAAGTGCATTTTACACATTGTGAAAACATTTTCTCCCCACTGAGTTCGCTGATTTACAGTCTGATCACGAGATGTACAAAACCACGTCTTCCACTCTGCACACTCAAACGATTTCTCTGTGAACCTGCTGATGCCGTATCAAGTGACTAGATGCGTAAACTGTCTTTGCACAGAGAGCATCCAAATAGTTTTTCTCCAGTGTGAATGCTCTGGTGAAGTACCAACATGTTGGATTGGGCGTACCGCTTTTCACACACTGAATTTGTTGATGGGCTTTCAACACATTGCACAAGGAAAAACTTTGTACACACCGAGAATTTGAACGGTTTCTCCCTGATGTGAATGTGCTGGTGCTGGTCCAGTTCACTGGACGTGTAAAAACGTTTGTTACGCATGAAGCACTCACATGGTTCATTTCCAGCGTGAACTCCCTGGGGCTTTTTTCAGTGGCTCTCCCACCTCAACACCTTCCCACATACATGACGCTAAACTGCCAACTCCCTCAGCAGTGAATGCCTGCTGGCTGAGTCTAGGAGTCTCCACTGATCCAGGCTGATGACATTTTCATTTCTTTCAGTATTTCCATGTTGCTCTTAGTTCGAATATCTGGGCAGTCTCCGTCCAGGAAACCTGAATACACAGAACATATAAATCAGTAAACACAGTAGATTCCCTTCAGCTGTAAATTATCGTGGGCCCTCTGTCTTTCCTGCTATTTCCAGCCCAATCTCTCTCCCAGCACTGAGCATGGAAACAGCCAGCTGATGACACCATAGAAGTGCGATTTTACTGCCGTCCTGTCCTTACCCTATACTTCAGTACTCTGGTCCCATTCCCAGCCTGTCTCACTCTCTTGTCCCATTCCCAGTCTCACTCCCCAAGCCCTTTCTCCCTCCAGCACCATCTCAGCCCAGGCCCTGCAACCGCTGCATCATATACCACGAGTGTGGGGATGAGCACAGGGACAGAGACCCTTTCCTCTTCCACAGTCTGCCCCGTGGTTCACATTCTTTTCTTCACCACACAGCAGTGGGAGCGAGCCCGGGGCTGGGGGTTAAAAACTGCTGATTCCCGAGTTGATCCTGGGCAAACCCGCTACAACACTGGGCCTTGGGTAAATTATAACACCAACCGCCTGATCACTGCCACCTCCCGGCACAACTCTCGCACCAGAGCTCCTTCCGACAACACAGCAACCAATCAGCATCAGCGCTGCAGCTGAATAGTTTATCACTCATTGTTACAACTTCAACATGCACTTACATCATCATCATTCACCATTACATCACCCATGTTATAAGGGGTTTATTTTTGTACTAAATCTTAGAATTCTGTGTGTTAAAAAAACCTTTAAAATGTTTCAGTGGACATGAACACCTGCAAATATCTGAAATATTTGGATGTTGACTTTGTGTACAAGAATATTAAACTCAAGCAGTTTCAAAGAAGCCAGCCAGGGGCTTTTGACCTCCTCAGTATCTTTCCTTTTGGCCTCCTTATCTCGAGAGACAATGGATAAGCGCCTGAGGTGGTCAGTGGTTTGTGAAGCAGCGCCTGGAGTGGCTATAAAGGCCAATTCTAGAGTGGCAGGCTCTTCCACAGGTGCTGCAGAGAAATTTGTTTGTCGGGGCTGTTACACAGTTGGCTCTCCCCTTGCGCCTCTGTCTTTTTTCCTGCCAACTACGAAGTCTCTTCGACTCGCCACATTTTAGCCCCGTCTTTATGGCTGCCTGCCAGAGTGCAACACTTTGAATGACAGGGGAGACAATGTCTCTGGTCATGTGATTGGTTCAGGAAGTTTGACTTTTTCTCGACCCCTTTAAAAACCAGTGATTTGGACAAAGAGCAGGCATTTGAAATTTTGAAATGTAGACCTGACCTGCCTGGAGACTAGAGAAAAAAAGCATCTCTCTGTAAAGGAAACTTGCAACTCTTGAAAAGAAACCCTATATTTGAAAGGGGGCAGATTCCTATTGCCTCCTGTCTGAAGAATCCCTGCATTCAGTGTGGTTCCTGTTGCCTCCTGTGTTTTGGATTCTGGAACCTGAAGAAAGCTTCTACTGCTATGAGTCCTAAGTAGACCTATCGCTACAACCCTGCTGAAAGACCTATGTGATGCCTGCTGTAGCCGATTTGCCTTGAATGCCTACCCATCACAGATAGTTCAGTAACCTTGCCTGGAGAGACTTCCAGAATTGAATAGTCGGATGCCACTTGGACACCTCACCCAACTGAAGAATTTCCTACCAGAACATGACAAACTGAATTATTTTATTATTCCTTTTAATCATATCAAACAGCTGTAAACTAAAACCCTTTTTTCCCCCCAGTTAACCATCCTTTTTGTAAACTGTGTGCATGAGGATGAGGGAATTAAGGAGCTTTCATGTATAGATATTTATCTCATTAGTGGTTAAGACTTATTTCATTTCTAATAAATGGTTCATGTTGTTGTTTAAAGAAACCTGGTTGGTGGGTTTTATTCTGGGGGACAAATTGGCTGTTCTTCAGTAGGTGGGAAAAATTTATTGACCTGCTGTGACCTGTGGAGAAGTGGACTGAATTAACAGTGCATTTCTCCCGCCTTGGTCGTAACACCCACTGTTACATCATCATCATCACTCCCCATTGTTACATCACTCACTGTTACATCATCATTAGTGTCACCCAGTTACATCAACCCCCAAGATTACATCAATAACTATCAAAAAGGTTGAAAAATCAAAGATGTAAATATCCAAATGGAAGAGAGCCCTAATTTCAGTGTTTTGAGAAACAAGAACACAGATTTCCTTGTCCAGCAACTAGACAGGAGCAGTGGAATGTTTACAGAGCACAAACTAAGCAAATTTCCATAAGTAGGAAAGATGGAGTACAAGCAGGTAGAGCTCCCTGGATGCTAAAAGGAAAGGTTAAAATAAGGTTTATGACATACGTCAGGTACAGAATACCACTGAAAATCAGGTAGCAGCAGACTCCAGGAAGACACAGACCAACTGGTGGAATGGGCAGACAAATGGCAGATGCAATTTAATGCAGATAAGTGTGAAGTGATGCACTTTTGGAGAAACTGCACAGAGGCAGCATAATTATCACAGAATTGTTACTGTGCAGAAGGAGGCCATTCGGCCAATCATGTCTGCACCCACTGTCCAGAAGAGTAATTCCTTCTGTTCCATTCCCCTGCCTTCTCGGCATAACCCTGCATGTTCTTCCTTTTCAAATAACTAATTCCCTTTTGAATGCTTCAATTGAACCTGCCTCCACCATGTTTTCAGGTAGTGCATTCCAGACCTTAACTACGTGAAAACGTTTGTCCTCATGTCACTTTTTCTTCTCTTACCAAATACTTTAAATCTGTGCCCTCTTGTTCTCGATCCTTTCAAGAGTGGGAACAGTTTATCTCCATCTACTCGGTCCCAACTCCTCATGATTTTGAATACCTCTATCAAATCACCTCTCAGCCCTCTCTTCTCCGAGGACAACAGTCCTAACTTCTCCAATCTATCTTCATAATGGAAATTCCTCATCACTGGAACCATTCTCGTGAGTCTTTTCCATAGTCTCTCCAGTGCCCTCACATCTTTCCTAAAGTGCAGAACTCAGAACTAGGTGCAATACTCCAGCTAAGGCTGAACGAGCATCTTATATACATTCAGTCCCTCTACCTCCATGAGGAGAGCATGAGGGCACTCTGCTTCTTCATTGAACAAAGGTCCAACCAGGCCCCATTCTCCAGCAACCTTCTCCATCTGGATAAAATTGTGCTTACATTGAACATCTTCTCCATTGACTTCACTGCTACCTCCAAATAAAAGGTGCTGGTATGGGAATCTTAATTCTTGGCTGTGCCTGCCTTTTTGTGGGACACATGGGACATTCTTTGATCCAGTCCTATTCAGGTCCCCTCCCTCACCTCTTTTTCCAGTACATTGATGACTAACAGTGCCATTTCCTGCTTTTGCCCAGAACTGGAAAAGTACCTTTCTTACAATTTCCATCACCTTCCTTTCCTGAACTTCTCTATTTCTGGTGACAATCAATATCTACTATAAACCCACTGACTCCCACAACCACCTTAATTACCTTGCTTCCCACTCCGCTTCCTTTAAGGACTATTCCATTCTTCCACTTTCTCTGGCTCTGTTGCATCTGTTCTGCTGTTGCCACCTTCCATACCAGTGCTTCTGATATGTCTTCCTTTTTCTTCAACTGAGGTTCCCCTCTATTCTAGTTGACAGAACTTTTAACTGTGTCCATTCCATTTCCCACACTTCTACTCTCACCACTCCAGCTCCCAGAGCCATGATAAAGGTCTTATTGCCGTCATCTTCTAACCCACCAGTCTCATTTGATGGATCAACTGCTGTCATTTCCACCAACTCCAGTGCGATGCCACCACCATACACATCTTCTCCTGCCTTCTTGCAGCATTCTGAAGGGACTATTCACTCCTTGAAACCTGGTTGACTCCTCAAATAACCTGCTACACCTCCTTCTTTTCCATGGCATCTTCCCATGCATGTGCAGCACTTGCAACACCTGTCATTTTATCTACCCCTTCCCACCATCTAAGGCCCCAAACACTCCTTCCAGGTGAAAGTGATTTAATTGTAATTTTTTCAATTTAGTATACTGTATTCTCTACCTTGGGAGGACCAAAGATTGAGGATCGTTTTGTGGCACACCTGTTCATTCTGGAAGTCTGACCCCGGTCATCTGTCATTTTAATTCTCCACCCCACTCCCATGGTCATTCTGACCTATCTGTCCTCTGCTTTTGACACTGTTCATGTTAAGCTCAACAAATGCTCGAGGAGCAGCACCTCAGCTTTTGATTAAGCACTTTACAGTTTCCTGGACTGAACATGAAGTTCAAAAATTTCAGCTTATAACCACTGCTGTTAATAGTTCTGCTGTGGTCATTTACAGCTCCTCTAGACCCATATTTTGTTTCTTTCCTTGCCTCATTGCTGTCCCCTTTTGCCTTGGACCATCATCCCTTTTGTCACACCGGCCTATTACAGACCTTCCATTTTGTTCATTCCATCATCCCCCTTTCCCTGACTCTATACTTGCTTAAAACCTGTCATCTCCAACTTCTGAGCTCTGATGAAAGATCACAGATTCTGCCTGAGTATTTCCAGTATTTATTTCAAATTCCCAGCATCTGCAGTATTTTGCTTTTGTATAATCTAATGGTACGGTTTTGAGGAGGATGCAAGAACAGAAGGATGTGGGGTGGGGGAGGGGGGGGGAAGCATATTCACAAATCCAGTGATGCCAATCCTACTGTCTCATAAATCAAGAGACAAACTCTTAAAAATTATGACTTGCTTTTTTTCAAACATAAACCAATCTAGATTGACAATTGGTTTATCAACCTCATTCGTGGCTTATTTAATCTCTATCATTACAAAAGCCATATTGCTGAATTCAAAAATACTTTGCAGTGATGCAGTTTCTCAAACAAACAGAGAGCCAGGTGCACCTGCCTGTGAAATTCCACAATGAGAGCAACAGCCGTTGGCTCTGCCAAGAAGGGCCCACCTGCTCCAGAGTTTACTGGACTTGAGTCAGCTACGTCCAAATATCGGAGTGGCATTGTCAGCAAAGACTAAGGCTCTCCAGGGAGGCCATCACCGACTTATGTACCATGCTGCAGGGCAAGTTATGACGTATGGGATTTGGCAATGCCTCTGGCATTGAAAATCACTGCAGCACATAACTTTTACAGATCTGGATCTTTTCAAGGATCCACTGGGGACATGTGTGGGGTCTCCCAGGCAGCAGCCCACCACTGCATCAAGGAAGTGACAAATGTCCTGTACAAGAGGGCCGGCTACTGTGCGCTACTGGACCGACATTGACAGTCAAGTTGACAGAGGCATCAGCTTCAGGGGCATTGCTGGATTCCCCCAGGTGCGAGGTGTGATAGATTGCACAATGTGGCCATCAAAGCTCCCATGGATCAGCCAGCTGCCTTCACCAACAGGAAGAGCTTTCACTCCATCAACATTCACCAGTCTGCAACCACTGAAAGTGCTTCCTGCAAGTGTGTCCTCGCTTCCCGGTAAGCAGCCATGATGCCTCCATACTTCAACAGTCCCAGGTGCCTCAGCTTTTCAATCACACTTTCAGGGATGAATTCTCAGGGCAAGGGCTACCATTGAAGCCATGGCTACTGACACCTGTGAGGAACGCTCGCACTGCAGCGGAGCAAAGGTGCATCACTTGTCATGAATGACTATAAAGCAGGTCATTGAGCTGCTAATGAGATTCCGTTGCCTGAATTGATCTGGTGTATGCCCCAATGATGGTCTTGTGTATCGTGGTGGTCTGCTGTGTGCTGCAAAATCTAGCACTGCAGATGGGGAGGCCTTGCATGACAATGAGATGATTGGTTGAGGAGTTGCATTCAATGAGGATCTGGAAGAGGTTAATACACAGAAAGCACTGGACGTTGAACTTTTGGCACTGGAGGTCAGACACATTGAGCGACGGGCCAAGGAGGCAAGAGACAATCTCAAACTTACCCACTTCCAGCCATCATGATGGTCTATCGGAGTAAAATTAATAAAGACTGCCCTCAATGCATGCAGCCTGTCGTCTCCTTTTTATTTGCCTTTCGTGCCAAGCGCCCATTGGAACTATGTACTATAGCCCATGGGAGACGTTAATCAAATGAGGGCTGTGCCTATATCAGCATCCACTAAGGGGCAAGGGGGAAGTCAGCGGCACAGTGGTTACCACTGCAGCCTCACAGCTCCAGGGACCCAGGTTCGATTCCGGGTACTTCCTGTGTGGAGTTTGCAAGTTCTCCCTGTGTCTGCGTGGGTTTTCTCCGGGTGCTCCGGTTTCCTCCCACAAGCCAAAAGACTTGCAGGTTGATAGGTAAATTGGCCATTATAAATTGTCACTAGTATAGGTAGGTGGTAGGGAAATATAGGGACAGGTGGGGATGTTTGGTGGGAATATGGGATTTGTGTAGGATTAGTCTAAATGGGTGGTTGATGTTCGGCACAGACTCGGTGGGCCGAAGGGCCTGTTTCAGTGCTGTATCTCTAATCTAATCAAAATTAGGGCATGATTGAATAATCATTTTACATAGGAACATAGGAGCAGGAGTAGGCCATTCAGCCCATCAAGCCTGCTCTGTCATTCAATACAATCATGGCTGATCATCCACTTCAATGCCTTTCCTCCACCACCCCCCCACCCCCACCCCCCCCCCCCCCCCACACTATCCCCATATCCCTTGATGACATTAGTATTTAGAAAGCTGTCAATCTCTGCTTTAAACATACTCAATGACTGAGCTTCCACAGCCCTCTGGGATAGAAAATTCCAAAGATTCACAACCCTCTGAGTAAAGACATTTCTCCTCATTTCGGTCCTAAGTGGGTTCCCCCTTATTTTGAAATTGTGTCCCCTGGTTCTAGACTCCCCAACCAAGGAAAACATCTTACCTGCATCTATCCTGTCGATCCCTTTAAGTATTTTGTAGTTTTCAATGAGATCACCTCTCATTCTTCAAAACACTAGAGAATACAGGCCCAGTTTCCTCAATCACTCCTGATAAGATAGTTCCACCATCCTGGGAACAAGTCTGGTGAACCTTCATTGCACTCCCTCGGTGGCAATACTATCCTTCTTAAGGTAAGGGGACCAAAACTGCACATAGTACTCCAAGTGTGGTCTAACCAAGGTTCTACACAATTGAGACAAGACTTCACTACTCCTGTACTCAAACCCTCTTTTGATAAAGGCTAGCATATCATTAGCCTGCCAAATTGCTTGCTGCACCTGCATCTTAGCTTTCAGTGACACCCAGGTCCCTTTGTATATCTACACTTTCTAATCTCTTACCATTTAAGAAATACTGTGCACATCTATTCCTCCTACCAAAGTTGATAACCTCAATTTTCCACATTATATTCCATCTGCCATGTTCTTGCCCACTCATTTATTCCAGTCGGAAGGAAGGAGTCAACGAGAATGATGAATCATCCGTGGATAACAAAGGAAGTTAAGGAGAGTATCAAATCAAAAACAAAGGCGTACAAAGTGGTGAAAGCTAGCGGTAGGCCAGAGGATTGGGAATTTTTTTAGAAACCAGCAGTGGATGACTAAAAAAACTAATATCTAGAGGGAGAAAATTGATTATGAGAATAACTTGGCAAGAAATATAAAAACAAACAGCAAGAGCTTCTATGGGTACATAAAAGAGAAAAGAGCGTAGCTAAAGTAAGTGTGGGACCTCAAAGGATGAGACTGGGAATTAATAACAGGATACAGGGGGAAATGGCAGATAATTTAAACCAATCTTTTGCATCAGTCTTCACAGTGAAGGACACTATAAACATCCCAATAGATGAGCAAGGTGTAAATGGGAGGGAGGAACATGTAACAATCTTTATCACGAAGGAAAAGGTGCTTGACAAACTGATGGGACTAAAGGCAGACAAGTCGCCAGGACCTGATGGTCTGCATCCAAGGGTTTTAAAAGAAGTGGCTGCAGAGATAGCTGGAGGCATTGGTCATAATGTACCAAAACTCACTGGATTCCAGTAGGGTACCAGTGGATTGGAAAACCGCTAACGTGATGTCCCTATTCAAGAAAGGGGGGAGACAAAGCAGGAAACTATAGACCAGTTAACTTAGCATCTGTCATTGGGAAAATGCTAGAGTCCATTATTAAGGAAGACACAGCAGGACATTTAGAAAAACATAATGCAATCAGAGTCAACATGGTTTATGAAAGGGAAATCATGTTTGACAAATTTGTTAAAGTTCTTTGAGGATATAACCAGCAGAGTGGATAAAGGGGAACCAGTAGATGTCGTGTATTTGGATTTTCAGAAGGCGTTCAATAAGGTACCACATAAAAGGTTATTGCACAAAATAACAGCTCAGGGTATTGAGGGTAATGTATTAGCATGGTTTGAGGATTGGTTAACATACAGATGACAGTCGGGATTAATGGGTCTTTTTCAGGTCGGAAAGCCGTAACTAGTGGGGTGCCACAAGGATCGATCTGAGGGCCTCAACTATTTACTATCTATATTAATGACTTAGGGGAAGGGACAGAGTGTAGTGTATCCAAATTTGCTGGCGATACAAAAATAGGTGGGAAGGCATGTTGTGATGAGGACACAAAGAATCTGCAAAGAGATATGGATAGGTTAAGTGAGCAGGCAAATACTTGGCAGATGGTGTTCAATGTGGGAAAGAGAGGTCACCCACTTTGGTAGGAAGAATAAATAGACAGATTATTATTTAGACGGAGAAAGACTGCAGTACAGAGGGATCTGGGTGTTCTTGAAAGTTAGCCTGCAGGTACAGCAAGTAATTAGGAAGGCAAATGGAATTTTGTCTTCTATTGCTAGGGGGTTAGAGACTAAAAATAAGGAAGTCTTGTTACAATTGTACAGGGTGTCGGTGAGGCCACACCTGGAGAATTGCATACAGTTTTGGGCCCCGTATTTAATGAAGGATATACTAGCATTGGAGTTGGAGGCAGTTCAGAAAAGGTTCACTCAGCTGATTCCTGGGATGAAGGGGTTGTTTTATCAAGAATGGCTAAACAGGTTCGGCCTTTATTCACTGGAGTTTAGAAAAATGAGAGGTGATCTTATTGAAACATACAAAATTCTAAGGGGGCTTGACAGGGTAGATGTTGAGAATACGTTTCCACTGGTGGGGGAATCTCGAACTAGGGGACATAGTTACAGAATAAGGGGTCACACATTTAAAACTGAGTTGTGAAGAAATTTCCTCAGTGGGTGGTGAATCTCTGGAATTCTCTACCTTAGGCCAGGTCATTAAATGTATTTGAGGAGGAGTTAGGTAGATTTTTGAAATCTCGGGGAGTCGAAGGTTACGTGGAGCAGGCCCGAAAGAGGAGTGCAGGCCTGGGACAGATGAGCCGTGATCTTATTGAATGGCAGGGCAGGCTTGAGGAGCCAACTGGCCTATTCCTGCTCCTATTACTTATGTGCTTGTGTTCATTCACGAAGTCTGTCCAAATCCCTTTGGGGTTGCTTTGCATCGTCCTCAACACATTCCCACCCAGTTTTGTGTCATCCACGAACTGGGAAATATTACATTTTTTCCCCACATCCAAATCATTGATATATATTCTGAAAGCTGTGGCCTAAGTACTGATCCTTGCGATGCCCCACTAGTCACAGCCTGCCAATGCGAAAATGACCTCTTTATTCCTACTCTCTTTTCTCCTCTGAGCCAATCCTTAATCCATGCCAGTATATTACATCCTATCCCGTGTGCTTTAATTTTGCTTTAATCTACCTCCTATGGGGGACTTTATCAAAAGCCTTCTCAAAATCCAACTATACTATGTCCACCTACTCCCCTTTATCAATTCTGTTAGTACAATACTCAAAACTCCAATAGGTTCGTCAAACATGATTTCCCATTCATAAATCCATGTTGTCCATGTCCAATCAGATCATTATTATCCAAGTGTCCACTTAACACATCCTTTAGAATAGATTCTAACATTTTCCCAACTACTGATAAGGCGAACAGGTCTGTAATTCCTGGTTTTCTCTCTCCCTCCCTAAATAGTGGGGTGACATTTACTAACTTCCAATCTGCAGGAAGCATTCCAGAATATATAGAAAATCACCAATGCATCCACTAGCTGCATAGCTACCTCTTTCAATACTGTGGGATGTAGAATATCAAGTCCTGGGAACTTATCAAACTTAAGCCCCATTAATTTCTCCAAAAAAAGCTTCTTACTAATACTAATTTCCTTCAGTTCCTCATTCTCCCTAGTCCCTTGGATCTCCAATTCTGGGAGATTTATTTTATGGTCCTCAGTGAAGGCAAACACAAAGTAATAATTTAGCTTCTCTGCTATTTCTTTATTCCCCATTAGAAATTCTCCTGACTCTGCCTGTAATGGGCCCACATTTGTCTTAGCCAAATGTTTCCTTTTTATGTACCTATAGAAGCTCTTCGTCATGTTTTTTGTTAGTTTACATTCATATTCTATTCTCCCTTTCTTTTAGTTTCTTGGTCCTCCTTTCCTATATTCTAAAATCCTCTCAAACCTCAGGTTTACTACTATTTCTGACAATTTTATGGGCCTTTTCTTTTAATCTTATGCAATCTTTAACTTCCTTTGTTAGTCACAGTTGATTGACTTTTCTTTTTGGAGTTATTGTGCCTTGAAGGAATGTATAGTTGCTGTAAACTATGCAATAATTCTTTAAAGATGATCCATTGCCTATGTAATGTCATACCTTTTAAAGTATTTTCCCGATCCACCTCGGCCAATTTGCCCCTCATACCTTCATAATTTCCTTTGTTCAAATTTGATGCCCTGGCTTCACATTGAACAACTTCACTTTCAAACATAATGTAAAATTCTATCATATTATGATCATTCATCCCTAAAAGTTCTTTTACAAGATTATTAATTAGCTCTTTCTCATTACATAATAGTAGATCTAAAATAGCCTGCTATCTAGTTGGTTTCTCAACACACTGCTCTAGAAAACCATACCTAACACTCCAGAAACTCATCCTCCACAGCATTAGTGCTCATTAGGTTTATACAATCTATTTGCAGATTGAAATCACCCATGATTACTGTATTACCCATGCTACATGCTTCTCTAATCTCCTGATTCATACCATGCCCCACACTACCACTACTCTTTAGTGACTTATAAACAAGTCCTTCCAATGTTTGCTGCCCCTTGCAGTTTGAGCTCCACCCAAACAGATTCGACATTTTGTTCTTCTGATTGGTGCTCTTCCCTTACTAACGTACTGATCTCATTCCTTATTATTAGCACAATGCCTCCTCTTTTTCCTTTCTGCCCGCCCTTCATAACTGTTGAATATCCTTGAATATTCAGTTCCCAGTCTTGGTCACCCTGCAGCCACTTTTCCATAACGGCACTTAGATCATACCCATTTACCTTTGTGCATTTGAATCATGCAGATTGTTGCAAATGTTGCGTATATTCAGGTAGAGTGCCCTTAACTTTGTTTGACATTTTTCTGTACTGTTGATGCTTGCCTTTCTTTCACCTGCCTTCCAATGTCACTTGCTATTTTTCTACTTCCACTTACCAGCTTCACTTCCTTCCAATTTGAGCTACACCTCTGGTTTCCACCCCCCGACAAGCTCGTTTAAACCCTCCCCAACAGCACTAGCAAATTTCCCTGTGAGGATATTAGTCCTGGTCCTGTTAAGGTGTAGCCCATCCATCTTGTACAGGTCCCACCTGCCCCCAGAAACGATCCCTTTGCCTCAGAACTCTGATGTCCTCCCTCCTACACCAATTCTCCAGCCACATGTTCAATCAATCAGTCCTCCTATTCCTCTGCTCACTAGCATGTGGGACTGGGAGTAATCCTGAGATCACTGCTCTTGAGGTCCTGCTTTTTAATTTCTTTCCTAACTCCCTCAAATCTTCTTTCAGGAGCTCATTCCTCTTCCTACTGATGTCACTGGTACAAATGTGGACCTCGACCTCCTGCTGTCCACCCTCCTCCAGAAGGATATCCTGCAGCCACTCCATGACATCCTTGACACTAGCACCAGGGAAGCAACATCATCCTGGAGTCACATTTACTGCTACAGAAATGTCTGTTTGATCCCCTGACTATCAAATCCCTTATCATTATTGCTCTTTCACTTTTCTTTCTCCCCTCCTGTGCAACTGAGCCACCCGTGCTGCCACAGACTTTGCTCTGGCCATCCCCCTCACCAGTATCCAAAATGGAAAACTAATTAGCAAACAAGATAGAGTCAGGGACTCCTGCACTGCCTGCCTGATTCTTAGACTGCCTGGTGGAAACCTATTCACTCTCTTCCTGCATGCTCCTTACCTGTGGTGTGACCACCTCCCTGAACGTGCTGTCTATGTAGTCCACAGCCTCATGGATGCACAACAGTGACTCCAGCCGCCACTCATGTTCCGAAACACAGAGCTCAAGCTTCTGCAGCCGGTGACACTTACAGCAGAGGTGTTCATCTAGGACACATGGTGCCTTCATGACTTCCCACATATTGCAGGATGTACATTACACTTGTCTGAGCAGACCTGCCATACCATAACTTTAAAAACTATATATTACAATTAGAATAGATAGAATAACTTACCAGTTACTCACCAATCTTCCCAATACTGAAGTAACAGCCAGCTACTGGAGGCTGGAAAAAGGTAGAAGAAAGAAGCACCTCTCACTGAACTCCCTCACTCACCAAACTCCCACTTTACACTGTGCACTCAAAGCATCATGGAATCGGAAAATTTAAGGCACAGAAAGAGGCCACTTGGCCCATCATGTCTGCCAGCTGATTAAAGATCCATCTATTCTAATCCCACCTTCCAGAATTTGGTCTGTAGCCCTGCAGATTATGGGACTCGAGGTGGATATCTAGACTCTATTTTAATGAGTTGAGGGTTTGTGCCTCAACTACCCTTTCAGGCAGTGAGTTCCAGACCCCCACCACCCTCTGGGTGAAAACCTTTTTCCTCATCTCTGCTCTAATTTTTATACCACTTTAAATATATGCCCCCTTGTCACAGACACCTCTGCCACAGTGAATAAACTCTTCACCTCCACTCAGGCCCCTCAATATTTTATATATTTCAATCAGATCTCCCGTCAGCCTTCTCGATTCCAAGAAGAACGACCCCAGCCTATCCAATCTTTCCTCATAGGTGCATTTTTCTAGTCCTGGCAACATCCCCGTAAATATCCTCTGTACCTTCTCCAGTGCAATTACATCCTTTCTGTAATGAGATGACCAGAACTGCACAGTACTCAAGTTGTGGCCTAACCAATGAGTTATATAGTTTCCGCATAACCTCCCTGCTGTTATATTCTATACCTCGGCTAAGAAAGGATTCCAATTGCCTTCTTAACCACCTTATTGACCCGTCCTGCTGCCTTCAGGGATCTGTGGACATTCACTCCAAGGTCTCACTTCCTCTACACTTCAGTATTTTCCCATTAATCGTGTATTCCTTTTCCTTGTTTGACCTCCCCAACCGCATCACCTCACTTCTCCAAGTTGAATTCCATTTGCCACTTTTCTGCCCATTGGACCAGACCACCAATATCTTCCTGCAGCCTACAGCTATCCTCCTTGCTATCTATCACATGGCCAATCTTTGTATTGTCTGCAAACTTCCTGATCATGCCCCCTATATTTACGTCCAAATCGGTAATATATACCACAAAAAGCAGGGGACCCAGTACCAAGCCCTACAGAACACCACTGGAAACAGCCCTCCAGTCGCGAAAACACGTCAACATTTACCCTGCCACTGAGCCAATTTTATATCTACCTTTCTGCATTTCCCTGGATCCCATAGGGTTTTTTTTTTTTTAAACCAGTGTGCCATGTGGGACCTTGTCAAAAGCCTTGCTAAAATCCATGCAGACCACATCAACTACACTACCCTCATCTATCTTCCTTGTTACTTCTTCCAAAAATTTGATCAAGTTGGTCAAACAAGATCTCCCTTAAATCCATGCTGACTATCCTTGATTAACCTGTGCCTTTCTAAGTGACAATTTATCCTGTCTCAGAATAGATTCCATTAATTTGCCCATGACTGAGGTCAGACTGACTGGCCTGTAATTATTGGTTTATCCTTTGCTCCCTTTTTAAACAAACAGAGATACAACATTGCAGTCCACCAATCCTCCAGTACCACACCTGAGAGGACTGGAAAATGATGGTCAAGCCTTCTGCTATTTCTTCTCTTGCTTCTTTTAACAGCCTAGGATACATTGCATCTTGCCCAGGTGATTTATCAATTTTCAAGGATGCTAATTCCATTAATACGTCCTCTCTCCCTATGCTTATCACATCCAATACATTAATATCTGCATTGTTCCCCTCTTTTGTGAGGACAGACACAAAGTGGACTGGAACCATACTGACATCTTCCACCCCTACACATAGGTTACCTTTTTATCTTTCATGGGCCCTATTCTCTCCTTAGTTATCCTCTTATTTTTAATGTATTGATAAAACATCTTTGGGTTCACCTTGATTTTGCTTGCCAATATTCTTTCATGCCCTCTCGGCTTTCCTAATTTCCCTTTTGATTTCACCCCTCGACTTTCCATCCTCCTCTTGGGTTTTCTATAGTGTTGAGTTCTCGGTGTCGGACATAAGCTTTCCTTTTCTACCTTATCTTACCGTGTCGGCCCCTTGACATCCATGGAGCTCTAGATTTGGTGGTCTCACCCTTTTTCTTTGTGGGAAAATGTTTACTCTGAACCCCCTAAATCTCCTTTAAATGTCTCCCACTGTTCTGACACTACCTTTGAGTAGCTGTTTCCAGTCCACTTTCACTAAATCACTCCTCAGTTTAGTAAAATTGGCCTTGTCCCAAATTGAGAACTCTAACTCCTGTTCTATCTCTGTCCTTTTCCATAATTATGTTAAAACTGACTGAATTATGATCACTACCACCAAAACGCTCTCCCACTGCCACCCCTTCCACCTGCCCATCTTCATTTCCTAAAATTAAGTCTAAAACTGTGCCCTCTCTTGTTGGACTTGCTACATACTCAGCAAAATGTTCTCCTGAATGCACCTCAAGAATTCGGTTTCCTCAATTCCTCTCACACTAAAACTATCCATTAATATTAGGGTAGCTATTACTGCCCTATCGTTCTTGCACTTAAAGATTTGCCTACGTATCTGCTTTTCTATCTTCCTCTGACTGTTTGGGGGTCTATAGTACACTCCCAGCAGTGTGACTGCCCCTTTTTTGTTCCTTAGCTCAATCCATATGGCCTCATTTGATGAACCTTCCAACATATCATCCCTCCTCACAGCTGGAATAGTTTCCTTGACCAGAATTGCCACTCCCCCTCCTTTCTTATCCCCCTCCCCATCACGTCTGAAAACCCTGTAACCAGGAACATTGAGCTGCCATTCCTGTCCCTCCTTAAACCATGTTTCTGTAATAGCTGTGATATCATACTGCTATGTGTCTATCTGTAACCTCAGCTCATCGGCTTTATTTGCTATACTCCTTGCATTGAAATAGATACTTTTGAGCACTGCCAAACTCTCTTTAATTTTCTAACCTTTGTTTCCTGACTCATCCATTAATTTTCATTTCTAACTTTGCCCCTACTGAGTCAACCCTCAGATCCCCACCCCCTGCCAAACTAGTTTAAACACCCCCCAACAGCACTAGCAAAACATCCCACAAGGAACTTAGTCCTGGCTCTGTTCAGGTGCAAACTGTCCAGCCTGTAAAGGTCCCATCTCCCCCAGAGCCAGTCCCAGGAATCTAAAGCCCTCCCTCCTACACCATCTTTCCAGCCACACATTCATCTGTCTTATCCTTCTATTTCTATAATCACTTGCACATGGCACTGGGAGTAATTCAGAGATTACTACTTTTGAGATCCTGCTTGCTAATTTCTTATCTAGATCCCAAAATTCTGATTCAGGACCACATCCCTCTTTCTACTGATGTCATTGGTTCCGATGTGGACTATAACTGCTAGCTGCTCACCCTCCCCTTTCAGGATGCTCTGCAGCTGTTCAGTTACATCCTTGACCCTGACACCAGGGAGGCAACACACCATCTTGCATTCACATCTGTGGCCCAGAAACACCCATCTGTTCTTCTGACTATTGAATCACCTATCACTATGGCTCTTTCAGTTTTCCCTGTACCCCACTGTACAGCTGAGCCACCCTGGGGTCATGGACTTGGCTCTGGTTGCACTCCCCAGGTGAAGCATTACTTTCCTCAATATTCAGTACTGAATACCTGCTGGAGAGTGAGATGCACTCAGGGGTCTCCTGCATTACCTGCCTGATGGTCACCCACTCCCTCTCTCCCTGCATATTCTTAAGCTATGGGGTGACCACATCCATAAGTATGCTATCCACGTAGCTCTCATCTTCACAAATGCACCACAGTGTCACCAGCTGCCACTCAACTTCTAAAATCTGGAGCTCAATCTGCCACAATTGACAACACTTACTGCACAAATGGTTCTCCAGGATATGGGAAGCATCTTGGAGTTCCCACATAGCACAGGAGGTACACACTCAAGGTTGAAGCACCCCTGCCATTCTTTTATTTATTGGTTGACCCTTTGCTACTACTAAAATAGCCTTACCAATACTACAACACCTTAGAGTTATTAATAAAACCTTACTAGTACTGATAAACCCTACTAAAAATCAATACAGTTCACTAGTTAAAATAAACCTTACTCAAAATAACACTCACCAGCTACTCACTTGTTCCTTTTTATTAATACTTAATTTTTACTCTTTTTGTGGTCTGCCAGTTGTTGAGATACTATAACCCAGCTATTTACACACACACCCTAATAGTAATGTACTAACCCAGCTATTTACTGATAGGCCCTAACAGCAGTTTCTCACCAACAAATCACCTTGCAGCTTTCCTGTGACATCATTGTTCACTCTGTTTTCAAACTCCAGCACACCAGGACTCCTCTCCTGGAAGGGAAGTGCTGTAGGCCATGATCCTCAGACTGTATTTATCAGCTCCCTGCACACCATGTTTCTCCCACAGGTCTAATCCTCTCCTGGAAGGTAAGTGCACTGAGCAAGCCCTGCTTTCATACTTTCTGAAAAACAACTGATTCAAACTTCCCAAAACCAGTTTCAGCCAGCTACGTAACTAGCTGCAGCTGCTCCCAGAGAGCTTGTTTTAAGGCAGGAATGAGACTTAACTTTCTTAACTTAAAGAGAAATTTTGGTTAATTGCTAATTGAAGAAAAAACTGGACATTGGATGGAAATTACCCCTTAAAACTCCCTCTCACCAGTTCTCAGTGCAGACCCATCTTCCACAATGAAAGTTAATTTCATAAACAAAAGAACTTCATATAAGAAAACAAATGGTAAACACCCATGAAACCCCAAGTGTGTCTAAGTGGATTTCTTTATACGTTTACGAGTGTTTCAATGAGGCATGACCTCTGCTCCAGCACCTGTGCTGGAGGCGGTCTGCTGTTCAGGCTGCCTCTAGGCCTGTGATGACTTCAGCAGCCATCTTCTGGATGCCTGAGGCCTAGAGGGCCCCCGCTGCCTGAGGGTTTCCTGCATAGTTGCATTACTCTCCTCAGGCATCGCAGCTACTGGAGCTAGGGTCACTGGCGGAGGGACTGAGGATCGACTGTCCGCACTCGGAGCACCCTGAGGGGAGTCCCCAGCTGTGGAGGTCAGCCTTTCCTCCTCCCTTTCAAGGCTCACTTGAACCTCCCTGCTGACCAGAGAAGGACAAGAAGCTAGAGGAGACTCCAGGGGTCTCGTCTTTCTCTCGCCTTGCTACTGCTGTGTTGAGCTCATGGCCAAGGCGATGGTTTGCAGGTCTGCGCACATTTGTGGGATCTGGCTTTCCATGAGGGTCGCCAGCCTCTCGATGGAGGAGGCCATGCACTCACATGCCTGAGACAATGCAACATTCATAGCATGGATGGACTCCCCAGTTGTCCACTCATGGCTGAATACTCTGATACCTCTGGTATCTCTGCCAAATGTTGTCTTACCACTCTCTGCAATTCCAACATGCTCTGTGCTGTCGACACCAGAGGCTCATCATCAGCCTGGGGCTCAGCATGGGCCTGACCACCGACAGTCCTCCAACTGTTGGAGACCTCGGCTCTCAGCCTCAGCCTGCTGCTCGGGTGCATGTGCAGTGCTCTCACCAGCTTATGATCCTGATTCTACAGCTGAGCGGAAACCCACCGAAAGTATCTGTGCAGGTGCAAGGTGCAAGGTGCAGGAGAGTCATGGGATAGTGCATCCTCTGACTCAGGATCCTACTCAGAGGTGGAATTATGTCCCCCATCTACTGGAGTCTCCTGTGGCGCTGACCTGCATGAGAGAACACAAACATGTTTTGAGTTAGGATGAGAAGATCTCGTCACGCCAGCCATGCGTGATGTGCATCTGCAGAAGTATGTTAGATATCGATTGAACACAATCCTCACTTTCTTGCACTGTGACTTCAGTCTTGCATCCGCAATTGAGCGGCTGCCCTCTGTGCCTGCTAGCTTGAATGCTTCCTCCTCAGTCTTCGAGAGAGGCCGTATGTCTGCAATTCCTCCGCCAGTCTGCGAGGTCTTCCTTTTGTTTTGAGTCCGCTTGTCCTGCATGTGGAAATAGAGAGAGATAGTAGACTTTGCAGGAAGAGCGAAATAACATTTCTATTGTGGCAGCCCTTTGTCCCCTCCTGCGGTTAAGCACATGGCTCCTCCCTAAATGTGTTGTCGGGGAGGTAATGTAGATGAGGTTTGAAAGAAGGTGGCCTGTAGTCGAGATGCAGCCATGCATCTGGCAGGATGTGGTGATCCCTTTGCCAGCAGCTTTATGGTGCTTCCCTCCCCATGTCACGCTGCCTGCCACGTACCCACATGCAAGCCCCAAGAGGAGAGAGATATGAAGCATTCACATTAGCAGACTGAAAGAGGTTGTTGACACTCTTCCTGCACTGGACCCATGTCTGGGGGGATGACGCCACAGCTGCTGACCTCTGCAATATCTATTAAGGCTTACTTGGTTAGGCGGGTGGGTCTCTTCTTCCTCTCCCCAGGGAACAGGACCTCCCGTCTTTCCCTTGCAGCCTGCAGGAGAATCTCCATTGAGGTATTGCTAAATCATGGGGCCACCCGGTGTCTTGCCTTGGACATGATCCCAGTTCTGTCAGGTTCTGTTCCGATGGTCTGAAGTCCTGTTGCGGGGGTGGGGGAGGGCTCCAGGATTTCACAGAATTACCGAATCACAGAATTGTTACAGCACAGAAAGAGGCCATTCAGCCCATCGTGTCTGCACTAGCTTTCCGAGTGAGCAATTCACTTAGTGCCATTCCCCTACCTTCTCCCCATTATCTAATTCTCTTTTGAATGTCTCAATTGAACCTGCCTCCACCACCACCCTCTCAGCCAGTGAATTCCAGATCCTAACCACTCGCAGCATGAATAGGTTCTTCCTCATGCCACCATTCCTTCTTTTGCCAATTACCTTAAATCTGTGCCCTCTTGTTCTTGATCCTTTCACGAGTGGGAACAGTTTCTCCCTATCTATTCTGTCCAAAGTATCATACCTCTATCAAATCTCTTCCCAGCCTTCTCTTCTCCAAGGAAAGCAGTCCCAACTTCTCGAACTACATTTATAAAGATAGTTTGATCATCCATGGAACCAGTCTTGTGAATATTTTCTGCACTCTCGCCAATGCCTTCATATCTTCCCTTTAATGTGATGCCCAGTACTGGATGCAATATTCCAGCTGAGGCCAAAATAGTGTCTTAGACATAACCTCCTTGCTCCTGTACTCTATGCCCATATTAATAAAGTGCTGGACACTGTATGCTTTAATGACCATTCTCTCAACCTATCTTGACACTTTCAATAACTTATGCACATATATACCCAGGTCCGTCTGTTCCTGCACCCCCTTAGAATTGTACCCTTTATTTTATATTGACTGTCCATGTTCTTCCTACCAAAATGAATCACTTCATATTTCCATTCATTGAACTTCATCTGCCACTTCTCTGCCCATTCCACCAGCTTGTCTATATTCCTTTGAAGTTTGACACCATCCTCCTCACAGTTTACAATATGTCCAAGTTATGTATCATCTGCAAATTTTGAAACTGTCCCCTATACACCAAGGTCTAAGTAATTAGGAAGAGCAAGGGTCCCAACATGGATGGTGGTGGGGGGGTGGATTGTGGGAGGGGGTGGGGGCTGGGAGGGGTAGGGGTCACTAAATTCACTACCGATGTGCAAAGACAAGACGTGTCAATCAGCAGGGAATCGACAACGCAGTCCCTACCTTTCTCCTGCGCAAACATCCGCAGCTAACTCGTCAGATCATGAATCAGCCTAATGAAGCTCATCTCATCTACCGATTAGGCACTCTACAGCCTGCTGAACTGAACATTGAGTTCAATAATTTCAGAGCATGACAGCCCCCCATTTTACTTTCATTTTTAGTTACTTTTTCTTTTTTTCTTTTTTACATTTTTTTACAATCTTTTTTTTGCATTTATTTCATTTCATCTTAGTTTGTTCAGTTTGCTTACCCACTGTTTTTTTCAGGTTTGCACTTGCTGCTGTTCAATATTCAGTCCGTTAACACCTAATCTGTACTAATGCTTTGTCTTTCAACACACCATTAACATATTGTTTGCCTTTGCTCCATGACCTTTTGGTCAGCTATGTTTAGTTTAGTTTAGTTTTAGTTTAGAGATACAGCACTGAAACAGGCCCTTCGGCCCACCGAGTCTGTGCTGACCATCAACCACCCATTTTTACTTCTTCTTCTTTTCTTTCTTTTGGGCCTCCTTATCTCGAGAGACAATGGAAACGCGCCTGGAGGTGGTCAGTGGTTTGTGAAGCAGCGCCTGGAGTGGCTATAAAGGCCAATTCTGGAGTGACAGGCTCTTCCACAGGTGCTGCAGAGAAATTTGTTTGTTGGGGCTGTTGCACAGTTGGCTCTCCCCTTGCGCCTCTGTCTTTTTTCCTGCCAACTACTAAGTCTCTTCGACTCGCCACAATTTAGCCCTGTCTTTATGGCTGCCCGCCAGCTCTGGCGAATGCTGGCAACTGACTCCCACGACTTGTGATCAATGTCACACGATTTCATGTCGCGTTTGCAGACGTCTTTATAACGGAGACATGGACGGCCGGTGGGTCTGATACCAGTGGCGAGCTCGCTGTACAATGTGTCTTTGGGGATCCTGCCATCTTCCATGCGGCTCACATGGCCAAGCCATCTCAAGCGCCGCTGACTCAGTAGTGTGTATAAGCTGGGGGTGTTGGCCGCTTCAAGGACTTCTGTGTTGGAGATATAGTCCTGCCACCTGATGCCAATTATTCTCCGAAGGCAGCGAAGATGGAATGAATTGAGACGTCGCTCTTGGCTGGCAACCTATGTTTACTAATGCTACACTAATCCCATATTCCTACCACATCCCCACCTGTCCCTATATTTCCCTACCACCTACCTACACTAGGGGCAATTGCTAATTGCCAATTTACCTATCAACCTGCAAGTCTTTGGCATGTGGGAGGAAACCGGAGCACCCGGAGGAAACCCACGCAAACACAGTGAGAACTTGCAAACTCCACACAGGCAGTACCCAGAATTGAACCCGGGTCACTGGAGCTGTGAGACTGCGGTGCTAACCACTGCGCCACTGTGCCGCCCTATGTGGCCTGGTCCAATCTGCACCTTCTCCTTTGTTATCTCTTGCCCCACCCCCACCTCACTTGCTTAGAACCTGTGACTTTTCTAATATTTGTCAGTTCCGAAGAAGGGTCACTGACCCGAAACGTTAACTCTGCTTCTCTTTTCTTAGATGCTGCCAGACCTGCTGAGTGGTTCCAGCATTTCCTGTTTTTATTTCAATTTTCCAGCATCCGCAGTATCTTGCTTTTATTATATGAATGAGGCTAAATTTGACTCAGATATTGTGGCCAGAATTTTATCAGGCCTTTGGCAACAGGCTGGGAGGCAGGAAGGCTGGCAACCTGCTGGGAGCCCAGTTGAGCCACTTAAGGGGCCAATTAAGGACCACTTACCACTTCGGGAGGCCCACCGCCATATGGGGGGAACCACCCTGTGAAACCTAGCAGCCTCCCAGCAAGTTACAGGGGATCCTTCCTTTTGTTTTATTCATTCATGGGATGCAGGCATCGCTGGCTAGGCCAACATTTATTGCCCATTCTTAATTGACCTTGAGTAGGTGGCGGTGAGCTGCCTTCTAGAACCGCTGCAGTCCATGTGAGATAGATACAACCCACAGTGCTTTTAGGAAGGGAATTCTGGGATTTTGACCCAGTGACAGTGAAGGAACGGTGATATAGTTCCAAGTCATGAAGGTGTGTGGCTTGGAGGGGAACTTGCAGGTGGTGATGTTCCTATGCATTTGTTGTCATTGTCCTTCTACTTGGTAGAGGTCGTGGGTTTGGAAGGTGCTGTCTATGTAGCCTTGGTGCGTTGCTGCAGTGCATTTTGTAGATGGTACACACTGCTGCCACTGTGCGTTGGCGTTGGAGGGAGTGACTGTTGTGTATGGGGTGCCAATCAAGCGGGCTGTTTTGTCTTGAATGTTGTTGAGCTTCTTGAGTGTTGTTCGAGCTGCACCCATCCAGGCAAGTGAAGAGTATTCCATCACACTCCTGACTTATACCTTGTAGATGGTGGACAGGCTTTGGGGAGTCATGTGGTGAATTACTCGCTGCAGGATTCCTAGCCTCTGATCTGCTCTTGTAGCCACAGTATTTATATGGCTACTCCAGTTCAGTTTCTGGCCGATGGTAACCACTAGGATGTTGATAGTGGGGGATTCAGCGATGGTAATGCTATTGAATGTCAAGGGGAGATGGTTAGATTCTCTCTTGGAGAAGGTCATTGCCTGGCACTTGTGTGGCGCGAATGTTACTTGCCACTTATCAGCCCATGCCTGGATACTGTCCCGGTCTTGTTGCATTTCTACACGGACTGCTTCAGTATCTGAGGAGTCGCGAATGGTGCGGAACATTGTGCAATCATCAGCGAACATCCCCACTTCTGACCTTATGATTGAAGGGAGGTCATTGATGAAGCAGCTGAAGATGGTTGGGCCTAGTACACTACCCTGAGGAACTCCTGCAGTGATGTCCTGGAGCTGAGATGATAGACTTCCAACAACCACAAACATCTTCCTTTGCGCTTGGTATGACTCCAACCAGCGGAGTGTTTTCCCCCTGATTCCCATTGACTTTAGTTTTGATGCGTCTCCTTGATGCCGTATTTGGTCAAAAAATGCTGCCTTGATGTCGGGGCAGTCACTCTCACCTCACCTCTGGAGTTCAGCTCTTTGTCCATGTTTGAAATAAGGCTGTAATGAGGTCAGGAGCTGAGTGAGCCTGGTGGAACCCAAACTGAGCATCAATGAGCAGGTTATTGCTAAGCAATGATCGCACTGTCGATGACACCTTCCATCACTTTACTGACGATGGGGTGATAACTGGCCAGGTTGTATTTGTGTACAGGACATACCTGGGCAATTTTCCATATTGCCAGGTAGATGCCAGTGTTGTAGCTGTACTCGAACAGGTTGGCCAGATGCGCGGCAGGTTCTGGAGCACAGGTCTTCAGTACTATTGTCGGAATGTTGTCAGGGCCCATAGCTTTTGCAGTATCCAGTACCTTCAGTCGTTTCTTGATATCACGTGGAGTGAATCGAATTGGCTGAAGTCTGGCATCTGTGATGATGGGGACTTCAGGAGGAGGCTGTGATGGATCATCAACTCGGCACTTCTGGCTGAAGATTGTTGCAAATGCTTCAGCCTTATCTTTCGCACTGATGTGTTGGGCTTCCCCATCATTGAGGATGGGGATATTTGTGGAGCCACCTCCTCCAGTTAATTGTTTAATTGTCCACCGCCACTCATGGCTGGATGTGGCAGGACTGCAGTGCTTATATCTGATCCGTTGGTTATGGGATCGCTTAGCTCTGTCTATCGCATGCTTCTTACGCAGTTTGGCATGCAAGTAATCCTGTGTTGTCGCTTCACCAGGTTTAAGGTCATAAGGACGAGGAGCAGGAGTAGGCAATTCAGCCCCTCGAGCCTGCTCTGTCATTCAATACGATCATGGCTGATCTCATCTTGCCCTCAATTCCACTTTCCTGTCCGTTCTCCATAACCCTTCAACCTTTTACTAATAAAAAATCTGTCTGTCTCCTCCTTAAATTTATTTAATGTCCCAGCATCCACCACACTCTGGGGTAGTGAATTCCACAGACTCACGACCCTTTGAGAGAAGTAATTTCTCCTCATCTCTGTTTTAAATCTGCTACCCCTTATCCTAAAACGATGATCTCTTGTTCTAGATTGCCCCACAAGAGGAAACATCCTCTCTATGTCCACTTTGTCAATCCCCTTAATCATTTTATATACCTCAATTAGATCTCCCCTCATTCTTCTAAACTCTAGAGAGTAAAGGCCTAAACTGCTCAATCTCTCTTCATAAGACAAACCTCTCGCCCCTGGAATCAATCTAGTGAACCTCCTCTGAACTGCCTCCAATGCATCTACATCCCTCCTCAAGTAAGGGGACCAAAACTGTACGCAATACTCCAGGTGCGGTCTCACTAATGCCTTGTACAGTTGCAGCAACACTTCCCTACTTTTATATTCTATTCCTTTGGCAATAAATGCCAAAATTCCATTTGCTTTCCTTATAACCTGCTGTACCTGCATACTAGCTTTCTGTGATTCATGCATGAGGACACCCAGCTCCCTCTGCACCGAAGCATTTTGAAGTTTCTCTCCATTTAGAAAATAATTTGCCTTTCTATTCTTCTGACCAAAGTGGATAACCTCACACTTATCCGCGTTAAACTCCATCTGCCAAATTTTGGCCCAGTCGCCTAACCTATCCATATCCATTTGTAAACTTCTTATTGCTTTATTGCAACTTACTATCCCACCTATTTTAGTGTCATCTGCAAATTTGGCTATCGTACCTTCTATCCCTGCATCCAAGTCATTAATATATATTGTAAATAGTTGGGGCCCACGGACCGAACCCTGTGGCACCCCAGTAGTCACATTTTGCCAAACAAAAAAAGACCCATTTATCCCAACTCTCTCTTTTCTGTTGGTTAGCCAATCCTCTATCCAAGCTAATAAATTGCCCCTAACCCCATGTGATCTTACCTTGTGTACTAACCTTTGATGCAGCACCTTATCAAATGTCTTCTGCAAGTCCAGATATGCTACATCTACAGGATCCCCATTATCCACTTTGCTTGTTACAGCTTCAAAGAACTCTTGTAAATTAGTCAAACACAATTTACCCTTCAGAAAACCTTGCTGACTCTGATGGATTGCATTTGACTTTCTAAATGTCCTGTTATTACTTCCTTAATAATGGATTTTAACAATTTCCCAATGACAGATGTTGAACTAACTGGTCTCTAGTTTCCTACTTTCTGCCTCCCTCCCTTTTTGAATTTGGGGGTTATATTAGCTTTTTTTCCAAACCACTGGAACCTTTCCCACATCCAGGGAATTTTGGAATATTATAACCAATGGATCCACTATCTCGGCTGCCACTTCCTTTAAGGCCCTTGGATATAGGCCATCAGGCCCTGGGGACTTGTCTGCCTTCAATCCCAATAGTTTGCTCAGTACTTTTTCCCGAGTGATGATTTTTCTAAGTTCCTCTCTTTCTATAACCTCTGCATTTCCTGTTAGAATTGGGATGGTACTACAGCCCTTCACCATGAAAACTGAGGCAAAATACTGATTTAGTGTCTCCACCCTTTCTGTATTCCCCTCTATTAACTCCCCAGTCTCATCTTCCAAAGGACCAACATTCACTTTTTATTCATTCATGGGATGTGGGCATCACTGGCTATGCCAGCATTTATTGCCCATCCCTAATTGCCCTTGAGAAGGTGGTGGTGAGCTGCCTTCTTGAACCGCTGCAGTCCATGTGAGGTCGGTGCACTCACAGTGCTGTTAGGAAGGGAGTTCCAGGATTTTGACCCAGCGACAGTGAAGGAACGGCGATATAGTTCCAAGTCAGGATGATGTGTGACTTGGATGGGAACTTGCAGGTGGTGATGTTCCCATGCATCTGCTGCTCCTGTCCTTCGAGGTGGTAGAGGTCGCGGATTTGGAAGGTGCTGTCTAAGGAGCCTTGCTGCGTTGCTGCAGTGCATCTTGTAGATGGTACACACTGTTGCCACCGTGCGTCGGTGGTGCAGGGAGCAAAGGTTTGTGGATGGTGTGCCAATCAAGCGGGCTGCTTTGTTCTGGATCGTGTCGAGCTTCTTGAGTGTTGTTCGAGCTGCACCCATCCAGGCAAGTGGAGAGTATTCCATCACACTCCTGATTTGTGCCTTGTAGATGGTGGACAGGCTTTGGGGAGTCAGGAGGTGAGTTACCCGCCGCAGGAATCCTAGCCACTGACCTGCTCTTGTAGCTACAGTATTTATATAGCTACTCCAGTTCAGTTTCTGATCAATGGTAGCCCCTCGGATGTTGATAGTGGGGGATTCAGCGACGGTAATGCTATTGAATGTCAAGGGGAGATGGTTAGATTCTCTCTTGTTGGAGGTGGTCATTGCCTGGCACTTGTGTGGCGCAAATGTTACTAGCCACTTATAAGCCCAAGTCTGGATATTGTCCAGGTCTTGCTGCATTTCGACACGGACAACTTCAGTATTTGAGGAGTCGCGAATGGTGCTGAACATTGTGCAATCATCAGCGAACACCCCCACTTCTGACCTCATGATTGAAGGAAGGTCATTGATGAAGCAGCTGAAGATAGTTGGGCCCAGGACACTACCCTGAGGAACTCCTGCAGTGATGTCCTGGAGCTCAGATGATTGACCTCCAACAACCACAAACATCTACCTTTGCTCTTGGTATGACTCTAACTAGCAGAGAGTTTTCCCCCTTATTCCCATTGACTCCAGTTTTGCTGGGGCTCCTTGATGCCATACTCAGTCAAATGCTGCCTTGATGTCATGGGCAGTCACTCTCATCTCACCTCTTGAATTCAGCTCTTTTGTCCATGTTTGAATCAAGGCTGTAATGAGGTCAGGAGCTGAGTGGCCCTGGCGGAACCCAAACTGAGCATCACTGAGCAGGTTATTGCTAAGCAAGTGCTGTTTGATGGCACTGTCGATGACACCTTCCATCACTTTACTGATGATTGAGAGTAGACTGATGGGGTGGTAATTGGTCGGGATGGACTTGTCCTGCTTTTTGTGTACAGGACATACCTGAGCAGTTTTCCACATTGCCAGGTAGATGGCAGTGTTGTAGCTGTACTGGAACAGCTTGGCTAGGGGTGTGGCAAGTTCTGGAGCACAGGTCTTCAGTACTATTGCTGGAATATTGTCAGAACCCATAGCCTTTGCGGTATCCAGTGCCTTCAGTCATTGCTTGATATCACGCAACTTGAATCGAATTGGCTGAAGTCTGGTATCTGTAATGCTGGGGACTTCAGGAGGGAGCCGAGATGGATCATCAACTCAGCACTTCTGGCTGAAGATTTTTGCTTGTCCATCAGCCTTACCTTTCGCACTGATGTGCTGGTCTCCCCCATCATTGAGGATGGGGATATTTGTGGAGCCACCTCCTCCAGTTAGTTGTTTAATTGTCCACCACCATTCATGACTGGATGTGGCAGGACTGCAGTGATTATATCTGATCCGTTGGTTATGTATCGCTTATCTCTGTCTATTGCATGCTTCTTATGCAGTTTGGCATGCAAGTAGTCCTGGGTTGTAGCTTCACCAGGTTGACACCTCATTTTGAGGTATGCCTGGTGCGGTGCTGCTCCTGGCATGCCCTCCTGCACTCTTCATTGAACCAGGGTTGATCTCCTGGCTTGATGGTAATGGTAGAGTGGGGGATATGCCAGGCCATGAGGTTACAGATTGTGGTTGAGTACAATTCTGCTGCTGCTGATGGCCCACAGCGCCTCATGGATGCCCAGTTTTGCATTGCTAGATCTGTTTGAAATCTATCCCATTTAGCACGGTGATAGTGCCACACAACACGATGGATGGTATCCTCAATGTGAAGGCGGGACTTTGTCTCCACAAGGACTATGCGGTGGTCACTCTTAGCAATACAGTCATGGACAGAAGCAGCTGCGGCAGGCACATTGGTGAGGTCAAGGTCAATTGTGTTTTTCTCTTGTGTTGGTTCCCCCACCAACTGCCGCAGACCCAGTCTAGCAGCTATGTCCTTTCGTACTCTGCCAGCTCGGTCAGTACTGGTGCTATCGAGCCACTCTTGGTGATGGACATTGAAGTCCCCCATGCAGAATACATTCTGTGCCCTTGCCACCCTCAGTGCTTCCTCCAAGTGCTGTTCAACATGGAGGAGTACTGAGTCATCAGCTGAGGGAGGGCGGTTGGTGGTAATCAGTAGGAGGTTACCTTGTCCATGTTTGACCTGATGCCATGAGACTTCATGGGGTCCGGAGTCAATGTTGAGGACTCAAAGAGCAACTCCCTTCCTACTGCATACCACTGTACCGCCACCTCTGCTTGGTCTTTCCTGCCAATGGGACAGGTCATACCCGGGGATGGTGATGGCAATGTCTGGGACATTGTCTGTCAGGTATGATTCCGTGAGTGTGACTATGTCAGGCTGTTGCTTGACTAGTCTGTGGGACAGCTCTCCCAACTTTGGCACAAGCTCCAAGATGTTAGTAAGGAGGACTTTGCAGGGTTGACATGGCTGGGTTTGCTGTTGTCGTTTCCAGTACCAAGGTCGATGCCGAGTGGTCCATCCAGTTTCATTCTTTCTTATTGACTTTGTAGCAGTTAGACACAACTGAATGATTTGCCAGGCCATTTCAGAGGGCATTTAAAAGTCAGCCACATTGCTGTGGGTCTGGAGTCACATGTAGGCCAGACCAGGGGCGGCACAGTGGCGCAGTGGTTAGCACCGCAGCCTCACAGCTCCAGCGACCCGGGTTCAATTCTGGGTACTGTCTGTGTGGAGTTTGCAAGTTCTCCCTGTGTCTGCGTGGGTTTCCTCCGGGTGCTCCGGTTTCCTCCCACAAGCCAAAGACTTGCAGGTTGATAGGTAAATTGGCCATTAGCAATTGCCCCTAGTATAGGTAGGTGGTAGGGAAATATAGGGACAGGTGGGGATGTGATAGGAATATGGAATTAGTGGTAGGATTAGTATAAATGGGTGGTTGATGGTCGGCACAGACTCGGTGGGCCGAAGGGCCTGTTTCAGTGCTGTATCTCTAAAACTAAAAAAAAACAGGTAAGAACAGCAGATTTCCTTCCCTAAAGGACATTAGTGAACCAGATGAGTTTTTACAACAATCGACAGTGGTTTCATGGCTATCATTAGACCAGCTTTTAGTTCCAGATTTATTAATTGAATTCAAATTCCACTATCTGCTGTTGTGAGATTCGAACCCACGGTCCCACAGCAATACCTTGGGTCTCTGGGTTACTAGTCCGCTGACAATACCTCTGCACCACTGCCTCCTCATGGAGAGGCCTCATCGTGCCAATGGTCATCGCTGCGGCAATGGCAGCACCAGTGCCTCAGGACTCCAGCTTACCCACCCCTGCCCTCCCCCCCGATCATCAGGGCCTGCCTGGCCCTGGAGACCCCAATCCCACTTAGAGGGCACCTCAGCCATTGAGGTGCCCTCTCCTTGCAACTGCAGCTTCAGCAATGGCCACTAGTAATGGTGGTGCTGCTGAGCTGCTGGCTTTCTGATTGGGCTGGCAGCCCTTGGGTGGGTCGCTGTCCTTAATTGGGAAATCAGTCCCAGCGGTGGCCATTTAATTGGCCATCACTAGGAATATGCCTCCCCTGTCCCGCCACTGAACGTAGCAGGGTCACCTCCCATTTTCGGCTCCAATGGTGGGTAATTGCTGGCAGGTGTTTTGCAATTGGAAGGCTGATTCCAGTGGCATTCCGCCAGGCTCTGTACTGGGTCTCCTGCTTTTTGTGGCATATATTAACGATTTGGATTTAAATGTAGGGGGCATGATCAAGAAGTTTGCGGACAACACAAATATTGGTCATGTGGTTGATAACGAGGAAGATAGCTGTGGACTGCAGGAAGATATCAATGGACTGGTCAGGTGGGCAGAAAAATGACAAATGGAATTTAACCCAGAGAAGTGCCAGATGATGCATTTGGGGAGGTCAAACGAGGCAAAGGAATACACAATTAATGGGGTATACTGAAAGGTGTTGAAGAAGTGAGGGAACTTGGAGTGATCCCTGAAGGTAGCTTAACAGGTCGATAAGGTGGTTAAGAAGGCATGTAGAATCCTTTCCTTGATTAGCCGACGTGTAGTATACAAGAGCAAGGAGGTTATGCTGGAACTGTATAACTCATTGGTTTGGCCACAACTTGAGTTCTGGTCACCTTTTTACAGAAAGAATGTAATTGCAATAGAGAGGGTACAGAGGAGATTTACGAGGATGTTGCCAGTACTGAAAAATTGAAGCTGTGAGGAAAGATTGGATAGGCTGTGGTTGTTCTCCATGGAACAGAGAAGGTTGAAGGGAGAATTGATTGAAATACACAAACTTGTGAGGGGCCTGGATAGAGTGGAGGTGAAGAGCCTATTCACCTTAGCAGACAGGTCAGTGATGATGGGGCATAGATTGAAAATGATTGGTATAAAGATTAGCGGGGAGATGAGGAAAAATATTTGCACCCAAATGGTGGTGAGGGTCTGGAACTAATTGCTGTAAGGTAGTAGAGGCAGAAACCCTCAACTCATTTGAAAGCTGTCTGGATATGCAAGTCAAGAGCCGTAACCTTTAGAGTACGGATCAAATGCTGGAAAGTGGGATTAAGCTGGGTGGCTCATTTATCGGCTGGCGCAGACATGAAGGGCCAAATTGCCTCTTTCTGAACTGTAAACATTTCTATGATTCTGTGACTCATCCGTCATGGAAACCTGTTCTCTCACAATCAATACATAAGAGTTGGCATGTTGCAAGTCATTGAAGATGACAGGTCGTGCTGATAAGGTGCTTAAGAAAGCATATGGGATGCTTAGCTTTGTAAATACTGGCAAGGAAGTCATGCTAAATCTTTACAGATCTTTGGTTAGCCTCAGCTGGAGTATTGTGTACAATACTAGGCACCACACTTTAGGAAGGATAGCTGGAGAGAATACAGAAGAAGTTCACCAGAATGATACCAGGGATTTGGAAGTTCAGTTGTGTGAAGAGATTAGAGAAACTTGGATTGTTCTCTTTAAATGAGAAGGTTATCGGGAGACCTTTATTCAAAATTTTGAGGTGTTTTGATCATGCAAATAGGGAGAAACTAGTTCCTCTGGCAAGCAGATTGGTTACCGGGGGTCATAGATAAAAAATAATTAGCAAAAGAACTGGTGAATGAGGAGAAATTTCTTCACACAGGGGGTTAAAGAACACACTCACTGAAAGCGTGGTGGAATCCGATTCCATAGAAACTTTTCAAATGAAATTGGACATTTACTCAGAGAGCCAATTTGCAGAGTTACGGGTAAAAACTGCAAGGTGGGACGAAATTGCCAGGCACTTTCAAGGAGCCAGCACAGGCATGACGATTCAAATGGCCTCTTTATGTGCAATAAGATCCCATGATTTTATGAGCGAAGGGGGAATGGTCAAAGAGTCAGAGTTATCCAGCAATAGAAAGAGGCCCTTCAGCCCACCGTGCCTGCGCCAGCCATTAAGCCTATCTATTCTAATCCCATTTTCCATCGCCTTGTATGCTATGGCGTTTCAAGTGCTCATCTAAATACCTCTTAAATGTCGTGAGGGTTCCTGCCTTTACCACCCCTCAAGCAGTGTGTTCCGGATTCCAACCACCCTCTGGGTGAAAAAACTTTTCCTCAAATCCTCCTTAAACCTCCTGCCCCTTATCTTAAATCTATGGCCCCTGCTTATTGATACCTCCGCTAAGGGAAAACGTTTCTTCCTATCTACCCTATCTATTCCCCTTATAATTTGTAGACCTCAATCAGATCCCCGCTCAGCCTTCTCTGCTCTAAGGAAAATAACCCTAGCCTATCCAGTCTCTCTTCGTAGCTGAAATGCTCCAGCCCTGACAACATCCTGGTGAATCTCCTCTGCACCCTCTCCAGTGCAATCACATCCTTCCAATAGTGTGATGACCACAACTGTACACAGTACTCCAGCTGTGGCCTAACCCGCGTTTTGTACAGCTCCATCATAACCTCCCTGCTCTTATATTCTACGCCTCAGTTAATAAAGGCAAGTATCCCACATGCCTTACTAACCACCTTATCTACCATGCCGCTGCCTTCAGTGATCTATGAACAAGTACACCAAGGTCCCTCTGACCCTCTGTACTTCCTATGGTCCTACCATCCATTGTATATTCCCTTGACTTGTTAGTCCTCCCAAAATGCATCACCTCACACTTCTCATGATTAAATTCTATATGTCACTGCTCTGCCCACCTTGCCATCTCATCTATATCGTCCCTGTAATCTAAGGCTTTCCTACTCACTATTTACGACACCACCAATTTTCGCGTCATCTGCAAACTTACTGATCATATTTCCTACATTCATGTCTAAATTATTAATGTACACTACAAACAGCAAGGGTCCCAGCACCGATCCCTGTGCTACACCACTGGTCAAAGGCTTCCAGTGACAAAAAAACAGCCCTCGACCATCACCCTCTGCCTCCTGCCACTAAGCCAATTTTGGATCCAATATGCTAAATTGCCCTGGATCCCATGGGCTCTTACCTTCTTGACCAATCTCCCATGCGGGGCCTTATCAAAAGCCTTACAGAAGTCCATGTAGACTAAATCAGTGCTTTCCCCTCATTTAGACACCTGCTTGAAAAATTCAGTCAAATTGGTTAGATATGATCTCCCTCTGACAAAGCCATGCTGACTGTCCTTGATTAATCCCTGCCTCTCCAAGTGGAGATTAAACCTGTCCCTCAGAATTTTTTCCAATAGTTTCCCGACCACTGATGTTACACTCATTGGCCTGTAATTACCTGTATTTTTTAAAAATTCATTCATGGGATGTGGGCGTCGCTGGCCAGGCCAGCATTTATTGCCCATCCCTAATTGCCCTTGAGAAGGTGGTGGTGAGCTGCCTTCTAGAACTGCTGCAGTCCATGTGGGGTAGGTACACCCACTGTACTGTTAGGAAGGGAGTGCCAGGATTTTGACCCAGCGACAGTGAAGGAACAGCGATATAGTTCCAGTCAGGATGGTGTGTGACTTGGAGGGGAACCTGTAGGTGGTGGTGTTCCCATGTATTTGCTGCCTTTGTCCTTCTAGTTCGTAGATGTCGCGGGTTCGGAAAGTGCTGTCGCAGGAGCCTTGGTGCGTTGCTGCAGTGCATCTTGTAGATGGTACACACTGCTGCCACTGTGCGTTGGTGGTGGAGGCAGTGAATGTTTGTAGATGGGGTGCCAGTCAAGCGGGCTGCTTTGTCCTGGATGGTGTCAAGCTTCTTGTGTGTTGTTGGAGCTGCACCCATCCAGTCAAGTGGAGAGTATTCCATCACACTCCTGACTTGTGCCTTGTCGATGGTGGACAGGCTTTGGGGAGTCAGGTGGTGAGTTACTCGCCGCAGGATTCCTAGCTTCTGACCTGCTCTTATAGCCACGGTATTTATATGGCTACTCCAGTTCAGTTTCTGGTCAATGGTAGCTCCTGGAATGTTGATAGTGGGGGATTCAGCGATGGTAATGCCGTTGAATGTCAATGCGAGATGGTTAGATTCTCTCTTGTTGGAAATGGTCATTGCCTGGCACTTGTGTGGCGCGAATGTTACTTGCCATTTATCAGCCCAAGCGTGGATATTGTCCAAGTCTTGCTGCCTTTCTACATGGACTACTTCAGTATCTGAGGAGTCACGAATGGTGCTGAACATTGAGCAATCATCAGTGAACATCCCCACTTCTGACCTTATGATTGAAGGAAGGTCATTGCTGAAGATGGTTGGGCCTAGGACACTACCCTGAGGAACTCCTGCAGTGATGTCCTGGAGTTCAGATGATTGGCCTCCAACAACCACAAACACCTTCCTTTGCGCTAGTTATGACTCCAGCCAGCGGAGGGTTTTCCCCCTGATTCCCATTGACTTTAGTTTTGCTGGGGCTCCTTGATGCCATACTTGGTCAAATGCTGCTTTGATGTCAAGGGCAGTCATTCTCACCTCACCTCTTGAATTCAGCTCTTTTGTCCATGTTTGAACCAAGGCTGTAATGAGGTCAGGAGCTGAGTGGCACTGGCGGAACCCAAACTGAGCGTCACTGAGCAGGTTATTGCGAAACAAGTGCCGCTTGATGGCACTGTTGATGACACCTTCCATCACTTTACTGATGACTGAGAGAAGGCTGATGGGGCGGTAATTGGCCGGGTTGGACTTGTCCTGCTTTTTGTGTACAGGACATACCTGGGCAATTTTCCACATTGCAGGGTAGATGCCAGTGTTGTAGCTGTACTGGAACAGCTTGGCTAGGGGCGTGGCAAGTTCTGGAGCACAGGTCATCAGTAATATTGCCGGAATATTATCAGGGCCCATAGCCTTTGCAGTATCCAGTGCCTTCAATCGTTTCTTGATATCACGCGGAGTGAATCGAATTGGCTGACGTCTGGCGTCTGTGATGCTGGGGACGTCAGGAGGAGGCCGAGATGGATCAGCAACTCGGCACTTCTGGCTAAGGATTTTTGCAAATGCTTCAGCCTTATCTTTCGCACTGATGTGCTGGGCTCCCCCATCATTGAGGATGGGGATATTTGTGGAGCCACCTCCTCCAGTTAGTTGTTTAATTGTCCACCACCATTCACGGCTGGATGTGGCAGGACTGCAGAGCTTCGATCTGATCCGTTGGTTGTGGGATCGCTTAGCTCTGTCTATCGCCTGCTTCTTACGCAGTTTGGCATGCAGATAGTCCTGTGTTGTAGCTTCACCAGGTTGACACCTCATTTTGAGGTATGCCTGGTGCTGCTCCTGGCATGCCCTCCTGCACTCTTCATTGAACCAGGGTTGGTCACCTGGCTTGATGGTAATGGTAGAGTGGGAGATATGCCGGTCCATGAGGTTCAGATTGTTGTTGAGTACAAATCTGCTGCTGCTGATGGTCCACAGCACCTCATGGATGCCCAGTTTTGCATTGCTAGATCTGTTCAAAATCTATCCCATTTAGCACGGTGATAGTGCCACACAACACGATGGAGGGTATCCTCAATGTGAAGGCGGGACTTTGTCTCCACAAGGACTGTGCGGTCACTCCTACCAATACTGTCATGGACAGATGCATCTGTGGCAGGCAGATTAGTGAGGACGAGGTCAAGTGTATTTTCCCCTCTTGTTGGCTCAGTCACCACCTGCCGCATACCCAGTCTAGCAGAAATGTCCTTTAGGACTCGGCCAGCTTGGTCAGTAGTGCTGCTACCGAGCCACTCTTGGTGATGGACATTGAAGTCCCCCACCCAGAGTACATTCTGTACCCTTGCCACCCTGAGTGCTTCCTCCAAGTGGTGTTCAACATGGAGGAGTACTGCGTCATCCGCTGAGGGAGGGCGGTAGGTGGTAATCAGCAGGAGGGTTCCTTGTTCATGTTTGACCTGATGCCATGTGAATTCATGGGGACCAGAGTCGATGTTGTGGGCTCCCAGGGCAACTCCCTTCTTACTGTATACCACTGTACCGCCTCCTCTGGTGGGTCTGTCCTGCTAGTGGGACAGGACATACCCGGGGATGGCGATGGCAGTGTCTGGGACATTGTCTGCAAGGTATGATTTCGTGAGTATGACTATGTCAGGCTGTTGCTTGACTTGTCTGTGGGACAGCTCTCCCAACTTTGGCACAAGCCAAAGATGTTAGGAAGGAGGACTTTGCAGGGTCAACAGGGCTGGGTTTGCCATTGTCGTTTCCGGTGCCTAGGTCGATGTCGGGTGGTCCGTCCGGTTTCATTCCTTTTTAATGACTTCGTAGCGGTTAGATATACTGAGTGGCTTGCTAGGCCATTTCAGAGGGCATGTAAGAGTTAACCACATTGCTGTGGGTCTGGAGTCACATGTAGGCCAGACCAGGTAAGGACAGCAGATTTTCTTCCCTAAAGGACATTAGTGAACCAGATGGGTTTTTACAACAATCGATAATGGTTTCATGGCCATCATTAGACTAGCTTTTAATTCCAGATTTATTAATTGAATTCAAATTCCACCTTCTGCTGTGGTGGAATTGTGAACCAATACCGCCGTCTCTGAGTTACTAATCCAGTGACAATACCACTACGCCACCGTCTCCCCAGTATCCCTACTGCCCTTCTTGAATAATGGTACCACATTCGCTGTCCTCCAGTCCTCTGGCACTTCTCCTGTGCCTGAAGAGGATTTGAAAAGTTGTGTCAGAGCCCCTACAATCTCCTCCCTTGCCTCACATAACAGCCTGGGATACATCTTATCTGGGCCTATGGATTTATCCACTTTTTAGCCTGCTAAAACCACTAATACCTCCTACCTGTCAATGCTAATTTGCTCATGTATATCACAATCCCCCTCCCTGATCTCTACACCGACATTGTCCTTCTCCATAGTGAACACAGATGAAAAATAATCATTTAAAACGTCACCTGCATCCTCCAGCTCCACACAGATTGCCACTTTGGTCCGTAATGGGCCCCACTCTTTCCCTGGTTATCCTCTTGCCCTGAATATACTTATAAAACGGATTTTACCTTATCTTGCGTGCCAGTGTTTTTTTCATGCCCAATTATTTGCTTTCCTAATTACTTTTTTAAGTTCCCCCTACACTTTCTATACTGTTCTAGGGCCTCCTCTGTTTTCAGCCCTCTGAATCTGCCATAAGCCTCCTTATCCAATCCTCTATATCCCTTGAGATCCAGATTTCCCTGGACTTGTTAGTCCTACCCTTCACCTTTACAAGAACATGTTGGCCCTTTTTGAATGACTCCACTGGTCTGATATCGATCTTCCGACAAGTAGCTGCTCCCAGTCCACTTTGGCCAGATTCTGTTTCGTCATGTTGAAATTGGCCTTCTCCCAATTAAGTACCTTTATTTCTGGTCCTTCTTTGTCCTTTTCCATAACTTCCTTAAATCTTCTAGAGTTTTATTTTATTCAGAGATACAGCATTGAAACAGGACCTTCGGCCTACCGAGTCTGTGCCGACCAACAACCACCCATTTATACTAATCCTACATTAATCCCATATTTCCGACCACATCCCCAGCATTCTCCTGCCACCTACCTACACTAAGGGCAATTTACAATGACCAATTTACCTATCAACCTGCAAGTCTTTGGCTGTGGGAGGAAACCCACGCGGTCACAGGGAGAACTTGCAAACTCCGCACAGGCAGTACCCAGAACTGAACCTGGGTCGCTGGAGCGGTGAGGCTGCAGTGCTAACCACTGCGCCGCCCATTAGTTATGGTCACTGTCGCCGAAATGCTCCCTCACTGACACTTCCACCACTTGTTCAGCTTCATTCCCTAAGGTTCGGTCCAGTACCGCCCGTTCTCTTGTCAGACTTTCTACCTGCTGGCTCAAAAAGCTCTCCTGTATGCTCTTTAAGAATTTCGCCCCCTTTAAGCCTTTTGCACTAAGACTATCCCAGTTAATATTGGTGAAGTTGAAATCCCCTACTATTATTACCCTACTATTTTTACACCTCTCTGAGATTTGCATAGATATCTGCTCCTCTATCTCTCCCTGACTATCTGGAGGCCTGTAATACATTCCCAGCAAAGCGATTGCCTGCCCCCCTTTTTGCACCCGTATGGCCTCATTTGAAGAACCTTCTAAGGTATTATCCCTCCATACTGCAGCAATTGACTCCTTGATCAATACTGCAATGTCACCTCCTCTTTTACTTTACTTTACTTTTGAAGAGGTAGTGCAGCAGAAGTGTGGGACTGGAGGGAGTGAGGAACTGAAGAGAGTGAGGAATTGACAAGGAACCAGGGACTGAAGGAGAAAGTGTCTTTGCGGGAAAAGTGCAACAACAGACAGAATCCAATATTAAAATGGTTGATAACAGCTTACAGAACAGGAAAGTGGTTGGACTGAACCTGACCGCAAGAAACGGTAAGGTCCCTGGAAAAGTGAGATGCAATAATGACAAAACATTCTGGCAGTGTAATGGACACAGTTCCAGGTTTCATTTGACGAATTTTAGTGATTGGTGACAATCTTCACAAGAAGCAGAAGTGAATGTGATTGTCATGGCACCGAGAGCCAATAGGAGAAGGTGAGCAACTGGCAGTGTGCTGACAGTAGGGGGCACTGGTGCACCACATTAGAATCGTGCAGGCCCTCATTGGCCAGATTGCTACCAATGAACAGGCAGCTTATTATTTAAGAAAATTGAATGACCCTCACTTATAGGGGAAGGGCACAGACCGGTCAACCCCGAAACCCTGACCTAACTCTGTGATATAGATTCCTACAAACACACACATACAGAATGTGCACGGATACATACACACCCAAACACTTTCCTGTCAGACCTACAGTATGGTAATAATGAGAGGGCACCCTGGCTGATTTTAGCATCTCCCGGGCAATGAGACTAATTGCAGAGGCTGAGCTGAGATTGGCTAATTGAGCTCAGGCCTAGGAGTGACCTGGGCACAGTCTGGTCTGTATGGATGAGGAGGGTGTAGATAAGGAGAATGTTGGTAAGGAGCACTGGGCTTTGGAAAGGAGCATTGGGTGTGACTAAGGAGATTGTGGGTATGGAGGATATGGGTAAGGAGCACTGGGTGTGGGTAAGAGTGCGGGTAAGGAGCACTGGATGTGGGCAAGGAGTGATAGATGTGGGTGAGGAGGGTGCGGGTAGGGAGGGTGTAGGTAAGGACAGGGCGGGTAAGAACCACAGGTTTCATTTACCCAGCTAGCAATCTGGGGGCTGGGAGTGAGGTATTCCGTCACTTTTTTATTATGTACAAATGAAATTCAGATGCAAATTTGCCTGTTACACGGTGTTGGGAGACTGAGGGAATTCATCCCCTACTCCAGAATAAAGTTTGGTGGGAACTCCGGTTAGCTTGGTAACAACTGCATTGGCTGGGATTTGTGATGACACGTTAGCCTCGTTGTCTCGCAATGGCTCAAAAAATTGTTGAGACCAGATGGAGGAGGCATCCAGTTCCCTGTGCCCATAGGAGCAGACCTTTGCCAAGAGAGCAGGGATGGCGGTGGTGTTAATAAAGGGATTGAAAGAAAAGCTGCCTCAAAACTGTGTCAGCTGGGCCCCTATTAATTGAAACAGGGCCTGAGGCCTAAGCCTGGGTTGGGCCATCTCTTCTATCCCGACCCTCACTGGGATTGGGTTTCAGTCGCACTCCAATACCTCACACACATGTCATTTTTTCAGGAGTGAGCTGAAACAACAAATATCCTCAGGCCTTGGATGCAGTTAAGTTACTGGGCAAATAATCCAGAGAGCTTGAGGTCAAATCCTCCCATAGCTCTGTTTGGAATTTAAATTCAGTTTAAAGTTCAGTGGAAATAAAAAGGTGGCATCAGTAAAAGTGACAATGAAGCTGTCAGATTGTTATAAAGACTCATGTCATTCACTAATATCCTTTAGGAAATGAAACCTGCCATCCTTACCCAGTCCAGCCGATATGAGATTCCAGTCCCAAACCAACGTGGTTGACTCTGGACTGCCCTCCAAAGTAGTCTAGCAAGCGACTGCATCAGGCCAATTAGCAATGGGAAATAAATGCCATGGTGTCCACATCCTGAGATGAATTATTTATTGATTCAGAGATACAGCACTGAAAAAAGGGCTGTTCAGTCAAAGAAGCCATCACAGATAAGACTAAACAGAAGCAAAATACTGCAGATGCTGGAAACACTCAGTCAGTCAGGCAGCCTCCATGGAGAGAAAAACAGAGTTAACATTTCAGAACAGCCTGAGCCTGTCTTCACTCAACATCTTCCAACCAGAATCAATGGACAGCCATCAGTAGTGGGAGACCTGGCTGATCATGAAAGGAGCCGATTGCTGTAAAATATCAGGAGTTCCGAAGAAGGGTCACTGACCCGAAACGTTAACTCTGCTTCTCTTTCCACAGATGCTGCCAGACCTGCTGAGTGATTCCAGCATTTCTTGTTTTTGTTTCAGATTTCCAGCATCCGCAGTATTTTGCTTTTATTTTAGTATAAAATATCAATTGGATTACAAATCTTTCCACATCTTGGTTCAGTGTGAGCAGTTTGTGGCTTCAGCCTCACTTCAGTGACATGAGCACAAAATCTAGGCTGCCCACTACAGTGTTGAGGGAGTGCTGCACAGTCAGAGGAGCCGTCTTTCGGATGAAATTCCTTGATGTCATTTCAAAGATGAGCAGGGGATTTCTCTCCCTTGTCAATATTTATGCTTCAACCAAAATCACTGAAACAGATGGTTATTTATCACATTGCTGTTTGTGGGATCTTATTGTGCGCTGTTGTTGTTCGTACATTACAACAGTACTTGCAACAGTATTTCATTGGCTGTGAAGTGCTTTAGGACATCTTGAGGTTGAGAAAGGTGCTATGTAAAGGGACGATTTTTCTTTCTTCCCTCTGGTCTATGTATAACTCTAATCCTACACTATGTGACTCTTGAGATCAACAATAAATACAGTCCTGATGATGTTGCTCATATACTGAGGGAAAATAATCAATACCCTTTTGAATGTCCTTTGTTGCATGACAGGACTTTGGGCTAAATTTTAGGGCAGTGTGTTACTTATACTCAGCCAGTCAGTTGGGATCTGACCTCTATTGCAGAATTGGCTTCACTTTGATAGTGTGGTGGAGGTAATGGTTCAGAATGGGCCTGGTGCTGGGAGCTTGCCAGGGAAGTAAAGGGATGTGGCCACCTGAAAGGATAAGTGGCTGAGCATGGGGGTAAAAATACTGTTAAAGTGTTACAAAGGCTGTCTATTATTTAAACATTTATTTCAGCCTCTGCCAAGGTTGTCTGCATAGCAAAAGCTGAATGAGATAACTCCACTGGCTGAGAATAAATGTGGAGGGAGAAAACCGAAGCAGTGTCAAAGTGATGGACTGAAGCGACACTTTGGTAGCTAAAGTTGGGGAGACAGAGCAGAATGAGGTGGCAAGGTGGGTAGGCTTGCTCACCACTGGAGAGCTTTGCAGTGAGCCTGGAAGGAGGTGGAGGGAGACGTGAGGACACAATTGATGGCTACTGTCACTGGCAGTGCCAGTCCCATGCTGAATGTGAACTGCAGTTGTTATGCAGGCCCCCACCTGCCAAGAATGAGGCACATTAATTTCGCCACATGAATTTCAAATTGTTGCTGGGAAGAAAAGTCCCATTACAAGGATTGCAGGCCCATGGCCGGAAATACATTTTTGCATATTAGCAGAAGGTGCTTGAAAGGACAAGACAATCCACAAAGCCAGAAGGGGTTATTTCAGTTGGTCACATGACTACCCTGCTGGCCAACTTGGGGAGTTTTAAATTATAGAGACAGTGTTTGAACTGGCAGAAAGCTGTTGGCTCCTGAATTGAAAAGAGCCTCTCCTGTCTGTTCCCCTCTCTTTCTCACAGAACTGAAACCCATGAGGACACGTGAAACCCAAGACAGAAAAGTCTCCTACAGTGAACAAAGTTTAAGAAGAATACTGGGCCCCAACGAGAAGCAAGATCCACCTACAAACAAGGACTCTACAGTGAGCTCGAAGACCTGTAACAAAAAAACTCTTCAGATATTGCCTCAAACCTTTCACCTTTATTTTTCTTCTGCTCTTTTCTGTCTCTATTTGCATGTACGTATTGTATATGCAAGCTAGCGTGGGGTACGGCTTGTATCTGTAGGCGTTAACCGAATTCGAGTTTGTAGTTTAAGTTTAGTAAATTTCAGTTTTCTTCTTTAAACCTAAGAAAGCCTGTTTCTGTGCCTTATAATTGGAAAGTGGTCAACAAGGATTCATCAAGGGGGAGCTCAAAACACAGTGTGTTTAAAATCAAATCCTGTTACAGTAAGACCAGGTGAAGGCTGAGAGGGACCCCTAGACACATTTCTCACCTGGTCATAACAGAAAAATGCATTCTAGCATCTGGAATTTTACCCACAGAGAATTGAGAGAAATTGGAAGTGGGAAGCCAAATTGTCCACAAGCAAAAAAAGTGCAAGATTAATGCAAGTTTTCTTGTAGTTGTGTGTGCTTGAATACTAACATGTCTGCAACTGAAGCCTGTAGCTCTCCAAGTGAGGGTGAAGTAACTTGGGATAAGTTAAAAGCACTGTCTTTGGAGGAGTTGAGGAAAATGGGTGAGCAGTGTGGGATCAGTGTACGTGGCAAGGCTCGGAAATCTGAATATTAAGGCCAGTGGCCAGCCATTTTTCCCTTGAATCTGAAGAAGCAGAAACAGGGTTAAAAGCAGATTCTGACAGAGTATTGTTAGCAAGGATACAATTGGAACAGAGGAAACTTGAATTTGAGGAAAAGGAAAGAGAGAGAAAGAGAGAGCCTTCCAGAAGGAACATGAAGAAAATGAAAGCCAGGAGAAGGAAAAATAGAGAGAGGAGTGAGAGAAAGCAAGAGAAGAGAGAGAGAGAGAAAAAGAATATTCCAGAAAGCATGCGAAGAAAGAGAGCTTAAGCGGCTTGAGTAACCCCAGTGAAAGTATCGCCAATATGGAGGAGCGTAATTCAGGGCTGGGTACATAATTGTTAGAACTAGCTCAACTAATTCCAAAATTCAATGAGGAAGATGTGGAGGGATTTTTTTGTGTCCTTTGAGAAACTGGCAAAGCAGCTAAAATGGCAAGCTGAGACCTGGTCTCTTTTATTGCAAAGCAAGCTAACTGGAAAAGCTCATGAGGTTTATTCACTGTTGCCAGATGAGAGTTCATCAAATTATAAACTGACCAAAAATGCTATCCTTGGGGCATATGAATTAGTACCCGAAGCCTATCGCCAAAACTCTGGAACCCTCAAGAAGCAAGCGAATCAAACATATCTGGAATTTAACAGAAGTAAGCAGCTGACTTTTGACCAGTGGCTGACGGCTGTTAAAGTACAGCTAAGCTATGAGAATCTCAGGGATGTAGTTCTGTTCGAGGAATTTAAAAACTCTCTCCTACTCTCCATAAAGACCCATGTAGAGGAGCAGCGGGTTTAGAGAGCCCGGCAAGCGGCCGTTCTAGCTGATGAGTTTACTGAAATTTATAAGTCGGTTTCCCAGGGGAGAGCCTTTCCTAATCACTCCCACAAATCCGAAAAGGACTCAAGGTGGGAAGGTGATATCTGCCTGGGCAGTCCTGGGAGAGAACGGAAAGCAGGAGACACAGCGGACCATCCTCCAGCTAAAAAGGAATGTGCTGTCGGCATGAGTGAGACCCGGAGATCTGTGTTCTTCTATTGTAATAAAGCAGGGCATTAAAAACCTGACTGCTGGAAACTAAAGGGAATAACTGATAGGGTTAATCAGGGCACACCCACTCTGTGAAGGAGGGACCCTGCTGGAAAGCATAGCAGAACAAGCTGTGGTTTTAACTGCAGTAAGAGTGCAACCCAGGAAGCTTACTACGGCCAGTGCAGGAAAATTTAATAGGATTCCTGAAGGTTATCAGGGTTTTGTGTCCGAAGGAAAGTAACCCCATACCCCTCGAGTGGGGCCACCAAGCCCACAGTAATTCTCAGGGGCCACGAGATCCCTTTCACTAGGGAAAGGACTGACCTTTCCCCCAGAGTGTGCAGTGAACTCCAAAATTGTGGTGAATGGTATTGGAGGGCAGTGTATGCCTGTACCTGTACACTGGGTGCACCTGGAGTGCGACCTAGTTTCAGGAACCGGTGACCATAGGGATTGTCCCTAGTTTACCTATGGACAGGGTTACCTGCTCCTAGGTAATGATCTGGCAGGGGTGAAGGTGGTTGCCCCCCCCCCCGCCCAGTCGTGAAAGAAAGACCGCAGGAGGTCAGAGAGACAGGACAGTGGTGGGAGATGGTCCCCTGCAGTTTCCCTGAATGTGCAGTGAATTAGGCCATGATCAAACCAGCTCCCCCAGAGGAGACTGCTTTGGCACTGCAGGCAGATGACCATGTGATCTGCCTCTCCGAAACTTTCTTCAGACAGTTAGGAGACCCAGGGCATGAATTAAATGGATTTTCCCTAGCTGAGGCTCAGTGAGCCGACCCAGTATTGCGAGAATTATCACAGGCTGCTCAGTCTGAAAGAGAAACAGAGGGAGTCCCTGATTGCTACAATTTAAAGAATGAGGTAAGAACAAAGAACAAAGAAAATTACAGCACAGGAACAGGCCCTTCGGCCCTCCAAGCCTGCGCCAATCCAGATCCTCTACCTAAACATTTCGCCTATTTTCTAAGGGTCTGTATCTCTTTGCTTCCTGCCCATTCATGTGTCTGTCTAGATACATCTTAAAAGACGCTATCGTGTTCGCATCTACCACCTACGCTGGCAACGCGTTCCAGGCACCCACCACCCTCTGCGTAAAGAACTTTCCACGCATATCCCCCCTAAACTTTTCCCCTTTCACTTTGAACTCGTGACCCCTAGTATCTGAATCCCCCACTCTGGGAAAAAGCCTCTTGCTATCCACCCTGTCTATACCTCTCATGATTTTGTACACCTCAATCAGGTCCCCCCTCAACCTCCGCCTTTCGAATGAAAATAATCCTAATCTACTCAACCTCTCTTCATAGCTAGCGCCCTCCATACCAGGCAACATCCTGGTGAACCTCCTCTGAACCCTCTCCAAAGCATCTACATCCTTTTGGTAATGTGGCGACTAGAACTGCACGCAGTATTCCAAATGTGGCCAAACCAAAGTCCTATACAACTGTAACATGACCAGCCAACTCTTGTACTCAATACCCTGTCCGATGAAGGAAAGCATGCCGTATGCCTTCTTGACCACTCTATTTACCTGCGTTGCCACCTTCAGGGAACAATGGACCTGAACACCCAAATCTCTCTGCACATCAATTTTCCCCAGGACTTTTCCATTTACTGTATAGTTCGCTCTTGAATTGGATCTTCCAAAATGCATCACCTCGCCTTTGCCCTGATTGAACTCCATCTGCCATTTCTCTGCCCAACTGAAAAATGCTTGGCGGGTAGGATAAAAGAAAACCCCAAGGCCTTTTACGCGTATGTCAGAAATATGAGGATGACTAGGGGGACCGTAGGTCCGGTCAAGGACAATAGCGGGAGACTGTGTGTTGAGCCGGAAGAGATAAGTGAGGTTTTGAATGAGTACTTCTCTTCGGTATTTACAAATGAGAAGGGGTGTATTACTGAAGAGGACGGTGTGAAACAGACTGGTAAGCTCGAGGAAGTGCTCGTTAGGAGGGAAGATGTGTTGGGGTTTTTGAATAACTTGAAGATAGACAAGTCTCCCGGGCCTGACGGGGTATATCCAAGGATGTTATGGGAAGCAAGGGATGAAATTGCAGAGCCGCTGGCAATGATCTTTTCATCTTCTCTGTTGACGGGGGTGGTACCAGGTGATTGGAGGGTGGCAAATGTTGTGCCCCTGTTCAAGAAAGGGAATAGGAACAACCCTGGGAATTACAGGCCAGTTAGTCTTACTTCGGTGGTAGGCAAGTTGATGGAAAAGGTGCTGAGGGATAGGATTTCTGAGCATCTGGAAAGACACTGCTTGATTCGGGACAGTCAGCACGGTTTTGTGAGGGGTAGGTCTTGCCTCACAAGCCTGATTGAATTCTTTGAGCAGGTGACCAAGCAAGTGGATGAGGGTAAACCAGTGGATGTGGTGTACATGGATTTTAGTAAGGCATTTGATAAGGTCCCCCATGGTAGACTTATGGAGAAAGTCAGGAGGCATGGGATAGTGGGGAATGTGGCCAGTTGGATTAAGAATTGGCTAACTGATAGAAGGCAGAGAGTGGTCTTAGATGGTAAATACTCAGCCTGGAGCCCAGTTACCAGTGGCGTGCCACAGGGATCAGTTCTGGGTCCTCTCCTGTTTGTGATTTTTATTAACGACTTGGATGAGGAAGTCGAAGGGTGGGTCAGTAAATTTGCAGATGATACAAAGGTTGGTGGAGTTGTGGATACCGAGGAGGGCTATTGTCGTCTGCAAAGGGACTTGGATAGGTTGCAGTGCTGGGCTGAAAAGTGGCAGATGGAGTTTAACCCTGAAAAGTGTGAGGTCGTCCATTTTGGAAGGACAAACACGAATGCAAAATACTGGGTTAACGGTAGGGTTCTTGGGCATGTGGAGGAGCAGAGAGACCTTGGGGTCTATGTGCATAGATCGTTGAAAGTTGCAACTCAAGTGGATAGGGCTGTGAAGAAGGCATATGGGGTGTTAGCGTTCATTAGCAGAGGGATTGAATTTAAGAGCCGTGAGGTGATGATGCAGCTGTACAGGACCTTGGTAAGGCCTCATTTGGAGTACTGTGTGCAGTTCTGGTCGCCTCATTTTAGGAAGGATGTGGAAGCCTTGGAGAGGGTGCAGAGGAGATTTACCAGGATGTTGCCTGGAATGGAGAATAAGTCTTACGAGGAAAGGCTGAACATTCTAGGCCTCTTCTCATTAGAACGGAGAAGGATGAGGGGTGACATGATAGAGGTTTATAAGATGATCAGGGGAATAGATAGGGTAGACAGTCAGAAACTTTTTCCCCGGGTGGAGCAAAGCGTTACAAGGGGTCATAAATTTAAGGTGAAGGGTGGGAGATATAAGGGGGATGTCAGGGGAAGGTTCTTTACCCAGAGAGTGGTCGGGGCATGGAATGCCTTGCCTGGGGAAGTTGTTGAGTCAGAAACTTTAGGGACTTTCAAACGGCTTTTAGATAGGTATATGGATAAAGGAGAATGATGGGGTATAGATTAAATTGTCCTTGACAGAGGACAAAGGATCGGCACAACATCGTGGGCCGAAGGGCCTGTTCTGTGCTGTATTTTTCTATGTTCTATCTAACTCTCCAGTCTATCTATATTCTGCTGTATTCTCTGACAGTCCCCTTCACTATCTGCTACTCCTCCAATCTTAGTGTCGTCTGCAAACTTGCTAATCAGACCACCTATACTTTCCTCCAAATCATTTATGTATATCACAAACAACAGTGGTCCCAGCACGGATCCCTGTGGAACACCACTGGTCACACGTCTCCATTTTGAGAAACTCCCTTCCACTGCTACTCTCTGTTTCCTGTTGCCCAGCCAGTTCTTTATCCATCTAGCTAGTACACCCTGGATCCCATGCGACTTCACTTTCTCCATCAGCCTACCATGGGGAACCTTATCAAACGCCTTACTGAAGTCCATGTCTATGACATCTACAGCCCTTCCCTCATCAATCAACTTTGTCACTTCCTCAAAGAATTCTATTAAGTTGGTAAGACATGACCTTCCCTGCACAAAACCATGTTATCACTGATAAGCCCATTTTCTTCCAAATGGTAATCGATCCTATCCCTCAGTATCTTCGCCAGCAGCATCCCTACCACTGACGTCAGGCTCACCGGTCTATAATTACCTGGATTATCCCTGCTACCCTTCTTAAACAAGGGGACAACATTAGCAATTCTCCAGTCCTCCGGGACCTCACTCATGTTTAAGGATGCTGCAAAGATATCTGTTAAGGCCCCAGCTATTTCCTCTCTCGTTTCCCTCAGTAACCTGGGATAGATCCCATCTGGACCTGGGGACTTGTTCACCTTAATGCCTTTTAGAATACCCAACACTTCCTCCCTCCTTATGCTGACTTGACCTAAAGTAATCAAACATCTCTCCCTAACCTCAACATCCGTCATGTCCCTCTCCTCGGTGAATACTGATGCAAAGTACTCGTTTAGAATCTCACCCATTTTCTCTGACTCCACGCATAACTTTCCTCCTTTGTCCTTGAGTGGGCCAATCCTTTCTCTAGTTACCCTCTTGCTCCTTATATATGAATAAAAGGCTTTGAGATTTTCCTTCACCCTGTTTGCGAAAGATATTTCATGACCCCTTTTAGCCCTCTTAATTCCTCGTTTCAGATTGGTCCTACAATCCCGATATTCTTTCAAAGCTTCGTCTTTCTTCAGCCTCCTAGACCTTATGTATGCTTCCTTTTTCCTCTTAGCTAGTCTCACAATTTCACCTGTCATCCATGGTTCCCGAATCTTGCCATTTCTATCCCTCATTTTCACAGGAACATGTCTCTCCTGCACGCTAATCAACCTCTCTTCAAAAGCCTCCCACATATCATATGTGGATTTACCTTCAAACACCTGCTCCCAATCTACATTCCCCAGCTCCTGCCAAATTTTGGTATAGTTGGCCTTCCCCCAATTTAGCACTCTTCCTTTACGACCACTCTCGTCTTTGTCCATGAGTATTCTAAAACTTACGGAATTGTGATCACTATTCCCAAAGTAGTCCCCTACTGAAACGTCAACCACCTGGCCCGGCTCATTCCCCAACACCAGGTCCAGTATGGCCCCTTCCCGAGTTGGACTATTTACATACTGCTCTGGAAAACCCTCCTGGATGCTCCTTACAAATTCTGCTCCATCTAGACCTCTAACACTAAGTGAATCCCAGTCAATGTTGGGAAAATTAAAATCTCCTATCACCACCACCCTGTTGCTCCTACATCTTTCCATAATCTGTTTACATATTTGTACCTCTATCTCACGCTCGCTGTTGGGAGGCCTGTAGTACAGCCCCAACATTGTTACTGCACCCTTCCTATTTCTGAGTTCTGCCCATATTGCCTCACAGCTCGAGTCCTCCATAGTGCCTTCCTTCAGCACAGCTGTAATATCCTCTTTGACCAGTAATGCAACTCCTCCACCCCTTTTACCTCCCTCTCTATCCCGCCTGAAGCATTGGTATCCTGGGATATTTAGTTGCCAATCATGCCCTTCCCTGAACCAAGTCTCAGTAATAGCAATAACATCATACTCCCAGGTACTAATCCAAGCCCTAAGTTCATCTGCCTTACCTACTACACTTCTTGCATTAAAACAAATGCACCTCAGACCACCAGTCCCTTTGCTTTCATCATCTGCTCCCTGCCTACTCTTTCCCTTAGTCACGCTGACTTCATTATCTAGTTCCTTACAGGCTTTACTTACTACCTCCTTACTGTCCACTGACCTCCTCATTTGGTTCCCATCCCCCTGCCACATTAGTTTAAACACTCCCCAACAGCGTTAGCAAAAGCACCCCCAAGGACATTGGTTCCAGTCCGGCCCAGGTGTAGACCATCCAATTTGTAATAGTCCCACCTCCCCCAGAACTGGTCCCAATGTCCCAAAAATCTGCACCCCTCCCTCCTGCACCATCTCTCAAGCCACGCATTCATCCTGACTATTCTTTCATTTCTACTCTGACTATCACGTGGCACTGGTAGCAAACCTGAGATTACTACCTCTGAGGTCCTACTTTTTAACTTGGCTCCTAACTCCCTAAATTCTGCTTGTAGGACCTCATCCCGTTTTTTACCTATATCATTGGTGCCTATGTGCACAACGACAACTGGCTGTTCACCCTCCCCCTTCAGAATGTTCTGCAGCCGATCTGAGACATCCCTGACCCGTGCACCTGGGAGGCAACATACCATTCGGGAGTCTCGTTTTCGACCACAGAACCGCCTATCTACTCCCCTTACAATCGAATCCCCTGTGACTATAGCCCTTCCACTCTTTTTCCCGCCCTTCTGAACAGCAGAGCCAGCCACGGTGCCATGGACCTGGCTACTGCTGCCTTCCCCTGGTGAGCCATCTCCTTCAACAGTATCCAAAACGGTATACCTGTTGTGGAGGGAGATGACCGCAGGGGACACCTGCGCTGCCTTCCTGCTCTTTCTCTGCCTTTCTGCCTCAGCAATCCTAATCTGCGGTGTGACCAATTCGCTAAACGTGCTATCCACGACCTCCTCAGCATCGCGGATGCTCCAAAGTGAGTCCATCCGCAGCTCCAGAGCCGTCATGCGGTCTAACAAGAGCTGCAGCTGGACACACTTCCTGCACGTGAAGGAGTCAGGGACATCAGCCGTGTCCCTGAGCTCCCACATTGAGCAAGAGGAGCATGACATGGGTCTGAGATCTCCTGCCATTTTTAATCTTAAGCTTAACTTAGTCTGAAACTTAGAAAAAATGAAAAAGAAAGAAAAGTTTTTACCAATCACACGATAAAAAAAAAGTAGAAAAAGCCTTACCTTATCTACACACCACCGAGTCCTTTTTTTTTGGTTGGAGGAGGAGGGCGGGTGGGAGACACTACCCGTGTAGTTTCTCGGGTTCAGAAAAGGCCCAAATATATAGCGTTTTACTTACCCAGCAGCCCCCTTGGTCCGCCGAAAACAAAGGGGAATTAAGTTTAAGCTGAAACTGACCTTCCCAGCTGCTCACTCACTCGCACTCTCTGCTCCCGAATAAGCTGCTGCAATGCTGCAAGGTACTGATGAAGAAATGGAGTTCTCCTCACAGTCCTGAGAGCAAGGATTGGGCAGTAGTTCACCAGTTAGTGATGCCTCAGAGGTACCGGGGAGAAGTATTAAGACGGGCCCATGAGACTACATGCCTGTATACGAAAGACCAAAGTCCGCATAAGGCAGCAATTTGAATGGCCAAAACTCCACAAAGATGTGGTGAAGGAGTTGCCACATGTGCCAGTTTGAGGGGAAACTCCAACCTACAGTGAAACCTGCACCCCTAAGTCCTGTATCAGTGTTAGGAGGTCCCTCCAGCAGAGGACTGGTGAACTGTAAGGGAGCTCTGCCGAGAACAAAAGGGGACGGACAGGCAGACGGCTGGCTAAAGGTTAGACAAGGAAGGGGAAAAAGTCACCAAGAGGACAGGTTAAAGGAAGTCTGGAAGGAATCCCAGATGAAAATCCGTACTGTCCGGTCCGTCAACCCCGGAAAATTTGAAACGTTCGACCCCACATCCTCCTACGTAAATGCAGACTCTCGAAGCACCCCACCAGAGTTGCTAACATCATTTACAGAAACCTGCAGAGACAAAGAGAGACCTCGAGGGGGAAAAAGGTTGATGCCTCACCTAGTTGAAGTGCCACAGGAGACTACAGTCAGGTTTGCACAAATACCTACAGGCAGGAATGTCCCAGAGGACAAAGGAGAGATTAACAAAGAATCCTCCCCCAAAGTCAGAGGAAAAGGGAACCACCCATGCATGGTTTTCTGTATCTTATATATGTTTCTCTCAACCCTTTTAATGAAATGCACCTTTTTTTCAAATCGCATTTCATTCCCCTAGGTGTGGAGGTGTCATGCAGGTCTCCACCTGCCAAGAATGAGGCAGATGGACATTAAATTTCAAATTGTTGCTGGGAATGAGAGAAAGCCTATTACAAGGGTTGCAGGACCCTGGCTGGAAGGACATTTTTGCATATTAGTAGACGGTGCTTGAAAGGACAAGACAATCCACAAAGCCAGAACTGGTTACACCAGTCAGTCACGTGACTACCCTGCTGGCCAACTTGGGGAGTTTTAAATTATTGAGGCAGTGTTTGAACTGGCAGAAAGCTGTAGGCTCCTGGATTGAAAAGAGTCTCTCGTGCCTGCTCCTGCTTCTTTCTCACAGAACTGAAACCCACTGAAGACATCACATGAACCCCAAGAGAGAAAAGTCTCCAACAGTGAACAAGGTTTAAGAAGAATACCAGGCCCCAACGAGAAGCAAGATCCACCTACAAACAAAGACTCTGCAGTGAGCTGGAAGACCCGTAACAAAAAAACTCTTCAGATATTGCCTCAAACCTTTCACCATTATTTTTCTTCTGCTCTTTTCTGTCTCTATTTGCATGTATGTATTGTGTATGCAAGCTGGTGTGGGGTATGGCTTGTATCTGTAGGCGTTAACCAAATTCGAGTTTGTAGTTTAAGTTTAATAAATTTCATTTTTCTTCTTTAAACCTAAGAAAGCCTGTTTGTGCTCATTTCTGTGCCTTATAATTGGAAAATGGTGAACAAGGATTCACCAAGGGGGAACAAAGAACATGGTGTGTTTAAAATCAAATCCTGTTACAGTAAGACCAGGCGAAGGCTGAGAGGGACCCCTAGACACCTTTCTCACCTGGTCGTAACACAGTCCTTAAAGGGCTGATAAGTAATTTTAAAGGGACGCAGCCAGTGCCAGATAAACAGGTGCATATGGAGATGAAATATCAACAGCATTTTACAAGGTTTGGAGGAACAAAACTATCAGGAATGAGGAAACTGGAAGCCAAGTCTATGGCCAAGATCTGGAATGGAGCACCACTCCAACCCACAGTGTGATGGCAAGTGAAATGCAGCTGCTGCAGCATTCTTAGATGGAGACAGAGGAAAGAGACTTGAGCCCACTGTTGTGTATTTACCGAGTATAACTAACATGAGGGGTTGGATGTTATGTTGGAGATGGGCTTCTGGCACCGGGATGAAAATGCGGGGCAGTCCACATCTGCCTTTTCGTGTCCCCACCCCGGAACAATCCTCCTGTCTTTTTAAATCTAAGTTTCAGGAGCCGGGATCTCCGTCCCTTTAAAGAAGGTGATCCCATCTCCAAGAGCTGCCAGCCAATCGGAGGGCCAGCAGCTTAGTCGTATCGGCAGTGCCACCTGGAGTAGTGGCCACTGCTGGTAATGCAGGGGTCTTGGACCCATGCCCAACGATAGAACCCAGGACCTTAGGTAAGTGAGACAGTGTCACTGGGACCAGTCTGGAAGGCCCTGGTGAAGGGTGGAGGCGCTGGTAGGGGATTGGGGTGTGGGTTTGAATTTCGTGGGGAGAGCTGGTCCCAGGGGGTAAAGTGATTGCCAATGGGGTTCCTCCGTGGGCCACAAATTGCCCATGGAGGAGGGTGACAGAGGCACCCCCTGCTAACATACCAATGGCAGCAGGAAGAGGCCCTTAATCGGCCGTTAAAAGACCACTTAAGAGATTCAGTTGGCCTCTGGGTGGGAAGGCTGGCATTGCTGCCACCCCCGTCCCCTCACCACCCATTGCGATACTCCCCCACCCACCCCAACCTCGCCTCAGGAGGCCACATAAAATCCCAGCCAAGGTCTTAACTGGGAGCAGCCATGTTGGAAACTTTTATTTACACCTCCCAAAAGAGAGAGCAGCAGAGAGAGAGCAGTATACAAAATATATTAAAATATACTACACTCCCTCCGAAATTAAAAGCAACAACTTATACAGTAAATGTAAAATTGTATGAGTACATAATTTCCAAGAATACAATAACTATACTCTTTTATTTAACAGGTTGGATTGCATGCCTATTATTACTGTAATCATAATAAAAAATATAATCATATTTCCAAAATAATTTACATACTAAAAATTGTTTTCCTTAACACCAGTATGTCTTTGACAAAAATATCATAATTGACAAGAATTCATGAAAAGAACTATGCATTTCTTCTTCCTCCCAACATACTTTCAATTAAACTATCTGGCTTCTTTCTCTTTCTGGCTGGGTATTTTCTTCCATTTTCATTAGCTTGACTCTTCTCTCAAAACATCTCAGACTGTGTCGACCCTAAATTTTAACTTTGTCCATCAACTCCACTTAATGGTTTGGAAATTGATTGATTAGTCTTAATCAATGATTCTGACTCGCTTTGCTCGACCGGTGGATTCTGTGATACCAGCAAACTTTCAGTTTCTTTGTCATTTTTGCTTTCTTTATGACTTCCACTTGGAACTTGTTGCAGACTGTGGGGTTATTCTGTAAGGAAACAGAAAATTGTTTGGCCTATGCTGAAGAGAAACATGGAAATTACTGTCCAGTTTGTCACCTGGCAAATAGTTCTGCAAAGATCTCTTCACAATTTGGACAATTCCTGCAGCACCATTCAATGCTAGGTGATATAGTGGTCTTGGAGTGTGTTTGACTCCATTCTTATTCAGAAATATTTCAGACACTTCTGAGGTAAAGTGTGGACCATTATCTGACACCAAGACCTCTGGAAGTCCATAAATTGCAAACCAACTTCTCAAAACCTCAATCGTTTTGGCACTTGTGGTATTGGGCATAAACTCAACATTTATCTGCTTGCTACAGCTATCGACAAAAACAAAATAATCTTTACCTTCCATTTCAAAGGAATCAACATGTACTCATTCCCACAGTTTTCTTGCGTTTGACCATGGAATAAAAGGAAACTTGGTAGGGTCATGTCTCATTCTAAGACATTTCACAACTTTTCACCAACTCTTCAATATCTCTATCTACCTTTGGATACCAAAAATAGCTTCTTGTTACTGCTTTTAAATGGACTATCCCTGTGTACTCTTGCTGACATTCCTCTCACAAACTCTCCCTAAACCTTGGTGGAAAAAAAAGACCCTTAAACCCTCCAGGGGACAATCTTGATCTACACTTAGTTCATCTCTACGTGTGAAATAATCTTGCAATTTGGCATCATCGCACTCTTTAGACCAGCCATTTATGACATAATTGAGTACTGAGCACCACATCTTTGCGAGTTTCTTCAAAAATTTCTCTGGTAGACACAGGCATTTGTGTATGTCAATTAATTGATAGGTAATTCATCTGCTAAAATTGAATGTGGGAGGACATCTCAGAGGGGTCATGCAGCGAGGCAATATGGGTAGAGCTCAGGAATAGGAAGGGTGCAGTCACGATGTTAGGGGTTTACTACAGGCCTCCCAACAGGCAGCAGGAGGTAGAGGAGCAGATATGTAGACAGATTTTGGAAAGATGTAAAGGTAACAGGTCGTGTCTTACGAATTTGATTGAGTTTTTTGAAGAAGTGACGAAGATGATTGATGAAGGAAGGGCAGTGGATGTTATCTATATGGACTTCAGTAAAGCCTTTGACAAGGTCCCACATGGCAGACTGGTACAAAAGGTGAAGTCACACGGGAACAGAGGCGAGCTGGCAAGATGGATACAGAACTGGCTCGGTATAGAAGACAGAGGGTATCAGTGCATGGATGTTTTTCCGAATGGAGGGATGTGAAAAGTGGTGTTCCGCAGGGATCAGTACTGGGACCTTTGCTGTTTGTAGTATATATAAATGATTTGGAGGAAAATGTAGTTGGTCTGATTAGTAAGTTTGCGGACGACACAAAGGTTGGTGGAGTTGCGGATAATGACGAGGATTGTCAGAGGATACAGCAGGATATAGATCGGTTGGAGACTTGGGCGGAGAAATGGCAGATGGATTTTAATCCAGACAAATGTGAGATAATGCATTTTGGAAGGTCTAATGCAGGTGGGAGCGATACAGTAAATGGCAGAACCCTTAGGAGTATTGACAGGCAGAGAGATCTGGGCGTACAGGTCCACAGGTCACTGAAAGTGGCAACGCAGGTGGATAAGGTAGTCAAGAAGGCATACGGCATGCTTGCCTTCATCGGTCGGGGCACAGAGTATAAATATTGGCAAGTCCTGTTGCAGCTGTACAGAACTTTAGTTAGGCCACACTTAGAATATTGCGTGCAATTCTGGTCACCACACTACCAGAAGGATGTGGAGGCTTTGGAGAGGGTACAGAGGAGGTTTACCAGGATTTTTTTTTTACATTCCTTTTTACATTTTTTACAATCTTTTTTTGCATTTATTTCATTTCATCTTAGTTTGTTCAGTTTGCTTACCCACTGTTTTTTTCAGGTTGTTTTTCTTCAGGTTTGCACTTGCTGCTGTTCAATATTCAGTATAGTCACACCTAATCTGCACTAATGCTTTGTCTTTCAACGCACCATTAACATATTGTTTGCCTTTGCTCCGTGACGTTTTGGTCAGCTATGTGGCCTGGTCCAATCTGCACCTTCTCCTTTGTTATCTCTTGCCCAACCCCCACCTCACTTGTTTATAATCTGTGACTTTTCTAATATTTGTCAGTTCCGAAGAAGGGTCACTGACCCGAAACGTTAACTCTGCTTCTCTTTCCACAGATGCTGCCATACCTGCTGAGTGAATCCAGCATTTCTTGTTTTTGTTTCAGATTTCCAGCATCCGCAGTATTTTGCTTTTAATTTAGGTTTACCAGGATGTTGCCTGGTCTGGAGGGCATTAACTATGAGGAGAGGTTGGAAAAACTCGGATTGTTTTCACTGGAACGACGGAGGTGGAGGGGCGACATGATAGACATTTACAAAGCAGCATGGACAGAGTGGATAGTCAGAAGCTTTTTCCCAGGGTGGAAGAGTCAGTTACTCGGGGACATAGGTTTAAGGTGCGAGGGGCAAAGTTTAGAGGGGATGTGCGAGGCAAGTGTTTTACACAGAAGGTGGTGAGTGCCTGGAACTTGCTGCCAGGGGAGGTGGTGGAAGCAGATATGATAGCGACGTTTAAGAGACATCTTGACAAATACATGAATAGGAAGGGAATAGAGGGATATGGGCCCCGGAAATGCAGAAGGTATCAAGGTATTTAGGCAGGCATCAAGATCGGCGCAGGCTTGGAGGGCCGAATGGCCTGTTCCTGTGCTGTACTGTTCTTTGTTCTTTGTTCAATCTTGAACTCCTCAATGTCAGACGATGTCTTACTAATCTCTACTGTAAATAACTTAGCAAATTTCTTCCATCAGGGAGACTTTGTTCCGTCCTACTACTACCAATAGCAAGTAACAGGATGCATCATTGTATTCCACCTTAACTCTCACATCATCTCATACCAGAATACTGTTTTTGGAATAACTAGTCAGTTTCACACTCGTTTTTCATAAGGGAATGTGACTTAGGGATTTCTTGTAGTTTCCTTTCGAGATAAGACACCGCTGTGGTGATATCAACAACAAACGTAAATTGTGAATCTCCAAGTGCTGGAATTATATCTTCATCCCTTTTTCTCTCAACCTATTCTTGCTGTTTTTCTTACTCTCTGAGTGCAACTATTGATCTTCTTGCTAAATAGCAGTATTTTTTTTTTAAATTCTCATCTTTGTTTTCAAATCCCTCCATGGCCTTGCTTGGCCTGATCTCTGTAACCTCTTCCAGACCTACAAATCTCAAACAATAATGAACTCCTCCATTTATCGCCTATTGGTTGCTTTATCTTTTGCAGGCAGGGAGCTGGGGCCACACAGCCCAAAGCTCCACTTCAAGAATGCTCACAAGTGTGACATAAAGGTCCTAAATATTAACTATCGCGCTTAGGAGTCACTAGCTGGCAAAATAGGGAAATGGCAACACATCCTGTGGACTGGTGTTCACTATCACGGTGATCAGTTGATACAGCAGCTTGGCAACAGGCACAAACATCAAAAACAACAATTCACAGTGTCATTTGGCAGCTTCAAGTGCAGTACTTGTGGTAGAACCTGCCTCTAAAGGATTGACCTTCACAGCCATCAGCAAAGGTGCACCAAGAGAAGACACCCCACCTAAATGGATTGTTTGCTACATTTCCATCATCTTTCATAGATGGAAGGCTGCCAACTGCAACTGTAGACATTCCATCCCTAAATGTCTCTGCCTCTCTACCTCACTCTCCTCATTTAAGATGCTTCTTCAAACCTAACTCTCTGACCAAGCTTTTGATCAGCTGTCCCAATATCTCCTTGTGTGACTCAGTGTCAAATTTTCTCTGATTGTGTTCCTGGGAAGTGATTTGGAAAGATTATCAATATGAAAGTTGCTATATAAATGCCAGCTCTTGTTGTTCATCTTCAAAGTCAGTTTGTGAGATGTTGGCTGGAGTTCCTAACCTGTTCATGCCAGCCCTTGATTTTTCACCCATATCAATCCAGAAGGTTTTAAAAAATTAATTCTTGGGTGTAGGTGTTAGTGGTAACACTGGCATTTATTGCCCATCCCTAGTCCATCCTTGAGAAGTTGATGTTGGGCCTTCTTCTTTGTATTGGTTTTATGCAACTGAGTGATTTGCTAGGTCATCATTGTTAAAGAGATATTGCGAGAGAACTGAAACCCCAGTTCTTTTTCCCTTTTCTGTCTGTAATCAGTGTGCTTTGAAAAGGAAGCTGGGTGTGTTTAATTCCTGAGTGTATGGTCAATGTGAATAACCAGCGGCACGCTTTTCATGGGTTTAAATAAAGAGGATTATTTTTATTTACATGTTCACCCCGAAAATGTAATGCTTCGTCACTCACTCACCACTCACATACACAAATTTGAGAAAGAAAGCTGTTAAAAAGGATAGTGCACTTTAACAAATTACAAGCATAGGAATAGTTCATAAGTCACGTGATTTGGCGAGTCTTGGGGGAAAGGCATGCATTGCAGGCCCAGTGAAGAAAGCATTTTCACTCCTGAAGTATAGTTAGGTGGATTCGATTTCAAAGTCATATATTGAAGTCAGTGCAGGATTCTCTCGGAGAGGTGGATTTTCAGCAGGTCATGAAGTTAGTTGCTCATAGGCTTATCACTAGGAGGCTAGTTTTTTGTACTGGTGAACTTTAAAGGAACAGGTTCAGAAATTTAAGATGTTATATTCTCCAGTTCTGCTGTTTTTTTCTGCAGTCTGTATTTAAGGATTTTTAAAAGGAGACCTACATGGCTGCCCCACCATGTGACTTCTCAGGATGCCTTTTCCAAATATGGTGGGGGTCTAGGTTGGTTTTATTTATTTATTGTTCGAAGACAGTCATCCTGAAGAGGGTTAAGACAAGCACATTCTTTGTTTCAGGAGAAACACATTCAATTCAGGAATGTCTGTTTCAGGATGGGCATTGATGACACCTGCTAGTCTGGAAGGTATTCCTTGGTCCTTTCAGACAGGGTCAGTTCTTGAATACACAGGTCAAGGTCAACTGACCTTTGGTGGCCATCGTTGCAGCCCATATCCACTTTTAATGTCCATTGTGGTTCATTTAAAACAACAAAAAAAAACTCAGTTCCAGAAGCTGCTATGCTGAAGGTCTCTTCTTTGGCCTCCTTATCTCGAGAGACAATGGATAAGCGCCTGGAGGTGGTCAGTGGTTTGTGAAGCAGCGCCTGGAGTGGCTATAAAGGCCAATTCTAGAGGGACAGGCTCTTCCACAGGTGCTGCAGAGAAATTTGTTTGTCGGGGCTGTTGCACAGTTGGCTCTCCCCTTGCGCCTCTGTCTTTTTTCCTGCCAACTGCGAAGTCTCTTCGACTCTTCGACTCACAACTCACTGTAGTCCTTTTGTAAGTAGTCTTGCTTTTCATTGGGGCCCAGTATTCTTCTTAAACTTTGTTCACTGTAGGAGACTTTTCTCTCTTGGGGTTGAGGTGTCTTCAATGGTTTTCAAAGCTGGTGAGAGCTGCTGAAGGTCGTTCGTGTTTAAAGTTATGAATAGGACATGCCTGTACTGGGCATGACACGCTTTTGCTCCTCAGAAAAAAAAAATGGAACTTCGATTACATCTTTTTTACATTGTGTTATGACCAGGTGCAAAAGCTGTCTAGGGGTCTTTTACTGTCTTCAACTGGTCTTATTGTAACAGGGTTTTATTTTTAAATACACTATGTTTTGAACTCCCCCTTTGTGAATCCAAGTTCACCATTTTCCAATTATAAGATAAATAAATGAGCATAAACAGGTTTGTTTAGGTTTAAAGAAGAAAGGTGAAATTTATTAAACCTTAAACTTAAATGCTAATATGGTTAACGCCTATGGATATACAACATACCCACGCTAGCATGTACTTGCAATACACACATGCAAATAGGGACAGAAAAGATCAGAAGAAAAAAATGGAGAGATTTGAGGCAATATCAGAAGAGTTTCTTGTTTACTGTGCTTCGAGCTCACTGTAGTCCTTTTGTAAGTAGTCTTGCTTTTCATTGGGGCCCAGTATTCTTCTTAAACTTTGTCACTGTAGGAGACTTTTCTCTCTTGGGGTTGAGGTGTCTTCAATGGTTTTCAAAGCTGGTGAGAGCGAGATGAGAGCTGACAGAAGAGAGGTGTTCTCAGTCCAGCAGAAAACAGCTTTCTGATTTCAAGTTCCTTGTCAGAAGTTCAAATTCAACAAACTGCAACATCACTTAGTCATGTGACTAAACTGGCCTGACCACGTCTGTTTGTGTATTTGGCCATCTTAGTAGTTAACCTGGAATGCTTCAATGTCTGGTAATCAAAAGTCCATTGTGGGTGAAATTGGAGTAGGGAATAGCTCCTTTGTCCTTTGAAGCACTTGTCTGTTGATATGCTAATGTCTCTCTCCATCCAAAGTCTCCAATTGTTTTTTAAAGCAAGTTCTTTCTTCACCAACAACTGTTTAAAATCAGTGTTCATGTGGCAAAATTAATTTTCCTCATTCTTGGCAGGTGGGGTGGGGCGGGGCTTTCCTAACAATTTCTTTCCCGGTAAAGTCAGTGAAACATGAACACACATTCTGGAAACACATATTCCACACATTAAATACTGCAGCTGGCGTTGTCTGTGACAGACATCTCCTGTTCAAGTTCGGAGTTTTTTCATCATCCTTCCTTTGGTGAGCTACCATTGAAAAAATACATTTCTTTTGGTGACGTGTTGTCAAATGGGGTTAAAGTTTCTCCATAATTAATTTGTAGTACTTTGGGAACATTAGTCTTAGTAAGTATGTGGTTGTTGGTGAAGCCTGTAGTATTTGCAAATTTCCAGTACTGCTGGCAAGTTTCCCTGTCTGTACAAACTTTAACCCCTTAACTGCTGTTTCCACAACACATGGCCTTAACAATTCAGGTTCCAGGACTTTGATAATTCTTATTTCTAGGGTGATAATGGGTGATAAATTATTTTTTAGCCCCTGTGAGGCATCTGGTATTTCCTCCTGCCCCTTGTTCTTGCTGAGTTCTGAACTAAATTGTTGTGTTTGATATTCACTTTGGATTTGGAACCTGGCCATTTGATTCTTCAGTGGGTAGATCCATGCTGAACTCACTTTTAGATTTACATAAGGGATGATTACTTTCGGGAATTTTACCTTCCCTTTTCCCTTTACTTTGGGGAGGGTTCTTCCCTAATTAGCCCCATGTCTTCAGAGACATTACTGCTCACTGGTGACTGTACAGCTTTCACTACGTCCACTATGGCATTTCAATTAGGTGAGACCTTTTGATGTATTTGTTTGGGAATTTTCCTTGTCCCTATTTAAATCTGTAATACAGTCATAGAGTCATAAAGTTTTATATAGCACACAAACAGGCCCTTCGACCCATCTTGTCTGTGCCAGCCATCAAGCACCAACCTATTCCAATCCCATTTTCCAGCACTTGTCCTGTAGCCTTGTATGCTATGGGTTTCAAGTGCTCATCTAAATACTTCTTAAATATTGTGAGGGTTCTTGCCTCTACCACCCCTTCAGGCAGTGTGTTCCAGATATGTGTAATTTTATTCATTCATGGGATGTGGGCGTCACTGGCCAGGCCAGCATTTATTGCCCATCCCTAATTGCCCTTAAGAAGGTGGTGGTGAGCTGCCTTCTTGAACTGCTGCAGTCCATTTGGGGTAGGTATACCGACAGTGCTGTTAGGAAGGGAGTTCCAGGATTTTTGCCCAGCGACAGTGAAGGAACGGCGATATAGTTCCAAGTCAGATGGTGTGTGACTTGGAGGGGAACTTGCAGGTGGTGCTGTTCCCATGCATCTGCTGCCTTTGTCCTTCTAGGTGGTAGAGGTCGTGGGTTTGGAAGGAGCTGTCTAAGGAGCCTTGGTGCATTGCTGCAGTGCATCTTGTAGATGGTCCACACTGCTGCCACTGTGCGTCGGTGGTGAAGGGAGTGAATGTTTGTAGATGGGGTGCCAATCAAGTGGGCTGCTTTGTCCTGGATGGTGTCGAGCTTCTTGAGTGTTGTTGGAGCTTCACCCATCCAGGCAAGTGGAGAGTATTCCATCACACTCCTGACTTGTGCCTTGTAGATGGTGGACAGGCTTTGGAGAGTCAGGAGGTGAGTTACTCGCTGCAGGATTCCTCGCCTCTGACCTGCTTTTGTAGCCACGGTATTTATATGGCTACTCCAGTTCAGTTTCTGGTCAATGGTAGCCCCTAGAATTTTGATAGTGGGGGATTCAGCGATGGTATTGCCATTGAATGTCAAGGGGAGATGGTTAGATTATCTCTTGTTGGAGATGGTCATTGCCTGGCACTTGTGGGTGCGAATGTTACTTGCCACTTATCAGCCCAAGCCTGGATATGGTCCAGGTCTTGCTGCATTTCTACATGGACTGCTTCAGTATCTGAGGAGTTGCCAATGGTGCTGAACATTGTGCAATCATCAGCGAACATCCCCACTTCTGACCTTATGATTGAAGGAAGGTCATTGATGAAGCAGCTGAAGACGGTTGGGCCTAGTACACTACCCTGAGGAACTCATGCAGTGATGTCCTGGAGCTCAGTTGATTGACCTCCAACTACCGCAACCATCTTCCTTTGAGCTAGATATGATTCCAGCCAGCGGAGCGTTTTCCCCCGATTCCCATTGACCTCAGTTTTGCCTGGGCTCCTTGATGCCATACTCAGTCAAATGCTGCCTTGATGTCAAGGGCAATCACTCTCACCTCACCTCGTGAGTTCAGCTCTTTTGTCCATGTTTGAACCAAGGCTGTAATGAGGTCAGGAGCTGAGTGTCCCTGGCAGAACCCAAACTGAGCGTCACTGAGCAGGTTATTGCGAAGCAAGTGCTGCTTGATGGCACTGTCGATGACACCTTCCATCACTTTACTGATGATTGAGAGTAGGCTGATGGGGTTGTAATTGGCTGGGTTGGACTTGTCCTGCTTTTTGTGTACAGGACATACCTGGGCAATTTTCCACATTGCAGAGTAGATGCCAGTGTTGTAGCTGTACTGAAACAGCTTGGCTAGGGGCACGGCAAGTTCTGGAGCACAGGTCTTCAGTACTATTGCTGGAATATTGTCAGGGCTCATAGCCTTTGCAGTATCCAGTGCCTTCAGTCGTTTCTTGATATCACGTGGAGTGAATCGAATTGGCTGAAGTCTGGCATCTGTGATGCTGGGGACTTCAGGAGGAGGCCGAGATGGATCATCAACTCGGCACTTCTGGCTGAAGATTGTTGCAAATGCTTCAGCCTTATCTTTCGCACTGATGTGCTGGGCTACCCCATCATTGAGGATGGGGATATTTGTGGAGCCACCTCCTCCAGTTAGTTGTTTAATTGTCCACCACCATTCACGGCTGGATGTGGCAGGACTGCAGAGCTTAGATCAGATCCGTTGGTTATGGGATCGCTTAGCTCTGTCTATCGCCTAATTCTTACGCAGTTTGGCATGCAAGTAGTCCTGTGTTGTCGCTTCACCAGGTTGACACCTCATTTTGAGGTATACCTGGTGCTGCTCCTGGCATGCCCTCCTGCACTCTTCATTGAACCAGGGTTGGTCTCCTGGTTTGATGGTAATGGTAGAGTGGGGGATATGCCGGGCAATGAGGTTACATATTGTGATTGAGTACAATTCTGCTGCTGCTGATGGCCCACAGCACCTCATGGATGCCCAGTTTTGCATTGCTAGATCTGTTTGAAATCTATCCCATTTAGCACAGTGATAGTGCCACACAACACGATGGACGGTGTCCTCAATGTGAAGGCGGGACTTCGTCTCCACAAGGACTGTGCGGTGGTCACTCCTATCAATACTGTCATGGGCAGAAGCATCAGCGGCAGGCAGATTGCTGAGGACGAGGTCAAGTACGATTTTCCCTCATGTTGGTTCCCCCACCACCTGCCGCAGACCCAGTCTAGCAGATGTGTCCTTTAGGAATCGGCCAGCTCGGTCAGTAGTAGTGCTACCGAGCCTCTCTTGGTGATGGACATTGAAGTCCCCCACTCAGAGTATATTTTGCGCTCTTGCCACCCTGAGTGCTTCCTCCAAGTGGTGTTCAACATGGTGGAGTACTGAGTCATCAGCTGAGGGAGGGCGGTAGTTGGTAATCAGTAGGAGGTTAGCTTGCCCATGTTTAACCTGATGCCATGAGACTTCATGGGGTCCGGAGTCGATGTTGAGGACTCCCAAGGCAACTCCCTCCCTCCTGTATACCACTGTGCCACCACCTCTGGTGGGTCTGTCCTGCCGGTGGGACAGGACGTACCCGGAGATGGTGATGTCAGTGTCTGGGACATTGTCTGTAAGGTATGATTCTGTGAGTATGTCTATGTCAGCCTGTTGCTTGACTAGTCTGTGGGACAGCTCTCCCAACTTTGGACAAGCCCCCAGATGTTAGTCAAGAGGAATTTGCAGGGTCGACAAGGCTGGGTTTGCCATTGTCGTTTCCAGTGCCTAGGTCGATGCCGGGTGGTCCGTCCAGTTTCATTCCTTTTTATTGACTTTATAGCCGTTAGGTACAACTGAGTGGCTTGCTAGGCCATTTCAGAGGGCATGTAAGAGTTAACCACATTGCTGTGGGTCTGGAGTCACATGTAGGCCAGACCAGGTAAGGACAGCAGATTTCCTTCCCTAAAGGGCATTAGTGAACCAGATGAGTTTTTACAACAATCGACAATGGTTTCATGGCCATCATTAGACTAGCTTTTTAATTCCAGATTTATTATTTAAATTCAAATTACACCTTCTGCTGTCCCCAGAGAAATACCCTGGGTCTCTGGGTTACTAGTCCAGTGACAATACCACTACGCCACCGCCTACCCATAACCATTTCTGCTAACCGTCTCTCTCGTGCGTTTCCTTCAACCTCTGGTGCATTTATTTCAGCTCTTTTACTGCTCTCTGGATCTGTCTTGGCCTCTTGTGGGATTTTTGGGCCTTCTCCAGCCCTCTGCACCTGTGCAGAATTTTGCTTGTTCCCTTCTGTTTTCCCAGTCTCCGTGGACTGCTCTGGACCCTCAGGAAACAGTACCTGCCAAGTCATTGCCCAACAATCAGTCAACCCCCTGCAATGGTAAGCTTGGAATGACCCCAACCATCACTACCCCAGTGACCAACTTACTCTGCAGGTAAACTTTAACTAAGGGAACCTTTAAACATTTGCCAGTAAGCCCTTTCACCAAAATCATGGTAGCTGTTCTGCCTTTCTGCTTTCAGAGGGCATTTGCGTAAACATGGCTACCAGTAATGTTTGAAGACAACCAGTGTCCCTGAGGATCGTTATCTCTTCAACTAGTGCCTGTGATACAACAAGTCATTTTTCATTTATGCAAAAAGTTTTTGTAGGTGTTTTGATCCGGTGCCACATTAGCACACATGTTCATCACTTTCTTAGCTGTGGACGCTTGTGTGAATGCAGTGCCTCCTGTTGGTTATTTTTCAATTATCAACAATCTGTCTTGATGTGCCCAGATTTCCCACACTAACCGTGCCCCTAGTGGTTTACCATCTTGGTTCATTCTTTTAAAATTTGGAGATTGATCTGTTTCTCTTTCTCTACTCTCCTTTTCTCTCGATCCCACTTCTGCTTCATCTATATCCACCCTATCTCTCCCTAGCCTTCAGGCGTCACTAAATCCAAGTTTAGTTTATCTTCGAGGTCTGTGTGTTAAATCAAAGCCATTGGCAATGATGGCTGCTTCGCCGGCTTTTGAAACTCTTTGTTCCTCCATATGAGTTTTAAGGCTGCACATGAGGCAATTTTTGAACTCCGCCAACAGGATTACCTCTCTTAATCCCTTGTATGTGCGGTCAATTTTGAGTGTTCGCACCCACTGGTTGAAGGAAAATTGCTTAATTCTCTCAAATTCGAGGAAGGTTTGAGTGGGCTTTCTGCAAGTGTTTCTGAACTTATCGCGATATACTTCTGTGACCAACTCATAAGCACTCAGCATAGCATTTTTTATTTGCTTGAAGCTGGAGGAGATCTTGGTTGACAACGGAGTAAACTTCTTGGGCTTTTTGTGTGAACTGGCCTTGCATCAGGAGAGTCCAAATTCCTTCAGGCCATTTCAACTGATCTGCAAGCTTCTCAAAAGCTATCGAGAAGACTTCAATATCATACTTTTATCCTTCTCAAACTTTTCCCTCTGGAAAGCTCACTGCATCAAGTTCCCTTTCTCCTGGCATTCTTGTTCCTCACCTAAAATTCTAACTCTACCCTCTGCTCTTCCAGGTGAATGTTTACTAAAGTAACCTGGTCTGTTTCAGGTTCTATATTTTCTCCCTGTTCCAGTTCTGGGGTGAGGGAAAAATGCTTCGGCAGCATTTTTAGCACCGCGGGTCTTTCTGCCCTTTTCCTAACACGAAATTCCACCTGGTCAGATACTGCTCTGATCTGTTCAATGTTTAAGGATCACTGTGGCAAGTTCAATTCTGTGCTACAAATGATTGCACATTAAAGTCTGCCATTGTATTTTCTACTGTTAATATACACAAAACCTGCAGCCAGAGTCCCTTTTCTTTAAAGAAACAATTTCAGTTATTGAACTTTGCCCTCTTGCTTCCAGTTTATTCTTTTAAGGTCAGTCTCAACTCATTTTAGTTGCTTAATTTTCCACTACAATACATGACTGGATGTGGCAGGGCTGCAGAGCATTGATCTGATCTGCTGATTGTGGATCATTTAACTCTGTCTACAGTATGCTGCTTCCTCTATTTAGCAGGCATGTAGACCTGTACTGTGGCTTCACCAGGGTTAGCACCTCATTTCTAGGTATGCCTGGTCCTGTTCCATGCTTGCTCTCCTTCACTCGTCATTGAACTAGGGTTAATCCCTTGGCTTGACAGGAATAGTAGAGCGAGCGATATGCTGGACCATGAAGTTACAGATTGTGATTGAATACAATGCTGCTGATGATGGCCCATAGTGCCTCATGGATGCCCTGTTTTCAGCTGTTCGATCTGCTCTGAATTGTTTCCATTTAGTACAATGATGGTGCCACACAACACAATGGAGCTTGTCCTCAATTTGAAGACAGGACTTCGTCACCACAAAGATTGTACCATGGCCACTCTTACCAATACTCCATGTACAATATATGGAAAGGGAGGATGTCCTTGAAAGTGAAAGGACAGAATCCATCTGGTTAGAGTTGAGGAGCAAAAAGGTATGATCACACTGCTAGGGTTATTCTATAGGCCTCTAAATTGTGACAAAGAGATAGAGGATCAAACCTGAAGGGAAATAACTGAGATGTGCAAGAGTGGTGATATTGGGGGACTTTAATTCCCCAAATATTGATTGGGATAATTTTAGAGTAACGGGTAAAGAGCGGGATGAATTTCTAAAATGCATTTAGGAGAACTTCATTAATCAGTATGTTCTCAGTCCAACTCGAGAAGAGGCATTGCTGGATCTGGTGCTGGGAAATGAGGTAGGCCAAGAAGACCAAGTGTCTGTGGGGGTGCACTTGGGTAAGAGTGATCATATCATAAAGTTTAGACGAGTAATGCAGAAAAACAAGGAACAAAAAGGTTGAATGTCTAGATTGGAAGAGGACAATTTCAACACAATGTGAAGGGATCTAGCAAGGGTAGAATGAAAACAAAGACTGTCAGGAAGAGCTGTATTGGAACAATCGGTTATCTTCAAGGAAGAGATGCTTCAAGTACAGGCTGGGAACATTTCAACAAAGGTGAAAGGTAAGGGAACAAAAAACAGGGCCCCTTGGTTGATGAGGGAGATAGAGATGAAACAAAAAAAAAAGGGTATAATGATTGTGAGGTGAACTCATCAAGTGAGAACCAGGTCATATATAATGTGTTTAGAGGAACAGTAAAAAGGAAAATACGACTAGCAAAGAGAGAATATGAAAATAGAATGGCAGTCACCATAAAAGGGAACCCGAATCTCTTCTGCCAGCATACAGCTAGTAAGAGAGTAGTAAAAGGAGCAGTGGGGCCTATTAGGGACAGAAAGGGTAATGTTTGCTTAGAGGCGCAGGTCAAGGCTGCAATACTTAATGAGTACTTTGTATCCGTGTTCATGAAGAAAATGGAGGCTGACAAAATATCAGAGCCGATCTCTGAGCTATTCTCTGCTACGGGAGGAGGAGGCTCCATGAACATCCCCATCTTCAATAATGGCAGAGCCCAGCATGTGAGTGTAAAAGACAGGGCTGTAGCGTTTGCAACCATCTTGAGCCAGAAGTGTCGAGTGGATCTCACACTCTACCTGAGGTTCCCACCATCACAGGGGCCAGTTTTCGGCCAATTCAATTCACTCCATATGCTACCAGGAAATGGCTGAGCACACTGGATACTGCAAAGACTATGGGCCTGAAAACATCTTGGCCGCAGTGCTGAAGTCTTGTGCTTCAGAATGAGCTGAATCTCTAACCAAGCTGCTGCAGTACAGCTGCAACACTAGCATATATCCAATAAAGTGGAAAATTACTCAGGTACGTCCTGTTCACAAGAACAGGACAAATCCAATCCAGCCAATTACCGCCCCCTCAGTCTACTCTCAAACATCAGCGAAGTTTTGGAAGGTGTCATTGACAGCGATGTCAAGTATCACTTACTCAGCAACAACGTGCTCTTTGTTGTTGAATTGGGGTTCTGCAAGGGCCACTTGATTGCAGACCTCAGTACAGTCTTGGTCTAAACATGGAGCTGAATTCCAGAGATGAGGTGAAAGTGACTGCCCTTGATATCAAGGCAGCATTTGACTGAGTATGGCATCAAAAAGCCTGAATAAAATTGAAGTCAATGTGAATCAGAGGAAAACCTCTCCACTAGTTGCAGTTGTTGGAGGCCAATCATCTCACCGTAGGACATCATTGCAAGAGTTCCTCAGGTTAGTGCTCTAGGCCCAACCATCTTCAGCTGCTTCATCGACAAACTTCCCTCCATCATAAAGTCAGAAGTGATAATTGCACAATGTTCATTTCCATTCGCAACTCCTCAGAAAATCAAGCAGTCTGTGCCTGCATGTCTTTCAGGACATGGCTAGTTCGGTTACCAGTGGTGCTACCAAGCCACTCTTGGTGAAGGAGTTTGAAGTCTACCACCCAGAGTAGATTGTGTGTCTTTGCTACCCTCAGTGCTTCTTCCAAGTGCTGTTCAACATGGATAAATATTTATTTATCAGCTGAGGGAGGGTGATAGGTGGTAATCAGCAGGAGGTCTTTTTGCCCATATTTGACTTGATGCCATGAGATTTCATGGGGTCCAAAGCAATGTTCTCTCTAAACTGTGCTGATGCATGGCCACACAGCAGTCCAGAACCTACCACGAAGGGTGCAAACAGGGCGCACACTAGAAGTGGTCCCTTTAAGGTGTGTGCATGTGTGGCCACACGGCAATCTTCAAGGGACGTCGCAATGCAACATCCAGGCTACGAATAGCGAAGGGAAATTAGGGAGAACATTGATCCGGAATCAATGTTGAGAACTCTCTGGGCCACTCTTTCCTGACTATAGACTACTGTGCTGCCACTTCTAATGAATCTCTCCTGCCAGTGGGACAGAACATACCCCTCCATTATCCCTTACATTCCCTTTTTCCATCCTGCAGTAAAAGTAAGTTTCACCCCATTGATGTGTCCAGGAGAACTCCCCCAGTGTTCTACTGCTAGAATGTCCAGGAGCACATTAGCACACAGGCCTACAGGACCCGTGCCCAGAGACCCTGAGCTCACACCCCTATTCCATTGGAAGAAGGAGATGCCCTTCACGGCTTTGAGTCCCAATGTCAGGGAGCCGAAATCCAGCCTTCTCCATTGGAGTTGGTGTGGGGAGGGAGAAGGGACTGTGTGGGAGCGGGGAAAGGCTGTGAATGTCCTTGGTGCTCCGAACCCGATAATTCTCAGTTTGGCTCTCAGTGTGGCACTGGGCAACACAGATCAAGCATGGGTCCCAGGTTCCACATCCCAGGTCCCAGTGGATGTGGTTTATTTGGACTTTCAGAGGCTTTCGACAAAGTCCCACATAAGAGATGACTGTGTAAAATTAAAGCGCATGGGATTGGGGGTAATGTATAGCGATGGATAGAAAATTGGTTGGCAGACAGGAAACAAACAGTCGGAATAAACGAGTCTTTTTCTGAATGGCAGGCAGTGACTAGTGGGGTATCACAGGGATCGGTGCTACGACCCCAGCTACTCACAATATATATCAATGATTTAGATGAGGGAACTAAATGTAATATCTCCAAATTTGCAGATGACACAAAACTGGGTGGGAGGGTGAGTTGTGAGGAGATGCAGAGAGGCTTCAAGGTGATTTGGACAAGTTGAGTGAGTGGGCAAATGCATGGCAGATGCAGTATAAAGTGGACAAATGTGAGGTTATCCACTTTGGTGGCAAAAATAGAAGGCAGATTATTATCTGAATGGCTATAAACTGAGCGAGGGGAATATGCAACGAGACCTAGGTGTTCTCGTACACAAGTCACTGAAGGTAAGCATGCAGGTCCAACAGGCGGTAAAAAAGGCAAATGGTATATTGGGCTTCATAGCGAGAGGATTTGAGTGCAGGAGCAGGATGCTTGCTGCAGTTATACAGGGCCTTGGTGAGGCCGCACATGGAATATTGTGTGCAATTTTGGTCTCCTTATCTGAGGAAGGATGTTCTTGCTATAGAGGGAGTGCAGCGAAGGTTTACCAGACTGATTCCTGGGATGGCGGGTCTGACGTATGAGGAGAGATTGAGTCGGTTAGGATTATACTTGCTGGAGTTCAGAAGAGTGAGGGGAGATCTCATATAAACCTATAAAATTCTAATGGGACTTGACAGGGTAGTTAAAGGATGCATGTTCCCGATGGTGGTGGAGTCCAGAACCAGGGGTCAAAGACTAAGGATACAGGGTAAACCTTTCAGGACTGAGATGAGGAGAATTTACTTCACCCAGAGAGTGGCGAGCCTGTGGAATTCGCTACCACAGAAAGCAGTTGAGGCCAAAACATTGTATGTTTTCAAGAAGGAGTTAGATATAGGGATCAAAAGGTATGGGGCGAAAGAGGGAACAGGTTACTGAGTAGGATGATTAGCCATGATCATAATGAATGGCGGAGCAGGCCCTATTTTCTATGTTTCTGTGTTTCAAAATAGAACACTTGTGCTAAAGGGACAGTAGCGGCCCTAGAATTAGCTAAGATTGTTATATCTCCATTAATCCCTGTCCAGGCTCAGTAATCACATGGGCCAAGTCCTGATGTACTGTTGATCTTGAACAAACTATAACTCGGGATCATTTGTCCTGAGGCAGCAGCCTCCACCACTCACATCCCTCCATTACATTATGTACAGGCCTGCCCTTGCTGTGATAGAGCAATTGATGAACTTAACCCACAATCCACTGTCATCGGTCATGATGCCGGGAGGGGGGAGGGGAGTGGGGGATATTTTATGATGTCATGGGAGAAGTTCTATGAAAAATGGTAGTTTCAAAGCGAGCGATTTTGGTGATAATGTACAACAACAACTTGCATTTGTCTAGCACCTGTAACATGTAAAACATCCCAAGGTGATTCACAAAAGCATTATCAAGCAAAATTGGCCCTGAAGACACATATTAGATCAGATTACCAAAAGTTTGTTCAAAGAAGTAGATTTTAAGGCGTGTCATAAAGGAGGACAGAGAGGTAGAAAGTCAGAGAGGTAGAAAGTCAAAGAGGTTTAGGGACGGAATTTCAGAGCTGAGGATTTAGGCAGCTGAAAACATAGCCATCATGAGAGGAGTGTTTAAAATTAGGGGTGCACACGATGCCAGAATTGGAGGAGTACAGAGGTCTTGGTGGGTTTTTGCACTGAAGGAGGTTACAGTGATAGGAAGGGCAAGGCCATGGTGAGATTTGAAAATGATGATGCAAGTTTTAAAATTGGACCAGGAGCCAGTGTAGGTCAATGAGCACAGGGGTGATGAGTGAATGGGACTTGGTGTGAGTTAGGATACGCAGTCAAATACAACACCAAGGTTGCAAGCAGACCAGCTCAACTCAGACAGTTTTGAATGAGCTCGTGTTTTTGTAGGGGGAAGATGGGAGGTCAGTCAGGAGGGCATTGGAATAGTCAAGTCGAGAGGTAATAAAGACATTGATGAGGGTTTCAGGAACACATGAGCAGTGTTACAGAGGTGGAATTGGGTAGTCTTGGTGATGGAGCAGATACAGCACTGAAACAGGCCCTTCAGCCCACTCAGTTTGTACTGACCATCAGCCACCCATTTATACTAATCCTACATTAGTCCCATATTTCCTACCACATCCCCACAATTCTCTGACCACTTACCTATACTAGGGGCAATTTACAATGGCCAATTTACCTATCAACCTGCAAGTCTTTGGCTGTGGGAGGAAACCAGAGCACCTGGCAGAAACCCACACAGTCACAGGGAGAACTTGCAAATTCCACACAGGCAGTACCCAGAACTGAACCTGGGTCACTAGAGCTGTGAGGCTGCAGTGCTAGCCACTGCGCCACTGTGCTTGGATGCTATTCCCTGGAATTTGGAAGAATGAGAGGTGATCTAAGAGTTGTGAGGCCCTCATTTTCTGTATTGAAGGAATCTGACCTCTATTACACTTCCTGATAAGGTAAATTTGAACTGGTTTGTCATGTATTGTTTTACAAATTTTTATGACTGAAGTATATTTTTGGAAAAAAAAATCTATGGGCACTGCAGAGCACAATTCTCTGGCCAGGGTTTTAACACGAGACATATAGAATATAAAATCTAACAGGTAATGATGAGCCGATAAAGACCTTAAGAGCTTTTTTAGACCAATGTAGTATTGGTCTTCACACTATAAGAAGCATATTGAGAGTTTCGAGAGGGAATGCTATAAATTCACTCAGATGCTGCCTGGTTTGGAGGAATATAAATACCAAGAAAATGTTTGGTCTTTTTTTGGTTCAACCAATCCAGAATATGGGGCGATATAGTATAGGTTTTTAAAATTATGAAAGAGTGTTTCCAGTAACTGATGAGCCAGAAATACAAGTTAAATGTAAGAGAAACTTCTTCACACAGAGAGATGTGGGGCTGTGGAATTCACTTCCAGGATTATTGATTATGGCAGAAACTATGACAACATTCAAGATACAATTACATCTGTGGATAAAGAAAAAGAGGATAAAAGGAAATGGGAATAGGCTGGGCAAAAATGATTGGGATATTTTCTCACATGAACGGGTAAATACTGACCTGCACTGGTTGGACCAAATTGCCTGTTGCATTGTTGTAATTTCTACACATTTTAGTGAAGGGTGTGATAGGGTGCTTTATCAATACAAGCCTATCCAACAAGTACAAACAAACACAGGTACAAGGACAAAAAGGTATGTAAGCAACATATTTGTGAACTATCTTTAGAGATATTTTCATAGTTACATGCCAAGCCCCTCCCAGTGGTCCCTCGCCCAGGACAAGATGAGGAATATAGTGGTCGGGTTCGTGCCTCCAGCTTAGCACCAAATCCATGGCTACACCTAAATCAGCATTGGGATGCAGCAGGGAATCAAATAGAAAGGAAACTGGATTGTGGGAACACCCGTCTAACCCTTCAGACAGGAACTCCAAATCCTAACAAGACAGGGTCGAGGAAGAAAGGTTTAAGATGCAGAGGAATCTGGGTGTCCTAGTGCATGTCTCACAAAAGCTTAGGATGTAGGTTCAGCACATAATTAGGAAAGCTAATAGAATGTTATCACTTATTGCGAGGGGAATTGAATACCAACGTAGGGAGGTTATGCTCCAGTTATACAGGGCATTGGTGAGACCACATCGGGAGTCCTGTGGACAGCATTAGTCTCCTTATTTAAGGAAGGATGTAAATGTGTTGGAAACGGTTCAGATATCTGGACTGGGCGGATTGTCTTATCAGGAAAGTTTGGACAGGCTAAGGCTTGTATCTGCTGGAGTTTAGAAGAGTAAGAGGCGACTTGACTGAAACATATAAGATCCTGGAGGATCTTGACAGGGTGGATGTGGAAAGGATGTTTTGCCTTGTGGGAGAATCTAGAAATAGGGGTCATGTTTAAAAATAAGGGGTCGCCCACTTAAGACACAGATGAGGAGAGATTTTTTCTCTGAGGGTTGTGAGTCTTTGGAATGCTCTTCCCCAAAAGGCAGTGGAAGCAGAATCTTTGAATATTTTTAAGGCAGAGATTGATAGATTCTTGATAAGGAAGGGGTGAAAGGTTATGGGGGATAGGCTGGAGTTGAGGTTACAATCAGATCAGCCATGATCTTTTGGAGTGGCGGAGCAGGCTCGAGGGGCCGAGTAGCTTACTCTTGCTCCTTATTCATATGTTCATATGTTTAAGGAATATTCATGGATGAATGTGTAATGGAAAACCTGCCAACCAACGATATCTCCAACACCTTAGACAGGGAATCCAACAGAGAACTGGTTCTCCAACTCAGCACCTCTAACCTTTCCATCCCAACTTCTCTGGTCCCCCCTCTTTATCAACACTAAAATTTGTGTTGTTCTGAAGTTTCACTTCTCCTTCCACTTAAACTCCAATATCCAGGCCCACACACTCTTCCTCTGCTCTGTGGTGAAATCAAGGTCCACTGGACTGTGTCCTGCTCTAATTCATTCCTTTCCAGGTCCCTCAAAACTGTGTATACTCCTCATGTCCCTCAATCTGTCTCTCATTTTAAAGCCGACAGTATTCAAACACTAATATTGGAATTAGTTAATTGTTCCTTCATGTTTTGTTTTTTCTTCTCCTCAACTCTCGACAAGCTTGGTGGTGCCTTGCTTGTCCTTGGTTACTGAATGAACAAAAATGCAGCCCAACAGAAAAGCAGCTCACAATCCTTGTATGAGACAGTGGATGTCTCAGTGAGTAAAGGCACCATGAGACTCCAGGTTTGTTCTCTTGTGTCTGATGAATTAGCCAACCTGAGCTGGGGACCTTTCATAGTCACCCAATGATTGACATCAGTGTGACCAACCATGGCTCCTGCTCCATGACCTCATCCAATGCCCCCTGCTGGAAACTGAATGTGATGACAGGCTCAGCTGTGATGTTCCCCAGGTTGAATAACCTACTGACAGACATGACTTGAGCTCACGCATGACAAATGGTCACTTGAGCTGAATATTGTGTGACTGGACCATTAAGAGTCAGTAATTTAAGGAGAGATGGGGGTAAACTGGAGTTCGGAAACATGGCTCCTCAAGCTCAGCTTGCAGGAGACCAGGATGGGTCCAGGTAAATTGGAGAGATATTGGTGCAGTGACAATGGTCAGCCTGAGCTACCTTCACAGTTCGGAAATATGATTACACATGTGAATGGGAATGTTATCTTTATGGTACTGGACCGGTAATCCAGAGAAAGTGAGTTCAAAACCCACCAGGGCAGTTTGAGAATTTGAATTCAGTTTGCAAAATCTGGAAATAAAAAGCTGGGATGAGTAAAATTGATGAGGAAACTGTCAGATTGTCTTAAAAACCCAACTGTTTCACTAATGTCCTTTAGAAAAGGAAACCTGTTGTTCTTACCCAATCTGGACTACATGTGACTTCAGTTCCACACCAACGTGGCTGACTCTTAACTGCCCTCTGAAGTGGTCTAGCAAAACACTCAGTTGTGTGAAACCCCTGGAAAGAAATTTATCACCTTCTCTGGGCAACTTGCCACCCACATCCTGAGAATGGAAAAACAAATGATATCACCACCCCACTACAGCCCCTCCGAGCTCACACAGTGGCAAAGTCCAAACCCACTGGCGAGGAAACTAAAATAGAATTGGTGCTGGTTTCCTGAGCACTCCCAGGGTTCCTCACTGGGAACCATATACTTGGGAAATCATCCCCAAGGAATAAGCTCCTGCCCAACGATCTTCATCTCTCATTGTTAGAGAACTATATCAGTCCCAGAAATTAACCCTGTTCCAGATGTAATTAATAAGAACAAAATCACTCCATTAGAACAAAGAACAAAGAAAATTACAGCACAGGAACAGGCCCTTCGGTCCTCCAAGCCTGCGCCGATCCAGATCCTGTATCTAAACCTGTCGCCTATTTTCTAAGGGTCTGTATCTCTTTGCTTCCTGCCCATTCATGGATCTGTCTAGATACATCTTAAAAGACGCTATCGTGCCCGCGTCTACCACCTCCGCTGGCAACGCATTCCAGGCACCCACCACCCTCTGCATAAAGAACTTTCCACGCGTATCCCCCCTAAACTTTTCCCCTCTCTCTTTGAACTCGTGACCCCTAGTAATTGAATCCCCCACTCTGGGAAAAAGCTTCTTGCTATCCACCCTGTCTATATCTCTCATGATTTTGTACACCTCAATCAGGTCCCCCCTCAACCTCCGTCTTTCTAATGAAAATAATCCTAATCTACTCAACCTCTCTTCATAGCTAGCACCCTCCATACCAGGCAACATCCTGGTGAACCTCCTCTGCACCCTCTCCAAAGTATCTACATCCTTTTGGTAATGTGGCGACCAGAACTGCACGCAGTATTCCAAATGTGGCCGAACCAAAGTCTTCTTCAACTGTAACATGAGCTGCTCAATACCCCGTCCGATGATGGAAAGCATGCCGTATGCCTTCTTGACCACTCTATTGACCTGCGTTGCCACCTTCAGGGAACAATGGACCTGAACACCCAAATCTCTCTGTTCATCAATTTTCCCCAGGACTTTTCCATTTCTTGTATAGTTCACTCTTGAATTGGATCTTCCAAAATGCATCACCTCACATTTGCCCGGATTGAACTCCATCTGCCATTTCTCTGCCCAACTCTCCAATCTATCTATATTCTGCTGTATTCTCTGACAGTCCCCTTCACTATCTGCTACTCCACCAATCTTAGTGTCGTCTGCAAACTTGCTAATCAGACCACCTATACTTTCCTCCAAATCATTTATGTATATCACAAACAACAGTGGTCCTAGCACGGATCCCTGTGGAACACCACTGGTCACACGTCTCCATTTTGAGAAACTCCCTTCCACTACTACTCTCTGTCTCCTGTTGCCCAGCCAGTTCTTTATCCATCTAGCTAGTACACCCTGGACCCCAAGCAACTTCACTTTCTCCATCAGCCTACCATGGGGAACCTTATCATACGCCTTATTGAAGTCCATGTATATGACATCGACAGCCCTTCCCTCATCAATCATCAATTCCTCAAAGAATTCTATTAAGTTGGTAAGACATGACCTTCCCTGCACAAAACCATGTTGCCTATCATTGATAAGCCCATTTTCTTCCAAATGGGAATAGATCCTATCCCTCAGTATCTTCTCCAGCAGCTTCCCTACCACTGACGTCAGGCTCACCGGTCTATAATTACCTGGATTATACCTGCTACCCTTCTTAAACAAGGGGACAACATTAGCAATTCTGCAGTCCTCCGGGACCTCACCCATGTTTAAGGATGCTGCAAAGATATCTGTTAAGGCCCCAGCTATTTCCTCTCTCGCTTCCCTCAGTAACCTGGGATAGATCCCATCCGGACCTGGGGACTTGTCCACCTTAATGCCTTTTAGAATACCCAACACTTCCTCCCTCCTTATGCCGAATATTAATAATATAATTATTAATAATATATTAATAATCCATTCTGACAGACCATTGCAGAAGACAGTTCTTCTCAGGCTGGGTATGAGGTACATCAGGGAATTAATATCTCTACTTGATGCTCTACCAACTGAATAAGGCTCTTAAAAATCACACACCAAGGGCCTCGCTTTTTCATTTTATATTCGGACAATGAGCTGCTTCTCCGAAATGGGTGTCCGGGAGCAGCTCACCAGGTTCAATCTAGGGCATTATCAGGCAAACCTAGAGCCTGCCTTGTTGGCATCAGGTAAACCCTGAGGTTAGGGCAGTGGAGGAGGGGGTGTGGTTACTGGCAGTGAGTAGGAAAGGGGAGGAGTGAGGGGAGGGGGGAGAGAGGGGTAAGAGGGAGGGCAGGGGAGGGCGAGGGTAATAGCTCTGAGGGGTGAGGGAAGAAGGAGAGGGAGGCTCCTGGCTGTGAGGGAGGACCAGAGAGAGAGAGGTAGGTCACTGACAGTGAAGGAGGAGGGAGAGGGGACACTGGCAGTGAGGGAGAGCAAATAGGGGAAAAGGAGGCTCCTGGTGGTGTGGAGAGGGAGAGGGAGGGCACTGGCAGTAAGGAAAGAGTGGAAAGGGATGGCAATAAGGGAGGAGGGAAAGTGAAGGGGAGCTCAGAGCTGCAGTCGGCTCCTCCTGCTCCTCCTGGCCTTACAAAGTTCCTTCTCTTTTGGGGCCTCCTCAGCTTCGAGTGCTGCTGCTGAGCAGAGTGTCCAGGTCAGGCAGTTCCCCTCTCAATCTGACACTGAGCCATATAAGGAGATACTAGGACAGGTGACCACAAGCTTGGTCAAAGAGGTAGGTTTTAAGGAGCATCTTAAAGGACAGCACAATAGCAATACAAAGAGATTTAGGGATGGAATTTCAGAGCTTAGGGCCTCACCTCCACTCTCTTATGTCAAAGGGGCACAGAATAAACAGCTATCAGGGAGTAACGGAAGGCTGTGGGTTCAAGTCCCACTCCAGGACATGAGCACAAACATCAAGGTTGACATTCCATGCAGTACTGAGGGAGCGCAGGACTGTCAAAGGTGCTGTCTTATGGCTGAGACTTAAATCGAGGACCTGTCTGCCCTCTCAGGTGGATGTAAAAGGTCCTGTGGCAATATTTCAAAGAAGAGCAGGGGAATAAAAACAGAAAATACTCAATAGGTCTGGCAGCATCTTTGGAGAGAAAAACAGAGTAAATGTTTCAGGTTGATAATCTTTCATCAGAACTGGGTAAAGTAAGAAATGTAATAGGTTTTAAACAGGTGAAATGGGGGAGGGGGAGGAAAAGAACAAAAGGAAGGTCTGTGATAGGGTAGAAGACAGGAGACATTAAATGACAAATGTGTTGGTGGTGCAGGGCCAAAGGGAGTGGTAATGGGACAAGTAAAGAAACAAAAGATGTGTCTAGAGGAGGTGTGAATGGCAAAATGATGAACAGCTGCCATCCAAAAGCAAAATCAAGAAAAACAAGAATAAGAGCAAAACATGCAAAGAAAAAGGAAACAGAATGGGGACAGAGATTAGAGTCTGAAAAACTCAAACTTGAGTCCAGAAGGAAATAAGGTGCCTAATTGAAAGATGAGGTGCTGTTCCCTGAGCTTACAATGAGCTTCTTTGAAACACTGCTGTCGGCTGAGGTTAGAGGTCAACATGAGAGTAAGGTCAAAACTTAAAATGACAGGCAGACGATGCTGACTAGGAGACAATTAGAGAATTCATCTCTTTTTAAGGACAGTTATGATGGGTTCCCTGAGCCAGATGGTGAAGCTTGGAGCATCAGGTAAGAGTAACAGCAAGTCTCAGTTGTCTTATATTTTCAGCAATCTGGCCAGTTGAGCTGACCCCAGATCCTGGTGTGTACGGGTCTCACTTGGCCAGGCCCAACTCTCAAAGTCAGTCACTGTATCATCATGGCTCCAGCTCATGAAGGGATGAATCCCAGTTCTAATCTATGTTGGGGGTCAGGCCCCACACTGGCTGAAGGTCTGTCCAAACTGCTCAGGGACCATGAGAGCAGATATGGAAGCCAGCCCCATGCTTCTAGATGATCTCTGCAACTCCTGTGCCTAATGACACTAACAGCTCCACTCACATTGCTGCATGTTTACGTGTGATGACCTCACAGCAAAGTGCCAGCAATCCAAGCCCCACCATTGGCCCATGCAGTCCAAAGGAGGAACAGGATGCCACAAAAGGCGTGTTTCAAACCTGCCTGTCACATCCCAAAATTAAAAAGCACTCACCAGAGATCGTGAATGAGGCTCAATTTTACTTCAAAATCGTATCTCTTGCGATAAAGTCATGAGAGTTGACATGTGTGTGGTCCCCTTTGTATCACTCCCTGCTTGGCTGAGGCCTTGCCTCCTCCAGTCAGCTGTGCAAATAACTCCCAAGAAAAATTCTGTACATTTGAACTGGTCAGAATTTTCAGCGAGTTGTGAGCCGTACTGAATACTTATTGGGACAAAACACCAACTTGCAACTTCACAAAGGAGGAACTTGGGTAAAGGCCTGAGGCCTGCAGTACAGAGCCCCATGGAGGTTGAAGAGAGTAGAAGAGAAGACAAGAAAGGTGAAGAAGCAGTGCTAATGGGGCAGTAAGATTGGGTTTTAAAAGCTTAAAGATTATGGGAGGAAAGGGAGGATCAAGGGATGTTCGGAGATCTGCAGCAATCAGGCCCTGAGAAAGAACAGGTCTGAGGAGGAAATGCTGCGAGGAGTAGTGACTCTGACACAGTGAGTGGAGAGGGAGAAGGAGGGGGGAGTGTTGGATAGAGAAGGAGTGATTCAGGAGATTGATTTGTGGAGTCAACTTACCAATTACAAAGACAGGGATGGAAGTAAGTCCCTGCACTGAGGATGACCTAGTTTCATCCATTGTCCTCTCAAACTCAGGCACACACGTGCTGTCGCTGTCGTCTCCAGAAATTTCTCCTCTCAATCTGCCAAATCGGGAATGGTAAGGGCTAAACCACATCAGCAGGATAATCCTGAGAAAAGACCCAGTCTGATTAACCCCCCCACTATACCCACTGGAGATTGGGGGATGGATTGCAAGGGTGGTGGAATCAAGGGGATTTTTCTTGAGGAAAGAGGTGATGACGGTCGGTTTGAAGGAGAGAGAAACAGAACCTGAGGAGAAAGACCCATTAACAATAACAGCAAACATGGAGCCAGGAAAGGAAGTTAGGTGGTCAGCTCTTTATTGGGAACAGGGTCAAGGGGCAGGAGGTGGGTCTCAGAGACAAGCTGAGCTTGGAGAGGCATGAGAGGAGATGGGGAAACTACAGAATGATATGAGTTCAGGATTAGTGCTTTAGCAGAAGTTTTGCCTAGTGGGCTAGGGGAAGGGAGGGAGGTGGCAGAGGCATCTGGTCTGATGGTCTCAATCTTAGTGATAAAAAGGCCATGAGCTGCTTGCACTTGTTATTGGAGGTAAAGGTGGAGGGGACAGGGGAGAAGGTTTTAAGAAGATGGTTTGCAGTACAGAAAAGAACTCGGGGGTTATCGTTTCTTTCCTGGATGATCCTGGAATAGTGAACAGTCTTGACAGTCGAGACCAGGATCCGAAAGTGCTTTATGCAATCCAGGCAGATCTGAGGATAAATGGCTCAATCAGTTGTCTGCCATAACAATTCAAGTCTGTGTTCCTTGGATTTATGGGAGTGGAGATGAGGGCCATGTGACAGGTAAAGGTCAGGGTGAAAGGGAGTAATTCCTTTAGTGGGGACTAGGGCATCGAAGATGGAGTTGACGGTGTGGCTGAGCAGATTAGGAGCTGCAGAAATGTTGTGGAAAACAGAAGGCCGAAGGCTAAACTGTTGAGATTTTGAAAGCGCAGTTGTAATTCTAAGTTGTAAGGGGACTGAGAGTAAACACGGACTGAGAGTAAAAGGTGACTGAGAGTAAACAGGGACGGAGAGTAAACTGCAACGGTGACTAAACGAGGACCGAGAGTAAAGGGAGATTGAGAGTAAATGTGGACTGAGAGAAAATAGGGACTGACAGTAAATGGGAACGACATTAACAATAACAACAACTTGTATTTGTGTAGTGCCTTTAGCCTAATAAAACATACAAAGATGTTTCACAGGAGCATTATTTATTTATTTCGAGAAACAGCACTGAAACAGGCCCTTTGGCCCACTGAGTCTGTGCCGACCATCAACCACCCATTTATACTAATCCTACATTCCTACCACATCCCCACCTTCCCTCAATTCCCCTACCACCTACCTATACTCGGGGCAATTTATAATGGCCAATTTACCTATAACCTGCAAGTCTTTGGCTATGGGAGGAAACCAGAGCACCAGGCAAAAACCCACACAGTCACAGGGAGAACTTGCAAACTCAGCACAGGCAGTACCCAGAATCGAACCCGGGTCACTGGAGCTGTGAGGCTGCGGTGCTAACCACTGTGCCACCCCATAAAGTAAAATTGATTCGAGCCATATAAGGAGATATTAGGGCTGATGATGAGGTAAGTTTTAAACAGTGTCTTCAAGGAGAATAGAGAGGTGGAGAGGTTTAGGGCAGGACTTCCAGAGCTTGGGGTCTTGGTATCTGAAAGCATGGTCACCAATGGTGAAATGATTAATTCATGGATTCTCAAGAGACCAGAATTAGATGAGCACAGGTATCTTCACGGGTTGTTAGGCTGCAGGAGATTACAGAAGGGTGAGACGATGGAGAGGCTTGAAAACAAGGATGAGAATTTTAAGATCAAGACATTGCTTAACCAAGAGCCAGCGTAGGTCAGTGAACATACGGATGATGGATGAATAGTACTTGGTGCAAGCAATGACACGGGCAGCAGAGCTTTGGATTACCTCAAGTTTACGGAATGTAGAATGTGGGAAGTCGGCCTGGAGAGCATTAGAATGGTCAAGTCTAGAGGTAATAAGCACGGATTGGGGTTTCAGCAGCAGATGAAGGTGGCAGGTGCGGCCGTGGCAGGTGGAGGGTCGGACGGTGTTACATAGATGGAAATAGGCAGTCTTGATGATGGTGCAAATATGTACAGGAGTTGATCAAAGGGTCAAAAGTGACACCAACTTTCAGAACAGTCTAGTTCAATCTCAGACAGTTGCCAGGGAGTGGGAGGGAGTCAGTGGCCAGGGAGCAGAATGCATCATGGGGAGTGAAGGCACTGGCTTTGGTCTTCCCAATATTTACACGTGACACCCTTGTTCAAAAAAGGCTTAAAGATAAGCCCAGTAACTACAGACCTTTCAGTTTAACTTTGGTGGTCAGGAAACTTCTGGAAAAAATAATTCAGGAAAAATTAATAGTCACATGAAGAAATGTGGGTTAATTGAGGAAAGCAAGCATGGATTTCTTAAGGGAAAATCATGTTTAACTAACTTGCTGGAATTTATTTTGAGGACAGAGAGGGTTGATGAGGGCAATGCTGTTGATGTGGTGAACATGGACTTTAAAAAGGCATTTGATACAGTGCCACACAACAGATTTATGAGCAAACTTATGGCTCATGGAATAAAAGGGATGGTAGGAACATAGATATGGAATTGGTTGAGTGACAGGAAACAAAGAGTCATGGTTAATGGATGTTTTTCAGGCTGGAGGAAGGTTTGTAGTGGAGTTCCCCAGGGATCAGTGTTGGGACCCTTGCTTTTCCTGATATATATATTAATGACCTGGACCTTGGTGTGCAGGGCACAATTTCAAAGTTTGCAGATAATACGAAACTTGGAAACATTGTGAACTGTGAGGAGGATACAGCTCCAGAAGGACATAGAGAAGTTGGTGGAATGGGCAGACAGGTGGCAGATGAAGTTCAGTGCAGAGAAATGTGAAGTGATGCATATTGGTAGGAAGAACATGGAGAGACAATATAAATAAAGGATACAATTCTAAAGGGGGTGCAGGACCAGAGGGACCTAGGTGTATATGTTCATAAGTCATTGAAGGTGGCTGGACAGGTTGAGAGAGCAGTGAAAAAGCATACAGTATCCTGGGCTTTATTAATAGGGGAATAGAGTACAAGAGTAAGGAAGTTGTGTTGAACTTGTCTAAGACATTAGTTCAGCCTACCTGGAATATTGCGTCCAATTCTGGGCGTCGCACTTTTGGACAGATGTGAGGGCATTGCAGAGAGAACAGAAAAGATTCACGAGAATTATTCCAGGGATGAGGAACTTCATTTAGGAAGATAGATTGGAGAAGTTAGGACTGTTTTCCTTGGAGAAGAGAAGGCTGAGAGATGATTTGATAGAGGTATTCAAAATCATGAGGCACCTGGACAGAGTAGAAGGAGAGAAACTGTTCCCACTTGTGAAAGAATTGAGAACGAGGGGCACAGATTTAAATGTATTTCATAAGAGAAGCAAAAGTGACATGAGGGAAAACTTTTTCACGTAGAAAGTGGTTAAGGTCTGAATGCACTGCCTGAGAGTGTGGTGGAGGCAGGTTCAACTGAAGCATTCAAAAGTGAATCAGACTGTTACATGAAAAGGAAGAATGTGCAGGGTTACGGGGAGAAGGCAGCAGAATGAAACTGAGCGAATTGCTCTTTCGGAGAGCCAGCGCGGACACAATGGGATGAATGGCCTGCTTCTGCACATTCTGTGATTCTGTAATTGGAGGAAATTTCTACTTATCCAGAGCTATGCAGTCTGACAATATAGAGACAGTAGAAGAATCGAGAAAGGTGGTGGTGAAGGAGAGCTGGGCATTGTCAGCATATATGTGAAAACTGATATATTTTTAGATGATTTTGCCAAGAGGCAGCATGTAGATGAGAAATAGAAAGGGGCCAAGGAGCGATCCTTGGGGAACACCAAAGCTAACACAGTGGGACTGAGAAAAGAAGCCATTGCAAGTGATTCTCTGGCTAGGATTAGATAGATAAGAATGGAACCAGTTGAGTGCAGTTTCACCCAGCTGGATGGCAGTGGAGAGGTGTTGGAGGAAGATGGTGTCATCAGGTGTGCCAAAGACTGCAGACAGGTTGAGAAAGATGAGAAGGGATAGTTTACCTTGGTCTCAGTCACATAGATGTCACTTATGGCTTTGATAAGAGCCATTTCAGTACTGTGGCAGTGGTAGAAACATGACTGGAGGGATTTAAACATGAAGATACAGGAAAGATGAACGTGGATAAGGGGGGTGACAACACATTCAAGGATCTTGAAGAGGAAAGGGAAATTGGGGATGGAGTGGGGTCAAGGGTTGATTTTATGTGGAGAGAGGTGATGATGGCAGATTTGAGGAGGAAAGGAGACAAGGGTTGGCAACATGTCCATACACAGACACCAGTGTCTGGTAAAATCTTTGAGGTCTTTAATAATTTTAAATATCTTTTCCATGAGCCCATTGTGCAGTACTGGATTTGACCTGCGCTGTCTCTCAAATTGCTTATCAAGAGACTTTATAGCCCTTGAAAGCCCAATTGTCATGGTGACCATAAATATAAATTTGCACTGCACAGATGTACCAGGTAAGGGCCCACTGCCTAAATTAAACAAATGAACTCACTTCATTGTTAGCGTTAACATTTCTACCTCCTTCACTGCTTTAAAACAGGCTCTGCTGCAGCTGGATTTCAATCCATCCAGTATGAATCGCTGGCTTTTTATACCCGTTCAATAGGGATGTCAAAGTCAAACTTTGAATTTTGTCCACCTCAGTATTGAAATGCTTTGAATATGACAGTTGTCATTGGCTGTATTAAATACCATGATGTTGAGTACTTTAAATTCCACACAAAATGTTATTCATTAAACTGAAAGCTCAAAACTGTAAGGATTCTGGGCAAAACTTGGGTCTAGATTTTAAAAAATGGAGGAAAGCAAATAACAGGTATTGGTTAATATTGGGGTTGGTGATGGGAGTGGTGGCCCTATGGGTTGCCCTAAGGCTCAGTATTGGCTCAATGCTATTTCTGATTTACATCAATTTATTATTATTAGTCACTAGGATAGCGAGCTAATTTTTTTTCCAGTGTGTAAAATTATTTGCTATTTTCCTGGTTGAACGACATAAAGTTTCTTCTCACAGTCCTGATTTTTATCGCGTAATGGTTTAACTGGATGGCTACATGAAACTCAACATTAGCACATGGTGTAGCGAGCTCTAGTCTAACAAGAACAGTAGTTCACATTGGCACTGCATTCTATTTTGCTAGCAAGCCAATATAGTGGTGCTGCTCTCCATTGATGTTTGTATGCTTAACCACTTTATTTACAGGGAGAAATGTGTTTTAAATTGGACTGTGTTTTAATGTCATTAGGTTGGCGATACACTTTATAATATGGATTAATTGTCGCCATGCCCGTGGTTGAGTCAATAATTTTGTTAAATATCGGTGGTGCAATATGTTGATGCCTATCCTTGGAAGGAGGGATAGTATCTGAGGAGAAAGAACCATTACCAGTATCAACTAACATGGGAGCCAGGGAAGGAAACGGAGTGCTCAGCAGTTTACTGGGAATAGGGCTGCGGGAGCAGGACGAGGGCCTTGTGGACAAGATGAGCTTGGAGAGGGCATGAGCGGTGATAGGAGATAAACTAGAGAATGGTGAGAGTTCAGGGCTAGGGTGCAAGGAACCGAAGAGAAAGTTTGGTCTGGTGGGCTAGGGTAAAGGAGGGAAGTGGCAGAGCAACTGATGAGGGTCTAGGGGAGGGAGGGAAGTGAGAAAGGCAGCTAGTCATACGGTCTCAATTCTCATGACAACGAAGACCCTGAGCTCCTCTCACCTCTTGTTGGAAGTGAGGGTGGAGGTGACCGGGCTTGCAGTAGAGAAAAGAAGCTGGGGATTATCTTTGCATTTCAGGATGATCTTAGAATAATGAGCAGTTTTGGCAGATGAGAGTAGGATCAATAGTGCTTTATGTGGTCCAGCCAGATCTGGCAGTGAATGACTATCCCAGTTGTCCTCTATATCCTTTCACATCTGCATCCCTTGGACAGATGGAAGTGAAGATGAGGGCTGTACTTGGGAAATGCCAGGATGGGAGAAAGAGTCATGGTGTTAGTGGGTGCTAAGGCATCAAAAGTGGAGGTGAGGATTTGATTAAGTAAATCAGTGGCTGCAGAAATGTCACCGTGAAGGGAGGGTCAAAGGATAGAGAGTTGAGATTTTGAAACTGCTGCTGCAAGTGTAAGTTGTAGAGAGACTGAGAGTAAATGTGGATCCACTGATGAGCTCATGGGCCTCTCTGGGTTCAGTGACTGTGCACTTGTTGATAATGTCTGTGATACACTTTGTAAATGAGAGATGCTGGCCTTGGTTGTGTAACCATATTGGGGTGAAAGCACTGCGACTCCCCTTGGCCAACAGGATGTTAAAAGGAGCAGATTGCCAGACATGCCTTGATCAGTCTGTGCCTCTGGCCTTGATTCTGTTGCCCAGCAGCTGAGATGGTGCAATTGTGAATGTTACTCGGACCCCATCTGCCTTTGTGGGAGCCTCATCGATAGCCTGATTTGGGTTTGATAAAATGTAAATGGCTGGCAAGGCAGTGGGTTAACCTCTCCAATGCAGCTTTCTTACAGGATGGTGAGGAGGTGGAGGTTAGTTTCAGGGTCAATATTTCACCCACTCCATCCACCCCACCCCTTACAGTGATAAATTTAAAAAAATAAAGTAGAGAGAGAGAAAATGGATATTAGGAGTTTGTATTAAATGTTTTTTTCTGAATCCATCCCAGATATTAATGGGGAGGTGGGGCTACCATCTTGGCAATGAAACTGGAGATGTTTTCTGCCTGGTTCTGATCATGACTGGAAAATGGTGAACAATGTGTACCTGTGTTTCTGACACTGGCCACCATTGAGCAAATCAGCCCATCACCGGGAGTGTGGATTGGTAAAATGGGCCCGTAAAACGTTTCAGTGTTTCCTTTCTTAAAAAGGCCCAGATGACAGTGTGTAACCACACCTCCTACACCCTCCACAGTGGTACTGAGTTAAAAGGGTCTGTTGAACCAACCTCAGGCCCCCAGTTTACATTGAGGTAGATGAGGTCAGGTGTGGGAAACAATGTTGCTGCGCAAACAGTTGGCCTCAGCGCCTCATTGTTAGTATTGGGTGGGGGCGATGAAACTTGTCAAATTTCCCATTCCTGATCACCACTGTGTGACTCCAGCTGGGAAGGGTGGTGTGAGACCATCCACAGTTGACTAGCTGGCAAGCATTCACGACAAAAGGACACGTGATGAGTGTGCTCTTGAGATAGGTGCATGTGCCAATTGAGTGGAAAAAGACAGGCTTGTTACAATTGCTGTGCAACTAAATTATATTAAACTGATCAGTAATGCAGATGGTGTATGTGTACATTATGATTGTGTAATTCCATGAATGAATTTACAAGAGTGGGAATGTTGCAGCTGAGTTACTGCCTGCTGTAGATTGGGAATTAGAATTGTGGCCAGTATCATATTTTTTTTTTAGAGATACAGCACTGAAACAGGCCCTTCAGCCACCGAGTCTGTGCCGACCACCCATTTCTACTAATCCTACACTAATCCCATATCCCTACCTCATCCCCACCTGTCCCTATATTTCCCTACCACCTACCTATACTAGGGACAATTTATAATGGCCAATTAACCTATCAACTTGCAAGTCTTTGGCATGTGGGAGGAAACTGGAGCACCCGGAGAAAACCCACGCAGACACAGGGAGAACTTGCAAACTCCACACAGGCAGTACCCAGAATTGAACCCAGGTCGCTGGAGCTGTGAGGCTGCGGTGCTAACCACTGCGCCACTGTGCCACCCCTTTTTTCAGTATATACAGTATATGTATAAAAAAAATGCTTGCTTAAGGCGCAAATAATTTGCCAATTGGAGGGATAATTATGTGAGATGTCTCTGGTCAGTCGGAGTGCGGGGAAAAGAGAGAATTTCAGCCCAAGAAGGGAAAGGAGTGGAGTATAGTAGTCATGTTGTAAGTAAAACAAAAAAAATATATAAATGTTGCTTCATTTTTATACAGAAAAAAATTCCTTGTGTTGTGTTTCAGGGGGCCGGTGGAATTTTTATAACATGGGAGGGGTGCCTCAGAGGCAAAAAAGTTGAGAAACTCTGCACTAGCTTCCCCATTGGGGCAGGTACCAGGGAATTCTGTCCTGCATGAGGCTGAGCTAAGTAAGGATAGAGACTCCCAGCACACTGCTCATTCCTGGGAGTGCCTCCTGATTAAATGTCAGTGTTAGAAATCAGGGAAGAGCCTGAGCAGGAGGCCGAGGAAAGAAGCTAACAGGGAGTGACTCAGCACAAACTCTCTTTGGTCTTGCATTATTGCCAATTATTTACACCTACTGCTCATCTGTTATGAGTCTTCAGGTGGGAGTACAGTCCAATTTGAGCAAGGCATTGCTGGTTGCTATGGGGGCAACATAGTTCATACGCTGATGCAGAAGCTGCAGCCACGTGCTCCTTCCAGCAATGACGCTCTTCTGTGACAATCTGAAGATGTAACTGTTCAAATTTCTGTGCTTCAATGTGGAGAATCCAGCGCCAAGTGCTTTGGTCATGTGCAGACTGTTCCCAGCTGTTTAAGTCAATCTAGCATGAAACGATGCCTGACTTGCATGATTCCTTGTACCTTAGCTTTGGCTGGCCAACAGATCTACTGGCGCCATCAAGCTGTCCATTTTTGGTAGGCGACCACCATCAATTCTAACAATTGTACCCAAGGCATTGTAGTCGACGTTGCTTGAGCATTGCCACGATACTTTCTGAATGAGAAAGCTGCAGTAGCTCTGTGTTGTGGACTCCATGCTGCCAATGGATCCCAAGGATCTTTCTCAAGCAATGCTTTTGAAATGAATTCAATCTGTGTTCCTGCTTCTGATATGTAGTCCACATTTTAGTGCCGTACAGCAGCCTACTTAATACACAGGCATTATAGATTCTTTGTGGTGTGGCAATCGTGAGTTTGGGGTTTTTCCAGGCTCTTGCCTGAAGCTTTCCACATGCCACAGCAGCACCACCAATACAAACTGCTATCTCCTCACCAAGCTTCACTTCACTTCAGACCATTGATCCCAGGTAGCAGAATTGGTCTACATTGTTCAGTTCATTGTTGTTTAGTTGTAATGCTGCTTCAGACTTGCCACCTTGAGTGATTGTCGCTGTCTTTTGTAGGCTGATCATGTCCCCAAATTCCTCCACAGCAATTGAGAAGGCACTGAGAATTGACATCAGGCATCAGCTGAATGCGCTACAAAAGCTGCATCATCAGCAAACAGGAGTTCACATCATAGAGTCATAGGAGGGAATTTTATGGGCCCTCACAAGTATGACTTTGGTGACAGGCGAAGTGAGTTAATTAGGTGTGAGCTGATGTTTCAGTTTCCCGGTGGTGGGTTTTTGTTTTGCAATTAAATCAGCGGCCTGTTTGCGGTGGTCTGGGATACTCCCCTATGGTGGTGGGTTGCAGCTTTGTATGCATTTCCATACCATGAATGCTCATTACCCTACAATTATTTCAAATTAAGTCCCACCTGCCACATTAAGTTAGCGATGAATTGCATTCCCGTGGCACCTGGTTCACTTTCGTTTAAAGGTGGCATACACCAGACAGCTTTGTGCAGTTGTATCTGAGGTCAGTTGTTTCAAGTCTTGAACTCATCGGCACAAACAAGGGCGCTTCCTCTCAGGGATAGTGGGCAAGACATGGGTGGGGAGGTTGCTTGGAGGAACAGGGGAGGGTAGGCGGCAGGGACACAGGGTGGGGTCATCGGGTGCATGGAAGAGCAGAAAAGGGACATGGGCAGCGTCAGGGTGTGTTGATGTTGTTATTGATGCTGAAGCTGGCTGTGGGGGGGTTTGGGGGGTGGATGTGGGGGTTTGATTTAAGCATTACCGTCAACAGATGGTCATGTGGGCCTAAAGGGAGGGATGAGTGCTGTCAATGTTGGGGGTCTGAGTAGAATTCAGGGTACTGGCTGTCAGAGGGAATGGTCACAGGGAGCAATCGGATTTCGGAGAGAGGAAAGTCGAGACTAAGATTGGATACTCAACGGCATCATAGAGAGGGGAACAGGACTCGGCAATTACATCAAGGCAGAGTTTGGGAGGATCAAGGGTGAGAGTCGGCAGTTAGATGGTCAGAGGACTAGGAACAGGGGGAAGGGATCGCATGAAAGTGAGGCTAGAAACAGGTAGCGAGTGCAGCTGAACACGTGGCTACAGAACTGGTGCAGGAGGGAGGGATTCAGATATGTAGATCATTGGGATATCTTCTGGGGAAGGTGGAACCTGTACAAGAAGGACGGGTTGCATCTGAACTGGAGGGGCACCAATATCCTGGGCGGGAGGTTTGCGAGAGCTCTTTGGGAGGGTTTAAACTAGTTTGGCAGGGGGATGGGAACCGGAGCTACGGATCAGTGGATGGGGTAGCTGTTGAACAGGCACATACAGAGTGCAGAGAGTCTGTGAGGAAGGTTAGACAGTTGACAGGGCAAAGTTGCAGCCAGTATGATGGGTTGAAGTGTGTCTATTTTAACGCAAGAAGTGTCAGAAATAAGGGTGATGAACTTAGAGCATGGATCAGTACTTGGAGCTACGATGTTGTGGCCATTACGGAGACGTGGATATCACAGGGGCAGGAATGGATGTTGGATGTTCCGGGGTTTAGATGTTTCAAAAGGAATAGGGAGGGAGGTAAAAGAGGTGGGGGAGTGGCATTGCTAATCAGGGATAGTATCACAGCTGCAGAAAGGGAGGTCGTCGAGGAGGGTTTGTCGTCTGAGTCAGTATGGGTGGAAGTCAGAAACAGGAAAGGAGCAGTCACTTTGTTGGGAGTTTTCTATAGACCCCCCAATAGCAACAGAGACATGGAGGAACAGATTGGGAGGCAGATTTTGGAAAGATGCAGAAGTAACAGGGTTGTTGTCATGGGTGACTTCAACTTCCCTAATATTGATTGGAACCTCCTTAGTGCAAATAGTTTGGATGGAGCAGTTTTTGTCAGATGTGTCCAGGAAGGTTTCCTGACTCAATATGTAGATAGGCCGACTGGAGGGGAGACTATGTTGAACTTGGTGCTTGGCACCGAACCAGGCCAGGTGGCTGATCTATCGGTGGGAGAGCATTTCGGTGATAGTGATCACAACTCCCTGACCTTTACTATAGTCATGGAGAGGGACAGGAGCAGACGGGATGGGAAAATATTTGATTGGGGGAGGGGGAATTACAATGCTATTAGGCAGGAACTGGGGAGCATAAATTGGGAACAGATGTTCTCAGGGAAATGTACGACAGAAATGTGGAGGTTGTTTAGGGAACACTTGCTGCGACTCCTGGATAGGTTTGTCCCGATGAGGCAGGGAAGGGTAGGGTGAAGGAACCTTGGATGACGAGAGATGTGGAACAACTAGTCAAGAGGAAGAAGGAAGCTTACTTAAGGGTGAGGAAGCAAGGATCAGACAGGGTTCTAGAGGGTTACAAGGTAGCCAGGAAGGAACTGAAGAATGGACTTCGGAGAGCTAGAAGGGGACATGAAAAAGTCTTGGCGGGTAGGATTAAGGAAAATCCCAAGGCGTTCTACACTTATGTGAGGAACAAGAGGATGGCCAGAGTGAGGGTAGGGCTGATCAGGGATAGTGGAGGGAACCTGTGCCTGGAGTCGGAGGAGGTAGGGGAGGTCCTAAATGAATACTTTGCTTCAGTATTCACTAGTGAGAGGGACCTGGTCGTTTGTGAGGACAACGTGGAACAGGCTGATATGCTCGAACAGGTTGAGGTTATGAGGGAGGATGTGCTGGAAATTTTGAATGAAATGAGGACAGATAAGTCCGCGGGGCCAGATGGGATCTTTCTTTTGGGCCTCCTTATCTCGAGAGACAATGGAAACGCGCCTGGAGGTGGTCAGTGGTTTGTGAAGCAGCGCCTGGAGTGGCTATAAAGGCCAATTCTGGAGTGACAGGCTCTTCCACAGGTGCTGCAGAGAAATTTGTTTGTTGGGGCTGTTGCACAGTTGGCTCTCCCCTTGCGCCTCTGTCTTTTTTCCTGCCAACTACTAAGTCTCTTCGACTCGCCACAATTTAGCCCTGTCTTTATGGCTGCCCGCCAGCTCTGGCGAGGCCAGATGAGTCCGCGGGGCCAGATGGGATATACCCAAGGATATTACGGGAAGCGAGGGAAGAGATTGCTGCACCTTTGGCGATGATCTTTGCGTCTTCACTGTCCACTGGAGTAGTACCGGATGATTGGAGGGTGGCAAATGTTGTTCCCTTGTTCAAGAAAGGGAATAGGGATAACCCGGGGAATTATGGACCAGTCAGTCTTACGTCGGTAGTGGGCAAATTATTGGAGAGGATTCTGAGAGACAGGATTTATGATTATTTGGAAAAGCATGGTTTGATTAGAGACAGTCAGCATGGCTTTGTAAGGGGCAGGTCATGCCTCACAAGCCTTATTGAATTCTTTGAAGATGTGACAAAACACATTGATGAAGGAAGAGCAGTGGATGTGGTGTATATGGATTTTAGCAAGGCGTTTGATAAGGTTCCCCATGGTAGGCTCATTCAGAAAGTAAGGAGGCATGGGATCCAGGGAAAGTTGGCTGTCTGGATACAAAATTGGCTGGCCCATAGAAGACAGAGGGTGGTAGTAGATGGTCGCCTTATTATAGGAAGGATGTGGAAGCTTTAGAGAGGGTGCAGAGGAGATTTACCAGGATGCTGCCTGGACTGGAGGGCATGTCTTATGAAGAAAGATTGAGGGAGCTAGGGCTTTTCTCATTGGAGCGAAGAAGGATGAGAGGTGACTTGATAGAGGGGTACAAGATGATGAGAGGCATAGATAGAGTGGATAGTCAGAGACTTTTTCCCAGGGTGGAAAGGGCTATCACCAGAGGGCATAATTTTAAGGTGATTGGAGGAAGGTTTCAGGGAGATGTCAGAGGTAGGTTCTTTACACAGAGAGTGGTGGGTGCGTGGAATGCGCTGCCAGCGGTGGTAGTAGAAGCAGATACATTAGGGGCATTTAAGTGACTCTTGGATAGGTACATGGAAGATTGTAGAATGAAGTGTAGGTAGTTCGTTTGATCTTAGAGTAGGTTAAAGGTTTGGCATAACATCGTGGGCCGAAGGGCCTGTACTGTGCTGTACTGTTCTATGTTCTATGAAAGAATTGATTATGATCTGGTCCAAGGTAATGGGGGATGGTTCAATGGTAAATGAGGGAAGGTGTAAGGTTACATTGGGTATATTAAGGGTGATGAATGCAGGCTGGGAGGTGGCAGGAGGTAGCTGGAAGGTGGGGAAATTTGTGTGGAAGTTCACGTGAAACATTTCCTCGAAGAATAATGCAAACCATGTGGCCCCTCAAGGATTTCAAATCGTTTGGAAGGACACCAGTGATGGTGGGTGGGATTTTCTGTTGTTTGCAGTTTTAGGCACATAAAAGCTATCTGCTCTTTACTTCCATGGTTCAGCTGACCGGCAAGAGAAGTCTGAATTAGAACACTCTTTTCATCTCAACAGTTGCAAAGCTGCAAAGACATGAGTCTCTTACATCCAAGTTGTCTTCTACCACGGGAAGAAGAGCAGAGGGAACGACTGAGGAGGGCTCTTTTTGCTCAATGGATGATGCGTGAACACCAACAGCAGGCAGAACAGGAGGGTGAAGCTGCTCAGAATGATGCCATCCAGGAAAGGCATTATTGAAGACGGGTTCTGATGTGTCGTCATATCCTCAGAAGAATGCCGGAGACGCCTAAGGATGTCACCTGAGATGGTCACTGAAATTTGTCGGATTCTTCAGCATGACCTGGAACCGTGTGGTTTTGGTGGGAATCCCATGCCAGTTGCTCTCAAGGTTACCACTGCACTCAATGTTTTTGCTAGTGGTGCCTTCCAGGCATCAACTGGTGACATATGTGGAATCTCACAGGCTGCGACACATGTGCATCAAAGAGGTGACCTATTCTGTCGTGCCAATGATTTCATTTATTTCCCTGTCGACAAGGACAGCCAAGCAGCAAGGTCTGTGTTCTTTGGTGCCATCACTCGCTTCCCTAACCAATTGGAGTTCTTTGAGGGAGTTACATGTGTTGTGGATAAAGGGGAACCGGTGGATGTACTGTACTTAGATTTCCAGAAGGCATTTGATAAGGTGCCACATTCAAGGTTATTGCAGAAAATAAAAGCTCATGATGTAGGGAGGAACATATTGGCATGGATAGAAGACTGATTAGCTGACAGGAAACAGAGAGTAGGCATAAATGGGTTATTTTCTGGTTGGCAAGATGTAACAAGTGGTGTGCCACAGGGATCTGTGCTGGGGCCTCAACTTTTTACAATTGATATAAATGACTTAGATGAAGGGATCGAAGGTATGGTTGCTAAATTTTCTGATGACACAAGGATAGGTAGGAAAGTAACTTGTGAAGAGGACATAAGGAGGCTACAGAGGGAGATAGATAGGTTGGGTGAGTGGGCAAAGACTTGGCAAATGAAGTATAATGTGGAAAAGTGGGAAATTGTCCATTTTAGCGGAAGAATAAAAAAGAAGCATATTATCTAAAGGGTGACAGATTGCAGAGCTCTGAGATGCAGAGGGATCTGGTTGTCCTAGTGCATGAATCACAAAAGGTTAGTATACAGGTACAGCTCGTAATTAGGAAAGCTATGTTATCATTTATCACGAGGGGAATTGAATACAAAACTTTATCAACTTTGCTTCTAATTTCCACCCTTCGCTCACCTTTACATGGTCCATCTCTGACACTTCCCTTCCCTTCCTCGACTTCTCTGTCTCCATGCATCTGCTCTGATGATGCAACCTTCCACGACAGCGCTTCTGATATTTCTTCCCTTTTCTTCAACCGAGGACTCCCCCCTCCACTGTGGTTGACAGGGCCCTCAACTGTGTCCGGCTCATTTCCCGCACCTCTACCCTTACCCCTTCCCTTCCCTCCCAGAACTGCGACAGGGTTCCCCTTGTCCTCACTTTCCACCCCACTAGCCTCCACATCCAAAGGATCATCCTCTGCCATTTCCGTCACCTCCAGTGTGATACCACTAATAAACGCATCTTCCCCTCCCCTCCCTGTCAGCATTCTGAAGGGATTGCTCCCTCCGCGACTTCCTGGTCCACTCCTCCGTTACCCCAACACCTCTTCCCCTTCCCACGGCACCTTCCCATGCAATCGCAGGAGGTGTAATACCTGCCCATTCACCTCCTCTCTCCTCACTATCCAAGGCCCCAAACACTCCTTTCAGGTGAAGCAGCAATTTACTTTTACTTCTTTCAATTTAGTATATCTATATTTGCTGCTCACAATGTGGTCTCCTCTACATTGAGGAGTCCAAACGCAGATTGGGTGACTGCTTTGCAGAACACCTCCGCTCAGTCTGAAAGCATAAACCTGAGCATTCCGGTTGCTTGCCATTTCAACACATGCCCCCTGCTCTCATACCCACATCTCTGTCCTGGGCTCGCTGCAATGTTCCAGTGAACATCAATGCAAGCTCGAGGAACAGCATCTCATTTACCGATTAGGCACACTACAGCCTGACGGACTGAATATTGAGTTCAATAATTTCAGAGCATGATAGGGCCCCTTTTTTATTTTCAGATATTTTTTCTTTTTTATTTATTTTATTTCATTTTGTTTCATTCATTTTTTTATCATGTGCCGACCCACTGCTTTTTTTGTCATGTTTGTGCCTTGGGCCAGGTTGTTCTATATCTCTGTCAATTAACAGCCTCTCTGTAATAACGCTTTGTCTTTCAGCAGACCATTAACTTACCGTTTGCCTTTGCTCTGTGACCTTCTGGTCAGTTATTCTCTGTGACCTTGTCCGATCAACACCTCTTTGGTTATCTCTTGTCCCACCCCCGCTTTCTGCTGAAAACCGATTACATTTTTAGCCTCTGCCAGTTCTGATAAAGGGTCACTGACCTGAAACGTTAACGCTGCTTCTCATTCCACAGATGCTGCCAGACCTGCTGAGTATTTCCAGCATTTTTTGTTTTTATTTCAGATTGCCAGCACGAAGTAGGAAGGTTATGCTTATACAGGGCATTGGTGAGACCGCATCTGGAGTACTGTGTACAGTACTGGTCTCCTTATTTAAGGAAGGATGTAAATGCATTGGAGGCAGTATAGAGAAGGTTTACTCGACTAATACCTGGAATGGGCGGGCTGTCTTATGAGGAAAGATTGGACAGGCTAGACTTGTATCCGCTGGAATCTAGAAGAGTAAGTGGAAATGTGGAGTAATCAATTCAGCCATGAACTTATTGAATGGCGGAGCAGGCTTGAAGGGCTGAGTGGCCTACTCCTGCTCCTAATTCGTATGTTCCCTGGAGTGCAAGAGGTGATCAACTGCACTCGTGTGGCCATTGGAAACATAGAAATATAGAAACTAGGAGCAGGAGTAGGCCATTCGGCCCTATGGCCCTTCAAGCCTGCACCGCCATTCAATCCAATCATGGCTGATTGTCCAAAATCTGTACCCTGTTCTTGCTTTCTCCCCGTATCCCTTGATTCCTTTAGCCCTAAGAACTACATCTAACTCTTTCTTGAATATATTTAATGATTTGGCCTCAACTGCTTTCTATGGCAGAGAATTCTACAGGATATCCACTCTCTGGGTGAAGAAATCCCTCCTCGTCTCAGTCCTAATTTCCTTATCCTTAAATTGTGACCCCTGGTCCTGGACTCCCCCGCCATCGGGAACATCCTTCCTGCACCTAGTCTGTCCAGTCCTGTTAGAATTTTATAGGTTTCAATGAGATCCCCACTCATTCTTTTAAACTCTAGCGAATACATGCCGATTCGACCCAATCTCTCTTTATACGTCAGTCCTGCCATCCCATGAATCAGTCTGGTGAACCTCGGCTGCACTCCCTCCATAGCAAGATCATCCTTCCTCAGATAAGGAGACCAAAACTGCACACAATACTCCAGATGTGGTCTCACCAAGGCCTTGTATAACTGCAGCAGGACATCCTTGCTCCTGTAGTCAAATTCTCTTGCTTATGAAGAGAGATTAAGCAGTTTAGACCTTTACTCTCTGGAGTTTAGAAGAATGAGAGAAAATCTAATTGAGGTATATGAGATGATTAAGGGGATTGACAAAGTCGACATAGAGAGGATGTTTCCTCTTGTGAGGCAATCTAGAATGAGAGGTCATAGTTTTAGGATAAGGGGTAGCAGATTTAAAACAGAGATGAGGAGAAATTACTTCTCTCAAAGGGTCGTGAATCTGTGGAATTCACTACCCCAGAGTGCGGTGGATGCCAGGACACTGGGTAAATTTGGGGAGGAGATGGACAGATTTTTAATTAGAAATGGGTTGAAGGGTTATGGAGAACGGGCAAAAAAGTGGAGTTGAGGCCGAGATGAGATCAGCCCCCTGGTTAACTCAATACACTTCAGCTCTCTCTCTTTACATTTCTTCCAAAACATTCTTTCTCTCTCCCTCTCCTGCAATTCAAGTTTCCTCTGTTGCAATTGTAGCTTTGCTAGCAAAACCCTGTCGGGATCTCCTACTAACCCTGTTTCTACTTTCTGAGATTCAAGGGAAAAACGTTTGGCCACTAGTCTTAGGAGTTCAGACTTGCTAGCCTTGCCACGTACAGTGATCCCACACTGCTCAGACATTTTCCGCAACTCCTCCATAGACAGTGCTTTTAACTTATACCAAGTTACCTCAGCCTGGCTTGGAGAGCTACTGGCTTCAGTTGCAGACAGGTTAGTATCCAAGCACACACAATTCACAGGAAAGCCTGTATCGAAATCTTCCTCTTTTTTGATTGGGAACAATTTGGCTTCCCACTTCCAATTTCTCTTGTTTGTCTGTGGGTAAAATCCAGGACACAAGCCCCCACATTTCTGTTACGACCAGGTGAGAAAGGGGCCTAGGGTTCCCCCTCAGCCTTGACCTGGTCTTATCGTACAGGGTTTAATTTTTAAACAGAATGTATTTTGAGCTCCTTCTTAGTGAATCCTTGTTCACTAACTTCCAATTATAAGGCAAAGAAATGAGGCAAACAGTTTTTCTTCGGTTTAAAGAAAAAAGGTTGAGCTTTATTAAACTTAAACTCTAATTCGGTTAACACTTATGGATATGCGACACGCCCACACTAGCATGCATGTGTGATTCACACATGCAGAGAGACAGAAAAGAGAAGAAAAATAAAGTGGAAAAGTTTGAGGCAATATGTGAAGAAGGTTTTTGTTACAGTTCTTCGAGCTCATTGTAGAGTCCTTGATTGTGGATAGATCTTGCTTTTCGTTGGGGCCCAGTATTCTTCTAAAATCTGTGTGTCTTCAATGAATTTGGAGTTCCGTGAGAAAGAGATGGGAGCAGACAGATAGGAGAGGTTTTCTTCAGTCCAGCAGCATTCTGCAGTCTCTGAATTCAAACTGTTTGTACTATTCAGAAAAACCAGGTTGCCAAACAGGCTAGTCATGTGACCAGGTGGTCTGACCACGTCAATTTGTGGATCTGACCATCCCAGCAGTCATCCTGAAATTTGAGCAACCTCACATTCAATGTCTGGTGCTCAAGGTCCATTGTGGGTTAAATTGGACAAGGGAAGTAACCCCATTGTCTCCACAAGCACTGTCTGTTAATATACAAATGTCTTTCCAGCCAGGGGCCTGGTGATTTTTTAAAAACAAGGCCTTTCTCCACTTCAGCAACAGTTTTTAAATCAATGTTCATATGACAAAATTAATATGCCTCATTCTTGGCAGGTGGGGAGTCTGCGTGACATTTGTCTAACTTAGCCTGTCATAATGAGGTCCTGCAAAGTGAATATAGGGAGTTAGGCAGAAGGTTAAAAGGCAGGACCTCTAGGGTTGTAATCTCAGGATTACTTCCTGTGCCACGTGCTAGTGAGGGTAGGAATAGGAGGATTAGGCAAATGAATGTGTGGCTGAAGAGCTGGTGTAGGCGGGAGTGATCCAGCTACTTGGATCATTGGGATCTTCTGGTGCAGAGGTGACCTGTGCAAGAAGGATGGGTTGCATCTAAACTGGAGGGGGACCAATATCCTTGTGGGGAGGTTTGCTAGTACTACTTGGGAGGGTTTAAACTAGTCTTGCAGGGGGGTGGGACCCAAAGTAGTAGTCTCTCCGATGAGATAGTTGAGGCAAATGTAGAGGTTAAAGCAAGCAAGTCCAGGAGGCAGGCCAGGCAGGGGCAGGACAGGGAGCGTGGAAGGTCTGGTAGATTAAACTGCATTTACTTTAATGCAAGAAGCCTTACAGGTAAGGCAGATGAACTTAGAGCATGGATCAGTGCATGGGATTGTGATATTATAGCTATTACGGAAACGTGGTTGAGGGATGAGCAGGACTGGCAGCTCAATGTTCCGGGGTACCGATCCTTCCAGCGTGACAGAGGTGGAGGTAAGAAAGGAGGGGGAGTTTCACTATTGATTAGGGAGGACATCACGGCAGTACTTAGAGAGGATATCCCGGGGGGAATGTCCAGCGAGGCCAAATGGGTAGAACTTAGAAATAAGAAAGGGGTGATCACTTTGATGGGACTATACTATAGGCCCCCCAATAGTCAGAGGGAAGTGGAGGAGCATATATGTAGGGAAATCACAGATAGGTGTAGGAATTAGAGGGTTGTAATAGTAGGTGATTTTAACTTCCCTAATATTGACTGGGACTGCCTTAGTGCTAAGGGATCAGATGGGGAAGAATTTGTTAAGTGTATCCAGGATAGTTTTCTGAAGCAGTATGTGGATGGCCCGACTAGAGAAGGGGCTACACTCGACCTCCTCTTAGGAAATGAGGATGGGCAGGTGGTTGATGTGTCAGTGGGGGAGCACTTTGGGACCAGTGACCATAACTCTATTAGCTTCAAGATAGTTATGGAAAAGGATAGGACAGGTCCTCAGGTTGAAGTCCTAAATTGGGGGAAGGCTAATTTCAATGGCATCAGACAGGAACTCTCAAAAGTTGAATGGGAGAGGCTGTTTACAGGTAAAGGGATGTCTGGCAAGTGGGAGGCTTTTAAAAGTGAGATAGGAAGAGTTCAGGGCCGGCATGTTCCTGTTAGATGGAAGGGCAAGGCTGGCAAGTTTAGGGAACCTTGGCTGACGAGGGATATTGAGGGTCTGATCAGGACAAAGAAGGAGGCATATATCAGGTATAGGCAGCTGGGATCGAGTGAGTCCCTCGAGGAGTACAGGGGATGTAGGACTACACTTAAGAAGGAAATTAGCAGGGCGAAAAGGGGTCATGAGATTTCCCTGGCAGATAAGATAAAGGAGAATGCTAAAAGATTCAGTAAGTATATTAAGAGTAAAAGGGTAGCTAGGGAGAGAGTAGGTCCCCTTAAGGATCAGTGTGACAATCTATGTGTGGAGCCATGGGAAATGGGCCAGGTCTTAAATTAATATTTTTCATCCGTATTTACCGTGGAGAAGGTCATGGAAGCTAGTGAGTTCAAGGGAGGGAACACCGATATCCTGGAGCATATCAACATTACAAAGGAGGTGGTGTTGGAGGTCTTGAAGCGCATTAAGGTGGATAAATCCCCAGGGCCTGACCAGGTGTATCCTCGGATGCTCTGGGAAGCGAGGGAGCAGATTGCTGGGGCCCTGGCAGAGATTTTTGTATCATCATTAGCCAAGGGTGAGGTACCGGAAGACTGGAGGATAGCTAATGTTGTGCCTTTATTTAAGAAGGGCAGCAGGGATAAACCAGGGAACTACAGGCCGGTGAGCCTTACATCAGTGGTGGGAAAGTTATTGGAAGGGATTCTAAGAGACAGGATTTATATGCATCTGGAAAGGCAAGGTCTGATTAGGGATAGTCAACATGGCTTTGTGCGTGGGAAATCATGTCTCACGAATTTGATTGAGTTTTTCGAGGAGGTGCCCAAGAGGACTGACGAGGGCAGGGTGATGGATGTTGTCTACATGGACTTTAGCAAGGCTTTTGACAAGGTCCCTCATGGTAGGCTGGTCCAGAAGGTTCAAACACTTGGGATCTGGGGTGAGCCAGCAAATTGGATACAAAATTGGCTTGGTGATAGGAGGCAGAGGGTGGTAGTGGAGGGTTGTTTTTCAGATTGGAGGCCGATGACCAGTGGTGTGCCGCAGGGATCGGTGCTGGGCCCTCTGTTGTTTGTCATATATATTAATGACTTGGATGGGAATGTAGGGGGCATGATGAGTAAGTTTGCAGATGACACCAAAATTGGTGGTATAGTGGACAGTGAAGAAGGTTGTCTAAGGTTACAACAGGATATAGATCAACTGGGAAAGTGGGCAAGGGAGTGGCAAATGGAATTTAATGCAGACAAGTGTGAAGTGATGCATTTTGGGAAGTTAAACCAGGGCAGGACATATACAGTGAATGGCAGGGCCCTGGGGAGTGTTGTTGAGCAGAGAGACCTTGGGATGCAAGTACATAGTTCCCTGAAAGTGACAACACAGGTAGACAGGGTGGTGAAGGTGCATGGCATATTGGCCTTCATCAGCCGAGGCATTGAGTACAAGAGTTAGGACATCATGTTACAGTTGTACATAACGTTTGTTAGGCCGCATTTGGAGTACTGTGTGCAGTTCTGGTCGCCGCACTACAGGAAAGATGTGATTAAGCTAGAGAGGGTGCAGGAAAGATTCACAAAGATGTTGCCTGGTTTGGAGGGCTTGAGTTATAAAGAGAGATTGGATAGGCTGGGTCTGTTTTCCCTGGAGCGAAGGAGGCTGAGAGGGGACATGATAGAGGTATATAAAATGATGACAGGCATAGATAGGGTAGATAGCCAGAGTCTGTTTCCCCTGGTCGGGGTGACTAAAACTAGAGGGCATAGATTTAAGGTGAGAGGGAGGAGGTTTAAAGGGCATTAAAGGGGTAAATTTTTCACACAAAGAATAGTGGGTATCTGGAATGAGCTGCCTGAGGAGGTGGTGGAGGCAGGAACACTAGCGACATTTAAGAGGAATCTGGACAGGTACTTGAATGAGCAAGGCATAGAGGGATATGGAATTAATGCATGCAGGTGGGATTAGTATAGATAAGCATTATGGTCGGCATGGACGCGGTGGACCGACGGGCCTGTTTCTATGCTGTATGACTCTATGACTCTAATCTTGCACACCTCTATTAAATTTCTCTCCAATCTGCTTTGCTGCAAGGAGAACAGCCCCAGCTTTTCCAAGTTAACCTTGTAACTAAAATCCCCAGGCCTAGAACCATTCTGGTAAATCTCCTCTGCATCCTCGCAAGGACCCTCACATCCTTCCTAAGGTATGGTAATCAGAACTGGACGTAATACTCCAGTTGGGGGTCTAACCATACCTTTATTAAGGTTCAGCATAACATCTTTGCTTTTGTACTCAATGCCTCTATTTATTAAGCCCAAGATCCCATATGCTTTACTAACCACTCTCTCAACATGTCCTGTCACCTTCAAGATCAATGCACATGCACTCCCAGGTCCCTCTGTTCCTGCACACTCTTTAGAACTGTGCCATGAAGTATATATTGCCTTTCCCTATTCCTTCGGCCAAAATCCATAATCTCACACTTCTCAGTATTAAATTCCATCTGTCAACTGTCTGCCTGTTAACTGGGCGGCACAGTGGCGCAGTGGTTAGCACCGCAGTCTCACAGCTCCAGCGACCCGGGTTCAATTCTGGGTACTGCCTGTGTGGAGTTTGCAAGTTCTCCCGGTGTCTCCGTGGGTTTCCTCTGGGAGCTCCGGTTTCCTCCCGCAAGCCAAAGGTTTATAGATAAATTGGCCATTATAAATTGACCCTAGTATAGGTAGGTGGCAGGGGAATATAGGAACATGTGAGGATGTGGTAGGAATATGGGATTAGTGTAGGATTAGTATAAATGGGTGGTTAATGGTCGGCACAGACTCGGTGGGCCGAAGGACCTGTTTCAGTGCTGTATCTCTCAATCTAAATCTAAAATCTGTTCTGCAAGCCTATCTATGTCCTGTTGCAGGTAGCTCATATCATCCTCTCTGTTTGCCACACCTCCATGTTTGGTGTCATTGGCAAATTTTGTGATTCTTCACTGTATTGCAAGATCCAAGCCAATTTTACATTGCAAAAAATACAGTGGTCTCAGCACTGACCCTGCAGGGAACACCACTGTCTACCATCCTCCAGTCTGAAAAACAACCATTTAATATGAGTCCCAGTTTTCTGTCCTTAAGCCTATGTTTTTATCCAATTGGACACTGACCTTCCTATTCATAAGACTCAATTTTGTTAACCAGCCTTTTATGTAGTACTGTATAAAATGCTTTCTTAAAATCCATATAAACAACATCCACTCCACTCCCCTCATCAAACTTCTGTTACTTCATTAAAAAACCCAATTCTATAAGTCAAGCCTGACCTGCCTTTTACAAATCCGTGCAGGCTGTCCTTAATTAACTTGAACCTCTCCAAGCGTCTGTTGATAATTTTCCTTAATTATTGTTTCTAAAACCTTACCCACCACCGATGTTAGACTAACTGGTCTGTAGTTGCTAGGACTGTCCTTATACCCTTGATTGAATAAAGGTGTCACATTTACTGCTCTCCAATCCACTGGCACAATCTCTGCAGCCAAGAAAGATTTGAAGTTTATGACAAGCCCTTCCACTATCTCCATTCCCACTTCCTTTAGAAACCTGGGATGCAAGCCACCTAGACCAGGTGACTTAACTACCCGAAGCATAGCCAGTCTTTTTAGTACTCTCCCCTCTCAATTTTTACCCTGCCCAGTGCCTTACTCTCTCCACTTCTACCGATATTTTGTCAGATTCCACTTCCTTAGTGAACACTGATACCAAGTGCTCATTCAGTATATTAGCCCTGCCCTGCACCTCGAAGCATATATTACCCTCTTTGCCCTTCATAGGCCCCACTCTACCTCTTACTACCCACTTACTATTTATGAGCTGATATTTGGGTTCCCTTTTATTTTATTCTGGAATATTGTGTGCAGTTTTGGTCTCCTTATCTGAGGAAGGATGTTCTTGCTATAGAGGGAGTGCAGCAAAGATTTACCAGACTGTTTCCTGGGATGGCGGGACTGATGTATGAGGGAGATTGAGTCGGTTAGGATTATATTCACTGGAGTTCAGAAGAGTGAGCAGGGATCTCATAGAAACCTATAAGATTCTAACAGGACTTGACAGGGTAGATACAGGAAGAATGTTCCCGCCGGTGGGGGAGTCCAGAACCAGAGGTCATAGTCTCAGGATACGGGGTAAACCTTCAGAACTGAGATAAGGAGCAATTTCTTCACCCAGAGTGTGGTGGGCCTGTGGAATTCGCTACCACAGAAAGCAGTTGAAGCCAAAACATTGTATGTTTTCAATAAGGAGTTAGATATAGCTCTTGGGTCTAAAGGGATCAAAGGGTATGGGGCGAAAGCAGGACCAGGTTACTGAGTTGGATGGTCAGCCATGATCATAATGAATGGCGGAGCAGGCTTGAAGGGTCGAATGGCCGACTCCTGCTCCTATTTTCTATGTTTCTATTCTAGTCTCATACTCTCTCGTTGCCAGTCTTATTTTTCACTTCACCTCCCCTTGTTCTCATTCGAAAAATTCACTTGAAATGCATGATATGTTCTCTTTTTTGTTTCATCATCATCGCTATATCCCTCATCATTCAAGCAGCCCTTACCTTTTGCCCTTGATGAAATGTGCCTAGCCTGTACCTGAAGCATCTCTTCCTTAAAGATAACCCATTGATCCGATATAGCTGTTCCTGTCAGTCTTTGGTTCCATTGGACCCTGGCTACATCCTTTCTCAATGCTTTGAAATTAGCCCTCTTCCAATCTAGACCTTTGCTACCTTATTTTGTTCCTTGCTTTTCTGCATTCCTAATCTAAACCTTCTGATACAATGATCACTTTTACTCAAATGCTCCCCAACAGACACTTGGTCCACTTGTTGCACCTCGTTGCCCAGTGCCAGATCTAGCAATGTCTCTTTTCTAGTTGGGCTAAGAACATGCTGATCAAGGAAGTTCTCCTGAACATATTTCAGAAATTCCTTCACTTCCTTACCCTTGAATCTAAAATTATCTCAATCAATATTTAGGTAATTAAAGTCCCCCAATATCACCAATCTATAGTTCTTGCACATCTTTGTGATTTCCCTACAGATTTGCTCCTCTATCTCTCACTATTTGGATGCCTATAGACTACTCCTCCCCAACCACACTAGTGAATCTTCCTGCAAGCACTTGGGTCCCAGTCCTGTGCAATCCATCTCTTTTGAATATGTGCCCTTCTGCTCCAGAACTGGTCCCAATGCCCCAAGAATCTGAAGCCCTCCCTCCTGCACCATGCTTCAAGCCACACATTGATCTTCCCTATCTTCTTATTTCTACTCTTGTTATTATGTGACACAGGGAGCAATCCAAAATTTACTCCTTCCAGGTCCTAATCTTTAACTTCTTCTCTCGCTCCAAAGAATCTGACTATAAGAGCTCAATACCTGCCCTTGCTATGTCCTTAGTACCAATATGTACCACAGCTTCTGGCTCACTCCCTTCCCCTGCAGAATATTCTGCACCCTCTCTGTAATGTCCTTTGCCCTGACACCAGGGAGGCAACACACCGTGCTGACTCACAATAATGGTAACAGAAATTCCTATCTACCCCCTTGTCTATTGAATCACCTATAACTGCATTTCTGCACATTGCTGCTGCCTCCTGCACAGTCCCTTGCCTTTGGCGCCATGGTCTGGACTGCACTCTTTCAAGATGTTGTCTCTCCCACCATTCTCCAAAGCTGAGTACCAGTTTGTGAGTAACACACACCCTGCAGAATCCTGCACTTCCTGCCTTTCCCTACTCTTCTGGATGGCCACCCACCTACTATTCTGAACTCCTACAGCCCATGGAGTGACCTGCTCCTAGAATGTGCGATCCAGGAATTTTTTCTGCTCCCTGATGCTCCGCAGTGATTCCAGCTGCCCCTCAAGTTCGGAAATCCTGAGCTTAAGCTGTAACAGCTGGAAACACTTCCTACGCACACGGGTGCCCAGAACACGTGAAGTGCCCTGAAATTCCCACATGGTACAGGAATTGCAAGTAACAAGTTGCAGCTGTCCATCCATGATCTAAAGAAAAAACTTTTTTTTTTAGCTAATTAGTACTTTGTTTAAACTATCAATTTTAATTTATACCTTTGTGATTATACTCTTATTACAACACTTACTGATGCACAACCTCATTTGAATATTTTAAACTTCCTAGCTCCTCATTTGAACAAATACCCTCCCCACTGGCCTCTCTCTCTCCAACTGCTGTTGCGCTTTTAAACTCCGCTCTGGTCTCGCTCACTCTCTTTCTCTGCCGCTGCCTTTTTAAACTCTCGCTGATCTTGATCTCTCTCTCAGTCAGTCAGTCAGTTTAGCACCACTCTTTTAAACTCCCCACTGGTCTCTCTCTCTGTCTGTCTACCTACTGCCACTGTTTTAAACTCCCTGCTAGTCTTCCTCTCTCTTATATAAGAACATGTCTCGCTTTGGTCTTTTTCTCAATTTGGACAGTTTGAAGAGTGTTCCATCTGATCTTGTGTGCAGTAATACTCCTTCTATAAAATCTTTATCCCGAAAATCACACAAGAAGAAGCAAGAGAAAAAGATGCCCAACAGTGCTGGCGTAAGATTACAACCTACTTTAATCCACTGAGTATTGAGAATGAATTAGATGTCATTCCATTGTCAATGATTCTTGTTTTTCATTTCATGGTGGAAAGATTTCATGATCTGGAGTAGTTTTCGTGAAAAACTGATTTTTTTGAAGAAGGGAGAACAGGTAATTTCTGCTAACCAGATCAAAGGCTTTGGTCAGGTTTACAAAAGCAACATGAAGTGGCTTCTGTTGTTCTCAGCACTTTTTGTGAAGTTGTGACAAGCTAAAGATCATGGTCATGGTTGAGACTTGCTGATGATAATCAGGAACAGGTTCATGATGCAGACTAGGGCCTCCCAGCTTATAGAATTCTGCTGACAATCCATCAACATAAAGCGTTTTACCAAATGACTTTTTTTTTTTAGCGCTGCTGTAACATATTCCATGGTGGGGGAGCACATCTAGTTCATCTTTAACTGGTTGGTCAAAAAAAAGCACAGTGATTCTTCATTTATTGCATTTTGCCTATTGTACAGATCCAGATAATCCTCTACCCAGAGGTCCATAATTCTTTGTTTGGAAGTGATCATTTCTCCCGTAGTAGGGTGTAATGGAGCAGATCTGGTGACAACAGGGCCCATTGCCTTTTTAAGTCCAGCAAACATTCCAAGACCATCACTATTTTCAGCACACGTCTGGACGCATCAACAGAGATCAAACCTGTATTCTCATATGTCTACGACACTGGCGCTGGATGTTTTCGGATTCTTCCTCATTTGCGGTTTATTTGTGTTGCTAGGGACGTGCAAGTACTGCACTGTCTTCCTCTTTGCTTCAATCGTTGGAGCTAAATCAGCTTCATTAGCTTAGAACTAGTTGGTATCATTTCTTTACATTACACCAAGAACATCTTTGCTGTTGAAGACACAGTGTCCCAAAAGGATATTCTCTCCTTTTCTGGATTCTGAGGTTCAGCTGAGAGAGTGTGACTCAGCACAAATTAACAGGAAATGAACCCAGGTCAGGGTGATTCAGCAGAGTGAGGAAGGAGCCAAATCTCACAGACTGACAGAAAAGGATTAGAAACACACTCACAGTCTGACCCCTCACACTCACAAACTGGCCCCTCACATTCAGATGCTGATCCCACACACTCACACTCTGATCCCTCACACTCATAGTCTGATACTTAACTCACATTCTGACCCCATGCGCCCACAGTCTGATCCCACACACTCAGACTCTGAGCCCCAAACTTTCACTCTGACCCCTCACACTCACATTCTCACACCTCACACACACACACACCTCCAGACCCACAGCAATGTGGTTAACTCTTACATGCTCTCTGAAATGGCCTAGCAAGCCACTCAGTTGTATCTAACCGCTACGAAGTCAATAAAAAGGAATGAAACCGGACGGACCACCCGGCATCAACCTAGGCACCGGAAACGACAATGGCAATGGCAATAATCCCAGCCCTGTCGACCCTGCAAAGTCCTCCCTACTAACATCTGGGGGCTTGTGCCAAAGTTAGGAGAGCTGTCCCACAGACTAGTTAAGCAACAGCCTGACGTAGTAATACTCACGGAATGAAACCTGACAGACAATGTCCCAGACACTGCCATCACCATCCTTGGGTATGTCCTGCCCCACCGGCAGGACAGACCCAGCAGAGGTGGTGGCACAGTGGTATACAGTCGGGAGGGAGTTGCCTTGGGAGTCCGCAACATCGACTCTGGACCCCATGAAGTCTCATGGCATCAGGTCAAACATGGACAAGGAAACCTCCCACTGATTACCACCTACCGCCTTCCCTCAGCTGATGAGTCAGTACTCCTCCATGTTGAACACCAATTGGAGGAAGCACTGAGGGTGGCGAGGGCACAGAATGTACTCTGGGTGGGGGACTTCAATGTCTATCACCAAGAGTGGCTTGGTAGCAGCACTACTGACCAAGCTGGCCGAGTCCGAAAGGAAATATCTGCTAGACTGGGTATGCGGCAGAAGATGAGGGAACCAACAAGAGGGGAAAACATACTTGACCTCGTCCTCACCAGTCTGTCTGCAGCAGATGCATCTGCCCATGACAGTATTGGTAGGGGTGACCACCGCACAGTCGTTGTGGAGACAAAGTCCCGCCTTCTCATTGAGGATACCCTCCATCATGTTGCGTGGTACTACCACCATGCTAAATGGGATAGATTTCGACCAGATCTAGCAATGCAAAACTGGGCATCCATGAGGCGCTGTGGGCCATCAGCAGCAGCAGAATTGTACTCAACAACAATCTGTAACCTCATGGCCCGGCATATCCCCCACTCTACCATTACCATCAAGCCAGGAGACCAACCCTGGTTCAATGAAGAGTGCAGGACGGCATGCCAGGAGCAGCACCAGGCATACTTCAAATTGAGGTGTCAACCTGGTGAAGCTACAACACAGAACTATCTGTGTGCCAAACTGTGTAAGCAGCATGCGATAGACAGAGCTAAGCGATCCCATAACCAAAGGATCAGATCTAAGCTCTGCAGTCCTGCCACATCCAGCCGTGAATGGTGGTGGACAATTAAACAACTAACTGGAGGAGGTGGCTCCACAAATATCCCCATCCTCAATGATGGGGGAGCCCAGCACATCAGTGCGAAAGATGAGGTTGAAGCATTTGCAACAATCTTCAGCCAGAAGTGCTGAGTTGATGATCCATCTCGGCCTCCTCCTGAAGTCCCCAGCATCACAGATGCCAGACTTCAGTCAATTCGATTCACTCCCCGTGATATCAAGAAACGACTGAAGGCACTGGATACTGCAAAGGCTTTGGGCCCTGACAATATTCCGTCAATAGTACTGAAGACCTGTGCCCCAGAGCTTGCCGCGCCCCTAGCCAAGCTGTTCCAGTAGAGCTACAACACTGGCATCTACCCTGCAATGTGGAAAATTGCCCAGGTGTGTCTTGTCCCTATGTCTTGCACACAAAAAGCAAGACAAGTCCAACCTGGCCAATTACCGCCCATCAGTCTACTCTCAATCATCAGTAAAGTGATGGAAGGTGTCATCAACAGTGCCATCAAGCGGCACTTGCTTAGCAATAACCTGCTCAGTGATGCTCAGTTTGGGTTCCACCAGGGCCACTCATCTCCTGACCTCATTACAGCCTTGGTTCAAACACAGACAAAAGAGCTGAATTCAAGAGGTGAGGTGAGAGTGACTGCCCTTGACATCAAGGCAGCATTTGACCGATTACGGCATCAAGGAGCCCGAGCAAAACTGAGGTCAATGGGAATCAGGGAGAAAACCCTCCGCTGGCTAGAGTCATACCTAGCGCAAAGGAAGATAGTTGTGATTGTTGGAGGTCAATCATCTGAGCTCCAGGACATCACTGCAGGAGTTCCTCAGGTTAGTGTCTTAGGCCCAGTCATCTTCAGCTGCTTCATCAATGACCTTCCTTCAATCATAAGGTCAGAAGTGGGGATGTTTGCTGATGATTGCATAATGTTTAGCACCATTTGTGACTCCTCAGATACTGAAGCAGTCCGCGTAGAAATACAGCATGACTTGGACAATATCCAGGCTTGGGCTGATAGGTGGCAAGTAACATTCGCGCCACACAAGTGCCAGGCAATGACCATCTCCAACAAGAGAGAATCTAACAATCTCCCCTTGAAATTCAATGGTATTACCATCGCTGAATCCCCCACTATCAACGTCTTAGGGGCTACCATTGACCAGAAACTGAACTGGAGTAGCCATATAAATACTGTGGCTACAAGAGCAGGTCAGAGGCTAGGAATCCTGCAGCAAGTAACTCACCTCCTGACTCCCCAAAGCCTGTCCACCATCTACAAGGCACAAGTCAGAAGTGTGATGGAATACTCTCCACTTGCTTGAATGTGTGCAGCTCGAACAACACTCAAGAAGCTCGACACCATCCAGGACAAAGCAGCCCGCTTGATTGGCGCCCTATCTACATACATTCACTCCCTCTACCACTGACACACAGTGGCAGCAGTGTGTACCATCTACAAGATGCACTGCAGCAATGCACCAAGGCTCCTTAGACAGCACATCCAAACCTGCGACCTCTACCAACTAGAAGGACAAGAGCAGCAAATGCATGGGAGCACCATCACCTGCAAGTTCCCCGCCAAGTCACAGACCATCCTGACTTGGAACTATATCGCCATTCCTTCACTGTAGCTGGGTCAAAATCCTGGAACTCCCTTCTTCACAGCACTGTGGGTATACCGACCTCACATGGACTGCAGTGGTTCAAGAAGGCAGCTCACCACCACCTCCTCAAGGGCAATTAGGGATGGGCAATAAATGCTGGCCTGGCCAGCGATGCCTACATCCCATGAATGAATGAAAAAAACACACTCTAACTGCTGACACTCACACTCACCCCTCACACTCACACACTAACCCAGACACTGAGACTATTACCCCTCAGACCCAGACTCTGAGCCCTCCCAGTCAGACTGACCACCACACACACACACTCTGACCCCTCATGGGGATGGCAGCATAGTAGAAATGTTACTAGACTACTAGAGGCCTCGACTAATAACCCAGAGACTTAAGTTCAAATCCCAACATGGCAGTTGGGGAATTTTTTTTTATTTGTTCATGGGATGTGGGCGTCGCTGGCTAGGCCAGCATTTATTGCCCATCCTGAATTGCCCTTGAGAAGATGGTGGTGAGCTCCCTTCATGAACCCCTGCAGTCCATGTGGGGTAGGTACAGCAACAGTTCCGTTAGGGAGGAATTTCCAGGCTTTTGACCCAACGACAGTGAAGGAATAAAAACAAAAAATGCTGGAATCACTCAGCAGGTCTGGCAACATCTGTGGAAAGAGAAGCAGAGTTAACGTTTTGGGTCAGTGACCCTTCTTCGGAACGGCCTGATAGTTCCAAGTCAGGATGCCGTGTGGTTTGGAAGGGACCTTGCAGGTGGTGGTGTTCCAATGCATCGGCAGTGCTTGTCCTTTTGGTGGTAGAGGTTGTGGGTTTGGAAGGTGTTGTGAAGGAACCTCGGTACATTTCTGCAGTGCATCTTGTTGATGGTACACACTGCTCTCACTGTGCGTTGGTGGTGGCAGGAATGAATGTTCTGCAAGGGGTGCCAATCAAGTGAGCTGCTTTGTCCTGGATGGTGTCGAGCTTCTTGAGCATTGTTGGAGCTGCACCCATCCAGGCAAGTGGAGAATATTCCATCACTCTCCTGACTTGTGCCTTGTGGATGATGGACAGGTTTTGGGGAGTCAGGAGGTGAGTTACTCACCACAGGATTTCTAGCCTCTGACCTTCTTTTGTAGCCATGGTATTTATACAGCTACTCCAATTCAGTTTCTGGTCAATGGCAACCCACAGAATGTTGATAGTGTGGGATCCAGTGATCGTAATGCCATTGAATTTCAAAGGGAGATGGTTAGATTCTCCCTTGTTGTAGATGGTCATTGCCTGGCACTTGTGAGGCACGAATGTTATTTGCCACTTTCAGCCCAAGCCTTGATATTGCCCAGGTCTTGTTGCATTTCTACATGGACTGCTTCAGTTTCTGAGGAGGCGTGAATGGTGCTGAACATTGTACCATCATCAGCGAACATCCCCACTTCTGACCTAATGACTGATGGAAGGTCATTGATGACGCAGCTGAAGATGGTTGGGCCTAGGTCAGTACCCAGAGCAAATCCTGCAGTGAAATCCTGAAGCTGAGATCATTGACCTCCTACAACCACAACCATCTCCCTTAGCGCTAGGTGTGACTCCAATCAGCTGAGAGTTTTCCCCCGATTCCCATTGACTCCACTTTTGCTAGGGCTCCTTGATGCCAGACTTAGTGAAATGCTGCCTTGATGTCAAGGGCAGTCACTCTCACCTCACCTCTTGAGTTCAGCTCTTTCGTCCATGTTTGAACCAAGGCTGTTTTGTGATGGAAACCAGACCTGCCAAATGGAAACATATTAATTTCATCATATGGAACACTACTTGAACTTTTTACTGGACATTGAACATAACTGGTTTAAAAGGACCACAGAGCTGAACAGCGAAAACATGGCTGCACATTTGCACTCCAGGAGCCAATGGGAGTGCTCCCTGATGCAATTAACGAGATGGGTTTTGTCAATAGTGATGATCAAAGGACATTGAGAGCCATTGACCTTGTAGGAGACAGCACTCCCTACCCCTCCCACCCACAACCGAGTGTGTCTAGTAAACTATGAATAATCAACAACCCTCGCAGATGATGCTGTTTCAAACAAAAAGCTGGTTACATGACTTACCTGCTGGCCAGACTGGGAACTGTTGAATTGTGCCTCACAGAAAGGTTTGGGGCAGACTGCAATTTGAAGACCAAAGAGAAGGAAGGCCCCCCTCTCTCTGTCTCTGTCTCTCTCTCTCAAGCAAAGGCCGAGGGACCCACTGATGCAGCTTAAGCCTCAAGATAAAGGACCTCTTCAGCCTTCTGGTACCAGAGAAACAAGTTTGAAAGTGTGCATGGGTCCCAGCGAGAACTACAAGACCGCAATTCCAACCAAATACTTTTACAGCAAAACTAAAAACTGTAACTGAATTCTATCAACTACTCCAAAACCCTCCCCCTTTAATTCTTTCTCCTGCTCTGTAACTACTTGTGGGTGTGTTTATCTTGTATGTATGCTAGCATGGTTGTGTTGTGTATTTTTCATAATTTTAACTGAGTTAGAGTGTTGAGGCTAATAAACTTACATCTTTCTTGGTTAAACCTCAGGAAGTCTGTCTGAGTGGTTCATTTACAATTACAATTATAACACGGTTAGGACTCACTGCGGTGAAGCTAAAAACACTGTTTTAAAAGAGTTAAACCCTGTTACAGCCAAACCTGGAAGAGGGTGAGAGGGGAGCCTGAGACCCCTTCCTCACCCAGTTGTAACACTGTAATGAGGTCAGGAGCTGAGTGGCCCTGGTAGAACCCAAACTGAGCAGATTATTGCTAAGCAAGTGACACTTGATAGTGCTGTCGACAACACCGTCCATCATTTTATTGATGATCGAGAGTAGACTGATGGGGCGGCAACTGGCTGAGTTTGTCCTGTTTTTTGTGGACAGGACATTACTGGGCAATTTTCTACATTACCAGGTAGATGCCCATGTTCTAGATTTATTGGAACAGCTGAGCGAGGAGTGTGGCAAATTCTGGAGCACAGGTCTTCAGTACTAATTGGCAATGGTTTGATGGTCATCGTTAGACTAGCTTTTAACTCCAGATTTATTAATTGAATTCAAATTTCACCTTCTGCTGTGGTGGGATTCAAACCCATGTCCCCAGAACAATACTCTGGGTCAGTAATCCAGTGACGATACTGTTACGCCACCACCTCCCTTATTATCTAAATTCAATTAATTGATAAATCCGGAATACAAAAACTACTCTTAGTAATCACAATCATGAAACTGCTGGATTGTTGTAAAAACCCATCTGGCTCCTAATGCCCCTCAGGGGAGGAAAGCTGCCATCCTTACCTGGTCTGTCCTACTTGTGACTCCAGACCTACAGCAATGTGGTTGACTCTTAACTGCCCTCTGAAATGGCCCAGTAAGCCACACAGGTTCAAGGGCAATTAGGGATGAGCAACAAACGCTGACCTTGCCAGTGATGCCCACATCCCAAGAACAATATAAAAAACTCACAGACTGACCACTCAAACTCATACTCTGACCCCTTTCTGTGTTTCTTTATTTCTCTGTCTGTCTGTGCCTCTTTTATGCTTCTGTATGTGTCTCTCCCTGTTTCTACATGCTGTTCTCTGATACTGTGTGCCTTTCTCTCTCTGTTTCTGTGTATCTCACTGTTTTCCATGTGCCCCTCTGTTTCCATGCATGTCCCTTTGTTTCTATGCATGTCTTTCTGTTTCTCTGTATGTCTTTCTGTTTCCATGTGTGTCTCTATGTGTGTCTTTTTTGGGCTTTGGTTATCTGTTTCTCGGAACCTCTCTCATTTCCCATGTCTCTCTGTATGTTTATCTATTTCTGTGTGTCTGTCTGATTCTGTTTGTGTCTCTGTCTCTGTGTGTCTCCATTTTTCTTTGTGACTTTGCCTCTGTGTATCTCTCTGTTTTTGTGCCTCTGTTTCTGTGACCGTTTGTTTCAAACTCTCTGTTTCTGTATCTCGCTGTTTCTGTGTGTCTTTCTGTTTCAGGGTGTGAAATTCAATCATGGAGCACCACTTCTCACAGATATACCTCCAGTGTAGAAGCATAGCCAGTGTGGTGTCAGGTGACTACAGTCACACAAGGTGCATACCCTGTCTTCCTTAGTCACGCCTGAATGAAGCAAGATTTTGGAAGGACAAGCAAAAAGGAAAGGAGGTGGAGTATCATTACTAGTAAAAGAGGAAATCAATACAATACTATATTCGCTCAGAGAATCCTGATGTGGAATCTGTATGGGTGGAGCTAAGAAACATCAAGTGGCAGAAAACAGTGGAGGGTGTTGTATATAGACCCCCAAACAGCAGTGGTGATATAAAGGATGGCATTAGACTGGAAATTAGAGACACATGCAATAAGGGTGCAACTGTATTTATGGGTGTCTTTAATCAACATATAGATTGGGCAAACTAAATCAGCAATAATACTGTAAAGGAGGAATTCCTGGAGTGCATACGTGATGATTTTTTGTACCAATACGTTGAGGAACCAACTAGAGAGCAGGTCATCCTAGATTGGGTATTGTGTAACGAGAAAGGATCAGTTAACAATCTTGTTGTGCGGGTCTCTTGGGGAAGAGCGACCATACATGAGGGAATTTTTCATTAAGATGGAGAGTGAGAGAGTTGATTCTGAGACGAGGGTCCTGAATCTAAATAAAGGAAACTATGAAGGTAGGAGGCACGAGTTGACTATGATAGATTGGGGAACGTTACTTAAAGGGTTGACAGTGGATAGGCAATGGCTAGAATTTAAAGAGCACATGGATGAACTACAACACTTGTTCATTCCTGTCTGGCACAAAAATAAAACAGGAAGGGAGGCTCAACCATGGCTTAAAACAAGAAATTAGGGATAGTATTAGATCAAAGGAGGAGAAATCTAAAATGGCCAGAACAAGCAGCAAAGCAGAGGATTGCGAGCAGTTTAGAGTTCAGCAAAGGAGGGCAAAGGGATTGATTAAGAAGGGGAAAATAGAGTATGAGAGTAAGCTTGGAGAGAACATAAAAACTGACTGTAAAAGCTTCTATAGATATATGAAGAGAAAAAGATTAATGAAAACAAATATGGGTCCCTTAAAGTCAGAAACGGGGGAATTTATAATGGGGAACAAAGAAATGGCAAACCAATTAAATTCATACTTTGGTTCTGTCTTCACAAAGGAGGTCACAAATTACCTCCCAGAAATGTTGGGGAACATAGGGTCTAATGAGAAGGAGGAACTGTATGAAATCAGTATTGGTAGGAAAATGATGTTCAGGAAATTGAAGGGATTGAAGGCCGATAAATCCCCAAGGCCTGATAATCTACATCCCAGAGTACTTAAGGAAGTGGACCTAGAAATAGTGGATGCATTCCTGGTCATTTTTATAAATTCTATAGACTCTGGAACAGTTCCAATGGATTGGAGGGCAGCCAATTTAACCCCTCTATTTAAAGAAGGACGTAGAAAGAAAACAGGGAATTCTAGACTGCTTCGCCTGACATCAGTCATGGAGAAAATGCTGGAGTCCATTATGAAAGATGTAATCGCAGAGCACATGGAAAACAATGACAGGATTAGACAAAGTCAACATGGATTTATAAAAGGGAAATCATGCTTGACAAATCTAAAGAAATTTTTTGAGGATGTAACTAGTAGAATGGATAAGGGAGAACCAGCGGAGGTGTGGTGTATTTGGACTTTCAGAAGGCTTTCGATAAGGTCCCACATAAGAGGTTAGCATTCAAAATTAAAGCACATGGGATTGGGGGTAAGGTACTGACATGGATAGAGAAGTGGTTGGCAGACAGGAAACAAAGAGTAGGAATAAATGGGTATTTTTCCGAATGGCAGGCAGTGACTAGTGGGGTACCGCAGGGACCAGTTCTAGGATCCCAGCTATTCATAACATATATTCATGATATAGATGAGGGAATTAAATGTAATATATTCAAGTTTGCAGACAACACAAAGCTGGGTGGGAGTGTGAGCTGTGAGGAGGATGCACTGAAGCTCCAGTGTGATTTGGACAGGTTGATTGAGTGGGTAAATATATGGCAGATGCAGTATAATGTGGATAAATGTGAGGTTATCCACTTTGGTGGCAAAAACAAAAAGGCAGATTATTATCTGAACGGCGATAGATTGGGAAAGGGGGAGGTGCAGTGAGACCTGGGTGTCCTTGTGCACCAGTCGCTGAAAGTAAGCATGCAGGTGCAGCAGGCAGTTAAGAAGGCAAATGGTATGTTGGCCTTCATAGCGAGAGGATTTGAGGACAGGAGCAAGGATGTCTTGCTGCAATTATACAAGGCCTTAGTGAGACCACATCTGGAGTATTGTGTGCAGTTTTGGTCTCCTTATCTGAGGAAGGATGATCTTGCTATGGAGGGAGTGCAGTGGAGGTTCACCAGTCTGATTCCTGGGATGGCAGGACTGATGTATGAAGAGAGATTGGATTGATTAGGCTTGTATTCGCTAGAGTTTAGAAGCATGAGAGGGGATCTCATTGAAACCTACAAAATTCTAACAGGACTGGACAGACTAGATGCAGGAAGGATGTTTCCAATGGTGGGGGAGTGCAGGACCAGGGGTCACCGTCTAATGATAAGGGGTAAGCCATTTAGGACGAGAATGAGGAGGGATTTCTTCACCCAGAGAGTGGTGAACCTGTGGAATTCTCTACCACTGAAAGCAGTTGAGACCAAATCATTAAATATATTAAAGAAAGAGTTAGATATAGTTCTTAGGAGTAAAGGGATCAAGGGATATGGGGAGAAAGCAGGAACAGGTTACTGAGTTTGTATGATCAGCCATGATCGTGTTGAATGGAAGTGCAGGCTTGACGGGCCGAATGGCCTACTCCTGCTCCTATTTTTCTATGTTCTATGTTTCTAAGGTAAGTCTAGTTCTGAGGCCATTTAAAAGGGAAATCAACAAGTTGCAGCTGAGGTGCTTTTGACTTACTTGTACTGAGACAAAATTGGTGGAAGCACGGTGGTGAGTTGCCGGAGAAGGTTAAAGGTTTCTGCTGAGAGAATTACATAGCCTTGCTTAAGTATGGGGGCAATAGTTGTCATGCCATTTGATCTGCAGCATGAGCAGGACAGGCAGAGGCAGAAGAAGAGGAGGAGGCAGGCAGGGAGGGGAACCTCTAAATGGCAGGGGGAGCAGGAGGGCTGTCCTCAGAAGGCTGTATCTTAAGAGGGTCTTCCAGAAGCAATCGTCCTACATTGGGATGATGCAGGAGCAATGTATCAGGAGGCACACGGACACACATATGTGTATATAGGAGCAGACTGATAGTGTGTTGGTTGGCTTTGGAGGTGGATGGTTGTAATGTGTGTCCCTGTAAATAAAATCTTAAAAGTGTGTAAAGATTCGGCTTCCAGTCAATCACTGCCTGGTTATCTGGAATGTAACATTGTCACCTCCTTCATGAAGACCTTGTGCCTCAAACCAGGGCAAGAATGGCCCTCACAGTGCCTGGGAAGATCACAATGGTCCTTTCCTTCTTCACAACCAATACCTTCAATGTTAGAGCTGCTGAATCTGCAATGTTCGACATCCACAGATGTATCCGGGCCACCGCAGAGGCACTTTACAGAAGGAGAGGAGTCCATCCTCTTCTCCCTGAGGATGGAAGACCAGGATAAAAGAGCACATGGATTCACCAGGATAACAGGCTTCCCAATGAGCGATTGTGGGCCCCCATGTCAACGGGGAGCGAGACCACAACTGCAAGGGCTACCTCTCAATAAATGTGTAGTTGGTGTGTGATCACAGCAAAAAATTCATCTTGTGAATGCCCACTATCCTGGCAGCACTACCCAGGCATGCTTTCAGCCTTTGACAATCTGCACTGCCCACTGTCTTTGGACCTTGAAAACAGAAAATGGCACGGCTGCCTTGAGACAAGCGATGCCTCCTCCACACACATCTCATGACCCCCTTCCATCACAGAGGGCCTTGAACGAGAGTCATGGATCCACACGTAACACTGTGGAGCGGACAGTGATACCAATCAACCGCAACAGGCCATGGGTAGGCGAGCAGAATGGGCAGACAAGTGGCAGATGGAATTTAATACAGAGAAATGTGAGGTGATGCATTTTGGCAAAAGATTTAGGAAGAGGCAATATAGACATAATGGCACAGTTCTAAAGAGTGTGCAGGGACAGAAGGACCTGGTGGTCCATGTGTGTAGATCTTCATAGGCGGGACAGCACCTTCCAAACCTCCAACTAGAAGGACAAGGGCAGCAAATGCATGGGAACACCACCACCTGCAAGTTCTCCTCCAAGTCACACACCATCCTGACTTGGAACTATATCACCATTCCTTCACTGTCACTGGGACAAAATCCTGGAACTCCCTTCCTAACAGCACTGTAGGTATACCTACCCCAAATGGACTGCAGCGGTTCAAGAAGGCAGCCCACCACCACCTTCTCAAGGGCAATTAGGGATGGGCAATAAATGCTGGTCTGGCCAGTGACGCCCAAGTCCCATGAAGAATAAAAAAAAGAGTTCATATTGAGAGAGTAGTTTGCAAAGAGTATGGGATCCTGGGCATTATATATAAAGATATTGAGCACAAAAGCAGGAAAGTTATGCTGAACGTTTATAAAGCTCTGGTCAGGCCACAACTAGAATATTGCATCTAGTCACCACACTTTAAGAAAGATGTGAATGTCCTTGAGATGGTGCAGAGGAGATTTACCAGAATGGTTCCAGGGTGAGGAATTTTAGCTGTAGATCAGAGAAGCTGGCATTGTTCTCCTTGGAGCAAAGGAGATTGCGAGGATATTTGATAGATGTATTCAAGATTCTGACAGGTTTTGATAGGGTGCACAAAGAAAAACTGTTCCCATTAACAGATGTTGCAAGAACTAGGGGGACACAAATTTAAGATTTTGGGTAAGAGATGGAGGGAGGATGTGAGGAAAATCTTTTTAAGCAGCGAGTGGTAATGACCTGGAACTCATTGCTTATGAGGGTGGTGGAAGTGGAGATGATGAATAATTCAAAAGGAAATTGGATGGGCACTTGAAGGAAATAAAATTATAGAGCGACAGGGATAGAGCTGGGAATGGGACTGACTGGATTACTCTGCAGAAAGCCAGCACAACCCGATGGGCTGAATGGCCTCTTTCTATGCCATTATGGCTCTATGACATCAACAAAACGAAAAGCACATCTAATCATCCTTGTGCATTCCCTTACTCTTGTCTTGTGGGTGCCCTTGCCTTGCCAGGTGCTCCTATGACGTGTTACCCTAATGGCTGCAGCATGGCTGGTGGAAGGCTGCTGACTTTCACTGGATGAGACTGCAGATGACCTTAAATAGTTGTGGGCCTTGAGGGTTCAGCTTCGGTCTGCACCACTTTGACAAAGACAGCAGCAGTCTGGGCTGGCTGGCTGAGAGGCAACAGCAAGGGCACTGGTGGGAGAACCGTTATCCTCAGAGAGGACAGCAAGTTTACGCTCTATGGTGTCACTGCCACACCCACATGGAAATAAAGGCCTATTACCCGACCACATGTGTTGGGGTGGGGTCGGGCCGCACTTCCGGGCTTGGTCGGGTTTCCTTTGCAGACCTTTACTCAGCAAGCCTCATATTCAGCATGATCACAGATTGCTGTGACAGCCTGCATCCCTATCAAGCAATGAGATCCGCATCCATGATGGCAGCAGTCTGAACCTGGATAGCAGCAGCTGGGAATTTTTTTAAAATTTGTTTTTGTAGGATGTAGGATGTAGGACCAGCATTTATTGCCCATTCCTAATTACCCTTGAACTGAGTGGCCTGCACGGGGCATTTTTAAGAATGAATCACATTACTGCGGGTCTGGAGAGACATGTAGGCCAGGACAGCAGATTTCCTTCCCTAAGGGAAGGGACATTAGTGAATCAGATGGGTTTTTACAGCAATTGATGGTTTCATGGGTATCATTAGACTAGTTTTTTTTTAAATTCCAGGATTTATTAATTGAATTTAAATTTCACCATCTGCCATGGTGGGTTTCGAACCCTTGTCTCCAGAGCATTAGGATGAGTTCTGGATTAGTAGTCCAGTGACATTACCACATGACCACTTTACCACTGCCAACCCGTGAGTGCTGTCTGAGTTTCCACTGCAGCATTGAGACATTGGGAGGCCTCTGCCTGTGCTGCAGTGGAAGCTGAGACAGTGGCCACTAGGTGCTCCATCATTGGCTGGTGTGGCAGTGTTGCTATGGAGGTGTCCACCATATCCACTGTGGAAAGGGGAGTTCTGGATGATGCCCTGTGCCACAGTGGAGCCAGACTCCTCCATGTCCTGGCCAGTGAGTGGAGGCAGTCTGGCAGGCCTGCCAATGCATCAAGCATCTCGGTGTGCATCTTCATCAGCATTCTCCTTTAATCCACACAGAATCACAGAATTGTTCCAGCACAGAAGGAGGCCATTCTGCCCATCATGTCTGCACTGGCTCTCCGAAAGAGCAATTCACTCAGTTTCATTCCCCTGCCTTCTCCCCGTAAGCATGCACATTCTTCCTTTTCACATAACTGTCTAATTCCCTTTTGAATGCTTCAATTGAACCTGCCTGCACCGCATTCTCAGGCAGTGCATTCCAGACCTTAACCACTCACTGCGTGAATAGGTTTTTCCTCATGTCACTTTTGCTTCTCTTACCAAATACTTTAAATCTGTGCCCTCTCGTTCTTGATCCTTTCACGAGTGAGAACAGTTTCCCTTTATCTACTTTGTCCAGATGCCTCATGATTTTGAATACCTCTATCAAATCATCTCTCCGCCTCCTCTTCTCCAAGGAAAACAGCCCCAATGAAGTCTCATCTGAGTTCCCGGCAGAAGAATTGGTTTGTGACCTCTCCCTCCTGGGAGTTCACACACGAGCAGTCCTATCCCCCTGTCCTGGCTGCAACCCCTTGTGCTCAGTGACTCACCACACACAGATTCTAATACTACACTAGCCTCTAAAGTACACACTGTGCCAGGATCTGAACTGGAGGCTGAGAGTGTTAGGCCGAGTTGCGGAGCTTCTCCATCTTCTTGCCCCTTGACTTGCTTCTGCAGGTGCTAAGCAGCTGACAGTTCCTGGTTATCTGAAAGCACATAAGCATAATCCGAGGGTAGGAGTAAGGAAAGGGGCTTAAGGAGGGAATCAGGAGATCCGCAGTCACTGTAACTGCATTTTCCATTTCATGGCACCTTTCAGGATGAGGGTGAGGAGTTCGTGGAGATGATGCATCAGGTAGCAGTTACTGCCAGCCAGGAAGGCCTCTGCTACACTAGATGTCACTGACTCTGTAGCACTGCTGCCCATGATCCACAGGACTATCTCCTCCAGGGCTCTGAGAGGATGTATACTTCCTGGTGCTCTGGATGTTCCTCTGTGGGCGATCAGAGAGAGAGCAAAATGTCATTAACTGAAATTCAGTGTGTTTAGGTGATACCTGCCATAGCCGAATAGCTCTAAGTATGAGGAGGCAGTGAAAGGTGTGAGGCTGGTATATGTCGCCGCTGTGTGTGGGTTAGGTGTAGTGTCAGGACAGTACGAGTGAGTCCTGAGTGTGAGGGTATGATTCTGGGTGAATGATGGGGGTGTGGTACATTGAGCAGTGTGAGAGGTGGGTGGTCTGGTGGTTGAGATGTGATGTAGACACATTCACTCATCCTGACCACCTGCGTAGTCTTCCAGCATTGCTGCCAAGTCCTGGGTGTGACATGCTGGGCATTGACTACCCTCCCAACATGCTTCCACTCCCTTCCCAGGGTCACTCTGGAGAACCAATTTTGGTTTTACCTGCCCTGTTTCTAATGAGTGTGGGCATGCTGTGAACCATAGCCCTTGTGCCCCAAAATAGGGGAGAATTAATTTTGCACCCCTCTGTGTCCCTTCCCTATTTCACTTGTCTATGACTCAGAAAGGAGTTCCAGCGACATTTTACTGGAGCTTCCCTTGTGCCTATATCATCGCTCACTGAGGCACCTATTTCTAGGTTTGCCTGTATCCTCTGTGATGGGGGACTGATATTGCACCTGCCATTCAATAAATTTCACTTTACATTCATTCTCTGGGTCAGTTTAAGGCTATTCATTAAATTATTCTAAGATTCCCCATTGGCTACTGATTGCGAGCCATCCAGATTCAAAGGGCCAGGTTTGATCCCCGGGCACCAGCTGGCACTCGTGCCCTGGGGTCAGGAGGGAAACAGTACCTCGGGATTCCTGCTCTTACTCTCTGTCCTGTGATGCCTGCTGGAAAATCTGACAGCCTGTGGATGGGATCGGATTCCCCTGTGCTGGCCCCTGTTGCTGAATAGCTGACCAAATCTCAGCACTTAGACTCACCCAGAGGTTTAGTGAGTCTCGGCCGAGGGGAGTGGATAAGGTCCCTTCCATGGCACCAATGTACTTTGGAAAACTGCAGGTGTGCGATTGTCTGATGCGGTGTCTCACCATGGGCTGATTGTTCGGGAAACCTGGCCTGTCAAGAACATGCCATCTGGTGAAATTCTGGTGTCGGAGGCAACAGCTGATGTACCTGCTTTAGAGGAGAGGATGGAGGGGTGGTGGGCAGCTGATGTACCCCCTTTTGGGGGGGAGGGGGGCAACTGATGCAGCCCTTTAGGAGAGACGATCGGGAGGGGTAGTGCAGCTGATTTGCCCCCTTGAGAAGAGAGGAAGGGAGGGGAGCAGCGGATGTACCCCCTTTAGGGGAGGGGAAAGGAGGGGGGCAGCTGATTCGCCCTTCAGGAGTGGGTGTGGGAGCAAGAGCAAAGCTGCAGGTGTAGGAATCATATCGAATTCTTACTGCATCTGCTTCTTGAACAGCTGCTGCAGGAGTGAGCCTTTAGATTAACTATCTTGAATTCGGCCAGTGGTCAGGGTCAGGAGGGTGTGACTATGAATGAGGCAGGTAGAGGGATCCAGGAGGTAGTGTTGCAGGAGCCTCAGCCCTTGTCCGTGTCCAACAGGTTCGAGATTCTTGCTCCCTGTGTGGACGAGCGGAGGGACTGTCGGGAGGATGAGCAAACTGACCATAACACTGTGGTACAGGGAGCCATTCAAGTGGGGGGAGAAAAGAGAAATGTCATCGTAATCAGGGATAGTATAATTAGGGACATAGACACTGTTCTCTGTGGCCAGGATCGAGAGTCCCGAAGGCTGTGTTGCCCACCTGGTGCCAGGGTTCAGGATATCTCATCTGGGCTGCAGAGGAACTTGGAGTGGGAGGGGAAAGATCCAGTTGTCGTGGTCCATGTAGGTACCAACGATATAGGTAGAACAAGGTTAGAGGTTCTGCCGAGGAAATATGAGCAGCTAGGGGCTAAATTAAAAAGCAGAACCAAAAAGGTAATAATCTCCGGATTACTACCTGAGCCACGAGCTAATTGGCAAAGGGTCAATAAGATTAAAGAGGTAAATGCGTGGCTGAAAGTTTGGTGTGGGAGAAATGGGTTTGAATTCATGGGACATTGGCACCAGTACTGGGGAAAGAGGGAGCTGTTCCAATGGGACCAGAGTCCTGGCGAATCACAGAACTAGGTCTATCGATAAGGCTTTGAACTAAATAGTGGGGGGGAGGGTTCAGTTGCATGGAAAATTAGGAAGTCAAAGTTAAAGGAGAAGGTAGGAGTGCAGGTTAGTGATGAGGCTGATTGTTACCAAAAAATAAAAGGAAGGGGCAGAACGTGTAAACGTCATATTGCACCAAGGAATTGTACAAGAGTAGGGAAATTTGATAATAGAAAAAACTTAAAGGCTTTGTATCTGAATGCACGAAGCATTCGGAATAAAATAAATGAGTTAACAGCACAAATAGAGAAGAATGGGTATGATTTAGTGGCAATTACTGAGATGTGGTTGCAGGGAAACCAGGTTTGGGAACTGAATATCCAAGAGTACTCAGTATTTCGGAAGGATAGGCAGGAAGGAAAAGGAGGAGGTATAGCTTTGTTAGTAAAGGAAAAGATCAGTGCTATAGTGAGAAATGATATAGGCACTGGAGATCAAGACGTAGAATCAGTCTGGGTAGAAATAAGAAATAGCAAGGGAAAGAAGTCCCTGGTGGGAGTAATCTATAGGTCCCCAAACAGTAGTTCCGCAGTGGAGCACAGGATAAACCAGGAAATGCTGGGGGCTTGTAAGAAAGGTACTGCAATAATCATGGGTGATTTTAATATGCATATAGATGGAATTAATCAAATTGGCAAGGGTAGACTTGAGGGAGAGTTCATTGAATGTATTAGAGATTGTTTCTTGGAGCAATATGTTGTGGAACGAACCAGGAAGCAGGCTATTCGAACTTTGGTATTGTGTAATGAGGTGGGATTAATTCATGATCTCATAGTTAAGGATCCTCTGGGGAACAGTGATCATAGCATGCTAGAATTTCAAATTCAGTTTGAGGGTGAGAAATTGGAGAGCCACACTAGCGTTCTGGAGTTAAACAAAGGTAATTATATAGGTATGAGGACAGATTTGGCCCTAGTGGACTGGGCAGGAAGACTAAAAGGTAGGACAGTTGATGAGCAGTGGCAGATGCTTAAGGAGATATTCAATCCCTCCCAACTAAAATATATTCCAGAGAGGAAGAAAGATTCTAAGAGGGGGAAAAAAACATCCTTGGCTAAGTAAGGAAGTTAAGGATAACATAAAGACAAAAACTAAGGCATACCATATTGCAAAGGACAGTGGCAGGCTGGAAGATTGGGAAACTTTTAAAGATCAACAAAGGGTTACTAAAAAAGTAATAAAAAGTGCAAAGGTAAATTCTGAAAGAAAACTAGCGCAAAATATAAAAACAGATAGCCAATGCTTCTACAAGTATATAAAAGGTAAGAAAGTCGCTAAAGTGAATGTTGGTCCTTTGGAGGTTGAGACTGGGGAGTTAAGTGAGGAGAACACAGAAATGGCGGAGACACTAAATCAGTATTTTGCCTCAGTTTTCGTGGTGGAGGACACTAGTACCATCCCAATAGTAACAGGAAATGCAGAGGTTATCGAAAGAGAGGGACTGAGAAAAATCACCATCACTAGGGAAAGAGTACTGAGCAAACTATTGGGATTGAAGGCAGACAAGTCCCCAGGGCCTGATGGCCTGCATCCTAGGGTCTTAAAGGAAGTGGCAGCAGAGATAGTGGATCCATTGGTTATAATATTCCAAAATTCCCTGGATGTGGGTCGGTCCAGTGGATTGGAAAAAAGCTAATATAACACCCTAATTCAAAAAGGGAGGGAGGTAGAAAGTAGGAGACTATAGACCAGTTAGTTTAACATGTTGTTGGGAAATTGTTAGATTCCATTGTTAAGGAAGTAATAACAGGACATTTAGAAAGTCAAAACGCAATCCATCAGAGTCAGCATGGTTTTATGAAGGGTAAATTGTATTTGACTAATTTGCTAGAGTTCTTCGAAGCTGGAACAAGCAAAGTGGATAATGGGGATCCTATAGATGTAGTATATCTGGACTTCCAGAAGTTATTTGATAAGGTGCCGCACAAAAGGTTAATGCGCCAGGTAAGATCACATGGGGTTAGGGGCAATTTATTATCTTGGATAGAGGATTGGCTAACCAACAGAAAACAGACAGTAGGTCTTTTTCTGGTTGGCAAGATGTAACTAGTGGGGTGCCACTGGGTTCGGTCCTTGGGCCCCAACTATTTACAATCTATGTTATGACTTGGATGCAGGGATAGAAGGTACTATAGCCAAATTTGCAGCTGACACTAAAATAGGTGGGATAGTAAGTTACAGTAAAGAAATAAGAAATTTACAAATGGATATGGATAGGTTAGGTGAATGGGCCAAAATATAGCAGATGGAGTTTAACATGGATAAGTGTGAGGTTATCCACTTTGGTCGGAAGAATAGAAAGGCAAATTATTTTCTAAATGGAAAGAAACTTCAAAATGCTTCGGTGCAGAGGGATCTGGGTGTCTTTGTGAATGAATCACAGAAAGCTAGTCTGCAGCTACAGCAGGTAATAAGGAAGGCAAATGGAATTTTAGCATTTATTGCTAAAGGAATAGAATATAAAAGTAGGGAAGTGTTGCTGCAACTGTACAAGGCATTAGTGAGACCGCACCTGGAGTATTGCATATAGTTTTGGTCCCCTTACTTCAGGAGGGGTGTAGTTGCATTGGAGGCAGTTCAGAGGAGATTCACTAGATTGATTCCAGGGATGAGGAGTTTGTCTTATGAAGAAAGATTGAGCAGTTTAGGCCTTTACTCTGCAGAGTTCAGAAGAATGAGAGGAGATCTAACTGAGGTATATAAGATGATTAAGGGGATTGACAAAGTAGACATATAGAGGATGTTTCCTCTGGTCGGGCAATTTAGAACAAGAGGTCATAGTTTTAGGATAAGGGGTAGCAGATTTAGAATTAGAATTAGAACATTACAGCGCAGTACAGGCCCTTCGGCCCTCGATGTTGCGCCGACCTGTGAAACCATCTGACCTACACTATTCCATTTTCATCCATATGTCTATCCAATGACCACTTAAATGCCCTTAAAGTTGGCGAGTCTACTACTGTTGCAGGCAGGGCGTTCAGAGATGAGGAGAAATTACTTCTCTCAAAGGGTCATGAGTCTGTGGAATTCACTACCCCATAGTACGGTGGATGCTGGGACATTGAGTAAATTCATGGACGAGATAGACAGATTTTTAATTAGTAATGGGTTGAAGGGTTATGGAGAATGGGCAGGAAAGTGGAGTTGAGGCCAAGATGAGATCAGACATGATCTTATTGAATGGCGGAGCAGGCTCATGTGGCTGAATTGTCTACTCCTGCTCCTAGTTCTTATGACCTTATGACTTTGTTCACCTAGTGGTCATTTTTCCCGCCTCTGAGTCAGAAGGTGCAAAGTTCAAACCCCCCTCCAGACATTCCTGGTAAGTGGCGACTGGAGATCTGGGTTAACATGGAGCACAATACCTGAATCTAGTGAGTGTGGGTGACCCCTCTCAGCAAATGGGCTGTGGGAGATAATAAAACTCTCCCATATAAAGAACAAAGAACAGTACAGCACAGGAACAGGCCATTCGGCCCTCCAAGCTTGCGCTGATCTTGATGCCTGTCTAACTCAAACCTTCTGCACTTCCGGGAACCGTATCCCTCTATTCCCATCCTATTCATGTATTTGTCGCTATCGTACCTGCCTCCACCACCTCCCCTGGCAGCAAGTTCCAGGCACTCACCACCCTCTGTGTAAAAAACTTGCCTCGCACATCCCCTCTGAACTTTGCCCCTCGCAGCTTAAACCTATGTCCCCTAGTAACTGACTCTTCCACCCTGGGAAAAAGCTTCTGACTATCCACTCTGTCCATGCCACTCATAACTTTGCAAACCTCTATCATGTCGCCCCTCCACATCTGTCGTTCCAGTGGATATTATAGGACGAACCAACTTATCAGCTGATACAAAGATGATTCTAGCTGTGGAAGGAGTGACAATTCACAGACTTTTCGTTTCCCTGTGAATCATTCCACTGTTTCACAGTCAGGAGAGAGTGAAGACAGGAAAAGACTGACCCACAGTCACCTCACAGTCTTGTTTGCACAGGCCAGCTTATCTGCAGGAAATGTCAGCTTCCTGTTTCTGAGAGAATGCAGGGTTTTTTAACTTGTGTTTGATTGTGGATGACCTTTGAACTGAGATGTCAGGGCCCTCTCTGGTAATTTTCCACAGAGGATCTGCTGATTTTTGTATGGAGTGTATCTGACCGTTCCACCTCAGCTGCTCTTCAATCATTCCTGTGTCACTGTTATTTTGCACTCCAGCTCCCTGTGAGGTGATTATACACCAGATACATTTTCAACATCAATTAGAAGGTTAACAATTGCTTTTGACTTTAAGATTATGTTTGTTTTTTAAAAAGAAGAACCGCCCATCCTGCACTGTGGGGAAAGGCAGTGTGATAGTGGAGCAGTTATGTAACCTCAGGGCCTCGTTTGGTAATCCAGACGACACACGTTCCAAACCTGCCCTGGCAGTTTGAGAATTTAAACTCAGTTTGAAAAACCTGGAAATAAAAAAGCTGGTCTCATTAAAAGTGAATATGAAACTGTCGGGTTGTGTAGCAACCCGGCTCGTTCACTAATGCCCTTTAGGGAAGGAAATCTTCTCTCCCGACCCGTCCAGGCCTATATGTGTCTCCAGTCTCACACTGACACCAAAATACGACATGAAACAGTGCACTGGTAGCCAATAAATGCCAGTCTTGCCAGAGACCCCCAGATCTGGCAAAGGAATAAAACAACAAAAAACTGAGATGCATACTTGGTTCAAGGAATTAGCTACCACCTGAATGATTAATTGAGAGGGTGGAATGGAGTGGGGCAAAATTTCAGAGGGACTTTAAAGTTGAGTAAACTACAGAAAATTCTCACTCTCTTTCCTTCTATTTCTCTCTCTCACTTTTTCCTTTTCTTCCTTTCTGCCCTCCTTTCCCTTTTCTTTCCTTCCTTCTGAAAAAGTACCAGGGCACACGACACAACACAGATGGATCTGAGGGGATTGAAAAGTTAACAGTTAGAAGGAAAATTCACTGGATCTTAAGATGTTGGACAAAAGGAGAGAGCACAGGTCCCAAGAGGGAATAATGAGTCTATATGAAATGCTGATACAATCACACTTGTGTAATGGATATAATTCTAGTTATTGTACGACAGCAAAGGATTTTTTTTATTCATTCATGGGATATGGGCATCGCTGGTAAGGCCAGTATTTATTCCCAGCGCTAATTGACCTTGAGAAGATGGTGGTGAGCCGTCTTCATGAACCACTGCAGTCCATGTCATGTGCTGCTGGGAAGGGAGTTCCAGAATACTGACCGAGAGGCAGTGAGGAAACAGCGATATAGTTCCAAGTCAGGATGGTGTATGATTTGGAGGGGAACTTGTAGGTGGTGGTGTTCCCATGCTCCTGCTGCCCTTGTCCTTCTAGCTGGTAGAGGGTGAGGGTTTGGAAACTGCTTTCGAAGGAGCCATGGTGAGTTGCTGCAGTGCATCTTGTGGATAGTTACACATTGCTGCCACTGTGCGCTGATGGTGGAGAGACGAAATGTTGAAGGTGGAGGATGGGGTGCCAATAAAGCGGCTACTTTGTTCTGGATGTTTAGCTTCTTGAGTGTTGTTCGAGCTGCACTCATCTGGGCAGGTGGAGAGTATTCCATCACACTCCTGACTTGTGCCTTGCAGGTGGTGGACATGCTTTGGAAAGTTAGGAGGTGAGTTACTCATCGCACAATACCCAGCCTCCGACCTAATCTTGTAGTCACAGTATTTATTTGGCTTTTACAGTTAAGTTTCTGGTCAATAGTCACCCCCAGGATGTTGCTGGTGGCAGATTCAGTGATGGTAATGCGATTGAATGTCAAGGGAAGATGGTTAGATTCACACTTCTTGGAGATGGTCATCATCTGGCACTTGTGTGGAATGAATGTTGCTTGCCACTTATCAGCCTAAGCTGATCATTGCCCAGGTCTTGCTGCATGCGACAGGGACTGCTTCACTATCTGAGGAATTGTGAATGATACTGAAGACTGTGCAATCATCAGTGAACATCCCCATTTCTGAGCTTATTATGAAGGGACTGTTACTGTTGAAGCAGCTGAAGATTGTTGGACCTGGGACACTATCCTGAGAACTCCTGCAGTGATGTCCTGAGGCTGAGATGATTTGATGAGATGAGATAAGGTATTAGGCCTGCCTAGGAAAGGGCATGCAAACTGGTACTTAGCTTAATGCATCGGAGCTGTGATGAGAATGTGAAGGAAGATCCCAGAGCTATGGGGAAGATAGGCTCGGGGTGAATCCTGATAATATGTTTGAGGCACACGACCAACTTTCGAACCAGGGGACAGAGATTGAAGCCTAAAACAGGAAAGGTGCCGAGAAAGTTCAGATATAATGACTCTGGATTTCCTTGGTGGTTTTGGTTTAAAAGCCTCATTTTCTGGGTGAGGTGGTAGGGTGGTGTACAGGGTGCAGTGGGGTGTGAATAACAGGGGTTTTAATTCAGAACAGGATCGAATAATATTCTGTCCCTGTCACTTTTTTAATTCTTCAAAGTTTGAGTTGATTTGGGGCCTTGTCCATATCAATGCCTGTCCACAAATGGGTGGGGCCAATAAAATCGGGGAACTTCATTATATAATGTTGTTCTCATGTTTGTGCCCTTTGCGACATTGGGAACACCTGTGTATTCCTGGCAGCCAGAGTTGCTAAGTGCCTGAAGGTGTGGCAGGAGGGAGAGTTAACGTTTAGAATGCCATGTCCCATTGGGGATTGGACATGGAGAGTGTTGCATAGAGCTGTCCCATCCAATAGGTTTTTAAGTCGGTTCATGGACTCCCAGGCCGCCTGTAACATTTGCAGCCTGGATGAGTCCATGTTTCACATTTACGTAAGGTGGGAGAGGTTGCAGCCCCTCTTCCACTATTTGAAGTGGTTGCTTCTCAACTTCCAGCTGCACTTCAGTCCTCACTCTCGATATTTGGCCAGCTGGTGCAGAGGAGAGTTGGAAGGTTGCATCAGCTCTTTGTGGGTTTTCCCACAGGTCTGGCCAAGGAGGCCATCCACAGATCCAGGTTAGATATGCCAAATGGGGGTGGTCACTCTGACTGCGTGCCACCATTCAATGGTCACTCTGACTGCGTGCCTCTATTCGATGGTGTTTGTGTGTCTAGTTGTCCCTGACGAAGGAGCTGTTACACTTGAGGCTTTCCGGAGGGACTGGAGTGTGTACCAGACATGCGTGGCAATATTATCATTTAATTCAAAGCAAAATACTGCGGATGCTGGAAATCTGAAACAAAAACAAGAAATGCTGGAATCACTCAGCAGGTGTTTTTGTTTTTGTTTTTGTTATCATTTAATTCAATTGGTTTCCTTTTCTCTATTGATAACTTGGATGTTTATTGTTTGAAATAAAAACGGAAAGTGCTGGAAATTCTCAGAGCTGAAACGTTAACTCTGTTTCTCTCTCCACAGATGCTGCCAGACCTGCTGAGCATTTCCAGAAATTCCTGTTTTTATTTCAGATTTCCAGCATCTGCAGTATTTTGCTTTTAGTTTAGCATTTATTGTTTGTGTCCCTTCGAAAAGGCAGAATTTTTTGTTAGCTTAGTTTTATTTTGTTTGTTGGCACTGGGGCAACATAGTTTTGTCCGACTTGGCCAATCTGAAGGATATAGAAAGCATTTCCCAGGTTGAGGAGAATCCATTGCATGTTCGGATTGCTGGTCTCTGCATTGTCCCCATATGTGTGATACTCAACTGCAAAACTTGTGAAAGTGGAGGGCTGCGTTCACACTTGATAATATTACATTGGAGGAGTTTATATTGGTTTAATCAATTTAGTTTTCTATTAGTTGTGCCCCTCTAAAACTTTTATTTGATCTTCAGTTTGACAAGACAGTGGTACCCTCGCATCTCCTTATTGGTCTGTTTAAAACAGTACAAGCCCTTGTTTTAGAAATTCACTCGATGTCTCACAGACTCTCCAGCAGATTAGTGGCTGAGAGGTGGATGTTTTCCATTAATAGCCCGAGGAAGCCCAGGTCAATTATATTGCACCAATCACTTCCCTGCCTGGGATCAGCTAACCCAACACAGATTGGCCATCAAAGCTGTGACCTTTTGGGTCTGAGTGCCTCAGTTACCCATGGGTTGTACTATATGAGCCATAGGGGAGTTTATCAGCACCTTATTGATTTTTATTACAGTCTGCTGTACATGACTTGATGACCCACACCCTGGCATCAGAATGTTCTGTGAACCCAAAGCCAGATGTGGACTCATTACTTCCCCAGTCTGCCAGGTATCTGGCTGAGATTAGTCAACATTACTTTTTCAAATAATTCCGTAAATTTGGTCAATCATGACTGTCCCATTTGCAATCTGTGCTGCCTATTTATTGTATTTTACTAATTCGTCAGGTTTAGTAATGGATGTTGTCATTACACAAGAACATAGGAAATAGGAGCAGGATTATGCCATTCAACCCTTTGAGCCTGCTCTGCCATTCAATAAGATCAAAAGAACACAAGAACATAAGAAATAGGAGCAGGAGCAGACCACATGGCTCATCGAGCCTGCTCCACCATTCAATACAATCGTGGCTGACCTTCGGCTTCAACTTCACTTTTCCGCCTGCTCACCATTGCTGATCATCTACCTCAACTCCACCATTCCGCAATATCCCCATATCCCTTCATTCCCTTAGTAACCAAAAATCTATTGCTCTCTGTTTTCAATACACTCTTATAGTCCAATTGAAGGGTAATATACCATTTGTTTTTTCCAATTGCTTGCTGTACCTGCATGTTAACTTTCTGTGATTCATGTACAAGAACAGCCAGGATCCTCTGAAAATCAACATTAATATTTTAGAAATATTGCTTTTCTGTTTTTCCTCCCAAGTTGGATAACTCCACGCTTCTCCACATAATAATCCATTTGTTACATTCTTGCCCACTCACTCAGCCTGTTCATATCTCTATACAGCCACTTTGTGTCCTCATCACAGCTTACTTTCCCACCCTGGCTTTGTATTGTCAGCAAACTTGGATACATTACACTTGGTCCCCTCTTCCTTCGTAAACACTGATAAAAAGTACTCATTCAATATTCTAGCCTTGCCCTGTGTCTCTGAGCAGATATCACCCTCTTTGTCTCTAAAAGATCCCACCCCACCTCCTTGATACAGATGGTAAATAGCTGACACCCAAGCACTGATCCTTGTGGTACCCCACTAGTTACAGCCTGCCAATCTGAAAATGACCCATTTATTTCTACTTTCTGTTTTCTGCTCATTAACCAATCCACAATCAATACTTGTATATTACCGTCAATCCCATGAGCCCTGATTTTGTGTAAAAACCTCCTGTGTGGTTCTTTCTTTTTTTTTTTCTTCTTCTTTTGGGCCTCCTTATCTCGAGAGACAATGGATACGCGCCTGGAGGTGGTCAGTGGTTTGTGAAGCAGCGCCTGGAGTGGCTATAAAGGCCAATTCTGGAGTAACAGGCTCTTCCACAGGTGCTGCAGAGAAATTTGTTTGTTGGGGCTGTTGCACAGTTGGCTCTCCCCTTGCGCCTCTGTCTTTTTTCCTGCCAACTACTAATTCTCTTCGACTCGCCACAATTTAGCCCTGTCTTTATGGCTGCCCGCCAGCTCTGGCGAATGCTGGCAACTGACTCCCACGACTTGTGATCAATGTCACACGATTTCATGTCGCGTTTGCAGACGTCTTTATAACGGAGACATGGACGGCCGGTGGGTCTGATACCAGTGGCGAGCTCGCTGTACAATGTGTCTTTGGGGATCCTGCCATCTTCCATGCGGCTCACATGGTACCTGTGTGGTACCTTATTGAATATGTATTGAAAATCCAAATACACTATTGACATGTAAATAGTAAGTGGGTAGTGAGCCGCGGGGTGGGATCTCTTAGAGACAAAGAGGGTGATATATGCTTAGAGACACAGGGCAAGGCTAGAATATTGAATGAGTACTTTTTATCAGTGTTTACGAAGGAAGAGAATTCTGACAAAATCTCAGTAGAAGTGGAGATGATAGAGGTAGTGGATGGGGTGCAAATTGATAGACCAGATGTACTGGAAAGGCTGCCTATGCTTACAGTGGATAAGTCGCTTGGTCCGAATTGCTCGCATCACAGGTTGCTAAAGGAAGTGGGAGCGGAGATGGCTGAAGGGCTTTCCTTAATCTTCCAATCTTCCCTAGATACAAAGGAGGTGCCAGAGGATTGGAGAGCGGCAAATGTGACACTCTTATCCAAGAAAGGGTCTCAGCACATTCTTAGTAGCTACAGGTTGGTCAGTTTAACATCAATGATGGGTAAAGTTTTAGAAATAATAATCAGTTGCAAAATCAACAGGCACTTGGAGAGGTTTGAGTTAATTAAGGAGAGTCAGCACAGATTTGTAAAAGGCAGATCATGCTTCATGAATCCAACTGAATGTTTTGATGAAAGAGCAGAGAAGGTCGATAAAGGGGATGCCGTGGATATTATCTATATGGATTTTAAGAAAGTGTTTGACAAAGTGCCACATAAAAGTCTGTTGAACAAAAGTGAGGCTCGTGGAATAAGAGGGTCAGTGCAGCTTGTGTAAAAAAAAAGGTTTAAGGACAGAAAACAGCGAGTTGTGGTAAATGGCTGTTTTCAGATGGGAGATTGATAGACAGTGGTGTTCCCCAATGTTCAGTGCCAGGACCACTGCTCTCTTGATGCATATAAATGACCTGGATATTGGAAAACAGAGTAGGATTTCAAACTTTGCCGATGATACCAAACCTGGAGGTATGGCAAACGATGAGGTTGATACCAATTGACTTCAACAGGACATAGGCTAGCAGAATGGGCAGACAAGTGACAGCGGGAATTTAGTACAGGGAAGTTGAGGTGATGCATTTTGGTAGAAGAGATAGGGAGAGGCAATATAGACTTAATGGCACAGTTCGAAAGAGCATGCAGGGACAAAGGGAGTTTGGGGTCCATGTGCATAGATCTTTGAAGGCAACAGGACATATTGAGAGAGTAATTAGCAAAACATATGGGGTCTTTGCCTTCATAAATGGAGGTATTGAGTACAAAAGCAGCAAAGTTATGCTGAACCTTTATGAAGGTGTGGTTAGACCACAACTAGAGTATTGTGTCCAGTTCTGGTCACCACAATTTAGGAAGGATCTGAGGGTCCTTGAGAGGATGCAGAGGATATTTACCAGAATGGTTTCAGGGATGAAGGATTTTACTAGAAGGTTAGGTTGGAGAAGCTGGGGTTGTTCTCCTTGAAGCAAAGGAGTTTGAGGGGAGATTTGATCGAGGTGTACAAGATTATAAAAGATTCAGATAAGATGACAAAGACAATCTTTTCCCACTCACTTGTTGGTACAAGGACGAGGGGACACAGATTCAAGGTTTTGGGCAATAGATACAGGGGGCATGTGAGGAAGAACTTTTTTCTGCAGTGAGTGGTAATGACCAGAATGTGCTGCCGATGAGTGTGCTGGAAGCCGAGATAATGAATCATTTAAAAGGAAATTAGATGGGCACTTCAGTGAATTAACTTGCAGGACTACGGGGTTAGAATGGGTGAATGGCATCTACTAAATTGATCTGCAGAAAACCAGCATGGACATGATGACTGAATGGCCTCCATCTGTGCTATAAAGGCTCCAAGACTGCAGGGCTGGTGGACAGAGAACTGATGTGAGGAAGTCCCACCAGTAATGGGCAGTGAATCAGTATTTTGTTCTTCAGGACTTTCAGTGTTTGAATTATTTTATCTCTCTGCCAATTTTCTCCCCCAGTCTTGTTCCCCACTCCCCACTTCCTGACCCAGCACTTGATCGGGAGAAGCTTTCAATGTACAGGCAGCTCCCTCGGTCCCTCATGTGTTGTCCAGCTTGGACAATGAATGTCCATTCGCACCTGGAAGGCATCACAACCCAAGCTGATCACTGTCCTCACGTGACAGTCACTCCATAGTGATCGGAAGCTGCTTTTTCCCCAGGGACACTGAGGTCGATTGTAACTTCCCGGATAACATCAGCAAACTCAGCACCGGCTGAGCTTTGCTGCTTGAATTTTGCTGCTCTCTAAGGCCCAGTGCCACATGGGGCACAGAGATTTGCTCACTGACCCACTGGGAACTGGCCAATTATGTTTTCAAATTAACATCAGTAAAATTGACATCAGTGCTGTGAGTGTACCTGCACCAGATGGTCTGCAGCAGTTCAAGAAGTTATCTCACCACCACCTTCTCAAGGGCAATTAGGGATGGGCAATAAATGCTGGTTGAGCCAACAATGGTCATTTCCTATGAAAGCATTTTAAAAAACAGTAAAATGTGACCATATGCAAAAGCATGAATCAAAGAAAAAAGAAAGACTTGTATTAATATAGCGCCTTGCATGACCACCTCAAAGCACTTTACAGCCAATGAAGTACTTTTTGAAGTGTCGTCATTGTTGTAATGCAGGAAACACAGCAGCCAGTAGGTGCACAGAAACTCCCACAAACATCAATGTGGTAATGAGCAGATAATCTGTTTTTGTAATGTTTATTGTGGGATAAATATTGAGCAGCATTAAGGGAAATCTCCCCTGCTCTTCTTTAAAATAGTGCCAGGGAAGTTTTATATTCACCTGAACAAGCATTTGGGGCATTGGTTAAACATCTCATCTGAAAGACAGCAGCACTCCCTCAGTCCTGCACTGGGGTGTCAGCCTTGATTTAATGCTCAAGCCCTGAAGTGGGACTTGAACCTGGAAGCTTGTGACTATGAGGTGAGAGTGCAAGCAACGGAGCCACAGCTGGCACTCGTTATTATTAATAACTAACAATTATTAATAAAGGGTGAATTATTGTAAGCTATTTTGAATATACAGAGAATTTACAATATGGAAACAAGACAGTTATTCCGGTTTCCTTCAGCCAGTGATCAACCCTATTCTCTAAATGTTGACAAGGTTTCTGCAGCAATCACTAACACTGATAGTGCAACCCACAGCTTCACAATCCTCTGTGTGAAATGCTTTCTCCTGCTCTTTGCTGGAGTTGCCAACTCTGGCTCGACCTGTCCCTGGAGGTTTCATCTCATGACCTCTGGCCCCAACAGACCCGCCCCCACACCTCCCTCATTGGTTGTCTAGCATGTCCATCCCAGGGAGCTCTGCCTCCCCTCACCAATTGGAAAGACAACAGGCTCTTACCTCTTTGGATGATTCTTGACTGCCAGTCAAACAGACTTTTCACATCTTTGATAATTTTGGAACTTATATAAGTGCTCAAATAAAATTCTGAAAAGCATAATTTGTAAATTATGCTGATGGTTTTTTTTCCTGGTTTTTTTGCAACTTTTGGGCGGCACAGTGGCGCAGTGGTTAGCACCGCAGCCTCACAGCTCCAGGGACCCGGGTTCGATTCCGGGTACTGCCTGTGTGGAGTTTGCAAGTTCTCCATGTGTCTGTGTGGGTTTTCTCCGGGTGCTCCGGTTTCCTCCCACAAGCCAAAAGACTTGCAGGTTGATAGGTAAATTGGCCATTATAAATTGTCACTAGTATAGGTAGGTGGTAGGGAAATATAGGGACAGGTGGGGATGTTTGGTAGGAATATGGGATTAGTGTAGGATTAGTATAAATGGGTGGTTGATGTTCGGCACAGACTCGGTGGGCCGAAGGGCCTGTTTCAGTGCTGTATCTCTAATCTAATAATCTAATCTTTTTTGGAGATTAATCTCTAATTCCAGTGACCCCAGGACAATCCTGGAGGGTTGGCAACCCCACTCTGTGAGCTAAACCTTGTACATTTCATCTGAAATCTGTCTATTTATTCCAGACCTCCCAGTCACTGGAAACAATCTGTCTCTGTCTCATCCTTTCCTAATTTTAAACACTTCTCTCAAATCTCCCCATAATCTCCTCTGTTCTAATGAAAACAGCCCCAAGTAGTTTGTTGTCTGCAGATATTCAAAGACATTGCAATGTCCACTCATTTTTTATTAATAATTATTTAATGACTTTATCTGCTGGGAATGTTTGTTCAATGCCTCTGATTTCTGAATGTGGTCAGTTTATTTTTCTTCCATTAATTGGTGCCATCATTCTGCTCACAAGTTCTCTGAATAAATACCGGGTTCTGACCCGGAATCCTGTCCAGCTGCTTCTCAGACTGACAGCTGCAGACCTGAGTCAGAGACACTGTGAGGGGATGGCTTCAGGGTCCTAGTGCCTGTTCAAATTTCCAGTATTCGTCGAGCAAATTCCCTTCAAACAAATGTGTGGTAAAACAGCCACTGCAGGGATGGGAAGGAGGTGGAGTGATGGAGAGGTAGAGAGGTGGAGAGATGGGGGATGGTGAGGTGGAGGGGTGGAGAGGTGGGGAGTGGAGATGAAGGTAGGTAGGGAGGTGAAAAGTGAGGAAGTGTGTGGGTGGAAGATGAGAGTTGAGAGGTGGAGGGGTGAGAGCAGCTGGTGTGGGAGGGTGAGAGTTGAGAGTTAGGAGGTGAGAGAGTCATAGGGCAGAGGTACAAGGTGGGGAGATGACAGCGTAGGATGATGAGAAAGGAGACAAAGGCTCAGAGGTAGGGCGGTGAAAGTTAGCAGTGGGAATGTGAAAGTTGTGTGAGCAGCAGGAGAGGGATTGAATATCGAGGTGGGGACGGAGTGGGCAGTCTGATCTGAAAGGCATAAAGTGAGCGTGGGTCGTTGAAGAAGGTGGAGGAAGAGGAGGAGGTGTCAGAGGTATAAACGTTAGATGAAATGAACCAAAGGGTGGAATTGAGAGATAGAAAGTGGGTGTAAGGTCAGGACATGGATGGTTGTTTTTCTAAATTGACAGGAATGTTTGCAGAAAGTGAGAGACTGGGGAGAGGGGGAGAGAGTGAGCGTGAACCGGGCTAGTAAAGGAAAGAAGCATATGAGAGACAGAGTGAGAGATGAGGAGTGAGAGAGATGGAGGAAGATAACCCAGTCTGGAGGAAGTTCAGTCCATTGTTATTTGCAATTCCTATGTGTGAGAATAACCTCCTCCTGTCCTGTGTTCCACTCAATGCCATTCTCTCTGGAATTGGGGCACAGTTTCACTGTCGATACAAAATACATTTTCAATATGAGATATGAATGATTTTCCCCATTGTGATCAGGAACATTACAAACTGCTCTCACACTCAGCAATGTGAATAAACATGGGCAACCACACAACAGCTCGATTGTCTCAGTTTAGTTCACAGTCTGTAAGGTGTGGAAAGTGAGTCACACTAACTCATCCGGTGCATTTCAGTGAAGCTCCTTGTTCAATGTCTGTCGTACTGAACCTATTGTTTTACACAGAGGGAGCACAGAGAGAAAGTGTGTCCAGAGACCCCATCCAAACACAGGACAGTAACACAGGGAGGGGTGACTCCCAACCATACACAGGCACATCAACAGAGAGGGCTGACTGGTTGAAAAGTAATGATGACTGGACCTGACTCCCAGTGTCTGCTCCCTGACCCTCCTCGCTGACTCCCCCACTTTTCTTACCCTCTCAACTGACTTCCCTCATCCTCCTCATTGACTCACCTCACCCTCCTCACCAACTCACCTCACCCTCCTCATTGATGGCCCAAACTTCCTCACCCTCCACCCTCCTCACTGACTCCCCTCACCCTTCTCACTGACTCATCTCGCCTTCCTCTTTGACGGCCCAACTTTCCACACCCTCCATCCTCCTCACTGACTCCCCTCATTCTCCTCAGTAACTCCCGTCACCCTCCCCACTGACTCCCATAACCCTTCTCACCTACACTCTTCAGCCTATATGCTGCTCTCCTTATTAAGAGTTGTGCAGTCCCATGATTCTGTTGCTATAACTCGGCCACAGGAGGATCCAAGTGAATTTTAAACTGCAATGATTTGCTTCATAACTGAGCCTGGCAGAGTGTGGCAAATAATTAGTATTCTCTGAGTAAAGATTTCCTCTCTGCTGGTACTCAGCTGTGGCCAGTGGGTAGCGCTGTAACCCCTGAACCAGGATGTTATAGGTTCATAAACCCAGTCCAGAGACTGTCTGTAGCTAGGCTGACAGTCCAGTGCCAGTACTGAGGGAGAGTAGCATTGTCAGAGACACTGTTTTTCAGATGAGATGTTAAATTGAGACGACATCTACCCTCATAGAGGGAATGTGAAATAACCCATGAGATGATTTGAAGAGCAGGGGAATTCTCGCTAGAAATAGATTATCTGATTGTTCATCTCATTGATGTTTGAGGGCCCTCACTGGAATCAAATTGCCTGTCAGTTTCTTACATTACAACAGAGTCTACACTTCACAAATACTCTGCTGACTGTAAAACAATTTGGGACACCCTGAGGTTGTGAAAGGCGTGATGTAAATGACAGACTTTCTGTCTTCACTCACTGTTCCATCACACATAGAGGATTGAGGGGTTTGTGACTCCCATGGAACTGGACTGCAGCAAGAATTGGAGCCTTTAGAGATTCGAGACCAAGTAAAGAGTTCGGAAAGACAATGCTGAAAATGGACAGTTTGGGTTCTTTTTTAATTATCAATTGTTACAGATGCTGTTGCTTCATAACTGAGCCTGGCAGAGTGTGGCAAATAATTAGTATTCTCTGAGTAAAGATTTCCTCTCTGCTGGTACTCAGCTGTGACCAGTGGGTAGCACGGTAACCCCTGAACCTCACTGATGTTTTGTTCCTGGATTTTTTTTGGACAAGATCCAGTTTGTGACCCTCTCACCCTCTGACCAAGAAGGTCGTGAGTTCAAGCCACATTCCAGAGACATGAGCACATAATCCAGGTTAACAGTCCAGTGCAGTACTGAGGGAGTGCTGCGCTGTCAGATATGCTGACTTTTGGGATGAGATGATAACCCGAGGCTCCATCTGTTCTCAGGCAGAGAGTAAAGATTCCAAGTCACTTTTTTAAAGGAGAGCTGGGCCATCCTGGCCAATATTTATCTTTGAACCAATATCACCAAAACAGATTAGCTGATCATTATGGTATCTTGCTGTGTGAAAATTGGCTGGCACATTACCTACATTACAACAGTGACTACAATTCAAAAGCTGTGAAATGATTTGAGACATCTTGAAGATGAGAAAAACAATAGAAATGAAAGTTCTTTCTTAGAATATAAATGTCCAACTGTAAATCACAATTTGTCATTTCTTTAAAGTGAGAAAGAGATGAAGGTCAGAACTCACAATGCAAGACACGATGAAGTGTAAAAAGAGTAGGAGAGGTGATGAGATCAGCAAGTAAGAGTTTGGAGACATTGAGCTTGAGTATTAAAAGTAGATTGGAGGAGGAGGTTGGGGAAAGAATGGAGTGATCGCAGTAGAGAGGGCCTGGGGAAAGGTGAATGAATAGAAGATAGTGTTACGTGTCTTAATTTTAACAGTGAGGAAGCAGGGAGGAGGAGGAGTCTGTAGGACAGTTAAACTGGAGCCTAGGAAGAACGAAAGGTTTACTGACAGGAACAGCGATCAAAGTGACATTGATAAAACGGAGACCAGAACAGTGGAGAGAGAAAAAGGTTGGAGGGTTGAAGGAATTTAATTCCTAGCATTAGCAAGAATTTACAGCTCAGAAACAGGCCCTTCAGCCAAACAGGTTTGTTTATGCTCTAAATGAGCTTTCTCCCACTGTATTTAATCTCATCCTCTCAACGTATCTTTCTATTCTTTTCTCCCTCATGTATCTATTTAGCTTTCCCTTAAAAGCTAATTGCCTTCGGGATCAGAATATTGAGCCATGTGCTTGGGTGAAGTTTTCTACTGATTAATCTCAGTAATTTCAGGGTGAAAGGTGCTTTTTGCAGTGGGAGGTGTTGTCGTACATAGTCACTAACTGAGGCAAGGCATTGGAAATTGTTTCATTAGAAATGATAGGCTTTATCAAAGAAACAGATCTAACTGTAATTAGTAGGTCCACTAATAAACAACCTGCTTCTATTCAGACCACAAGGCTGTGGTTGTTCAGGCGAGTTAGGCCTGAGCTCAGGGTTGTTGTGTTGCAGTTGCTTTTGGCAAGATCTGTGCAAGATAGCAAGGCTCAAGGTCATGATGACAGAGCATTGCAACAACCTGATCAGGCTCAAAGGCAGCAAGTGTCTGATCCGATGGAAACATTTGTGGCTTGAAGGGAAGATTGCATCATATATTTGTGACACAAATGATGCTTCAGCTATTTATAAATCAAAGCTTGATGAGAAAGTAAGCTGTGTGCAGAACACAATGAGTCTGCAAAGGGATGCAGACAGGTTATGTGAGTTGCCAAGATGGTGGTAGATGGAGAATAATGTGGAGAAATGTGAGGTTATTTATTTTGGCAGGAAGAATAGGACAAAATATATATTTTTTTAAACAGTGAGGAACTATTAAATGTTGGTGTTCAAAGGGATTTGGGTATCCTTGTGCACAAAACACAGAAAGTTATTATTTAGGTACAGCAAGCAATTCGGAAGACAAATGGTATCTTGGCCTTTATTGTGAGCAGGTTGGAGGACAAAATAAGGAAGTCTTGCTGCAAATGTACAGAGCTTTGGTGAGACCACCCCTGGAATACAGTGCAAAGTTGTGGTCTCTATCTAAGGAAGGACATACTTGTCTTAGAGCGGGGTGCAACATAAGTTCACTAGATTGATTCCTGGGACGAAAAGGCTGTTCTATGATAAGGGATTGAGTAGAATGTGCCAAGACTCTCTGGAATGTTGAAGAATGAGAGGTTATCTCATTGAAACATACAAGATTCTGAAGGGGATGATAGTGTAGATGCTGAGAAACTGTTTCTCTGGTTGGAGAGTCTAGAACACAGGGGCATAGTCTCAGGATAAGGGTGAGGTCAGCCATTTAGGACTAAGAGGAGGAGGGATTTCCTCACTCAGAGAATTGTGAATCTTTGGAATTCTCTCCCCCAGAGGTTTGTGCATGCTCAGTCCTTGAGTATAGCGAAGGAGGAGATCAATAGATTTTTGGACCCTAATGGAATCAAGGAATTTGAGGAATAGGTAGGAAAGTGGAGTTGAGGTCATAGATCAGCAAAAATCGTATTAAATGTTCGAGCAGGCTTGAGAAGCTGTGTGGCTTAATCCTGCTCCTACTTTTTATGTTCTTATGATGGCCGAGGAGTCTGTCGTTAACTTTCTCTTTCCTTTTGACACTTTTACACAGTGTTCTGGAAGTATGTATCTGATTGACAGAATCAAGGAAGCAGTTTTAGAGTCATAGAATCATTCTGCCTCAGAAGAGGCCATTCAGCCCATCAAGTCTATGCTGACTCTCTGTAGAGTAATCCAGTCAGTCCCATTCCCCTGCTCTAACCCCATAGCCCTGCAAGTTTATTTCCCTCAAATGACCGTCCAATTTCCTTATGAGGTCATTTATCATTTCCACTTCCACTACACTTGTCAGCAGCGAGTTCCACGTCATTACCACTCACTGCATGAAAAGGTTCATCGTTTCATCCACCCCTGCATCTCTTGACCAAAACCTGAATTTTACATCCCCTAGAACTTGTACCATCAAATAATAAGAACAACTTTTCTTTGGCTACCTAATCTAAAATGTCATAAACTTGTACAGATTTACGTTCAATCTCCTTTGCTCCAAGGGGAACAGTCCCAACTTCTCCAACCTAAACGTGTAACCTAAATCACTGAAGCCTGAAACCATTCTGGTAAATCTCTTCTGCACCTTCATAGTAAAATCTTATGGATGAACAGAACATATTAAATGAAATAACACAGGGAAAAATTTCCAAGTTATTCTCTTTCATAAAAAGATGCCCAGACACAGTTAGCACAAGAGAAATATTACAGCAGCTGCGGTGATACTGGGCCATGTAAAATAGGAAGGATTGAGGTTCAATCCAATGCCTGTGCTGGGTTAGTGATATTGGTTTATATATAAAATAACTGACATTTTTTTTATTCTTTCATAGAATGTGGGCGTTGCTGGCAAAGCCAGCATTTGTTCCCCATCCCTCATTGCCCTTGACAACTGAGTGGCTTGCTAGGCAATTTCAGAGGGCAGTTAAGAGTCAAACGCATTGCTGTGGGTCTGGAGGCGCATGCAGGCCAGACAAGGTAACGGCGGAAGATTTGTTCCATAAAGGAGATTAGTGAACGAGATGCGTTTTTACAACAATCGATGATAGTTTCATGGCACCATTATTAAGACCAGCTTTCAATTCTAACTTTTCATGAGCTAATTGAATTCAAATTCCACTAGCTGCCATGGTGGAATTTGAACCCATGTCCCTGGTGCATTATCCTGGGCCTCTGGATTACTAGTTCAGTGACATTACCACGATTCCAACCCTCCCCGCACCTGGGAGAGAGATACAGGCTGTAATCTAATTGAGGGGATCTGCTGGTTTATATATAGAAGAGATACCCGGGAGTGAGTTACAAAAAATGAACTGAGGAGATTGGGTGGTTGAGTTCTGAATGCACTGGCATATGGCCCATGGCAAAGCTCACGGTGAGTGAGAGAATATGCTGTTTAATAGCAGTCTTCCATGTAAGTTGGGTAAGGTGCTATATAAATGCATCTATTTCTGTCTTTATTCATTGTTCTATTACACATACAGAATTGGAGGGGTTTGCGACTCCTATGTGATTGGACTACAGCAACAGTCACCATCCTTGGGGCATTAGAGACCAAATAAAGAGTTATAAAAGTCACTGCAGAAACTGGAGGATTTGTGTTTCTTTATAAACATCGATTGTTACACATTCTCCCGCAATCTCACCTCAGCAATTTATTGTTCCTTGCTCTTTTTGGTCAAAGTCCAGTTTATAACCCTCACCCCCTCTGATTCAGTAGGAGGCGGGTTCAAGCCCCATTCCAGAGATGTGAGCACATAATCTAGACGAACAGTCCCAGTGCAGGACTGAGGGAGTGCTGCACTGTTGGAGGTGTTGTGTTTCAGATGAGATGTTAAACTGAGGCCCTGTCTGACCTCTAAGGCAGAGCATAAAGATTCCAGGTCACATTTTGAAAGGAGAACCAGGCACTTCTCCCAATGTCCTGGCCTCCATTTATCCCGGAACCAAAACGTAAGAGGACATTATCTGGTCATTTAACTCATTTCTCTTTGTGAGAGCTTGCTGTGTGCAATTTGGCTGCTGCATTTCCTCCATTACAGTTTTCATTACACTTCCAAAGTACCTCATTGGCTGTAAAGTGCTTTACGCTGTTCTGCAAACATGATAAAGTTGCTTTATAAATACAAGTTCTTTGAAAATAAATGTCAAACTGTGATTTATAACTTATTTTTTCATCGCAAAACCAGGGTAAGATCATGACCCACAGTCAAAGACATGACGAAGAGTGATAAGAATGGTGAAAAACAGATGGCGGGGGACGTTGGGTGTGGGGATGAGGCAGGGGGTAGATGTAGGGAAGATGAGCTCAGCACGTAACTGTTAAGGGTCATCGAGCTTGATTGGATGCTTTGTAAATAAACTAGCTTGTTGTTAATTGGAGGATATGCTGGCCACAGGTTTCGGCAGCTCAGTGCACATTGGTTCAGCATTATGAGTGCAATTTTGGATCTACAATGGCGTCTGTGGCATATACACATATTTTTGGTGAGGGTCATGCTGAATGCCATCTTGGTTAGTGTGTTAACATGGGTGCAGTGTATTGCTGATTTGACACCAGAATTGCCATTTGGAACTCCATGCTCCAGCAAATGCCACACTTAAACATGCACAGCTGAGTGTGAGTTCAGCAGCAGGAAGGATCCTTCACCAGAGAAATTCAAAAGATCATAAACTATGAACAGGTTAGTTGCTGATTTATTTCCACTGGCTGTTGATGTTGTTGTAGAAATGTTTGGTGATTTCTGGAGTTCCTTAAATTTGTTAAAGTCCCAGGGAGTGGTGTGGCCCGTGGTACAGGACTTCTTCCTGACTTCAAGGATTCTGCACAAACCACTTGTTCCCGGACATGGGTGCAGCAGCAGGCATTCCCCTTGTCTTACAGCATGATGGGGAGAATGAGCAGAGGTGACACAGAGCAGGACAAGCTGCTGGAAGATGGAAGAGGAGGAGAAGGAGATGGTTTTTCAGCAGAGTCCATATCCACCCAGGGTGTTCAGAGAGCGATATTCCTATCAACCTCAACAGGAAAAGTGTGTCAGAAATCTGCACCTTTCTAAGTAAGTCCTCACTGAAATCAATTGTTAGTTCCAGCCACAATTACAACCTTTGAGCAGGTTGAGGACAGCATTGCCAGTGGCTATGAAGGTAATTGTGGTCATGAAATGTTATCTGTTGTCCTCTTTCCAGACTGGAGAAGCCGATGTTTGCAGCATTTCACAGTTTGCTGTCCACTGTTACATTAGGGAGGAAACTGAAGCTCTGTATTCCAAAAGAACTGAATACATTTCATTCCCTTTTGCCAAAGAGCAGCAGGAAGAGCGAGTCCACAGCTTTGTGAGAGCTGCTGTCTTCCCCTGCTGCAGTGTGCCAGTGACTGTGTACATGCCACTTTATAGGCACCGTGTGTAAATTCTAATATGTGCTGCAACTCCCTCGAAGTCCAGCTGGTGTGTGACCATACTCAGTGAATCATGCAGTATCCTGGCAGCATTCATGATGCCTTCATTCTGCAGCACTTTGCTGTGCCATCCGCATTCAAGTCAAAATGATAAACCAGAGGATGGCTACTGCGTGACCATTAATGACATGGTTCATGATTACAGTGCACAATCTATATATACATGGCTACCATGCATACAATGAAAGCTATGCTTCCACGTGAAATATCAGAGAGCACATCATTGACATACTGAAGCACTGCTTCCATTGCTTGGACCACTCTGGAGGAGCTATGCAGTACTTGGCAGAGTGCGTATCAAGATTCTTGGTGGTCTGCAGCAAGGTGCATCACCTCGCTATCATGAGAGCACAGCTCTTTCAAACAGCTATACAATGACCAATGAAGGAGCAAGAGGAGGAAAACAGGAAGACAAAGAAGAGGAGGAGAAAGAGGAAGTGTAGAGGAAATGTATATTGCGTCTTTCTGGCCAGGCTGTCCGTGATCGACTCATCTGACTCTGAAACCAGCAAACGCAACCCAAATTCCACATTCACAAACAGTCCCACACTGAAGGCCTGCTACTCGACCTGAACCCAATGGGACAGACGACATGTGTTGGGTTTGGGTCGGGTTGGGTCGCTCTTCCGGGTCCGGCTTTCAGGCTTGGGTTGGGTCGGGCTTGGGTCCGATTTGGTTCTGTCAGGTTTGGGTTGGTTTTTTTTTTCCTGACTCGAGCAGGCCTTTATCCCACACCATCCCTTACCCCTGTTACTGACCAGCACAGTGTCTGCTTGGCCATAATGTTAAAATAAAAATCAACATAAACAATACAAACCAAATTTATAAATCAGAGCATTCTATATTGCATACAAACATCAAATAATCACCCTGTGTATTCCCTTTAATGTCTGTATTCCATGTGTCTTCACCTGTCCTAGTGCTCCTATGCAGTGCTATCCCAGTTTGCAACATGGCTGGGGGAAGGTTGCTGAATTTCTTTGGGGGAGACTGCAGATGATCTTTAGGAATGGCTTTGAGCAGGTCTGGGACTCGAAGGCTCAACTTTGGACCATCTTGGCATGAATGGCAGCAGTCTGGGCTAACTGGCAGACAGGCAACAGAAGGGGCACTGATGGATTGGCCGTTGTTGAAGGATGAAAGCTGTCATCTTCCACTGCAGCATCCAGACAGTGGGTGGCTTCTGCTTCTGCTACAATTGAAGATGAGACATCGGCTATCAGACACTGAATCATTGCTGGGTCCATAAGTGTGCTGACGGAGTTGGCCATTTTTTTCACACTGGAAAGCATGGACTTCAAGTTCTGTGCAAATTCCTGTGCCAAGTTGGTGTGGGACTTTTCCATGCTCCTTGACATTGCACACAGGCTTTCTGACAGGCCTGCCAATGCACCTAACATTTCATTGTGCATACCCATCAGCCTTCTTCTGTCGGCTGCCCCATCAAAGTGGTCATCTGAGTCCTCTGCAGCACAGCTCATGGGTGATCTCACCCTCTGGCCTGTGGAACTTACCCTACTCTTGTACCCTGCCCTGGCCCCAGGCATCTCACCACATGCAGATCCCACCTCGAACTATTCAAAATTATGTGCAATATTAATATCTGAGCTGGTGGCTCTGAGTGTGGAATCAAGTATTTCTTCATCACCACTGTTCTCTTGCTCTCCCACCTCTTTCTCTTCCATCATTACCTGACCAGCTTACAGTTCTTGAGTATTTGAAAGGAGAAAGGTCCAACGGATAGAGCTGACAGGGCTGTGCTGAACAGGGGGGGTGGGGGTGGGGGTGGTGGTGGTGTAAGTGTTGGGAAGGGGAAGTAAAAGGTGCATACTTACATCATCTATATGTTGCACATCAGAAGAGATTGTGGGATCGGTGGGTGGGGGGGGGGGGTGGGGAAGTGGATGGAGAAGGAGGATCAGGTATGAGGAGTCCATTGTCCTTGCTGCTTTCAGCCCCTCTGATAGTCACAGCCTCAGTTATGGTGGTGTCAGTTATGGTGATGACAGTTATGGTGAGCACCATCTCCTCCATTGGGGTAAAGGCATACAGCTGTGCCTGACCTCTCCGGTTAGCTCCCGCTGCCTCTGGTTACACTCCAACTTCTCCTGCAAGAAAGAGGGAAGTGTGTCAGTGAGTGTGGTGCAATCTGCTTGTGTGATGTGCCTGTCATGGTTGAATAGCTGGCAGTGTGTGCAAGCTGAGAGATGTGGATATGAGACTTACAACAGTGTGAAGTGTGTGTGGGTCAGGTGACGCTCTGAATGTGCGGTGTGAGCTGTGATTGTCAGAGATTGTTGTAATGTGAGTGATGGGAGTGTGGTGCATTGAGCAGTGTGTGAGGTTAGTGGTACAGCTGGTGTGATATGACATTTGAATTCACTGAACCTGACCATTCGTGTGAGGCCATTGAACTACTTATGGCACTGCATCCCGGTACTCAGAGCTTGACTCGTCATTGACTGCCATGACTATCTGCTCCCACTGCCTTCTGAGAGTTTGTCTGGAGTGTTTCCTGGCCCTTTGTGGATAGAGGACAACCAAGACCTCCAGTCCAGCATCAAAGAACCTTGGAGCATGCTGTCTCCCCTCTTGCATCATTCATCATTCTTCTTCCTGCTCAGCCTCTCTTCCACAAACAGTTCCAGCACTTGCTACAGACAGAATGCACCTCCCCTTTAAGTAGTGCAGGCTAGGATTAAATAGTGCTTGCGTTGCACAAACATGTGCCCAATGGTGAGACATGCACCGACTCAACAACACTGTTAGTGCTGGGCTGTATGCAGCAATCATGCAAATTAGCAGGCAGTGTGAAGTTTGCCCGCTGCCTGCACTGGAAGCAACTAGTGTGGGTTAATTGTGTCCAATTCCCTCAACTGGAGCATTTTGTCCAATTCTGAGCATCACACTTTAGGAAGGATGTGAAGGAATTAGAGAGGGTGCAGAAAAGATTTATGAGAATGGTTCCAGGACTTCAGTTTTATGGATATATTGGAGAAGCTGGGCTGTTCTCCTTGAAGGAGAGAAGTTTGAGAGGAGATTTTATAGAGGATTTCATAATCATGAGGGGTCTGGAGAGAGAAGATAGGGAGAAACTTCCCATTGGTAGAAAGGCAAAGAGCCAGAGGGCACAGATTTAAAGTGATTGACAAAAGAACCAAAGGCGACAGGATGAAAAACTTATTTATGCAGCAAATGGTTCGGATCTGAAATGCATTGCCTGAGAGTGGTGGAGGCTGATTCAATCATGGCTTTCAAAAAAGAATTGGATAATTGTCTGAGGAGAAAGAAATTCCAGTGCTACCAGGAAAAGGCAGGGGAGTGGGGTGACGTGAGTTGTTCCTGCAGAGAGCAGGTATGGACATGATGGGCTGAATGGCTCCTTCTGGGCTGTAATCATTCTGTGATTCTATTGTGATCCCTGTGCCTGTTTTTGGGGCCGATTAAATTTTGACCCTACTGTTTTTGAGCAATTGAACACAACATGTAGGGGTCACCCATTTATAGTGATAGAGTTTAGTCAACTTCTGTTTTTAATCCTTGGTATTCTGGGATGTTTAACTAGTGTTTTGGGTTTGGAATTCCTTGATTATTAATCCCTTCCCCTTTCCTTATGAAGTGGATTTGAATCTCTTCTCTTCTCCTGGGCCCAGAATAGGCAGTTCGATGCTGCTGAACAGACAGCAGGCTCAGACTGGTGTGCGGGCTCTCCAATTATTTTGCCTTTTCAGGGGATCTGGATACTGTCAGGCTCTGGGAGTATTATGGAATGGAACTGGGGGATGGCAGCCGTGTGGGGGAGGGGAATCTGAGGTTTGGTCACGTCGGAGAGTAGATGGGTGGGGCTGGAATGTACAGTTTGATTCATCCGGTGATTCGTAGGGTCTAGCATCAGTGGTGGATGGGGGTGGGGGAGGGGGGCGGGCACGGGAGTCACAAAATTAGGGGCGGGAGAGGGAGCGACCATTTGGGGCCGCTTGGTTTGGTGCTGGGGTCAGGGGTGACAGGAAAATGGAGGTAGTGGCAACAGTGGTGGGATACCAGAATGGAGTTGGTTTTGGGGGGAGAGGATGTGGTCTTTGGGTGTAGACATGTGAGTGAAAGCAAAGTGATAGCACTGTCACCTTTGAGTCAGAGGTTGTGGCTTCAAAGGATAGTTGAACGGATATGACAGAATTTTTTTTTATTTCTTCTTGGGATATGAGCGTCCCTGTCAAGGCCAGCACTTATTGGACAAAGTGCCCTTGAGAAGGTGGTGGTGAGCCGCCTTCCTGAACCGTTGCTGTTCATGTGGTTAGGAAGGAAGTTCTAGGATATTGACCTGTCAACAGTGAAGGAATGGTGATACAGTTCCAAGTCCTCTCTCTCTGACCATTGCTGAGAGTAGGAACAGTGATTTTTGAACGTCGGACAGCTTCCTGGTTTTCCTGCAGGCTTTTAAATAAAGAATCGGAACCTGCTGGAAAACTCCGAAACTGTCTGAAGTTTGGAAATGCCATTCCCACTCTCAGCACTGTCAGCTGTGAAACTGACAGCTGCCCTCTTTTTTTAAAGCAGGTCTGCTCAGAAAGAACAGTGTTGTTGGTGCTCCACTCATCCAGGCAAGTCAGGTTGGTATGTGACTTGGAGGGGAATTTGCAGGTGGCGGTGTTCCCATGCATCTGCTGTCTTTGTTATTCTAGGTGGAAGAGGTCATGGATTTGGAAGTTGCTGTCAATGGAGGCTTGGTGAGTTGTTGCAGTGCATCTTGTAGATAGAATTCTTCATTAAGATGGAGAGTGAAGTAGTTGAATCCGAAACTTGGGTTGTGAATCTAAATAACGGAAACTGGGAAGGTATGAGGCACGAGTTGGCTATGGTAGATTGGGGAACTTTACTAAAACGGTTGACGGTGGATCAGCAATGGATAATATTTAAAGAACGTGTGCATGAATTACAACAATTATTTATTCCTGTCTGATGCAGCCTCCTGTCTGAGGCTCAACCGTGGCTTACAAAATAAATTAGGGGTAGTATTAGATCCAAAGAGGAGGCATATAAAATGGCCAGAAAAAGCAGCAAGTCTGAGGATTGGAAGCAGTTTAGAATTCAGCAAAGGAGGACAAAGAGGTTGATTAAGCGGGGGAAAATAGAATATGAGAGTAAACATGCGGGGAACATAAAAACTGAATGAAAAAGGTTCTATAAATATGTGAAGAGAAAAAGATTAGTGAAGACAAATGTAGGTCCCTCAGTCAGAAATGGGGGAAATTATAATGGGGAACAAAGAAATGGCAGAACAATTAAACACATACTTTGGCTCTATCTTCACCAAGGAGGGCACAAATAACTTCCTCGAAATGTTAGGGAACCAATGGTCTAATGAGAGGGAGGAACTGAAGGAAATCAGTATTCGTAAAAAAATAGTGGTAGGGAAATTAATGGGGTTAAAGACTGACAAATCCCCAGGGCCTGATAATCGACATCCCAGAGTACTAAAGGAAGTGGCCCTGGAAATAGTAGCTGCATTGGTGGTCATCTTCCAAAATTCTATAGACTCTGGAGCAGTTCCTACAGATTGGAGGGTGGCAAATGTAACCTCATTATTTAAAAAAAAGAGGGAAAGAAAAAAACAGGGAATTACAGACCAGTTAGCCTTACAACAGTAGTGGGGAAATTGCTGGAGCCTATTATAAAGGATGTGATAGCAGAACACATGGAAAGCATAAACGGGATTGGGCAAAGTCAGCATGGGTTTACGAAAGGGAAATCATGCTTAACAAATCTACTGGAGTTTTTTGAGGATGTAACGAGTAGAATAGATCAGGGAGAATCAGTGGATGTGGTGTATTTGGATTTTCAGAAGGCTTTTGATCATGTTCCACATAAGAGGATAATGGCAAAATCAGACACATGGGATTGGAGGTAATATACTGGCATGGATTGAGAATTGGTTGATGGACAGCAAACAGAGAGTGGGAATAAATGGGTCTTTTTCCGGGTGGCAGGCAGTGACTAGTGGGGTACCACAGGGATCGGCTCTTGGGCCCCAGCTATTCACAATATATATTAATGGCTTGGGTGAGGAAACTAAACGTAACATTTCCAAGTTTGCAGATGACACAAAGCTGGGGTGGAATGTGAGCTGTGAGGATGCAAAGAGGCTCCAATGTGATTTGGACAAGTTGGGTGAGTGGGTAAATGCATGGCAGATGCAGTATAATGTGGATAAATGTGAGGTTATCCAATTTGGTGGCAAAAACAGAAAGGCAGATTATCTGAATGGTGATAGATTGGGAAAGGGGGAGGTGCAACGAGACCTGGGTGTCCTTGTACACCAGTCGCTGAAAGCAAGCATTCAGGTGCAGCAAGCAGTTAGGAAGGCGAATGGTATGTTGACCTTCATGCAAGAAGATTTGTGTACAGGAGCAAGGATGCATTACTGAAGTTATACAGGGCCTTGGTGAGACCACATTTGGAGTATTGTGTGTAGTTTTGGTCTCCTTATCTGAGGAAGAATGTTCTTGCCATGGAGAGAGTACAAAGAAGATTTACTAGGCTTATTCCTGGGATGGCAGGACTGACGTATGAGAGAGATTGGGTTGACTAGGTGTATATTCACTAGAGTTTAGAAGAATGAGAGGGGATCTCATAGAAACCTATAACATTCGAACAGGACTAGACAGGCTAGATGGAGGGAGGATGTTCCCGATGGCTGGGGAGTCCAGAACCAGGGGTCACAGTCTCAGGATACGGGGTATGCCATTTCGAACCGAGATGAGGAAAAACTTCTTCACTCAGAGGGTGGTTAACCTGTGGAATTCTCTACCGCAGAACGCAGTGGAGGCCAAGTCATCAAATATATTCAAGAAGGAGATAGATATATTTCTTAATGCCAAAGGAATCAAGGGATATGGGGAGAAAGCAGGAACAGGGTACTGAATTATGCAATCAGCTCTGATCTTTTTTGAATGGCAGAGCAGGCCCGAAGGGCCCAATGGCCTATTCCTGCTCCTATTTTCTTTGTTTCTATGGGTCGATGCTGGAGGGAGTGAATGTTTAAGGTTGTGGATGGGGTGCCGATCGCGTGGGCTGCTTTGTCCTGGATGTTATTGAGTTTTTTGAATGTGGTTAGTGCTGCACTCATCCAGGCATGTGGAGGGTATTCTATTACACTCCTGATCAGGGATCAGCAACATGTCCCTGGTAAAACATTTTGAGATCCGTGACTGGTAGTGTCAGGGAAGAAAAATTTCCCATTGGCTTCTTCTTTCTGACCAGACCAATGTTCACAGCTGACAGTGCTGAGAGTGGGAACGGTGCTTCCGAACTTCAGACAGATTCAGGGTTTTCTGTTGGGTTTCTGATTCTTTATTTAAAAGCCTGTGGGAAAACCAGGAAGCTCTCCGTACTTCAGGAATTGCTATTCCTACTCTCAGAAAAGGTCAGAGAGGGAGAGGCGGCAGAGAGTCATAGACTCATAGAGTGATACAGCACTGAAACAGGCCCTTTGGCCCACTGAGTCTGTGCCGACCAACAGCCATCCATTTTTGTACTAACCCTGCATTAACCCCATCTGACCAACAACCACCTATTTATACTAATCCGACATTAATCCCAGATCCCCTACCTCATCCCCACCTTCCCTCAATTCTCTTACCACCTACCTACGCTCGGGGCAATTTACAGTGGACAATTTACCTATCAACCTGCAAGTTTTTGGCTGTGGGAGGAAACCGGAGCACCCAGTGGAAACCCACGTGGTCACAGGGAGAACTTGCAAACTCCACACAGACAGCACCCAGAACTGAACGTGGGTCGCTGGGGCTGTGAGGCTGTGGTGCTAACCACTGCGCCACTGTGCCGCCCCAAGCGAGCGAGAGAGAGAGACAGAGAGAAGGAGGGCAGAGAGAGAGGGAGGGCAGAGAGAGGGCGAAGAGAGAGAGAGAGAAAGAGGGAGGCAGAAAGAGAGAGATGGAGATAGAGAGAGAGGGGCAGAGAGAGAGAGGGGGAAAGAGAGAGGGGGAGAGAGAAGGGGGCAGAGAGAGACAACGAAAGGGGGGATAGAGAGAAAAGGGAGGCAGAGAAGGTATAGGGAGTGCAGGGATGACAAGGGGGAAACAACATGGGCGGATGGCGATGAGACAGTGAGGGGTTCACAAAATGTGAGGCGGGTAATGACAGTGAGAGAAGGAATGACACAGGCGGGGGGACAGCATAGAGAAGGGGACAACACAGAAAAGGGGAGAGATCATGGGGGGGAGCGGGTAGTGTGAGTAAAAGAGAGAGGGAGCGGGAGAGAAAGAGAGCAGGGAGAAAGAGCAATCAGGATCATTCTTGACAGATAGACATCTACCCAGAATATTCTGCATCACTACACCAAGTGTGTGGGCATACATTGTGACTACTTGTGCAAGCAACAAAAATGCCAGGTATCTCACTGAAATCAGTGCCCAACATAGTGATGAGAAAGTAAGTCAATGATTTAGTCTTCTCATTTAAAGCTTTTTTCACAAAAATGCACATTTGTTGTTTTTTTGATTAATAGTAAGATAATTTTTAAAGCCTTTATTATTCCAAAATTTTCTCATTGTCGCCTTATGTGAAAAACTATTGTAACAAATGCTAACATACGAAGTAGGAGCAGAGTAGGCCATTCAGCCCCTCCAGCCTGCTCCGCCATTCAACAAGATAATGGCTGATCTGATTGCAACCTCAACTCCACATTCCTGCCTATCCCCAATAACCTTTCACCCCCATGCTTATCAAGAATCTATCTAATTCTGCCTTAAAAATATGCAAAGACTCTGCTTCCACCACTTTTTGAGGAAGAGAATTCCAAAGACTCATGACCCTCTGAGAGAAAACATTTCTCCTCATATCTGTCTTAAATGGGTGACTCCCTATTTTTAATGACGACCCTTAGTTCTAGATTTTCCCACAAGAGGAAATATCCTTTCCACATCCACCCTGTCAAGACCCCTCAGGATCTTACATGTTTCAATCAAGTCAGCTCTTGCTCTTCCAAACTCCAGCCGATAAAGGCCTAGCCTGTCCAACCTTTCCTCAGAAGACAAACTGCCCATTAAAGGTATTAGTTTAGTAAACATTCTCTGAACTGCTTCCAATGCATTTACATCCTTCCTGAAATAAGACCAATACTGTCCACTACTCCAGGTGTGGTCTCACCAATGTCCTGTATAACACCTACAACACATTGTGGGGGGAGGATTTTATCCTTTTGACTCTGTGGGGAGTAGGCAGGAAGTGGTGGGGGTTGCGGCTTGCTCCCACTTTGTGCAATTTTGTGACATTTCTGACATGTTTCCCACCTGGAAGTTGACCTGATTGACAGGCATGGCTTCTGGTTGTGTGGGGAGCACTGGAGAAGGGGTCGCAGGTCCAGGTAAGACTGAGTCACAATCAAGAGCAGGAGGGTTGGGTCCGATCCTAGAGGGGGTGGGAGAGGGTCACTCTGGGGGTGTAGTGGAGTCCTCTGGGGTGGGAAAGGGCAGTCCTTGGGGAGCAGGATTAGAGGTCTCAGGGTGGTGATGAAAGGTCATGGGGTGGAATCAGAGGCCTTCTGGGGTGAGATCAGAGGTCTTGGAGGGGATCAGAGAACATGCGAAGTAAGATGGCAGGCCTCAGGGGTATCAGAGGCTTCGGCTGGGGACAAGCGAAGGCCTTGGGGTGGGAAGGTCAGAGGCCTCATGGAGAAGGCCAGGAAGAGATTGGAGGTGTTGGTGGGGCAGTGTCTGAATGTGGGAGATTGACTCTTACCTACTGAAACTAACAGTCCTCACTTGCCTGTAGCTGCCAGAGTTAAATTTAAAATGCACAAAAATGAGGCTGGCAGCTAAAGGCCTGCTCGGGCCTGCAAATGGGACCTGACCCGAGACCGGCAGAATCCCATCTGATCCCGACCCGGCCCGAGTCCTTCCATTTGTCCCCGCGCCCGATCCAACCATCAGTTAACTTACCTTCTGTTTTTCACTTTGTTTCTTACCTGCAAAAGCTTAAAATAACTGTTGCAAAACCACCTTTAAAGTTCAAAAAGTAAATTAACATTAAAGTCGGTTACCTGAGGTGGTGATAGAGCGTGTCCGATCAGGCCCGACCCGACCAGAGCCCCACTGCCGGACCCGGAAGTGCAACCCAACCCTACCCGAACCCGACACATGTCGCCGGGTCCCATCGGGGTCGGGTCAGGTCGTAGACCTTTACTGGAAGCCTCATTATAATATTCAAATTGCAACCTGTCTCCTGGGACTTCATTCCGCTTCCATTAAAACTGGAAGTAGTGAGGTTGGAAGTGGGTTGGAGTTGGATTTCAGGTTTTCAATAGTTTAATCTCCCACCCAAAACCAAATCCACCTTTTATATGGCGTTAAAACTTTTCCCAAAGAGACACAAACCCACACACACATCAATAAACACAAACATTACAGTGAGATACAGGGGCACACACACAGATGGGTACTTATACAGGCATACACACAACTTAGAAAGACACAAACATACCGACACACACATATATGGGCTCGCACATATACACATAGATAGCGGGTGGTGGCGCAGTGGTAATATTACTGGACCAGTAATCCAGAAACGTAATACTCTGGGGACATGGGTTCATATCCTACCCTGGCAGTTGGTGGGATTTCTTATCAATTCATAAATGTAGAATTTAAAAAACTAGTCTCGATAATGATGATGAATGTCACAAATCTATCTGGTTCACTATTGTCCTTTAGGGAAGGAAATAGAACATAGAACAGTACAGGCCCTTCGGCCCATGATGTTGTGCCGAACCTTTAACCTACTCTAAGATCAAACTAACTACCTACCCTTCATTCTCCGATCATCCATGTACCTATCCAAGAGTCGCTTAAATGCCCCTAATGTATCTGCTTCTACTACCACCGCTGGCAGCGCATTCCACGTACCCACAAATCTGCCATCCTTACACCATCTTGACTCTTAAATACCCTCTGAAATGTAGCAAACTGTTAGAGAAAAGCTAAAGAGGAATGAAACTGGATAGACCAGAAATGATAAAGACACACCCAACCCTGCAAAGTCCTCCTTACTTCTGCTTCTGCCAAAATTGGAAAGCTGTTCCAACAGCTTGATATATTCATGCTCCTGGACTGACACCTTACAGACACCACCATTACCATTCCTGGGTATGTTCTATCCCACCGGCAGGACAGAATCACCAGTTGTGGCAACGCAATGGTATACAGTCGGGCAGCAGTTGCCTGGCACTCCTCAACATTGAATCCAGATACCATGAAGTTTCATGACATCAAATGTGGGCACGGGACCCTCTGCTGATTAAGACCCTTAGCTGATGAATCAGTACTCCTCCCCATGTTGAGCATCACTTGAAATGTCAGTGGCAAGGGGACAGAATGTACTCTGGGTAGGGGACTTCAATGTTCATCACCAAACATGCCTCGGTAGCAACACTACTGGCCCAGTCTAGAAGGACATAGCAACAAGAGTGGGTCCGTGGCAGGAGGTGAGGGAGCAAACAAGAGCGAAAAATCTGCTTGACCTCGTCCTCGCCAATCCACCTGTTACAGATGCACCTGCCCCCCATAACAGTATTGTTACGAGTGATCACCATACCGCTGTTACAGAAACATAGTAAAATATGAACAGGAGTAGGCCATTCTGCCCTTTAAGCCTGCTCCGCCATTCAATACGATCATGGCTGATCATCCAAACTCAGTAACCTGTTCCCGCTTTCTCCCCATACCCTTGATCCCATTAGCCCTAAGAACTATATATAATGCTTTCTTGAATATATTTAATGATTTGGCCTCAACTGCTTTATGTGGTAGAGAATTCAAGAGGTTCACCACTCTCTGGGTGAAGAAATCTCTCCTCATTTCAGTCCTAACTAGCTTACCCCTTATCATTAGACTGTGACCCCTGGTCCAGGATTCTACCCCCTCCCCCCCAATGGAAACGTCCTTCCTGCTTCTAGTCTGTCCAATCCTGTTAGAATTTTGTATGTTTCTATGAGATCCCCTCTCATTCTTCTAAACTCTAGCGAATACAAGCCTAATCGACTCAATCTCTCTTCATACGTCAGTCCTGCCATCCCAGGAATCAGTCTGGTGAACCTTCACTGCACTCCCTCCATAGCAAGAACATCCTTCCTCAGATAAGGAGATCAAAACTTCACACAATATTCCAGATGTGGTCTCACTAAGGCCTTGTATAATTTCAGCAAGACATCCTTGCTCCTGTACTCGAATCCTCTCGCTATGAAGGCCAACATACCATTTGCCTTCTTAACTGCCTGCTGCACCTGCATGCTTACTTTCAGCGACTGGTGCACAAGGATACCCAGGTCTTGCTGCACCTCCCCCTTTCCCAATCTATCGCCGTTCAGATAATAATCTGCCTTTCTGTTTTTGCCACCAAATTGGATAACCTCACATTTATCCACATTATACTGCATCTGCCATGTATTTACCCACTCACTCAACCTGTCCGCATCACACTGGAGCTTCACTGCATCCTCCTCACAGCTCACACTCCCACCTAACCGGTGTGCCGTCTGCAAACTTGGATATATTACATTTAATTTACTCATCTAGATCATTAATATATATTGTGAATAGCTGGGGTCCTAGCACTGATCCCTGTGGTACCCCACTAGTCACTGCCTGACACTTGGAAAAATACCCATTTATTCCTACTCTTTGTTTCCTGAGTGGCAACCAGTTCTCGATCCATGTCAGTACCTTATCCCCAATCCCATGTGCTTGAATTTTGAATGCTAATCTCTTATGTGGGACCTTATCGAAAGCCTTCTGAAAGTCCAAATACACCACATCCACTGTTCTCCCTTATCTATTCTACCAGTTACATCCTCAAAAAATTCCACTAGATTTGTCAAGCATAATTTCACTTTCATAAATCCATGTTGACTTTGTCCGATCCTGTCATTATTTTCCAAGTGCTCTGCTATTACATCTTTTATAATGAACTCTAGCATTTTCCCCACTACTGATGTCAGGCTAAGTGGTCTATAATTCCCTGTTTTCTCGTTACCTCCTTTTTTTAAATAGTGGGGTGACATTAGCTACCCTCCAATCCATTGGAACTGTTCCAGAGTCTATAGAATTTAGAAACATGACCAACAATGCATCTACTATTTCAAGCGCCACTTCCTTAAGTACCCTGGGGTGTAGATTATCAGGCCCTGGGTATTTATTGGCCTTCAATCCCATCAATTTCACAATTTCCCTACTAATACTGGTTTCATACAGTTCCTCCTTCTCACCAGACCCTATGTACCCCAACATTTCTGGGAGGTAATTTGTGTCCTCCTTTGTGAAGACAGAACCAAAGTATATATTTAATTGGTTTGCTATTTCTTTGTTCCCCATTATAAATTCCCCTGTTTCTGACTACAAGGGACCCACATTTTTCTTCACTAATCTTTTATGTTTTTAGTTTTTATGTTCTCTCCAAGCTTACTGTCATACTCTATTTTCCACTTCCTAATCAATCCCTTTGTCCTCCTTTGCTGAATTCTAAACTGCTCCCAATCCTCAGGTTTGCTGCTTGTTCTGGCAATTTTATATTTCTCCTCCTTGGATCTAATACTATTCCTAATTTCCTCTGTAAACCACAGTTGAAAATACGAAAATATTCTTCATCGTGTTGTGTGGTATTACCACTGTGCTAAATGGGATAGATTTTGAACAGATCTAGCAACACAAAACTGGGCTCCTCAGATACTGTGGGCCATCAGCAGTAGAAGAACTGTATTCAACCACAATCTGTAACCTCATGCCCAGGCTATATCCTCCACTTACCGCTGGCTCAATGAAGAGTGCAGGAGGGCATGCCAGGAGCAGCACACATGCATACCTAAAAATGAGGTGTCAACCTGGTGAAGCTACAACACAGGAGTACATGTGTGCCAAACAGCAGAAGCAGCATGCAATAGACAGAGCTAAGCAATCCCATAAGCAACGTATCAGATCGAGGCTCTGCAGACCTGCCACATCTAGTCGTGAATGGTGATGGGCAATTAAACTACTAACAGGAGAAGGAGGCTCCACAAGTATCTCCATCCTCAATGATGGGGGAGCCCAGAAGATCAGTGCAAAAGACAAGGCCAAAGGTTTTGCAACCATCTTCAGCTAGAAGTGCCGAGTGGATCATCCATCTCGGCCTCCTCCTGAGGTTCCCAGCATCACAGATGCCAATTTGATTCATTCCATATGGTATTGAGAAATGGTTGAAAGCACTGGATACTGCAAGGCAATGGGCCATGATAACATTCCAGCAATATTACTGGAGACTTGTTCTCGAGAACTGGCCGTGCCCCTAGCCAAGCTGTTCCAGTAGAGTTACAACACTGGCATCTACCCAACCATGTGGAAAATTGACCCGGCATATACTGTACACAAAAAGCAGGACAAATCCAACCCGGCCAATTACCACCACATCAGTCTACACTTGATCATCAGAAAAGTGATGGAAGGTGTCATCGACAGTGCTATGAGAGAGCAAATACTCAGCAATAACCTGCTCACCGATGCTCATTTTGGGTTCCGTCAGGGCTAGTCAGCTGCTGACCTCATTACAACCTTGGTCCAAACATGGACAAAAGAGCTGAACTCCAGAGGTGAGATGAGAGTGACCGTCCTTGACAGCAAGGCAGCATTTCGACCGATTGTGTCATCAAGGAGCTCTAGCCAAACTGGAATCAATGGGAATCAGAGGGAAAACTCACCACTGTTTGGAATCATACCTAACATAATGGAAGATGGTTGTTGTTGTTGGAGGTCAATCATTTCAGTCCCAGGACATCACTGCAGGAGTTTCTCAGGGTAGTGTTCCAGGCCCAACCATCTTCAACTGCTTCACCAATGACCTTTCCTCCATCATAAGGTCAGAAGTGGGGATGTTCGCGAATAATTGCACAATGTTCAGAACCATTTGCGACTACTCAGATACTGAAGCAGTCCGTGTCCATATGCAGCAAGACCTGGATAACATTTAGGCTTGGGGTCATAAGTGATAAGTAACATTCCCACCACACAAGTACCAGGCAATGACCATCTTCAACAAGTGAGAATCCAACCATCTCCCCTTGACATTCAATGCCATTACCATTGCTGAATGCCCCACTATCAACATCCTGGGGGTTATCATTGACCTGAAACTGGACAGGACAAGTCATATACGTACTGTGGTTATAAGAGCAGGTCAGAGGCTATGAATTCTGTGGTGTGTAATTCACCTCCTGACTCCCTAATGCCTGCCTCCTATCTACAAGTCACACACCAGGAGTGTGATGGAATACTTTCCACTTGCCTGGATGGGTGCAGCTCCAACTACACTCAAGAAGCTCAACATCATCCAGGACAAAACAGCCCACTTGATTGTTACCCCATTCACCACCTTCAACATTCACTCCCTCCACCACCGACGCACAGTGGCAGCAGTGTGTACCATCTACAAGATGCAGTGCAGCCAACACAGACACACAAACAAACACAGAGACTCACAGACACATACAGACATGTGCATAGGCACAGATGCAAACAGATGAACAGAAACATACAGTCACACACACAAATGCGAACAAGTAGACATGCATGCACCCACAAGATACACACACACACAGAAATACAGACACAGGCAAACACAAACAGGCACACATATAGAGACATCAAAACAGACACACACATGGACACACACACTGACAAAGATACACACAAAGGTACACGCAAATGCAGACATGGCCAGAATGTTAAGCCCCCAAACACACCCCCACACCAAGTAAAGGGCTGGGTGGTGGGAGAGGATGTAAAATAAAATGAAAGGCGGGGGAGGGGGGCTGCCGTTCTTGTCACTTACCCACCCCCACTGCTATTTTACCAGGACATTGATGCAGGCGTTCCTCAGGTTAGTTCCAAGGCCCAACTATCATCCGCTGTTTCATCAATGACCTTCCCTCTATCATAACGTCAGAAGTGGGAATATTCACCGATGATTGCACAATGTTCAGGACTGTTTACGACTCCTCAGATACTGAAGCAGTCTGTTCCCATGTGCAGCAAGACATGGACAACATTCAGTCTTGGGCTGATAATTGGTAAGTAACATTTACACCACACAAATGACAATCTCCAACAAGAGAAAATCTCACCATCTCCCTTGACTTTCTTTGGCATTCCCATCACTGAATCCCCAACCATCAATATACTGGGGGTTTACCATTGTCCAGAAACTTAACTGGACCAGCAATAAAAATACTGTGGCTACCATAGCAGGTTAGACGCTGAGGATTCTGTGGTGAGTAACTCACCTCCTGACACCCCGAAGCCTGTCCATGATCTACAAGGCACAAATCAGGAGTGTCTTGCAATACTCTGCACTTGCCCGGATGGGTGCAGCTCCAACAACACTCAAGAATCTCAACACCATCCAGGACAAAGCAGCATTCTCGATCGGCACCCCATCCTCTATATTAAGCATTCACTCCCTCCATCACCAGTGCACAGTGGCTGCAGTGTGTACCATATACACAATGCTCTGGAATAACTCGGCAACAGCACCTTCCAAACTCACAACCTCTACCACCTAGAAGAACAAGCACAGCAGATGCATGGGAACACCATCATCTGCAAGTTCCCCTCCATGGCACACACCATCCTGATTTGAAACTATATCACCGTTCCTTTACTGTTGCATGGTCACAATCCCGGAATTCCCTTCTTCACAGCACTGTGGGTGTACCTGGACCACATGAACTGCAACCATTCAAGAAGGCAGCACACCACCACCTTCTCAAGGGCAATTAGCGATGGGCAATAAATGCTGGCCTAGCCAGTGACGCTCACATCCAAGGAAAGTATAAGGGGAAAAAACAGATTCTGCAGTGGCTCCTACTTGTGGGGAAATTTGGTTGAAGAACTGCATGGCCACAGGAAGCAGAAGTTCCTCTGCTGCTGGGATCTGAACAGTTAAAGTGATCTTCAGCAGAATGTTAGTGAGCTGAGGCTGCCTGCTGGTCATTGTGTGTATGACAGGCTCCTGACCTTCACCCTGTTGGATCATCTGATCTAAACCTTTAGAAATAGTTCAGCTTCTGGTGACACATTTACTGAGTGTCTGTGGTTTTAATGCCTCACTGACAAGTTACAGCTGGTTTGTCACACCCATAGGCTCCAGAGAATGGGGGTGGATTAACTTGTTAAAACCAAGGTGCTGTGTGTGATTCTGCTGTAATGTGAGGCTCCCATAAAAACCATGAGCAACAACCCAAGAAGTGAGACACAACACAAGTTACCCACCCACTCCTTCACTCCTCTTTTGTTCTTTCCACATCTTTGCCTCCAATCCCCTCTCTTTCCTCCCTTTATTCCGGTCACCCTACCCACTCCTCCCCTCATTTGCCACTTTCATCTTCCATCACTCATTCCCCTCTCCTCTTCATTCCTTCCTCTCCTTTCCCCCTTCCTCCCTGATTTCATGCACTTGTCCCCCACTTGTACATCCTCCGTTCCCCATTTCCTTTCACAGTCCTCTCCCTGTCCTCACCCTTCCTTCCTCGCACTGTTTCTCCCTCCTCTTCTCCTCATCATTAGGATCCCAATACATTTCAAGGAGAAAGGGGAGGAGGGCCTTCAAATTTCCAAGAGGGGTTCTTAAACAGGCGCTAGGTGTCTCATTATCATAACACTGCCACTTTAAGAATTCTGCTGAAAGGTCATCAACCTGAAAAGTTAACTGTTTCTCCGTTTCTCTTTCCACAGATGCTGTCAGACTTGTTGATTGTTTCCAGCACTTTTTTGTTTCTATTGTCTGAAATTTGTTTGCTAGACACTAGAGGTCAGTGTTGTCTAACAAATGGTGGGTTTGAGTCAGATCAGCAGGACTTCATACAGTTCTGGAGTGAGAATTGAAACTGCTGAAATTTCCCTGGGATTCTTTCACACTTCCACTGCAGCTCTTGCAGAATTCCCTGGGGAATGTTTTAAGTTGGCCCTGATCGTACTGCAAAGGAAACTTGGAAAACTCAGAGAAATTATTGAGAAAAAAAATGAGGAACAATATTAATTGTCATTTTAAAAAGCACAGATTAATCAAGGACAGCCAGCATAGATTTGTTAAGGGAAGGTCAAGTCTGAATAAATTGATTGAATTTTTTGAAGAGATAACAAGGAGCGTCGATGAGGATAGTGTATTGAATGCAGTCGTCATGGATTTTAGCAAAGCTTTTAACAAGGTCCCACGTGGCACACTGATCAGAAAACTAAAAGCCCAGGGATGCAATGGAAAGTGGCAGGTTGGAACCAAAATTGGCTCAGAGACTGGAAGCAAAAGGTCGATGGGTGTTTTTGTGACTGGAAGGCTATTTTTAGTGGGGTTCTGCAGGGTTTAGTACTAGGTCCCTTGCTTTTCAGGATTTATACCAATGATCTTGGCTTAAATATAAGTGACATGATTAAGAAGTTTGCAGATGATACAAAGAATAGTTGTGGGTTGATATTGAGGAATAAAGCAGTAGACTGTAGGAAGATATCAATGCACTGGCCAGGTAGGCAGATCAGTGTCAAATAGAATTCAACCTGGAGAAGTGGGGGTAATGCATTTGGGGAGGGCAAACAAGGCAAGGGAGTACACAATAAATGGTAGGTTTCTGAGAAGTGTAGAGGAGCAGAGGGATGTTGGTGCACATGAAAAGTAAAAACTTCAGGATAATTACAATCTCGACAGATTGGTAACATAGAATGTTGATGGTGTACGGAATGCAAAAATTAGAACTTTGGCAATCACCTCATGCTTTTGACTGGTTTGGGCCCATCTAAGATAGCTAGACAGGTAGATCTGGTGGTTAAAAAGGCATATTGGATACTTTCCTTTATTAGCCACGGCATAGAAAATAAGAGCAGGGAGGTTATGCTAGAACTGTACAAAACATTAGTTAGGTCACAGCTCAAGTACAGTTCTGGTCATCACATTACAGGAAAGATAAGTTCTCACTGGAGAGGGTGCAGAGGATATTTAAAGTGATGTTACCAGGATTGCAAAATACTAGATATGAGGAAATATTGGATAGGCTGGTGTTGTTTTCATTGGAACAGTGGAGGCTGAAGGGAGATTTAATTGAGGTGCATAAAATTATGTGCGGGCCTAGATAGAGTGGATAGGAAGGACCTATTTCTCTTAGCAGAGAGACCAATAGCCAGGGGGCATAGATTTAACATCATTGGTAAAAGGAATAGAGGGGAATTGAGGAGATTTTTTTTCCTGAGAGGATGGTGGGGGTCTGGAACTCACTGTCTGAAATGGTGGTAGTGACAGAAACCATTGATATATTTAATAAAAAACTCCCAGATATGCACTTGAAGTGCTTTACTCTACAAAGTTACAGAGCAAGTGCTGGAAAGTGGGATGAGGCTCGATAGTCCTTTTTCAGCTGGCACAGACATGATGGTTGAATGGACTCTCTCTATGTCCTCGGTTGAGGTAAACGGAAGACATATCAGAAGCGCTGTCGTGGAAGGTAGCATCTTCAGAGCAGATGAGTCAGAGACAGAGAAACTGGGAGAATGGAATGGAGTCCTTGCAGGAGGCAGGGTGTGAAGAAGTGTAGTTGAGGTAACTGTGGGAGTCGGTAGGCGTATAATGAATATTAGTAGACAGCCTATCCCCAAAGATGGAGACAGAGAAGTCGAGGAGGGAAGGGGAGTGTTAGAGCTGGACCATGTAAAGGTGAGAGAAGGGGGGAAATTGGAAGCAAAGCTGATAACGTTTTCCAGTTCAGGGGGGAGCAGGAAAGAGCACAGATACAGTCATCACTGTACCGGAAAAAGAGTTGGGGGAGGGGCCTGAGTAGAACTGGAACAAATAATGTTCAGCATATCCCACAAAAAGACAGGCATAACTAGGACCCATGCGGATACCCATAGCGACACCTTTTACTTGAAGGAAGTGAGTGGAGTTGAAGGAGAAGTTGTTCAATGTGAAAACGAGTTCAGCAAAGCAGAGGAGAGTGGTGGAGGATGGGAACTGGTTTGGGCCACTGTTCAAGGAAGAAGCAGAGAGACCTCAAACCAGCTTGGTGAGGATGGAGGTGTAGAGAGATTGGACGTCCATAGTGAAGAGGAGGCGGTTGGGGCCAGGAAACTGGAAATTGTCAAAATGATGGAGGGCATCACAAGAGTCACGGATGCAGGTGGGAGGAGACTGGACCAGGGGAGAAAAGATAGAGTCAAGATAGGAAGAAATAGCTCAGTGGGGCAGGAACAGGCTGTGACAATGAATCTACCAGGACAGTCCTGTTTGTGGATTTTAAGGAGGTAGATGTGGGCTGTCCGGGGTTGCGGGACTAAGAGGGTGGAAGCTTTACAGGGACGCTCTCCAGAGGAGATTAAGTCAGTGACAGTCCTGCAGACAGCTTGATGTTCGGTGGTGGGTCCATGTTCCAGGGGGAGGTAGGAAGAAGTGTCTGAAAGTTGGTGCTGAGACTCTGCAAGGTAGAGGCTGGTATGCCAAACAACAACACAATATTGATGACAATGTCGGGGTTAGACATGAGAAAATGGAGTGTGGCATATTCAGAGGAACACAGGTTAGAGTGAGTGAGAGGGGCAGAGAAATTGAGACAGCCGCTGTGTCACTGACAGTTTTCAGTGAAAAGATCAAGAATAGGTAATCGGCCAGAGGGAGGGGTCCAGGTGGAAGGAGAAAGCTGGAGGTGGGTGAATGGGTCTGCTGGTCGGGGGGAGAACTCCTGGTCAAAGAAGTGAGCCCGGAGGTGAAGGCGATAGAAGGAGAGCTCAACATCATGCCAAGTGTGAAAAGGTGGAGGCATAAGGGGATAAAACTGAATCTTTTGCTGAGTACAGAGCATTCAGCGTTGGAGAGGGGAAGGTCAGATGGTATCGTGAATACACAGCAAGGGGTCAGATCAGAAGGGGTTTATCAGAGGGAAGTGAAGGGGAAGAAGGATCTGGAGAGGCATTAGGCCCCAACAGCTGCTGGAGTTTGCATTCCTTAGCACCTGAAAGGAAGAAAATAAAAGTTTTTTGCTAATGTGATAGATAAGATGAAGACTGACATGAAACTGTGGAGTAGAACAGCTTTGATATAAGGTGAGGCAGTGCTTCTGGAGAGAGAGGTCCAGTGTGTATTTGTGACGGCACATGGCACTGAGTGTGGATCTCAGGATGTAGTGCGAACAGCAGTCCGAGGAACATTGTATTTCTCGGAGATACCTGGAATCCTGTTGGATTCAAAACATGAAGGAAGAAACTTCAGTTGGAATGCACACGGAATAAGTCGGAGCTGGAGACAGTTGCTGAGGAAGGAGATGTGGCTGTGAGAACGAGTTTTGATAGACACTTTATCAAACAGCAGGAGGGAAATAGAAATCAAAGAAGGTGAACAAGAAAAAAAGAGACACATGAAAATCCCGTCGGAGAGAAGAGCAGAACCTCTTCAAGGTGGGCATTCCTGGAAGAGAAGTGGCAGTGGATTAACACTAAAATAAAAGCAAAATACTGCAGATGCTGGAAATCTGAAAAAATAAATGAATGCTGGCAATTCTCAGCAGGTCTGGCAGCATCTGTGGAGAGAGAAGCAGAGTTAACGTTTCAAGTCAGTGACCCTTCATCAGAACTGGCAAAGGTTGGAAATGTAATAGGTCTTGTCGTGATGTTTATTTTGTTTGGCAGAATGTTTGGGTGATCGACCTGACTTTCATTCCCCTGCCTTGATGGGAGTGGAGAGAGTGAATACGGCGCCTGTGCGCTGCATTCCATTAGCCGCCAGGAAGTAGCAGAGACCACTCATGGTGAACCCTCTCCTCGGCTTTCATTCCTTCGCTTGCTGGCACAATTTCCAGTCTCTGCTCAGTGTTAGTGCTGCTCAGGGGTAGAAAACTGAAAGCTGTAATGAAAAGAGCAACTGAGATACCAGGATAATTTTTCAATTTAGCGCCTAGGTGTAAACTGGCGTTTCCGATTGGACGCTCGTTGTAGAAACATACAGATTTTAATTTCTGTTGAATTGAAAATTGGGCGGTTCCTATAACAGGTGGGGGCTAAAACGAGTAGCTGAACTGCAAGATTGAACATCTACCCCAGCAAATACTGCTGAATTGTTTAAGATGCAAGACTCCACCTGACTGAATGGGTGGACTACAATGTTAATTCAACAAGACTCAATAACAATTCAGCTGCACATTACATTGAAAACAAAGCACAGGCTCCCTGGACAGTGATGCTTGGTTCAGATGTCATGACAGAATACTCAGACAGAACATTCGAGGGAACGGCGCTGTTTTATGGCATTGCTGGTATCCTGCAGATTAGCTCCATCCCGTCGCATAAAAGGTCTTGATACCTCTCACCCCTAAAAGAGAGGTCATGTAATCCATCAGTACTCAGAAAAGAGATTATCCTAAACTTTGGCAGTTCTGTATTTGGGGACTATGTTCAAATGGAGAATACACAACAGAGATAAGTAAGATCAGTAATTTCGCAGATGACACCAAAATTGGTGATGTGATAAATAGTGAGGAGGAAACCCATAGATTACAGGACACTATAGACGGTCTGGTAAGATGGGCAGAGCTGTGGCAAATGGAATTCAATCCTGAGAAGTGTGAGGTGATGCATTTTGGGAGGACTAACAAGGCAAGGGAATACACAATGGCTGGTAGGACCCTAGGACGTACAGAGGGCGGCACAGTGGCGCAGTGGTTATCACCGCAGCCTTACAGCTCCAGCGACCCGGGTTCAATTCTGGGTACTGCCTGTGCGGAGTTTGCAAGTTCTCCCTGTGTCTGCGTGGGTTTCCTCCGGGTGCTCCGGTTTCCTCCCACATGCCAAAGACTTGCAGGTTGATAGGTAAATTGGCCATTAGCAATTGCCCCTAGTATAGGTAGGTGGTAGGAAAATAGAGGGACAGGTGGGAATGTGGTAGGAATATGGGATTAGTGTAGGATTAGTATAAATGTGTGGTTGACGGTCAGCACAGACTTGGTGGGCCGAAGGGCCTGTTTCAGTGCTGTATCTCTAAAGTAAAACGAAACATTAGTGCACTTGTCCATAGACCACTGAAGGCAGCAGCACAGGTAGATAAGGTGGTTAGGAAGGTTTATGGGATACTTGTCTTTATTAGCCGAGGCAAAGAATATAAGAGCAGGGAGGTTATAATGGAGCTGGATTAAATGATAGTTAGGCCACAGCTGGAGTACTGTGTACAGTTCTGGACACCACACTATAGGAAGGATGTGATTGCCCTGGAGAGGGTGTAGAGGAGATTCACCAGGATGTTGCCTTTCAGCTATGAAGAGAGACTGAAAATGCTAGGGTTGTTAACAGGTAGCAGACGATCAGCTGTTTGGTGTAGTGTGGCTGATAGAGCAGGTAAAATAATTAGATGTTCTGATTTGGCATAAGTATCAGCAAGAGTTCTGACAAGTGGAGTTCGAGAAGAGAGCAAATCCGAATGAGGTGGTAAAGGTTTCAAGTGGAAACAGTGAGAAACAGGATTCTTCAAAAAAGGAATTTAGCAAGAGTGTAAATTTAGAGCAGAAGGAGAATGGGGAGCAGAATAGTTTAATTGAATATTAATCATGCCAAGCATATAAACTCAATACTTAACTGTAACAGCCACTTATAACAAAAATGACAGTGCAAAAGGCGGCAATGTTGTTTGGTCCCTGCAGAATGCGGGAGTTTCATATAGATAATAGATAATGTTAACACACACAATGTCTGCTGTATCTATCTCCAATGGAGATTATTTGAGTTCAAGATCTCAGAACGTTAGGTAGAAAATGTCAGAAAACTCAAATAAATCTCAGAAAACTGGGAGGTTTAATCAGCTTGGATGGAGCTAAGAAACAAGGTGCAGAGAATACTAGTGGTATCAGGCAAAGTATAAACCATCAAATTAGTACTGCATGTAACACGAATAATACCGAAATTATGGGGGACTTTCATTTTCATACAGATTGGGCAACCCACATTAGCAGAAATATTGTGGAGGAGGTGCTCTTGGAATTCATAAGACCTAATTTTATAGATCAGTCTGTTGAGAAAAAAAAACTCAGAGACAGGTTATTTTAGATCTAGTATTGTACAAGAGCAAATTAACAATCTTGTGGTAAAGGAGCCTCCTGGGAAGAGCGACCATAATATTCTACACATTTATATTGATTGAGTGATTTCGTGAAGTCAGACAAGATGGTCTTGAATCTCAAAAAAGCGAAGTACATACTTAGAGAACATAGAACATAGAACAGTGCAGCACAGTACAGGCCCTTCGGCCCACGATGTTGTGCCGAACCTTTAACCTACTCTAAGATCAAACGAACTACCTACACTTCATTCTACTATCATCCATGTACCTATCCAAGAGTCGCTTAAATGTCCCGAATGTATCTGTTTCTACTACCACCGCTGGCAACGCATTCCACGCACCCACCACTCTCTGTGTAAAGAACCTACCTCTGACATCTCCCCGAAACCTTCCTCCAATCACCTTAAAATTATGCCCCCTGGTGATAGCCCTTTCCGCCCTGGGAAAAAGTCTCTGGCTAACCACTCTATCTATGCCTCTAATCATCTTGTGCCCCTCTATCAAGTCACCTCTCATCCTTCTTCGCTCCAATGAGAAAAGCCCTAGCTACCTCAATCTTTCTTCGTAAGAAATGCCCTCCAGTCCAGGCAGCATCCTGGTAAATCTCCTCTGCACCCTCTCTAAAGCTTCCACATCCTTCCTATAATGAGGCGACCAGAACTGAACACAATATTCCAAGTGTGGTCAAACCAGGGCCTTATAGAGCTGCAGCATAACCTCACGGCTCTTAAACTCAATCCCCCTGTTAATGAAAGCCAACACACCATACGTCTTCTTAACAACCCTATCAACTTGGGTGGCAACTTTGAGCGATCTATGGACATGGACCCCAAGATCCCTCTGTTCCTCCACACTACCAAGAATCCTGACTTGAAGCCTGTATTCTGCATTCAAATTCGACCTTCCAAAATGAATCACTTCACACTTTTCCAAGTTGAACTCCATCTGCCACTTCTCAGCCCAGCTCTGCATCCTGTCAATGTCCCGTTGCAACCTACAACAGCTTTCCACACTATCAACAACTCCAGCAACCTTCGTGTCATTGGCAAACTTGCTAACCCAGCCTTCCACTTCCTCATCCAAGTCATTTATAAAAATCACAAAGAGCAGAGGTCCCAGAACAGATCCCGGTGGAAGACCACTGGAGTTCCATGCTGAATACTTTCCATCTACTACCACCCTCTGTCTTCCATGGGCCAGCCAATTCCGTATCCAGACAGTCAACTTTCCCTGAATCCCATGCCTCCTTACTTTCTGAATGAGCATACCATGGGGAACCTTATCAAACGCCTTGCTAAAATCCATATACACCTCATCCACTGCTCTTCCTTCATCAATGTGTTTTGTCACATCTTCAAAGAATTCAATAAGGCTTGTGAGGCATGACCTGCCCCTCACAAAGCCATGCTGACTGTCTCTAATCAAACCATGCTTTTCCAAATAATCATAAATCCTGTCTCTCAGAATCCTCTCCAATAATTTGCCCACTACCAACGTAAGACTGACTGGTCTATAATTCCCAGGGTTATCCCTATTCCCTTTCTTGAACAAGGGAATAACATTTGCCACCCTCCAATCATCCGGTACTACTCCAGCGGATAGTGAAGACGCAAAGATCATCGCCAAAGGCGCAGCAATCTCTTCCCTCGCTTCCCGTAATATCCTTGGGTATATCCCGTCTGGCCCCGGGGACTTATCTGTTCTCATATCATTCAGAATTTCCAGCACATCCTCCCTCTTAACCTCAACCTGTTCGAGCATATCAGCCTGTTCCACGCTGTCCTCACAAACGACCAGGTCCCTCTCACTAGTGAATACTGAAGCAAAGTATTCATTTAGGACCTCCCCTACCTCCTCCAACTCCAGGCACAAGTTCCCTCCACTATCCCTGATCGGCCCTACCCTCACTCTGTCCATCCTCTTGTTCCTCACATAAGTGTAGAACGCCTTGGGATTTTCCTTAATCCTACCCACCAAGACTTTTTCATGTCCCCTTCTAGCTCTCCTAAGTCTATTCTTCAGTTCCTTCCTGGCTACCTTGTAACCCTCTAGAGCCCTGTCTGATCCTTGCTTCCTCAACCTTAAGTAAGCTTCATTCTTACTCTTGACTAGCTGTTCCACATCTCTTGTCATCCAAAGTCCCTTCACCCTACCATCCCTTCCTTGCCTCATCGGGACAAACCTATCCAGCAGTCGCAGCAAGTGCTCCCTAAACAACCTCCACATTTCTGTCGTGCATTTCCCTGAGAACATCTGTTCCCAGTTTATGCTCCCCAGTTCCTGCCTAATAGCATTGTAATTCCCCCTCCCCCAATTAAATATTTTCCCATCCCGTCTGCTCCTGTCCCTCTCCATGACTATAGTAAAGGTCAGGGAGTTGTGATCACTATCACCGAAATGCTCTCCCACCGAGAGATCTGCCACCTGGCCTGGTTCGTTGCCAAGCACCAAGTCCAACATAGCCTCCCCTCTAGTCGGCCTATCTACATATTGAGTCAGGAAACCTTCCTGGACACACCTGACAAAAACTGCTCCATCCAAACTATTTGCACTAAGGAGGTTCCAATCAATATTAGGGAAGTTGAAGTCACCCATGACAACAACCCTGTTACTGCTGCACCTTTCCAAAATCTGCCTCCCAATCTGTTCCTCCATGTCTCTGTTGCTATTGGGGGGTCTATAGAAAACTCCCAACAAAGTGACTGCTCCTTTCCTGTTTCTGACTTCCACCCATAATGACTCAGTAGACAAACCCTCCTCAAGGACCTCCCTTTCTGCAGCTGTGATACTATCCCTGATTAGCAATGCCACTCCCCCACCTCTTTTACCTCCCTCCCTATTCCTTTTGAAACATCTTAACTCCGGAACATCCAACATCCATTCCTGCCCCTGTGATATCCACATCTCCGTAATGGCCACAACATCGTCGCTCCAAGTACTGATCCTTGCTCTAAGTTCATCACCCTTATTCCTGACACTTCTTGCGTTAAAATAGACACACTTCAACCCACCATACTGGCTGCATCTTTGTCGTGTCAATTTTCTAACCTTCCTCACAGACTCTCTGCACTTGGTATCTGCCTGTTCAACAGCTACCCCATCCACTGATCCGTAGCTCCGGTTCCCATCCCCCTGCCAAACTAGTTTAAACTCTCCCGAAGAGCTCTAGCAAACCTCCTGCCCAGGATATTGGTGCCCCTCAAGTTCAGATGCAACCCGTCCTTCTTGTACAGGTCCCACCTTCCCCAGAAGGTATCCCAATGATCTACATATCTGAATCCCTCCCTCCTACACCAGCTCTGTAGCCATGTGTTCAGCTGCACTCGCTCTCTGTTTCTAGCCTCACAGCACGTGGCACAGGTATCAATCCTGAGAATACTACTCTGCTCGTCCTGCCTTTTAGCTTCCAACCTAACTCCCTATATTCCCTATACGCTTTTCAGGTCCTCATCCCTTTTCCTAGCTATGTCATCGGTTCCGATTTGTGCCACGACCTCTGGCTGCTCCCCCTCCCCCTTAAGAATCCTGTAGACCCGATCCAAGACATCCCTGACCCTGGCACCCGGGAGGCAACATACCATCCGGGAGTCTCGTTCGCGACCACAGAATCTCCTGTGCCTGAATATATAAGTTTACTTACTCAGCAGTCCCCGTGTCTGCCGAAACAAAAGGTAAGTTACTTTGAACTGAAACTCACCTTCCCAGCTGCCCCCTCGCTCGCACTATCGCTGATCCAAAAGAAGCTGCCGAAACAAAAGGTAAGTTACTTTAAACTGAAACTCACCTTCCCAGCTGCCCCCTCGCTCGCACTATCGCTGATCCAAAAGAAGCTGCCGAAACAAACGGTAAGTTACTGTAAACTGAAACTCACCTTCCCAGCTGCCCCCTCGCTCGCACTATCGCTGATCCAAAAGAAGCTGCCGAAACAAACGGTAAGTTACTTTAAACTGAAACTCACCTTCCCAGCTGCCCCCTCGCTCGCACTATCGCTGATCCAAAAGAAGCTGCCGAAAAAAAAGGTGTTACTTTAAACTGAAACTCACCTTCCCAGCTGCCCCCTCGCTCGCACTATCGCTGATCCAAAAGATGGTCGAGTTGGCTACAGTAGATTGGGAAATTACATTAAAAGACATGATGGCAGATAAACATATGGACATACGATTTTGAAGCAGAAGTAGATCATTCGGTCCCTTGATCCTGCTCCGCCATTCAATAAGATCATGCCTGATCTGTTTGTGTCTCAAATTCCACACTCCCATAACCTTTGATTCCCTTGCCTAACAAGATTCTATCCACCTCTGCTTTAAAACTATTCAATGACCCCGCCTCCATCACCTTCTGAGGCAGAGAGTTCAAACATCGCACAACCATCTGAGAGAAAAAAAAATCTCCTCAACTCTGTTCTAAAAAGGCGACCACCTAATTTTAAAACAGCGCCCCCTAGTTCTGGACTGACCCATAAGAAGAAACATCCCTTCCACCTCCACCTTGTCAACATCGTGCAGAATCTTATATACTTCAATGAAGTCTCCCCTCACGCTTCTAAACTGAAGTAAAAACAACGTCTGTTTGTCCAAACTTTCCTCATAAGACAACCCGCTCATTGCAGGTATCAATCCAGTAAACCCCATCTGAACCGTTTCCAATGGATTTACATCCTTCCTTAAATAACGAGACCAAAGCAGCATACAGTATTCGAGATGTGGTCTCACAAATGCCCTGTGTAATTGTAGCATAACATCCTTACTTTTATTTTCAATTCCTTTCGCAATAAAGGATACCATTCCATTATCCTTCTTTATTGCTTGCTCGACCTGCATACTAACGTTTTGTGACTCATGCACGAGAACACCTAGATCCTTCTGCACCTCGGAATTCTGCAGTCATTCTCTGTTTCAATATGTTTTTATTGGTTCATGGGATGTGGACGTCACTGGCTAGGCAAGCATTTATTGCCATTCCTACTTGCCCTTGAAAAGGAGTTGGTGAGCTGCCATCTTGAACAGTTGCAGTCCTTGTGGGGTAGGTACACCCACAGTGCTGTGAGGAAGGGAGTTCCAGGATTTTGACCCAGCAACGGTGAAGGAATAGCGATGTTATTCCAAGTCAGGATGGTCTGTGGCTTAGAGGGGTACTTGTAGGTGATGATGTTCCAATGAATTTGCTGCCCTTGTCCTTTTAGGTGGTAGAGGCCACGGGTTTGGAAGGTGCTCTCTGAGGAGCCTCGATGCCTTGCTGCAGTGCATCTTGTAGATTGCACACTGTTGCCACTGTGCGTCGGTGGTGGAGGGAGTGGATGTTCGTGAATGGGGTGCCAATCAAGTGGCTGCTTTGTCCTGGATGGTGTCGAGCTTCTTGTGTGCTGTTGGAGCTGCACCCATTCAGGTAAGTGGAGAGTATTCCATCACACTCCTGACTTCTGCTTTGTGGATGGTGGACAGGCTTTGGGGAGTCAGGACGTGAATTACTCGCTGCAGGATTCCTAGCCTCTGACCTGCTCTTTTAGCCACAGTGGCTACTCCAGTTCAGTTTCTGGTCAATGGTAACCCCCCGGATGTTGATAGTGGGGCATTCAGCAACCGTAATGCCATTGAATGTCAAGGGGGGATGGATAGATCGATCCTCTCTTGTTGAAGATGGCCATTGCCGAGCAGTTGTGTGGCACATAAGTTACTTGCTACTTATCAGTCCAAGCCTGGATATTGTCCAGGTCAGGCTGCATTTCTATACGGATTGCTTCAGTATCTGAGGAGTCACAAATGATGCTGAACATTGTACAATAATTAGCGAACATCTCCACATCTGACCTTGTGATTGAAGGAAGGTCATTGATGAAGCAGCTGAAGATGATTGGGTCTAGGAAACTACCCTGAGAAACTCCTGCAGTGATGTCTTGAAGCTGAGATGATTGACCTCCAACACCCACAACCATCTTCCTTTGTGCTAGGTATGACTACAACCAGTAGAGAGTTTTCCTCCTGATTCACATTGACACCAGTTTTGTGGGCTCTCCGTGATACCATACTAGGTCAAATGTTGTCTTGATGTCAAGGCAGTCACTCTCACCTCACTTCTTGAGTTCAGCTCTTTTGTCCATGTTTGAACCAAGGCTGCAATGAAGTCAGGAGCTGAGTGGCCCTGAAGGAACCCAAACTGAGTGTCACTGACCAGGTTATTGATAAGCAAATGCTGCCAGATAGCACTGTCGACGACACCTTCTGTCACTTTACTGATGATCGAGATTAGACTGATGGGGTAGTAATTGGCTGGGTTGGAATTGTCCTGCTCATTGTATACAGGGCATACCTGTGCATTTTTCCACATTGCTGGGTAGATGGCCTGAAGCTGTACTGGAACAGCTCGGCTCGGGGCATGGCAAGTTCTGCAGCACAGGTCTTCAGTACAATTGCCAGAATGGTGTCAGGGTCTATAGCCTTTGCAGTATCCAGTGTCTTCAGTCGTTTCTTGATATCACTTGGAGTGAATCGAATTGGCTGAAGACTGGCATCTCTGATGCGGGAACTTCAGGAGGTGGCTGAGATGGATCACCCACTTCGCACTTCTGGCTGAAGATGGATGCAAATGCTTCAGCCTTGTCTTTGGCACTGATGTGTCGGGCTCCGCCATCATTGAGGATGGAGATATTTTTGGAGCCACCTCCAGTTAGTTGTTTAATTGTCCACCACCATTCACGACTGGAAGTGGCAGGACTGTAGAACTTACATCTGATCTCTTGGTTATGGAATTGTTTAGCTCTGTCTATCACATGCTGCATACGCTGTTTGGCATGCAAGGAGTGCTGTGTTATAGCATCACCAGGTTGACACCTCGTTTTGAGTTGCTGCTCCTGGCATGCCCTCTTGCACTCTTCATTGAACCAGGGTTGGTTCCCCCCCACCCCAGCTTGATGCTAATGGTAGAGTGCGGGATATGCTGGGCCATGAGGTTACAGATTATGGTTGAGTACAATTCTGCTGCTGCTGATGGCCCACAGCGCCTCATGGATGCCCTGTTTTGCATTTCTAGATCTGTTCAAAATCTATCCCATTTAGCATGGTTGTAGTGCCACACAGTATGATGGATGGTATCCTTAATGTGAAGACGGGACTTTGTCTCCACAAGGACTGTGCGGTAGTTACTGCTACCGATATTGTCATGGACAGATGCATCTGTGGCAGACAGATTCGTGAGGATGAGATCGAGTATATTTTTCCCTCTTGTTGGTTCCCTCATGACGTACCACAGACCCAGTCTCGCAGCTATGTCCTTCATGCCAGCTCGGTCAGTAGTGGTGCTACCGAGCCACACTTGGTGATGGACATTGAAGTATCCCACCCAGAGTACATTTTGCTCCCTTGCCACTGTCAATGCTTCCTCCAAGTGGTGTTCAACGTGGAGGAATACTGATTCATCAGCTGAGGGGGTGAGGGGAAGGCGTGGGTTGGTGTTGGTGGTAGATGATAATCAGCGAGAGGTTTCCCTGCCCGTGTTTTATCTGATGCCATGAGACTTCATGGGGTCCGGAGTCAATGTTCAGGACTCCCAGGGCAACTCCCTCTCGACTGTATACCACTGTGCCACCATATCTGCTGGTCTGTCCTGCCGGTGGGACAGGACATACCCAGGGATGGTAATGACGTTGTCTGGGACATTGTAAGGTATGACGGAGTGTGTATGATTATGTCAGGCTGTTGCATGACTAGCCTGTGGGACTAGCTCTCCCCACTTTGGCACAAACCCCAGATGTTAGTAAGGAGGACTTGCAGGGTCGACAGGACTGGGGTTGCTGTTGTTATTTCTGCTGTCTAGGTCGATATGGGGTGCTCCATCCGGTTTCATTCCTTTTTGACTTTGTAGTGGTTAGATACAAGTGAGCGACTTTTTAGGTTGATAAGGGTAACGTGTTGATGTGGTGTTCATGAATTTCAAAGGGCACTTCATATTGTGGCAGATAGCAGGCTTGTCAGCAAAGTTAAAGCCCATTGAATAAAAGGGACAGCGGCAGTATGGGTAGAAAGTTGGCTGAGTGACAGGCAACAGAGTAGTGGTGAATGGTTGGGTTTTCCTGAGTGCAGGAAGTTATAGAGTGGGGTTCCCCAGGGGTCAATATTAGGACCACTGATTTTTTGTTCTATATTAATGACCACGATCTGTTGCTTCAATTATCTGTACTTACATGCTAATAACTCAGATTTAGCAGCACTCCTGTAAAAGGATAAGGTATATCATTGAGTGAGGTGCTCTGTAGGTGGAGAGTGCCAATCTATACAGCTGATAGAAATAGCTAGGTTAGTCAGGGACTGATCGAGAAGTCAATCAGGGTATTTCCTTCTCAAGTATGTTAGCTTGCTTATGACTAGGACAAGCACTTAATTAGAAAAATTTCTGATGCTAACTTACATGAGCAAATAGACTTCACTGCAGAGGATGAACTAAAGGAGCAGTCACACCAATATATCACTAGATTTTGGTACGATATACCACCTTTACTCAAACATCTAACAGAGATAATGACATGTATTCATCAGTCTCTGAGACATTTTACACTTTGATTCAGAAGAATCAGGAAATAAGGAAAGAAATAGATCATGGTGGATATATTGGTCTGAGAATTGAGATCCATCCATGCATAAAAACTATTTCCCACGATTCAATTATAATCCATTTGGTGATTGTGCTATAATTGTTAACAATAACATGCCGTGCCAAAAGGGAGCAACAACAGCAAGAGTTCGATCTCTACTGCGTGGAGATAAAAACACCTCAGTATAAATGCCAGTGTCCCAAAGAGTCTGGGTACTCACTCACCTTAGGGTGGTCTGTAGGATATGGAATCTATAGAAAGAAGAACCAACGCTTATGGTTGAGACTTGTAGGCTATCCACCATGATATATTGATTTCTTAAGCTTGACTCAAAACCTGACCATCATGCTTTGAGATATTGGGAGAAGGGCTGGTGGGAAACAATTTACTTTGCTCAAGCTTGTTGGACGGTGGGATGTCTCATGAATTAATTTTCCCACATATGAGCCAAGCTGTGTTTTAAGGAACTGACAACGAAGTGTTATTATAAAGGCTACAAACCAGACCTTGAGGGTCTGGAAAGGCAGACCTGTGACAGTCAGTATTCCCAAGATTTGACAAGCACAACTAATTATTAACCAACAAATGAAGCACTCAGGCTTCACATTTGGAAAATTGTCCACTTAATCAACTTGAACCGAGTTTAGATGAAGAACATTGAAAGGCAAGGATCTGATCCCAACACAGAACATGCTGAGGGATTTAAAACTGTATAAAAGGCAATAACTTTTGAGTTTTTGTACTGCAGACAACAGAGCGAGAAGGAGATGCGATCTGATCAAACAGTGAAGACTACAGTCAATGTGAATTTGACCATTTACGGGTCATTTGTAGGCATAAGCTTTTGAGAAGTCCATATTTTTGTGTGTCGCTTGACTGAGTGTGTTTAAGGTATTGCATTGGAAAAGAGTAGTAAAGTATTTTAGTGTTTTACTGAAGCATTTGAGTGTGATCTCATTTATTTTTGTAATTCTCTGGTCAGAACGCTAAAACCTGTTCGGACTAAAGGAAAGTCTCACAGTGTGCAGGGCACGCAATCCAAGTTTGCAGATGAAACAAGTCTTGGAAGCATTATGTACGGTGAGGAAGCTAGTGATAGACTTCAAGCACATTCTGGTTGAATGAGTGGACAGGTGAAATTTAAGGTAGAAAATTTTGAAGTGATACATTTTCGTAAGAAGAATGGGGAGAGAGAATATAAATTACAGGGTATAATTCTCAAGTGGGTGTAGAAGCAGAGGAATCTGAGAGTATATATGTTCAAATTATTGATGGTGCAGGGCAGGTTGAGAACATGGAATATGGCATAATGGATTCTATGCTTTATAACTAGAAACATACAGAAAAAAAGGAAAGTAGTTATCCTGAACCTTTATAAACTAATTTGGCCTCAACTGGAGTGTTGTGACTTTGGGTACCACACTTTAGACAGGATGTGAAGGCATTAGGGAGGGTGCAGAAAAGATGTACGAGAATGGTTGCAGGAATGAGGGACTTCAGTTATGTAGATAGATTTGGAGAAGTAGTGTGTGTGTGAGGGAGAGAGGGAGAGAGAGAGAGACGAGCAAATCTGTGTGGAAATCACTAATGTGTGCAAGAACTGTAGAGTGGTGCTATTGGGACTGCAATTACACAAATATCGATTGGGATAATGTTAGCGCAAGGGAAATGAGGGAGGAATTTCTGAAATGTTTTCAGGAGAACTTCCTTGAACAGTATGTTCTTGCCTTAAATAGAAAGGAGGTATTGCTGGATCTTGTGCTGGGAAATGAGGTGGGCCAAGTGGACCAAGCGTCTGTGAGGGAGCACTTGGGTAAGAGTGATCATTATATCATAGGGGTTCGACTCATAATGCAGAAAAGAAAGAACAATATAATGTAGGATGGCTAGACTGTAAGTTTCAAGACAATGAGAAAGGATCTAGCTATAATAAAATGAAACCAAAGACAGACAGACAAACTAATGGAACAACGGGCTATCATTAAGGAAGAGATGCTTCAGGTCCAGGCTAGGTACATTACAACCAGGGCTAAAGGTAGGGGAACAAAAAAAAGTCTCCGTGGATGACAAGGAAGATAGAGATTATGATGAAAAAAAAGGAGGGTGTATGATGCATGTCAGATGAATTCTTCAAGTGAGAACCAGGCTAAATACATTAAGTTGAGGAGGGAGATGAAGAGAAAGATAAAACTGGCAAAGAGAGAATATGAGAAAAGAATGGCAGTTAACATAAAAGGGAGCTCAAAAATCTTCCACTGTCATATAAATAGGAAATTAGTGGTAAGAGGTAGGAGTGGGGCCTATTAGGGACAAAGAGAGCAATACATGCCTCGAGGCACAGGGCAAGGCTGGAATACTTTGATTAATTTGTATCAGTGTTTACGAAGGAAGAGGAGGCTGACAATATATTGGTAGAAGCAGAGACAGTAGAGGCAATGGATAGGGTAAAAATTCAGAATGAGGATGTACTGGAAAGGCCTATTTAAGCTTAGGGTAGATAAATCACCTGATCAAGTTGGCTTGCATCCCAGGTTGTGAAAGAAAGTTCGGTGGAGATAGTGGAAGAGCTTGCCATAATTTGCAATCTACCCTAGATGTGGTGAAAGTGCCAGAGGATTGGAGAATGGCAAATGTGTCACCCGTATGCAAGAAAGGGTATAAGAACAGTCCAAGCAACTACAGGCCAGTTAATTTAACAGCAGTGGTGGGTAAGGTTTTAGAAACAACAGTTGGGGAAAAAATTCAACAGGCACTTGGAGATGTTTAAGTTAATTGGGAATCGCCAGCAAGGATTTGCAAAAGGCATATGATGGTCCACTAATCTAACAGAGTTTGTAATGAAGTAACAGAGAATAGTTTGTTTAATTGTACAAGGGATTGTACAATGCATTACTGGCAAGGGCAGCATTTATTGTCGATCCTTAATTACACTTGAGAAGGTGGTGGTGAGCCACCTTCTTGAACGGCTGCAGTCCATGTTTTTTAGATACACTCACAGTGCTGTTAGAAAGGCAGTTCCAGAATTTTGACCCAGAGACAGTGAAGGAACAGCGATATAGTTGAAAGTTAGGATGGTGTGTGGCTTGGAGGGGAACTTATAGGTGGTGGCGTTTCCATGAATCTTCTGCCCTTTTCCTTCCAGGTGGTAGAGTTCCTGGGTTTGGAAGGTGCTGTTAAAGGAGCCTTTGTGCTTTGCTGCACTGCATCTTGTAGATGGCACACACTGCTACCAAAATGCATTGATGGTGGATGGAGTGAATGCTTGTGGATGGAGTGAGAATCAAATGGGCTGCTTTGTCCTGGATGGTATCGAGCTTCTTGTGTGTGGTTGGAGCTGTATCCATTCAGGGAACTGGAAAGCATCACACTCTTGACTTCTGCCTTGGAGATGGTGGACAGGCTTTGGCGAATCAGGAGGTGAGTTACTCGTCACAGGATTCCTAGCCTCTGACCTGCTCTTGTAGCCACGTTATTTATATGGCTACTCCAGTTCAGTTTCTGATCAATGGTAACCCCCAGGATTTTGATAGTGGGGGGGGGGGGGGGGGCGGGGGGTGGGGGTTCAGCGATCGTAATGCCATCTAATGTGAAGGGGAGGTCGCTAGCTTTTCTTGTTTGAGATGGGCATTGACTGGCACTTGTGTGTCACGAATGTTATTTGCCACTTATCAGTCGAAGCCTGGATATTGTTCAGGTCTTGTTGAACTTCAACACTGACTTCTTCAGTATCTAAGGAGTCGCAAATGGTGCTGAATATTGTGAAATCATCAGCGAACATCTCCACTTCTGACTTTATGACTGAACTAGCGTTGTTGATGAAGCAGCTGAAGATGGTTGGGCCTAAGACACTACACTGAGCAACTCTTGCAGTGATGTCCTGGAGCTGAGATGATTGCCCTCCAACAATCATAAGCATCTGCCTTTGCACTAGGTATGACTCCAACCAGCGGAGAGATTTCCCCCTGATTCCCACTGACTTCAGTTTTGCTAGGGCTCCTTGATACCATAGTCGGTCAAATGCTGCCTTGATGTCAAAGGCAGCCAATCTCATCTCACCACTTGAGTTCAGCTCTTTGGTCCATGTTTCAACCAAGGCTGTATTGAGGTCAGCAGCCAAATGTCCCTCACAGATCCAGCTGAGCATCACTGAGCATATTATTGTTAATCAAGTGCCACTTGATAGCACTATTTATAACACCTTCGATCACTTTACTGATGATCGAAAGTAGACTACTGAGGCAGTAATTGGCCGTGTCAGATTTGTCCTGTTTTTGTGTACAAAAATTTTCCGCATTGGCGGGTAGGTTCCAATTCTGGAACTCTACTAGAACAGCTTGGCTAGGGATACGGCCAGTTCTGGAGCACATGTCTTCAGTACTACTGCCAGAATGTTGTCAGGGCCCATAGCCTTTGCAGTTTCCAGTGCCTTCAGTCATTTCATGACATCACGTTAAGTGAATCGAGTTGTCTGAAGACAGGCATCTGTGTTGCTGGGCACTTCAGGAGGAGGCTGAGATGTATCACCCACTCGGCATTTCTGGCTGAAGATTGTTGCAAATGCTTCAACCTTATCATTTGCATTGATGTGTTAGCCTACCCCATCATTGAGGATGGGGATATTTGTGAACTATGTCTTCTGGTTAGTTGTTTAATTCACCACCACCATTTATGTCTGGATGTGGCAGGACTGCAGATCTTAGACCTGATCCGTTAGTTGTGGGATCACTTAGCTCTGTCTGGTCACCAGAGATCGTATACAGGTGCCAGTTGTTGATGCACCCATGTTCAATTAACATCATTAGGTTTAAAAAACAAATAAACACTGATTTCAAACATGCGAAGGCATCGCAACCCTGAACACTCGCAGGAAAAAAAGTATCCACTTCAGGAAATCATGCAATGTAACAAACAAGGTTCTGAACTGTATCAAGTTCTGATGTCATTAACAAAAAAAAAAATCTCTGTGGAGAACACAGGTTGGGAAGTTTAATCTACCTATTTCCAGATAATTCTAAATCCTTGGGCCATGTGTATATTAAAGCAAAAGCTCAGTTGATATTTCTGTACTTAGTGCAGTTACTTCTATCTTCCCCAGGCGTGTCAGTTTCTCCCGGACATGATAGATTTTAGCGTGTAAGGGATTGGGTTAATATCACTCAGGTGCTTCATGTCGGAACTTGTAGCTGTTTCTTTTCCCTCCTTTCCCCCTCCCCCTCCACTCTTCTCACCTCTGATTAAAGCCTGGCTACCTGAACAAACCCAAATATATGTGTCGGGTTTGGGTCAGGTCAGGCATTTAAAAACATAGAGTCATAGCACTGAAACAGGCCCTTCGGCCCACCGAGTCTGTGCTGACCAACAACCACCCATTTTATACTAATCCTACATTAATCCCATATTCCTGACCACATCCCCACCATTCTCCTACCACCTACCTACACGAGGGGCAATTTACAATGGCCAATTTACCTATCAACCTGCAAGTCTTTGGCTGCGAGAGGAAACTAGAGCACCCAATGCAAACCCACACAGTCACAGGGAGAACTTATAAACTCCATACAGGCAGGACCCAGAACCGAACCTGGATAGCCGGAGCTGTGAGGCTGCAGTGCTAACCACTGCGCCACTCATTAAAGGACTCGGGTCGGATTTGAGTTGGCTGTTGTCGGGTTGGGCCTGGGTCGGGTTTTAATTTTATACCGAGCCAGGCTTTACCACACAACATGATGGAGGGTATCCTCAATGTGAAGACGGGGCTTTGACTCCACAAGGACTGTGCAGTGGTCACTCCTACCAATACTGTCATGGACAGATGCATGTGAGACAGGCAGATTGGTGAGGACGAGTTCAAATATGTTTTTCCCACTTGTTGGTTCCCTCACCATCGACTACAGGCCCAGTCTAGCAGCTATGTCCTTTAGGATTCGGCCAGCTCGGTCAGTAATGGTGTTCCGAGCCACTCTGGTGATGGACATTAAAGTCGTACACACAGAGTACATTCTGCGCCCTTACACCCCTCAGTGCTTCTTCTAGGTGATGTTCATCATGGAGGAGTATTGATTCATCAGCTGAAGGGATGGTAGGTGGTAATCAGCAGGAGGTTTCCTTGCCCATGTTTGACCTGATACCATGAGAATTTCTGGGCTCCTCAGTCGATGTTGTGGACTCCTAGGGCAACTCCTCCCGACTGTATGCCACTGTACTCCCAACTGCAGTGGGACACGACATACCCAGCAATGGTGATGGTGGTGTCTGGGACATTGTTTGTAAGTAATGACTCCGTAAGAATAACTATGTCAACCTGTTGCTTGACTAGTCTGTGGGACAGCTCTCCCAACTTTGGCACAATCCCCCAGGTGTTAGTAACGAGGACCTGGCATGGTCGACAGGGCTGGGTTTGCCGTTGTCATATCTGGTGCTTAGTTCGATGCTGGGTCGTCCATCCAATATCGTTCTTGTTGACTTTGTGGGGTTTGATACAACTGAGTGGCTTGCTGGGGCATTTTGGAGGGCATGTAAGAGTCAACCACACCGCTGTGCGTCTGGAGTCACAAGGTAAGAACAGCAGATTTGTTTCCATAAATGGCATTAGTGAACTAGATGGGTTTTCACAACAATCGACAATGGTTTCATGCTCATCATGATGTTTAATTCCAGATTTCTTCATTGCATGCAAATTCCACCTCCGTGGTAGGATTCAAATCCATTTCCCTGGATCAATACCCTGGGTCTCTGGGTTACTAGTCCAGTGACAATCCCACTACGTCACTGCCTCCCCTTGTTGATGAAGGGAATGTGATTAATGTTGTCTGTATTAAATTTTACGAAAGCATTTGATAAGGTGCCAAATAAATGGTTGGTTAACAAAATTGATGCTTTTGGAATAGGACGGTCAGTGTCCAATTGGATAAAAAATAGGCTTAAGGACAGAAAACTGTGAGTCATGGTAAAAAAAAGAAATCAGACTGGAGGATAGCAGCCAGTGGTGTTCCCCAAGGGTTTGTGCTAGGACACTACTTTTTTTTCTATATATAAATGACTCAGATCTTGGAATACAGGGTAGAAGCTCAAAATATGCTGATGATACCCAGGCTTGGAGGAGTGGCAAAAAGTGATGATGATATAAAACGCCTGCAACAGGACAAAGGCTAGTAGAATAAGAAGACGTGGAAGATGGAATAAATGAACCTGGGCATACATGTGCATTGATCTTTGAAGCTGGTGGGACACATAGAGAGCGTGGTTAGGAAAGCATATGGAGTCTTGGGTTTCATAAATAGAGGCATAAAGTACAAAAACAGGAACATTATGCTGAACATTTTATAAAGCTCTAGTTAGGCCCCAACTAGTGGATTACATCTCGTTCTAGTTACAACGTCTTAGGAAGTATGTGAGGGTTCTTGAGAGGGTGCAGAGGAAATTTACCAGAATGGTTCCAAGAATGGGGGAGTTTAGTTACAAGGTTAATTTGGAAATGCTGGGGTTGTTCTCCCTGGAGTAAAGGAGATTGAGGGCTAATTTAATAGAGGTATACAAGTCTATGACAGAGTTCGATAAGTTAGACAAGGAAAATCTATTTCCATTAGCTGATGTACATGGACTAGGGGGCACGGATTCAAGGTTTTGGGCAAGAATTGCAGGGGAAATGTGAGTAAGAACATTTTTACACAGTGAGTGGTATGACTTGGAACTCACTGCCCATGAGTGTGATGGAAGTGGAGACAATGATGATTTCAAAGGAAGTTGGATGGGCACCTGAAGGAAATAATCTTGCAGGGCTACAAGGATCATGCTGAGGAGTTGAACTGACTGGACTGCTCTGCAGAGAGCTGCCATGGACTTGATGGCCCGAATGGACACCTTCTATACTGCAAAATGACTCTATGACTCAAGGTTGGGGGTGTTCTCCTTAGGTAACAGAAGGCTGAGTGATAATTTTATAGAGATGTTTAAAATCATGAGGGGTATAGACAGAGTGGATAGGGAGAACCTGTTCCCGCTGGTGGAAGGGTCGAGTGCCAGAGCACAACTGATTTAGGGTGATTGGCAAAAGAACTAAAGGTGACATGAGGAAAAACCTTTTTACACCATGAAAGGTTAGGATCTGGAATGCACTTCCTGACAGTGTGGGTGGAGGCAGATTTAATTTTACATTTCAGAAGAGAATTGTATAATTATCTAGAGAGAAAAAAATGCAAAGTTACGGGGATAATGCAGGGTAGTAGGACCAATTGAATTGCTGTTGCAGAGAACTGGCACATGCACAATGGGCTGAATGTCTCATTTTGTTATGTACCCATTCAATAATTCTTTGATTCATTGTTTTTTTTTCATTGGTCTGGAATTCTCTAGATTCTGGAATGGTCCCTGTGGATTGGAAGGTAGCAAATATAACTGTTATTCAAGCAAAGTGGACGATAGCATGGCGAGTGAACTGGACATCAATCATCAGGAAAACGTTGGAACCTTATTAGGGTCATGGTAATGGAGCACTTAGAAAATCACCATATGATTCGGAAGCGTCAACATCGATTTATGACAGGGAAATCTTTATGGCCAATCTGTTAAGTTTGTGAAGATGTAACTAGCAGCACACATAAGAGGGAACCATTACATGTAGTATATTTGAATTTTCATTAAATGATTTGATACGGTGTCACAAAAAAAGTTTCAGAAAAAAAAACATTAGGACTCATGGGATTAAGGGTAATATGTGAGCACGGACTGAGGATCAGTTAACAGACGGAAAAAATGAGTAGGAAGAAACAGATCAATTTCAGGATGGAAGGCTATAATTAGTGGAATGCTGCAAGGATCAGTGCTTGGTTGGGCCTTAGCTATTTACAATCAATAACTTGGACGACGGGACCGAGCATAATGTATCCAAGTTTACTGATGATACTCAGTTGGTGGGAAAGTAAGCTGTGAGGAGGATGAAACGGGGCTGGAATGAAATTTATACAGGGTGCGCAAGAACGTGGCACATACAATGAAATGTGAAGTTTTCCACTTTGGTAGGAAAAGTAGAAAAAAATATTTTATATCTAGTGAGAGACTAGGAAATGTGTGCATGCAGGTGGATCTGGGTATTGTGCATGAATCACAGAAGGTACAGGAAGCAATTAAGAAGGAAAATAGAACGCTAACGTCTCATAGAATCATTGATAGTTGAAGGCACAGAAAGAGGCAACTTGGCTCATCGTGTCTGTGCTGGCTGAAAAACGATCCACCCATTTTCATCCCACCTTCCAGCAATTGGTCCGTAGCCCTGCAGATTATGGCACTTGAGGTGTGTATACAGACTCCTTTTGAATGAGTTTAGAGTTTCTGCCTCAACGACCCTTTCAGGCAGTGAGTTCCAGACCCTCACCACCCTCTGGGTGAAAAAGATTTTCCTCATCTACCCTCTAATCCCCTCTTTATTACAAAGGAATTGGAGTAGTAGGAAAGAGGTTTTCCTACAATTATATAGGGCCTTGCTGAGACTATACCTGGAGTACTATGTACAGTTTTGGTTTCCTTACCTGATAGGTAAGAATCTACTTACCTTTGAAGTAGTGTAACGAAGATTAACAATACTGGGATGAAAGGATTCTCCTATGAGAAGAGATTGAGTAGACGAGCCCTATATTTCCTATAATTTAGAAGAATGAGACATGATGTAATTGCAGTGTTGGATATTGCACATTGACTTGAGCATTATTGTATTGCTGTTGATGGTTTTCAACAAAGCTCCCACCATCATTTCGCTCTTTGTTTTTGCTTCCTTCCGGCAGTGCTCTTGCTGGGACCGGATACCATACAATAAGGGTTCTGCCTTGTAAAAGGATTGCGTCATCAGTGGCTGACTACCTGTCTTGAAATAATCGTCCTTTAGGCCCTCCAGTAAATAAAAAACTTCCAGGCTTTTGGTTGGAAAGTAAAATGGATTGCACCTCCCTTCTCTTTTTGCAATAGATTCCGACATAGGTTTATTCCATTTCCGATCCTCAGGAATCATGGAGTTCCGCAGTGGATCAGAGCTGCTCACACTACTATACGTAGATAAAAGCAAAATACTGCGGATGCTGGAAATCTGAAACAAAAACAAGAAATGCTGGAATCACTCAGCAGGTCTGGCAGCATCCGTGGAAAGAGAAGCAGAGTCAACGTTTCGGGTCAGCGACCCTACTATCCGTAGATCCTGTTACAGCTGCAGTTCCAAACGTAAAATATCTCCATTGAATTCCAATTGTAGATGTGGAGCGGTCCAATTGTAACACTTAGAAAAAGGTTTCCCATGGTCACTATGGGATCTTTAATGCGGTATATTTTCAACTTGGTGCCTGGGCATTAAACTAGCAAAGTGGACCGGACACCAGTCATAGGAAAGACCATTAATTACAATGAAACTGAATATTGGGTAGTTTCTGTAATCAGCGGATCTATAATGCCAATTTTACGCCAGGACAGCAATTTGAGCATCGAACACATGTTTTTTTGGGGGCAATTACATTAAAATCACTGGATTTTGGGAGTCCGAATGTCTGGACGGAGCTTAAAGTAAACAAGTTCACAGGAAATTATTTTTTCGATTGAAAATTGGGTAGAAGGTAAAGTCAGCTGCCATTTCGCTATTTTGCATTAGTGAGCAAGATGACTTTTACCGCCAATGTGAAGGCCAACACAGTTGGAGCTTGGGAACAAGCTTGGACAGGTTAGATCAAAATGAGAGACAAAGCAAGATTGATAAAAAAAAGAACATTACAGTACCTGACAAGGTGTTTGTATTCAGTAGAAGGATTTTGGAGCAGCATTCAAGTCTTGAACTGCTTTATGAAGTAGTCAAAGCTTTTGAATTTACGCAAGGGCTGTCCTGTTTCTCCGCTGTAACATTGACAGGAGATCTGCAGAAACCCTAGAAAAATTATATAAAGGCTGTTTATGTCGTCTGACTCAGATTTCAATGTACCTTCTGCCAACAAAATGACTGGAAGCAGTGTTCTGCTGCCATAGTGATATCATGGGATAATTTTAACCGAGCAATCTGGGGGGATTGGATCGACCTCTACTTTTGCCCCTCCGCATACAGCCGCAATGATCGCACGAGTTTCTTCATCGAATGGGTCAGCTTGAGATTGCGCAGGTTCGACTGATTCCACCATTAGTCTGGAGATGTAATAAGTTCCAGTTCACAGACGGAGCTCAATCTGTAGCAGACTGATGAATGTACTGGTGGATCATCAGCACCTCTGATCACATCGCCATGTCACTGAACAGGGATGGTTACTCTGGTGTGTGACAGAAGTATGACATATAACAAAGGCAGTTAGAGTAGATTTTCAATTTGCTGCCGGGCGTTAACCTGACATTGCAGACTGAGAGCTCATTACAGAAATCCTCCGATTTTACTCTCGATTCATGGAGGCATCAGGTGGCCAATCAGCAACGCCCATTCTACCCGGTTGTGAATCAATCCTGTTGTCGCCCAGGTGCGTACCTAATGCAAGGATCAACCGGTTTCCAGGCGACAGATGACGTCATCAACACAAATTAAAAGATCATTTTATTTTACACGAGTTTACAAGTTCCAAAGATCGGAGGAAGAACTTAAGACTCCAGGTATTAATATTTCTCTAAGTTTTCAGAATAATGTGTTGATTTGGACTACAGGGGAAAATAGATAGATCTTGTTGGAGGATATACTGCATTTTAGTCGAAACAATAGGTCATGGGGCACTAACTATCACTAACAGCTGAAGAGAAAGACATCTCCAGCGTGGGGCATTTCCTCCGAATTTGCGTCCGGAAGGGGCGGACCCTTGAACAGACGACTTTTTTATTCTTTCTTGGCATTTGAGTGTTGCTGGCAAGGGCGGCATTTGTTGTCATTCCTAATTGCCCCTGAGAATGTAGTGATGAGCTGCCTTCTTGAACCGCTGCAGTTCTTGGGGCGTAGGTATACCCACAGTGCTGGTAGGAAGGGAGTTTTAGTTTGTGACCCAGTGACAGTGAAACAAGAGCGATAAGTTCCAAAGTCTGGTTTGATGTGTGTCTTGGAGGAGAACTTGCAGGAGATGGTGTTCCCATGCATCAGCCACGCTTAAATAAAAGCAAAATACTGCGGATGCTGGAAATCTGAAACAAAAACAAGAAATGCTGGATTCACTCAGCAGGTCTGGCAGCATCTGTGGAAAGAGAAGCAGAGTTAACGTTTCGGGTCAGTGACCCTTCTTCGGAACTGACAAATATTAGAAAAGTCACAGATTATAAACAAGTGAGGTGGGGGTTGGGCAAGAGATCAATGAAGGTGAACAAGGTAAAAGAGACAAACGAAAATCCCGTCGGAGAGAAGAGCAGAACTTCTTCAAGGTAGGCATTCCTGGAAGAGAAGTGGCAGTGAATTAAAACACTAAAATAAAAGCAAAATACTGCGGATGCTGGAAATCTGAAACAAAAACAAGAAATGCTGGATTCACTCAGCAGGTCTGGCAGCATCTGTCTTGTTCTGCTAGGTGGTAGAGGTCACAGATTTGGAAGATGCTATTGAAGGAGGCTTAGGGAGTTGCTGCAGTGTATCTTGTAGATGGTGCTACTGTGTGTTGATGGTGGAGGTTATTTATGTTGAAGGTGCTGGCTGGGGTGCCAGTCAATGGGGTTGCTTTGTCCTGGATGGTGTCGCGCTTCATGAGTTTTGTTGGAGCTGCACTCATCCAGGAAAGCAGAGAGTATTCAATCACACTCCTGACTTGTGCCTTGTAGATGGTGGAAAGGCTTTGCGGACCAGGAGTTAAGTTATTTGCCACAGAATTTGCGGCCTCTGACTTGCTCATGTAGCCACAGTATGGCTGTTCCAGTTAAGGTTTTAGTCATTGGTGTGCCCCAGAATATTAATGGTGGGGATTCAGCTATGGTAATGGTGTTGCATGTCAAGGGAGATGGTTAGATTCACTTTTGTTGGAGATGGTCATTGCTCGGCACTTGTGAGGTGCAAATGCTCCTTGCCACTTTTATCAGCCCAAGCCTGAAAGTTGTCCAGGTCTTGCTGCATATGGAAACGGACTGCTTCAGGATCTGTGGACTCCATTGAGGAAAATGGGACAGGCAAGATTCCCATTAAGTCCCTTCCCTAAAATTGGGAACTTGAATTTATTCCAAGCTCCCATTGCTACTGAAGATAGCGCCTACAATTCTACCCTACGTATATCAATAATGGGGAGGGGCGGCTTTGGACGCGTCAGGAAATTTTCCCTCCTGTTGATAGAGAACAAACCCTCTACTAAGGAAGCAGTGGGAGGCCTGTGGAATAAAAGCAAGAAATGCTGGAACCACTCAGCAGGTCTGGCAGCATCTGTGAAAAGAGAAGCAGAGTTAACGTTTCAGGTCAGTGACCCTTCGGAACAGTTTATCAAATTATCCTTCTCTTAACCCCTGAAGCTGCTGGTTATTTTGTGGCTCTGCTTAACTAGACTCGATTAGAAATATTGCACCAACTCATTTAAGGGTTTTCTCACCCATTATTTCAGTTCCTGGCGTGAGTGCCCTATTGCAGCAAAAACACCTTCCTCTCTTCGTCAACGGTGGATTTTCTCTGAGGAGTAGCAATATTGCTAGAAGTACCAATGCATACTTCATTTACACGTGGTTCATGGGAGTGGTACTTTCGCTCTCTGCCTCAATTCTGCGGATTTATCTACATCTAGGTGGATCTGGAGAAGGAGCATGTGGTGTTCACCAGTGCACATATGAACCGAGGAACAGGAGTAATCCATTTAATCCCTCGTGCCTGCTCTGCCACTCAGTGAGATCCTGGTTGACCCAGGACTTAACTTCCTTTAGCTGCCTTTGCGCCATGTCTCTTAATGCATTTGGTTAACAAAAATATATCAATCTGAGTTTAAAATTATCAACTGATCAAGCATCATTTGTTGTTTGCATAGGAGAGTTCCAAACGTATACCACACTTTGTGTATGTGTTTTCTAATTTCACTTCTGAAAGGTTTGCCTTTAATTACTAGACTGTACCCCCTATTCCAAGTCTTCCAAAACAGCAGGCATAGCTTCTGTCTACCTATCTATTCCCGTTACTATTTAGAAGACTTCAATAAATCATCCCTTTATCTTCTAAATTCCAATAAATCCTCCTTTGTGCAACCTCTCCTCATTATCTAACCCTTGGAGTCCAAGTATCATTCTGATCAATCTATTTCGCCCTACCTCCAAAACCAATATATACTTCCTAAGCTGTGGTGCTGACAATTGCTCACAGCTCACCATTGTAATCATCAGTGAACAGCCCCACCTGTGACCTTAAGATTGAGAGAAAGTCATTGATGAAGCAATCGAAGATGGTTGGTCCGAAGACACTGCCTTGAGGAACTCCTGCAGCGATTTCCTGGGGCTAAGATGGGTGGCCTCCAACAACCACAAACACCTTCTTCTAACATTTTTATATTTCTCAGTGATTGTTGGAATCGCAATTTCATATAATAGTTAATTATGCATGGCTGGATGAATTCATGCATCAATCATAGCGCTGCCAAGTTATTCGACTACTTTAACTGAGATTATCTATCTATCTATCTATCTATCTATCTATCTATGTGTGTGTGTGTATATATATATATATATATATCATTAAGGTGGGAGTGTGCTACATATAATTACTTTTCCCTTGGTGATTTTTCGCCTTTTATGATCGGCTTTAAGAATATCCAGGGAGGAGCAGCAAACAAATTGCATCGCTAAAACCCACCCCTTGCCATACACAATGCATCACTGACTTGGCCTCGTCTAAATTCATAATTGCTTCGGTCACGATCTACGTAATCTCCACTATTGCCATCTGTCTTAGAGGGAGCTGGAGAGAGAAACATAACAGACCCTCTCTCTCTCCCACATTCTTGGGCTTTCTTCGCATTATCCATCTACTATGATCTGGACACATCCACTGACAGACTCAGCAGCTTCGTTGCTTCATGACATATAGTCCTCACCTCTACCAGATTGACTATGATCTATTATAACTGTCATTCTTCTTGTATAACATCTAATTTCACATTTTGAAATATTTGACCAGTTGGTTGAACAACACGTGGCACACGAATATTTTGATCATCCACTAGGCGACCTCTTCGAATTCCTGTTACAATTTGATATTTTTTCTTAAATTCTTTCATTGTTACTGATAGACAAATTGATGTCTGTTTTAGTTGACAAACATTTTTCCTATGGTAGAAATGTTAGAAATGCGCTAAAAAGAGCAGTGTACCACAGTATTAACCTATATATTTCCCAATGGAGTCTGTTCACACGGAACTCCAGTTCCTTTCATCTGCTGAATACAGCATTCTGTCAGACCTGATAGTTCACAGTAAAACCAACAACTGAGTCCATGTGCATGCCATTAGCTTACGCAAAAGAAAACAAAAATATAAAGCAACACAGTTCAAGCACTTTAAAAGTTTCTCCAGAGATTATGCCGATTTTCTCTATAGTTACGACAGTGTGTCAGGGAAACACTGTGCAAATCCTACCCCATAATCTTCCTGGTAGCTCTTTCCAACTTAAGAGTGTTCTCTGAGTCTTATTGCTCTGTGTAATTGTTACCAGCATGTGAACCGTTCAAGTTACACCAATTCTGTCTGGTACAAGGGTATCACTGACTCCTTTACACCGAGGTGAAAAATCCGTCCAATCTGCGTTAAAAGCCTCGGTCAAGCTTTGATCCAGCTCCATTGAACAGCGGGTGCAAATATAAGACTATGGTTGTGTCAATAATTTCTTTACTCGAATGTGTGGAAAATTACAAATTATTTTTAAAAAAGCACTCAGCACGGTTGACATTTGCTCTTCGTGGCTTTCCGTGTAGTTTTATCTAATCGACCGGTCGACTCTTGGCAAGCCTTATGATCGATTTTACAAATGCGGATAAATGGAGTTACGGTGTAGATCAGCCATGATCTAATTGAATGGGAGAACAGACTCCTCTTCTTATGCCTCTGACACTGTCCTTTTTCTCCAAAATATTTAAGCTGCGCTCAAATTCTGAATAAATACCGCATTGATTTACCAGCGTTTAATAAGCACAACACTGTAGAAAACCCCGAGATAGTGTAAAAAGACAGAAGTAAACGGTTTGGAATTTTAAAGCGCTGCTCTGATTTTGACAGAAGTGACTGTTGACAGTCTTTTGATCATAGTTGATAACAGGCCGTAGCACACACTTTCTGTTCATTTCACCAAATACCACTTTGGTTCTCACTTTTGCGGTTCAGTGTTTCTCTGCCTCCCCTGTCTGCGGTTTGATGCTTACATTTTGACTTTCATTTTGAATTGTTTAGAGTGCACTGCAGATTCGGGTTGACATGAAACAGTTCGTAGTGATGTTCGAAACTTCAGCATATCTCGCCTCTCCGATCGCTTGCGTTCCACTGACGCACATTCCCAATCCATTTCAAACCCAAACTGCCTCAATCTGTCTATTCTTGCTCTGATCTCTTCCGTAACTATAAGATGCCTTTTGGCTTCCATAGGGACGCTGTCCGGAACAACTTGCTTTATACGGCACCTTTAATATAGTAAAATCTCCTAAGGCGCTTCAGTGGGGTGATTAACATACCAAATTTGCCACCGAGTCACATAAAGAGATATTAGGAGTGGTGACGAAAAGCTTATGGAATCTGACCTTCCATTTCGAGATATAATCACCCGGGGTAACATGCAAATAAGAAATAAGATGGGCCCTGCAGAGATCCTTGGAGACTCCAATGGAATGGTGGGGTGCCATGAGCTGCCATTGCAGGAGCTTCTCTCGCTACAATTGGACAGGTAGCAGTGGAACCAAACGAGGGCCGTCCAACCCAGCTGGGCAATGGAGGAGAGTTGTTAAAGGATGATAATGTGGTCATCCTTGTCAAAGGTAGTACAGAGGTCGAGAATGTGAGGATAGAGTTCACCACGGTCACGTGGCATGTTGTTTGCGACTTAAATAAGAGCTGTTTCAGTAGTGTGACAGGAGAGAAAATCTGGTTGAAGAGGGTCAGAGTTGTGGGCAAAATTATCAACGATTTGAAAGGCAACAAAACATTCAAGGATTTTGGAGACGAAGCAATGATATTGAACTGTTCTTCTCCACGCCATCTCTCCTGCCCTCCACTGCATTTACGATGTCATGTTGCTTGTACTGAGTATTGGATGAACCACAACAGTCACCTAAGACATATTTCTATCACAGTACTATGGACTTAATGACTTCGGTCTTGGGTGTTAAAGCAGAATGGATGATAGAAAATCGTCTCCCATTGAGTTCAAGGGAAAAGAATATTGTGTGCTGTTAAATGGATTTTGGTTTTGGGCTTGCTGACTCTATATCACCTGCTTGGTGCTTGATGATTCTGTATCGCCTGTTTTGAGCGTGCTGATTCTGCATCGCCTGTGTGAATTGTACAATTGTGGCAAGACTTCCATGTTCTTGTACCCCAATCCACTTGTAATAAAGGCCAAAAGGCCATTTGCTTTCCTAATGCTGTACCTGCATGCTAACTTTCTGTATTCCTTGCATGAATACACCCAAGCCCCTCTGAACATCAACATTTACAAGTTTCACATCGTTTAAAAAATATTCTGCTTTTCTATTGTTGCTACCAAAGTGAATAATCTCAATCATCCCCACATTATGATCCATGTTTAACCTTTTTCCCAATCACTTAACCTGTCCACATCTTTTTACAGCCTCTTCATGTCCGCCTCACAGCTTACATTCCCACCAAGCTTTGTATAAAAACACAATCACATAAGAAGCAGGAACAGGAGTAGAAACATGCGTAGGAGTAGGAATAGAAACAGGAGTTGGTAGGAACACAGGTTGGCCGCTTCATAGCAGATGGTGAAAGTGGAGTCTGCACACAAGAGAGTAAGGATTCACTTCCATCGACGTGCAGTTCACCTCTGGAGACTCCCATGACACATTGTTGGCAAGTTGAAATTTGCAAATCCTAGCCACACATATTTATGTTCTCTCATGCAGGTCGCCATCCATTGAAGACTGCAGTAGAAGGTGGGTGGGGGGGGGGGGGGGGTGGGGGAAATTCCAACTCTGAGGAAGATCAGCAGTCAGAGGAAGCACTGGCCATGGCTTTCCTGAACCTTCCACCAGCGCAGATACTTTCACCTCGATGGGTTTCTGCTCGGCTGTAGAATGAGCATCACAAGTTGATGAGAGCACTGCAGATGCATCCGAGCAGCTGGCTGAGGCTGAGACAGCTGAGGCCTAAGACAGCTGGAGGACTGTGGGTGGCCAGGCCATGCGGAGCTCCAGGCTGTTGACCAGCCTTTGATATCAGCAGCACAGGGCATGAGCTGCAGAGCGAGGTAAGGCACATCTGGTGGAGATGCCAGAGACTATGCACAGCCACGAGCGGACAATGGAGGAGCCCATCCATGTCATGACTGCTGCCATACCCCAGGCATGTGAGCCTATGACTTCCTCGAACGAGAAGTTGGCGACCCTCATGGAGAGTCATATTCCATAGATATGCACAGACCTGAACGCTATCGCCTTGGTCATGAGTTGAATGCAGCAAGAGCAAGGCGAGAGAAGCACATGGAGCCTGGAGTAATTTCCTATTTCCTGTCCTTTTCTAGTGTGCAGGGAGTTCATGTAAACCTTGAAAGGGAGTAGGAGAGGATGGCTTCCACATCTGGGGGCTCCCCTCAGGGTGCTCTGAGTGTGGGTAGCGACTCCTTAGCCCTTCCACCAGTGAGCCCATCTCCAGCTGCCACAACGCCTGAGGTGAGTCCTGCACCAGTGCAGGAAATCCTCAGGCAGCCGGGGCCTCTAGTCCTCAGACAGCCAGAGGACCACCACCAAAGTCATCACAGGTCAAAGGGCAGACTGATCAGCAGTTGCCTCCAGCCCAACTGCTGTCACTGTGATCACACCATGTAGGAGCACTTGTAAACATATTAAGAAAACCTACAATCCATGCTTGGGGAGTCACGGGTGCCAGTCATCTGAAATGTAATGATTTTCTTCACATTATTAATGATCATGTGTAACAGTCATTATTCATTATGCCTTAATTATGAGCTGCTGACTTCACCCACAGAGCCCTCATTAACACCTCATCTACCATTTGTACTACGAGCGTGGTTTGCAGATGGACATGAATCAGGGAACACAAATGGAACACAAATGGAAAGGAGTTGACAGTCTACATGCATTGAGGTGAGACTTTATTGGTTTCTTGGCGAGTGGTCATCAGGGAGGCTGGAAGCAGGTCATTATGAGATTGTCTCTTGCCTCCTTGGCACTTTGCTCAATGTGCGTGGCCGCTGGTGAAAGGGTTTCAACATCCAGGGATGTTTCATCCTCTCCCTCCTCCATGTCAGTGGAGGAGTGATGCTCAGGCATGCAAGGCCTTCCCCTCTGCAGTGCTAGGTTGGGCAGAGCACAGCAGACCATTACGATATGTGAAGCCCTCACTGAAGCATACTACAGGGCTCCACTGGATTAATCGAGGCAACAGAATCTTAGCTTCAGCAGCCCAATGGCCTGCTCGATGGTTGCAATTTGGAGCCATGGCAGGTGCTGTACCTCTCGTCCACTGCATTGCAAGGTACTTCGCAGGTATCAGTAGCCATGTTTTCAATGGGTATACCTTGTCCCGAGAATCCATCCCTGAAGGTGAAAAGCTATGGCACCTGGGACTGTCGAAATAGGTAGGCATCATGGCTGCCTCCCAGGAAGTGGTCACACACCTGCAGGAAATGCCTTTGGTGATCACAGAACAGTTGAACGTTGATTGAATGGAAGCCCTTCCTGTTGTTGAAGGCATCGGCTGGTCCATTGGAGCCTTGATGGCCACAATTGTGCAGTCTGTCACACCTTACACCTGGGGAAATCCAGCAATGGCCTTGAATCCAATGACTGTCTCAGCCTGACTGTCAGGGTCAGTCTGGTAGTGTACATAGTTGCCCACCCTCATCAACAGGACATTGGTCACCTCTTTGATCCAGTGGTGGCCTGCTGCGTGTGAGATTCCACACATCTCCCCACTGTATCCCTGAAAATATCCAGATGTGTAAAAGTTAAGTGCTACTGTGATCATCCAGGCCATGGGCCTAGTGTGATCCTAAATCTCATAGGTCGCAACTTGTCCTGCAGCAGGGTGCATAAGTTGATGATAGCCTCCCTTGTAGGGCATAATCTTTGCCAACAATTCCACTTGCACATTTGGAGGTAGCAGGTCCCCGTCTGAACACTGACTGGCGCTGCTGCCCCCTTCTTGACATGGTCAGCTGCTGTGCTCTTGTCCTGGAACTTCACGGGCAGGCCCAGCTGCCAATTGTCCCTCCTTCCATTGGAGATGCCGCATGCTGCCAGGGGGTGTCCAAAAGGTGTATGCGGCCCATACCAGGTGACCAGTGGGCCTTGAGTTCGCTGTTGATGCAGCGAGGACCCTGTCCTGCCAACTGATCTTTTGGCACTTCTCCCAGCAGATTCCCTGATGGCCATCAGTGTCCACCCTTGCTGATAGTAAAGCCACCCATCCACCTGTATGGGTGACCAAACCTCTCACGCAAAAGTCTGGCAACCCAGTATATTCACAAAACAGAGGCCCTCCCACCTCTCCTGCAGAGAAATGCAGACCTGAAACCTCCTGTCAGAGACCCTGAGACCAGGAACCCCTTATCAATGTTCCTGAGACCTGGAACCATCTGTCACAGACCCCGAGAACCGGAACCGCCTATCAGCGACCACGAGACCCGAAGCCCTTTGTCAGAGACACAGTCCGAAAATGGCCTCCACATCCCCTCTTCCCCTATAGTGCACTGTTCATTGCTGCCTCCCCTTTGTGGTACTGATGCCTCTCATCTCTGTGCCGCCAGCTCTTAACGGCCGAAGGCACGGAGTTCCACCAGCTGTCCACCACATCACAAGCCCAGAATTAATTTGAGGTGGGTTAGATGTAAATTAATTACAATTATCTGCTCAACAATTTAAAAGAATCTCCCATCGCATCAGGGTGGCAATATCAACACAGTGGTTAGCACCGCAGCCTCACAGCTCCAGTGACCCGGGTTCAATTCTGGGTACTGCCTGTGTGGAGTTTGCAAGTTCTCCCTGTGTCTGCGTGGGTTTCCTCCGGGTACTCCGGTTTCCTCCCACAGCCAAAAGACTTGCAGGTTGATAGGTAAATTGGCCATTATAAATTGCCCCCAGTATAGGTAGGTGGTAGGGGAATATAGGGACAGGTGAGGATGTGGTAGGAATATGGGATTAGTGTAGGATTAGTATAAATGGGTGGTTAATGGTCGGCACAGACTCGGTGGGCCGAAGGGCCTGTTTCAGTGCTGTATCTCTAAATCAAATCAAAATCACCTTGGCGCTTTCCCACCTCAGACTTAATCTAGAACTGATGCCACAATGAGAGATTTCCATGCAGTTCCGATGTGATTCTCCGATTGCTGACGCCACCATTCCCACTTTTAACAGCCGCACAAAATTCAGCCTTCTATTTCTGTGGCGTTCTTTCTCTCTCTATCTCTCTTTGTTTCTCTCTTTGTTTCTCTGCCTCTATATAGTTCCCCTTCTCTTTCCTTCTGTCTATCTGTTTCCATCTATTGCTTCCTCTATGTGCATCATTGTTTCATCCTCCGTTTCTCTGCATTTTTTCATTAAACTCCTTTAATTACCCCTCTGTTCCTGACCACCAGCCTCTGCTGACCTATTTCAGACCATTCACCTGTGCCATTTCCTATTACGATTAATGCTGTTTCTGGTGGGGATCACCGTCATCTTGAATCATTTGAAATCAGTCTCCTTTTTAAAATTAGGTGTTAATTTCTTGATTCAGATAATCACACGGAATGAAAGCAACAATGCAAAAGAATACAATTCTTCTTCCCATGTCTGGGTGGATTGTTTCCCATGACATTGGTTGACCTTCATTCATTTCCAACTTTCTTACCCATCGCAGTATTTACAGCAAGAACAGTAAATCATATTACAGAGATGGAAATTGTCGCTCGGCTTTATACATCCCCATCTCACATTCACTGTTACCTAACATATCCGTTTCTCACTCACTGTTATTGACACAGCCATCTCTCAGTCAGTTACTTTCCACAACAATCTCTCATTCACTCTTACTTTGCACACCCATCTCTCACTCAATGGTACTGCCACATACATCTCTTACACGTTGTTACTCACAGACCCATCTTTGACTCACATTTCCTCACACACCCATTTCTCACTCACTGCTACTAGCACACCTATAATCCCTCCTTCACTGTAACACACAATTCTCACTCAATAGTTGCTTACACGCCTACCTGTCACTCACTGCTACACACCCATATCTCAGTTGATATTACTCACACCCATCTGTCACTCGCTGTTACCACATTCTCATTTCAGAGTTCATGTTACTCAAATATAGCGACCGCTTAATATGTATTTGCACACTCATTTACTGTGACTCACACACTCATTTCAGTCACTGTTATGGCGCACATATCTCTCATTGCTACTCGCACATGTATCTCTTGTTCACTGTTACTCACACGCTCATCTCTTGCTCACTGGCTGGAATCTTTGCCTGGGTGGGAGGCATGGGGTGCTGTGCCCATTGCCCACCCGCCCCTTTTGATATTTTACCAAGGGCGGGGAAGGTGGCTGGTTGCTGGTTGCTGCCTGCCCTTAATCCAATTGAAGCCCTTAAGTAAGGGCCTCTTCCTGCCGAATTGGTATTTCAAAAGTGGCAGCTGGGCACCTCACCATCTGGAAACGCAGCCCAGTTAAACCTGGAGGCCTCCTTGCAGGTGGAGTTGCGGGGTGGGGGTGGAGGGGTGGTGGCGGGGGGATGCTCTACTGATCAGGTAACCTCTGCCCTACGGAGGCCCACCACAGCGGCACAGGCTGCCCCGCTGGAAGACCCCCCGCCACCCCCCCCCCCCCCCCCCCACCCCCCACCCCGCGCCTCTCCATCAGTCCTCCTCGTTCTTATCGCGGCCAATCAGCCAGGCCCGGCGAGACATGACTCCACTCATCTGCTTCCGAGGCCGGCGTCCATCGTGTCACTTCACCCAGCAGTGACCGCTGTAAAATACCAGCCACTGTTACACAATCCCGCCTACCACTCAGTTCAGATATTGTTAACTTTCATTCTCGCGCGAAAAAAAAGGACTGATAGCGAACTGCCATCCTGTCTTCGACCTTGCTCATTGACTTCGACCAAATCCTTCTTATTTATTGCTTAGGACTAGTTTAAATTATCTCCAAATCACTGTTACGCACCAACTTCAAATGCAGTTCTACATTTGCATCCATTTCTCACTTATTGGTGAATTGCACGGCATATCTGAATAATGTCCCGATGTAATGCAGCTCTAGAGATGAGAGCTTATCAATCATTTAAAGTTCTCAATATAGTGACACAACAACTTGCCCAATTTCCCACAGCCCAGATAGCAGGAGACCTTACTCGATTTGTCCTGTCCATGTGCTCATGTGATATTACCAGACAATTCAATGATACTTTAAAGTATTTCTTTATTCTATACATTCCTCTGATGTTTCCGGTGTCGGAGGCCAGCTGAATATGACTGCATAGGTGTTGCCAGTAATCATTTGCGCAGCGCCTGGCTGTTCTTTGTGCAGCGCTTCTGGCTGCTTTAGGTGCTAGGGATGTTAACTCGCTGGGGACTTTCTTGTAGTTCAGCAGTGCAATGTGCTTAGTGGCTATGACAGGTTCCAGCCCTTCAAAGTGAGATTGCAACCAGTCTGCATTCTACTTCACACGTTTGCCATAGGTGGTCATTGCTGAGTCTCAGATGGTGTCTCGGATGTGGGCCGCGTTGGTCTCTGCATCCCCAGTAGGAGTGTTTTGAAGGGCTTTTTCAAGTGAATTTAGAAACTTATGTAACAGCTGTGGATAAGAAATTCTTCTGGTGTTGATGCGCAGGCGGCCCTTCTGCTTGGAGTGATGCAGCTTCTTTGGTTTGAGTGTAACCTTGCTGCACACCAGGGAGTGGTCGGTGTCACAGTCCACATTGTGGAAGCTGCGTGTGACTTGAAAGCTATTTAAGGAGGCTCGCCTTGTGACAATGAGGTCAAACTGGTGCCAATGACGTGATCTTGCGTGCCTCCAAGAAACCTGGTGACAGGGTTTAGTATGAAAGAACAAGTTGGTGATGCAGAGGTTATGATAGGTACACAACGCAAGCAGTCTCTGTCCATTTTCATTCATCCTTCCAATGCCATAGCACCCAAGGCAGGAGGGCCATGAGTCATGGTCGGCCCCAAGCCTGGCATCAACGTCCCCCAGCAGGAACAAATGTTCAGTATTGGGGATGCTACAAATGATATAATGGAGTTCCTCGTAGAACTGGTCTTTAGCTTCAGGTGGGGAGAAGAGTGTTGGAGCATAGATGCTGAGTACTGGACCAGAGGCGGTGAGCAGTCGGATGGGCAGTATGTGTTCCGAGCCATTTGAAGGTGGCTCAGTATAGCGGCGCCTCATCAGACCCCTTTCCTATCCTGAGTGGCGTGAAATAGGGCTGTGTTCTCGCACCTACACTGTTTGGGATCTTCTTCTCCCTGTTGCTCTCACATACATTCAAGTCTTCAGAAGAAGGAATTTTCCTCCACACAAGATCAGGTGACAGGTTGTTCAACCTTGCCCGTCTAAAAGCGAAGACCAAAGTTCGGAAAGTCCTCATCAGGGAACTCCTCTTTGCTGACGATGCTGCATTAACATCTCACACTGAAGAGTGACTGCAGAGACTCACCGACAGGTTTGTGGCTGCCTGCAATGAATTTGGCCTAACCATCAGCCTCAAGAAAACGAACATCAAGGGACAGGACATCAGAAATGCTCCATCCATCAACATCAGTGACCACACTCTGGAACTGGTTCATGAGTTTACCTTCCTAGGCTCAACTATCACCAGTAACCTGTCTCTCGATGCAGAAATCAACAAGCGCATGGGAAAGGCTTCCACTACTATGTCCAGACTGGCCAAGAGAGTGTGGGAAAATGGCACACTGAGACGGAACACAAAATCCGAGTGTATCAAGCCTGTGCCCTCAGTACCTTGCTCTACGGCAGCGAGGCCTGTACAATGTATGTCAGTGATGTCTCAATTCATTCCATCTTTGCTGCCTTTGGAGAATCTTTGGCATCAGGTGGCAGGACCCTATCTCCAACACAGAAGTCCTCTAGGCGGCCAACATCCCCAGCATATACACCCTACTGAGCCAGCGACGCTTGAGATGGCTTGGCCATGTGAACCGCATGGAAGATGGCAGGATCTCCAGGAACACATTGTTCAGTGAGCTCGTCACTGGTATCAGACCCACCGGCCGTCGATGTCTCCGCTTTAAAGACGTCTGCAAACGTGACATGAAGTCCTGTGATATTGATCACAAGTCGTGGGAGTCAGTTGCCAGCGATCACCAGAGCTGACGGGCAGCCATAAAGGCGGGGCTAAAGTGTTGCGAGTCGAAGAGACTTAGCAGTGGGCAGGAAAAAAGACAGAAGTGCAAGGAGAGAGCCAACCGTGTAACAGCCCCAACAATCAATTTTATCTGCAGCACCTGTGGAAGAGTCTGTCACTCAAGAATTGGCCTTTATCGCCACACCAGACGCTGCTTCACAAACCACTGACCCCTTCCGGGCGATTACCCGTTGTCTCTCAAGACAAGGAGGCCAAAGAAGAAATATTCTATATATGGGTAGAATAAATAATGCGTGACACAGGACGCTTCGTGAGGGTCAATGTCTGTGTGTGATTGATCGGCACAGCCCAGCACCATCCATATCTGGACAAAAATGTGTACATCAGTGGATAAAATCATTGGCAGGCGCGTTAGCTGATCGCTGTCCTTTCCTATCCTCATTATATCACAGCTAACTGCCCCTGCTTGGGTTGCGATCAGCTAACTTAACAGGACAGCAATGCAACCTGAAATTTTCCGGCCATATTGGTTCAATACCAGCTGCAATCCGCAGTGGTACGGCGGACACCTGTTTTTCTGTGCATGTTCCATTTTCTCCATTACCAGCTGCAGGTGCTGGTTCCTGTATTTATAGCTGTTGGTAAAGTGCGACGATTTCTTGTGGGAGATTGTCGCACTACACGAGGGAGGAAAATGGACATTAATAAGCCTGATCTGTTACATCATTGGTTTTATTCACAAAGAAGTGTCTTGGCACATGAGTCCCGTCAGCACATCAATTAAAAGCAATCCATGATTCTGATCTGGGATTTGGTGCTCACTTCGTTTCAGGACGGACTGCTTCCGCTTCATTCTGAAATTTCCTTTCTTTTTAATATTCACATACCTGATGATAGACATTAACTTCTCCCAATTTAACCGACTCCAGAAAAGTAGCGGATTAACGTCAAGGAATCAGTGCAGTGGCTGTACTGAAGGGGAATGTAAAGAATAAAGTCGTTTTGAGAAAAAAAAATCTGCATTGGAGAGAATGATGAGCCCCTGAAAAGTACTACACAAATGCAAATCAATTTTTCTTTCTTTCTATCTATGTCAAGTCATTTACCGCACAGAAGACTTCCTTCGGTCCATCGAATCCACACTGGCTCTCCACGGAGCTATGCATCAGTCCCACTCCATGGTATGAACCGCGAAGCCCTGTGAGCCAATCTCTCTCAGATGGCCATCCAAATTCGTCTTGGAAACATTGATCATATCCGTTTCCACCAAGGTTCCACCCTTGTGGGCAGTGAGTTCCAGACCATTACCACCCTCTGCAAGTGCTTCTTCATATTCCCCCTGCATAGGGCGGCACAGTGCCGCAGTGGTTAGCACTGCAGCCTCACAGCTCCAGGGACCCGGGTTCGATTCCGGGTACTGCCTGTGTGGAGTTTGCAAGTTCTCCCTGTGTCTGCGTGGGTTTTCTCCGGGTGCTCCGGTTTCCTCCCACAAGCCAAAAGACTTGCAGGTTGATAGGTAAATTGATCATTATAAATTGTCACTAGTATAGGTAGGTGGTAGGGAAATATAGGGACAGGTGGGGATGTTTGGTAGGAATATGGGATTAGTGTAGGATTAGTAAAAATGGGTGGTTGATGTTTGGCACAGACTGGGTGGGCCGAAGGGCCTGTTTCAGTGCTGTATCTCTAATCTAATCTAAAATTTCTTGCCAAAACCCTTCAATCTGTGTCCCCTCATCCTTGTACCATTGGCCTGTCATAATCTTGTACCCTTCTTTTAAATTTGTCCTCAATCTCTTTTGTTCTAAGGAGAACAAACCCAATTTATGAACATTATTTTTAAATAGTGACCTCCAGTTCTCGATTCTCCAACAAGGGGAAACATCTTTTCCACATCCACCCTGTCAAGACCCTTCAGGATCTTATATATTACAATCAAGTCGCCTCTTACTCTTCTAAACTTCAAAGGATACAAGTGTAGCCTGTCCAACTGTTCCTGATAGGACTGCCCTCCAATTCCAGGGATTAGTCTAATAACGCTTCTCTGAAGTGCCTACAACGTATTTGCATCCTTCCTTAAATAAGGAGACCAATATTGTACACAGTACTCCAGATGTGCTCTCACCAATGTCTTGCATAACTGAAGCATACCCTCCCTACTTACGTATTCAATTCTGCTCACAATAAACAATAACATTAGCTTTCCTAATTACTTGCTGAACATGCATACTGATGTTTTGTGATTCATGCACATGGGCACCCAGATACCTCTGCATCTCAGAGCTCGGCAATCTCTCACCTTTTTGACTTCAATGAAAAATAACATCAGGCGGAACTCAAAACCAGCTGCCAATTCTCAGGGAACAACCCCACTTCGGACCTTATGATGACGGGAAGGTGTTTTGCTAAATCCATTTCCTAAGTGGCTTGCAGTGGTCCACGGATAATGCTTCAAACTGGATTGCGATAGCAATCACGAATTTCTAGCCACTAGTCTTGATTCAGTTACCCTGCCCCAGTTCTCTGCGCCATTTTTTTTCTAATCAGGCTGTTTGGTCGCAGACCAGCGACTGGGCGTCTAGGTTGATCCACTTCTATCATGGCTCATAATTCCAATCAGGAATCCAGCACAGCTATAAAGATAATGGACTTCAAGACACAGGAGCATGAGTAGCACGGAGGCCAGCTGAATGGACTACAGCTTCTACAGGGTACTTATCTCGGGAATTTGGTGAGTGAGGGAAAACTAAATGTTTTAAGGGTTGATCTCTTTAAAATCTAGTTAAGTTTTACATTTAACATTTAACATAACTTAACATGAACCTTAAATTGTTATTTCTTTCACAGTATTAGTAAATGGCAAATAAGCTGCCTGCAAGTGGAAGCTGCACAGTTATTAATTCAGTGATTCCTGACAACGCCGGCTGCCACTGACATCATCAGGCTGCGCCCGCAGTGTGCACATGCGCAGACGGTCTTCTGCTCTCTGCACATGCGCTGCGTTCCGACCTGCCAGGACTGGTTAGCGCATGCTCGGATGACGTCATCGCGTGACGTGTGCATCTTCGGGCAATGTGCCTGCTCGGCCTCTGCACATGCGCATTATGCAATGCCAACGGGTATTCACGCATGCGTCAAGATTCGGCGCAAGTTTCTGAAAGGAGGTGAGGTTTTGTCGGGCATTTTCTCATATTTTATCGCAATTATTTAGCCGTTTTGAAGATTTCAGTCTGCTTCATTTTTATCAGAAAGAGGAGATTGCTGCAAGGTAAGTTGCTCTGAAAACATTTCCATTGTCTGGGGCACTGCATGTGCTCCAGTCCACTGCACTGAACTAAAACCCTTTCCATTGTCTGGGGCTGTGTGCAGGCAGTACATGTGCTCCAGTCCCTATTGTAAGTTGCTCTGTTCCTGCACCCATCACAGCAGTGCACATGGACACACAGCCACCTGCTCCTGCACCCATCAGAGCCGTGCGCATGGACACACAGCCACCTGTTTCCCCATCCTCCCTTGAAACAACCATGCAGAGCCTTGTGAGACTCCGCAATTGACAGCTGCTTCCAGTCAAGCAGAGAGGGCGTCCAAAGCGGCCAAGCACTTGGGCAACATTCAGCAAGACGAGAATGAGCACTAAAAGAAACATCAATGCCATGTCCAGTAGTAGCACAAATGTGAATTCTCTTGCTGTGTACACAACTGGTGAGGTGGGAGTGCAGCCACACTTCTCCATCCTCAATGTTGCTTTAAGGCAAAGGTAGATAAGAGCGAAAGAAATGGAAGGTGATGCTGATAGTAGTAGGCAGGATTAAATGGGAGCAGATGGGAAGGCGCAGGAGTACCATAAACATGAGCAGGGAACAGCTGGGCTAAATGGCCTGCTTTATGTTCATAGTCCAAAAGAAATGTGCTTCTTTTTACAACCGTCTGGTGCGTCTTTTGTCGTTGCAAGTTTATGGCGCAAGCGCAGAAAAACGCACTCCTCCTCCCTCCCGTCCCCCCACCTCGCCCGCTGCTGTCTCCGGCCGCTCCACTTCCCTCCGCCACCAGCCCGTTCGCTCGCCCACGCGCCAGTCGATCCGCTCCCCCCGCTCCCTGGCCCGCTACCCGGCCTTGGCCGGCTCCCCGGCCCCGGCTTGCTCGTTCGCTCTCTCACTCCGCCATTGTGTGCTGCCATGTGTTTGTTAGGTTGCCTCCATGTGATTATTTGAGCAGTGCCATCTTTAGACCTGGCAGCTGCCGAAAGTCGCAGACTGTGACGTTTTAGTGGCACATGCTGCATTTGCGCATGTGCCACAGCAGCGCCACCTAGCAGTAGTGTTTTCAGCAAATGCAGCCAACTTAAAATGACTGATAGCCTGCTTGCCCTCTTCTATCCCTCAATGTCGTCATCCGAACCTGATTTGCATATTTAAAGTGAAGGTTCAGACTCGAGTCGACAATACTCTAACAGAAACATACGAAGAAGGATGATAATTTCCATTGTGTTATATGAGGTTATGGAATAATTTTGTAGACCCTTCGACTTATGAATTCTAATTTATGTTAACGAGGAAGTTGGCAGTTTCATTGCTGTTGTATTGCGTTTCAGCATTAAATTTCCATGTGTAATGTACTCAGTGAATTATTCGTCGTCGTCGGTTTCGGAAGTGACAAAGGCATGGATGAGGGTTTCAGAAGCGGATGGTCTCAGGTAGATGTAGAGATGGTTCACATAACACTTAATAAATGTGGTATTTGTTTAACTGGCATCAGTGAAGCTCGATCTCATGCCCAGCACACAAGCAAGCGAGAAGTCAAAAAATGGACTGCCGAGAGTTGGCTATATGCTAATCATTCTAATCATATGGTAGGACCAATCCTACTTGGGATGTGCATCGCGAGCCAAAGTCCATGCTGGATTTTTGTCGCGAACAATTTTTGAGGCCTATAACAACCTAGGTAGCCAATAACTTTCCATCCAGTCGACAACTCTGCAGCCCTCAATTTACACAACTATTCTATCGGCTCTAATTTGATGTGCCAATCTCGAGCAAATCTTTCACTGCCGTGTATCATGATTGTTCCCCTTAGCACGCTGCTCACCTTTGCACCGTCAAGTGAAAAAGACTTAGACTTAAGCGCACCTGGCACCCGACTGACATGGACATCCATCACCAGGTCCCCCAAATGTTATACTCCATCCGCCTGCAAAGAAGGCCAACATTCCATTTACCTTCTTAATTACTTATTGTACCTGCATACTAATTGTTATGACTCTTGAACAAGGACACCTAGATCCCTCTGTAACGCAGCATTTTGTAATCCCTCTCCATGTAGATAATATTCTGTTTTGATAACCTCACATTTTCCACATCATCCTCCAACTACCTATTTTTTGTCCATTCACTTAACCTATTTATATATCTTTGCAGACACTTTGTGTCTTCCTCATAACTTGCTTTCTTCCCTATCATTGTATCGCCTGCAAATGTAATTAATTAGTTAAAACGCAATCTGACCCTTCATCCAAGTCATTAATCTAGATAGTAAATATTTCAGACCCCAGCACTAATATTTGTGTCACTCCACTAGTTACATTTTGTTAGCCTAAAAATGCCCATTTATGCTGACTCTGCTTCCTGTTAGTTACTCAATCTTCTATCCGTGCTAGTATATTAACCCCAACACCATGAGCTCTTATCTTGTGCAGTGACCTATTCTGTGACACATCATTGAATGCCTTTTGGAAATTCAAATGCACTACATCTATTGCTTCCGCTTTAGCCACCTTGCTTGGTGTATCCTCAAAGTACTCTGATGACTTTGTCAAATTACAGATAACAAGCGAACTACCCTTTAGCTTCCTGCTTTCTGTCTCTTTCCTTTATTGAATAGGTGTGTTACATTTGTGGTTTGCCAATCTGCTTGGACCTTTTCAGAATCTAGGGAGTCTTGGAAGATTGCAACCAATGCAGCGACTATCTCTGAAGCTACTTCTTTGAAAATATTAAGATGTAAGACATCAGTTCCAGGAGACTTGTCAGCTTTTAGTATCATTGTTGTTCCTTGTACTTATTCTCTGGTGATAACGGTTGTTTCAAGTTAATCTACTCTTGAATATCTGCTGTTCTTGGGATGATTTTAGTATCTTCTACCATGAAGACAGATACAAAATACTTATTGAAAGTCTCTGCCATTCCCTTGTTTCCCATTATTAACTCCCCTGTCTCATTGTCAAATAAACCAACATTTACATTAGAGACTCCCTTTTTATATGCTTGCAGAAGGTCTTGCTATCTGTTTCTATATTTCTTGCTAGTTTACTCTCAAGCTAATTTCTCCCTCTGTTTCAGTCATTATTTGCTGGTTTCTGATATCTTCCCAATCTTCTGGCCTACCACTAATCTATGCAGCATTATATACCTTTTCTGTCCATTTGATGCCATCCTTAAATTCCTTAGATAGTCATGGATTCTCGTAGAGTCTTTCTTTCTCAATGATGTATAGCGCTAAGTGTTATGAAATACCTCCATAAAGGCTTACCCCTTCTTATCAACCAATCCTTTTGCCCAGTCTACGTTAGCCAATTCTGGTTCCCTACATTTGTGAATGTCATACCTTAAGTTTAAGACACACTGTTTTGAGATCCATGTAACTCTTACCCAAACTGAATGAGAAATTCTATCACATTAATATCACTCATCCCTAGGTGATCCTATCATCTGAGATCATTAATCAATCCTGTCTCAATACATATTAACAGGTTTAATATAGCCTGTTTCTTGGTTGGTTCCACAATGTATTGCTCGAAGAAATTGTGCTGAATACACAAGAACACAAGAAATAGGGGCAGGGTGTAGATCATATGGCCCATAGACACTGCTCCGCCATTCAATACGATCATGAATGATCTTACGCTTCAACTCCACTTTCCCACCTGCTCGCCATATCCTTTGATTCTCCAATAGACCAAAATTCTGTCCATCCCAGCCTTAAATGGATTCAACGATAAAGCATCTGCAACCCTCTGGGGCAGAGAATTCTAAAGATTCACAACCATTTGATTTCTCCTTATCTCAGTTGCAAATGGTCTGCCCCTTATCCTGAGATTATGCCCCTGTGTTTTAGATACCCCGACCAGTGGAAACAATCTCTCAACTTCTACCGCGTCAAGACCATTCAGCATCTTGTATGTTTCAATGAGATCACCTCACACTCTTCTAAACGCCAGAGAATATTGTTACGAAAGTGATTCTGGTTTTTTTTAATATATGTGTTGAGGATTCATAGTTAAACTGAAGAAATGTCTTTTTCAAGATACTCATCAAGAGGACCCTGAAAGGACTTGTTTGACAATAATATTTACTGGTTGTCACATGACACAAGTTAGAAATAGAGCAGAAATCCTGGTCACTGGGGAAGATGTGTACAGAGAAGTGACAGGTCAGAAGTTGGACTTTCTCTTTCCTGTTTCTCTTTTGAATTGCATGGAGTTAGGAACGAACTGTTTAAAATGGGTTAAATAATTAAAATGTAAAGCTGAAGGACAGAACATCAGCTCCGTCCAGCCTGTTCCATCTCTAAAAAGCCTGCAGAAGAAGAAGAAGAGAACTTCCAGAAGAGAAGAGAAGAGAATGACCAAAGAAGGAGATAGGGCCACAATCCAGCTCAACTTTCCAGCACCCATCTAAAAGACCTTGCGTAATCTACTGTGTCAAATTATCTTATCTCCTGTCATTGAAGAAAAGCCTGCTAAATTAATTTTCAATGCCACCTGAAAAGAATTGTCCTAAAATATTCCAGTGACCCGTCTATGTATACTCAAAGGCCAGATGGTATGTCAGTTTTGGAACACAAAATATTGCATCTGCTGTGTCTTCAAGAATGAGCAAGTATTCAGCCCAAGTGCTTTTTTGTCTGTAACAGAGCTTTAAACCAATCTTATTTTTGTTCACCTGTGTGTGTGTGAGTGTGAGGAGCTAAGATTTAGAGGTAACTGTAATGTATCAATTTGTGTGCGATGTTTTACTTCATTACTGTTTAAGATTTGTTTTGTAATAAACCAATAATTTTGTTGTTTATTAAAGAAACCTGGTGGTATGTTATATTCTAGGAAAGTGGAGTATATGGTTGACCGTATTGATAAGAGGAAGATTGTAAGTATATGTTGCGACCTATATAGGCCCAATTTAGTCAGCCTCTCATCATAGGACAACTCTTTCATCCCATGTACTAATTTACTGAACCTTGGCTGTACCGTCTCCAATGCAAGTTATCATTTCATGACAGAAACTGCACACTGTATGCCAGATGTGGTCTCACCAAAACACTGTATAATTGTGGCAAAACTTCCTTATTCCTGTACTCCAATCCTCTTGCAATAAAGGCCAACATACAAGTTGCCTCCTTCCTAATCGCTTGTTGTACATGCATGCTAACTTCCTGCATTCATAGTACAAGCACACCTAACTCTGTTTGAATATATTCTATGAACTCGTCCTCAAGGCTCCCTTTGCCAATTTAATTTGCCCAATCTATATGAAGATTAAACTCAGGCACCATTATTGCAGTACCTATCTTACAAGCCTCCATTATGTCTTCATTCATTCTCTGTCCTACAGTGTAGCTATTGTTATTGGGCCTGTAAACTACTCCGAACAGTGAATTATTTCCCTTCCTATTACTTGTCTCCATGGAAACTGATTCTACATCTTGATCTTCCCAGCAAAGATCATTTCTCACTACAAGAGCTGCAGCAGCATTTCTTTTCCTTTCCTCCTATCCTTTCAAAATATCAAATATCCTTGAATTTTCAGCTCCATACTTGGTCATTTTGCAACCACGTCTCTGTAATGGCTATCAGATCATACCCGCACATTTCTATTTATTGTATCAATTCATCTATCCTGTTATGAATGTTCCGTGCATACAGAACAAGAGATTTTAAGTATGCCTTTAACCATTGTTCCTGACTTTGACCTTTTTGCTGGTACACTCTTAGGTTTGTATGTTCTTGTCGCTTCCTGTCACACTCTGATTATCAGTACCCATATCGCTATTTCTTGTCCTTTCTCTTTAATTTTTTAATTTCCCCTCACACGAACCCTGCCACTCCTACTATATAGTTTAAAGCCCTTTCTGCAGCCCTAGTTATTCCAAGAGCCATGTCCCAGCACCGTTCAAGTGAAGCCTATCCCAGTGGAACAGTTCCCTCTTTTCCCTGTCCTGGTGCCAGTACCCCATGAATTGAAACTCATTTCTCTCAAACCAATCTTTTTCGCTATGCATTCAACTTCCTGATCTTATTTAGCCTAGGCCATGGCTCACGTAGTAATCCAGAGATTATTATCTTTGTGGTTCTGCTTTTATATTTTACCCCCTGGCTGCTCATATTCCCTTAGCAGAACCATTTACTTAGTCCATGTCGATTCCCATATGGACCATGACAGTGGATCCTTCCCCTCCCATTCTATGTTCCTCTCCAGCTGTGAGGAGATGTCCTTATCCCTGGAACTGGGCACGTTTAGGAAGGCGGCCACACCGCAGGTAAGGTGCATGCAGGCAGAGAGCGAATGTGTGACTGCCAGGCAGTCTAAGAGAACCAAACAGGCATGGCAATAGTCCTCTGAATCTATCTTGCTTGCTAATCGGTTTTCCATTTTGGATACTGCTGAGGGTTCCTCGGGGAGGGCAATCTGTTCAATGTCCGTGACTGCACACGAGTGGAGGAAGAACGGTGGAAGAGCAATAGTGATACGGGTTTCGATAGTCAGGGGATTAGACAGGCGCTTTTGCATCTGCAAAAGTGAGTCCAGCATGGTGTGTTGCCTCCCCGCTGCCTGGGTCAAGGATGTCCCAGAGCGGCTGCAGGGCATCCTTCTGGGGGAGGGTGAGCAGCCAGAGGTCGTGATCCACATTGGTACCAGAGACATAGGTAGAAAGAGGGATAAGGTTCTGAATGCAAATTTTAGGGAGTTAGGAAGGAAATTAAAAAGCGGGGCTACCAAAACAGTAATCTCTGGATTGCTCCCAGTGCGAGGTGTGAGTGAGCATAGGAATAGGAGGATTGATTGATTGAACACCTGGCTGGAGAATTGGTGTCGGAGGGAGGGCATCAGATTTCCGAGGTACTGGGACCAGTTCTGGGGCTATACCTTCACAGGACCGTAACTAATATCCTCCAAGGGGGACTTGCTAGTGCTGTTGGGTAGGGTCTAAACTAGCTTGTCAGGGGATTGGGAACCTGAGGCATAGCTCAAATTAGAAGGAAATGAAGCTATTAACAGGAGGTACAAAAGTAGCAAGTGACAGTAGAAGCTAGGCGAAACAAAGGCGAGCATCAACTAGGCTTAGAATTCAGAATATCGAGAAGACAAAGTTAAGGGAACTCTACCTGAATGCACGCAGCATTCTCAACCATGTAAATGATTTAAAGGCCCAAATAGAGGTAAATGGGTATGATCTTATTGCCATAACGGAAACGTGGCTATAGGGTGATCAAGGCAGGGAACTAAATATTCATGGATATTCGATATTCAGGACCGACAGGCAAAAAGGGAAAGGAGGTGGTGTTGCACTGATAATAAGGGAGAGGATCAGTACATTAGTAAGGGAGGATCTCAGATCGGAAGAACAAAATTAGAAATCTGTTTGGCAGAGCTTAGAAACAGCAAGGGGCAGCAAACATTGGAGGGGGATAGGAGTTGTTTATAGGCCATCAAACAGCAGTGGTAGTGTGGGGCATGGTATTAATCAGGAGATTAGAAAAGCATGTAGCATGTGCCATACAGTATTCATGGGAGACGTCAATCTGTACAAAGACTGGGAAACCAAATGAGCACCAATGCTGTGGAGGACGAGCTTCTGGAGTGTGTTAGGGATGGTTTTCTAGAGCAGTATATTGAGGAACCGACGAGAGAACAGGCTATTTTACATCTAGCATTATGCAATGAGAAAGGTTAATTAATAATCTTGTGAAAGAACCTTTAGGGATGATTGACCATAATATGATAGAATTTTACATTAAGTTTGAAAGAGAGCTGGTTCAATCTGAAGCCAGGGTGTTAAATTTGAACGAAGGAAAATAGGAAGGTATGAGGGGCAAATAGCTGAGGTGGTTTGGGGAAATACATTAAAAGTTATGACAGTGCATAGACAATAGATAGTCTTCAAATAATTATTCCATAGTTTACAGCAACTGTCCATTTCTTCAAGGCACAAAAATCCCAAAAGTTAAGGCAGTCAACCGTGGCTAAAAAGGGGAGTTAAGGATTGTATGAGATAAAAAAAGGCCTATAACATTTGCAGAAATATTAGTAAACCTGAGGATTGGGAGGATTTTACAATAAAGCATAAGAGTACAAAGAAACCTATAAATAAAGGGCGAATAGAATATGAATGTAACCTAGTAAAAATTCTAAATCCAGAGTGTAACAGCATTTATAGGTACGTAAAAAGGAAACATTTGTCTCTGGCAAATGTGGGTCCATTACACGCTGAGGGAGGAGAATTTATAATGAGGAATAGAGAAATGGCACAGAAGATAAATGATTACTTCACTGAGGCAGATACAAGAAATATCCCAGAAGTAGAGATCCAAGAGTTTAGGAAGAATTAGGAATTGAAGTAAATTAGTATGAGTAATAAGGTTGTGTTGGAGAAATTAATACGGCTAAAGGTTGATAAGTCCCCGCAATCTGATATTCTATATCCCACAGTGTTTAAAAAGGTAGCTATGCAGAGAAAGGATGCATTGGTGATCATCTTCCAAAATTCTATAGAATCTGCAGCAGTTCCTATAGGTTGGAAGGTAGAAAATGTCACCCCACTATTTAAGAAGGGAGGGAGAGAGAAAACAGGGAATTACATACCTGTTAGCCTTTCATCAGCCATTGGGATAATGCTAGAATCTATTCTAAAGGATGTGATAAATGAACACGGATAATAATGATCAGATTGGGCATCGTCAACATGGATTTATCAATGGGAAATCGTGTTTGGTGAACCTGTTGGTGCTTTTTGAGGATGTGACTAACAGAATTGATAAACGGGAATCAGTGGACGTTGTGTGATTGGATTTTCAGAAGGCTTTTGATAAAGTCCTGCACAGGAGGTAGGTTAGCACAATTGAAGCACATGGGATAGGAGATAATATCCTGGCATGGATTAAAGATTCGTAAATGTGAGGTTGTCCACTTTGGTAGGAGTAATAGATGTGAAGAGTATTTTTTAAATGGTAAGTGATTAGAAAGTGTAGATATACAAAGGGACCTGGATGTCCTTACCAATAAGTCACTAAGCTAACATGAAACTGCAGCAAGCAACTAAAAAGGCTAATGATATGATAGCCTTTATTGCAAGAGAATTTGAGTACAGGAGTAGCGAAGGCTTGTTAATTGCAAAGAATCTTGGTGAGACCAAACTGTGTGCAGTTTTGGTCCCCTTACCTAAGGAAGGATATTATTGCCACAGAGAGAGTGCAACGAAGTTCACCAGACTTGTTCCTGGGATGTCAGGACTGTCTTATGAAGAGAGATTGGGGGAACTGGGCCTGTCTTCTCCAGAGATTCAAAGAATGAGAGGTGATCTAATTGACACTACAAAATACTTCAAAGGTCGATGCAGCAAAATGTTTTCCCTGGCTGGGGAGTCTAGAACCAGGCGACACAATTTCAAAATAAGGATGAAGTCAATTAGGAGAGTGATGAGGCGAATTTTTTTTACTCAGAGGGTGATGAATCTTTGGACATTTCTACCCCACAGGGCTGTGGAAGCTCAGACGTTGAGTATGTTTATTGAGTATGCAGAGAATGACAGATTTCTAAATACCAACGACATAAGGGGAGAAGCGGATAGGGTGAGGAAAAGGGCATTGAAGTGGATGATCAGCCATGATCGTACTGAATGGCGGGGCAGGCTCGATCCGCTGAATAGCCTACTCCTGCTGCTATGTCCCTATGTTCCTAAGGGGCAATTTGTAGTTGAATTTCAGCAAGAGGTTGAAACAAAAGAGTAATAGTATTGGAGGGCATCAATAATCCTCACTGGGTACTGGGGAACAGCAGTTTAATCGGCAAAGTCTGGGAGAAATTCCTGAGATGTGTACAGCAGAATATTCTTGAACTGTGTGCTTCCAGACCAAAGAGGAAGGAAGCAATGCTCTGTGTAGTGCGGGAGAATGAAGTGAGGCAGTGGAACAACTTCATTAAGATGAAATTTAGGA